>NC_138771.1:413870976-414470976 GCF_965119305.1 Pelophylax lessonae | reverse complement strand
GACTGGAGCTGGGGAGAAGCGTCTGGAGAGCCGTGAGAGGTATATGCATTTTGGTAAGACTTTGGTGGTCAGGGAGTTTGGCGAGAAAGTACCTCCATGACAGCAGGGAAGCTTGGGTGGATAAGGGATAAGAGTGCAGTGGAAGCTTCCTCCAATGGTCTGCAAGAAGCAGTGTGCTTAGTGATTCTACCCTAGATAAGAAGGTTTCGATTGGAAGCCAAGGGAGAGCAAGGGGACTATGGAACCATTGCCTCAACGGTGTTAGACGGGATGCGTGATAATAATCAAGGAGGTCAGTGAAGCCAATGCCCTCCATCGATTTGTGTCGAACCATATGCGCATAGGCGCACCTCGCCCTTTTCCTTTGCCACACACACGTACGTAGGATTTTTTCCAGGGACATTATATATCTACGGGGTATAGAAACCGGGAGGGTCCGAAATATATATAGTATTTTGGGAAGATAGATCATTTTAAAGGCGGCTATTCTACCTGTCCATGACAGTTCTGTGGAAGTAAATTTTGTGACATCTGCCGATATGTCGGCTAGTAGGGGCGAGAGGTTGGAAGTCACCAGTCCTGCGGTGGGAAACGTCAAATTAATGCCAAGGTAGCGTATCGGAGCAGTAGCCCAGGTGTACGGTAGGGTAGATTGCAGGTGGGAGCGAGCTTTGGAGCTCAAACCCATGTTCATGACAACGGATTTACTGAAATTTACCTTATAATACGATACGTTGCTAAAGGAACGCAGGAGGTCGTGTGCCGCGGGAAGAGATGTGATTGGGTTCGTGAGGCTGAGTATTACGTCATCCGCAAATAGGGTGATTACGTGGTGTGACTTGGGGAATTTGAAGCCAGAAACTAGAGGGTGCTGTCTCAGGGATGCTGCCAGGGGTTCTATTAGTAGATTAAAGATGAGAGGGGATAGGGGACACCCCTGTCTGGTGCCATTGGTAATATAGAAGGGTTTGGAGAGGACTCCCGCCGACAGCACTTTGGCCGACGGAGAGGAGTAGAGGGTTAGGATGGCAGACAAGATTGGGCCGGAAAGTCCGAAGCGGAGAAGTACTGCTTTCATGTAACCCCAGTGGATGCAGTCAAACGCCTTCTCTGCATCTATAGATAGAAGCAGAGAAGGCGTCTGTGTGCGCTCCGCGTGGTGAATCAAATTGACCACTCTTCTGGTGGCATCAAGGGCCTGCCTGCCTTTTACAAACCCCATTTGGTCGTCAGCTAAAAGAGTTGGTAGGACAGTGGCTAGTCTATTGGCTAGGATTTTAGCGAACACTTTTATGTCAGTATTTAGCAAAGATATGGGTCTGAAATTAGCTGGGGCATTTGGGGGTTTCCCTGGTTTAGGAAGGGTGATGACATTGGCTTGAAGCATGTCGGGGGGCAGGGAGCCATTTTGATTGTCTCTGAAAACAAGTTCAGCATATGTGGGGACAGGATTGATTGCATGGTGCAGTAGTATTCGTTGGATAGCCCGTCAGGGCCCGGGCTTTTGCGTGAGGGTAGGGATTGTAGCGTTTGGTTAACGTCCTCAATCGTGAGTGGTTCGTTAAGTTTCGCTGGAGATTCTGCGGTGAGTGTGGGGAGGTTGATATGGCTGAGGAAGTCTTGGATCGCTGAGTCGGTAGGTTGAGGTGTGTCAGGGTCTTTAGACAGGTTATATAGGGAACTATAATAGTCCGCAAACGCATCTGTGATTTGCTGGGGATGCATCAGTTTAGCCCTGGAGTGCGGGTGGGATATATAGTCAATTTTGGATTTGACCCGCTTTGCTTTCAGTCTAGACGCAAGGAATTTCCCCACTTTATTATGCGAAGAGTAGTAACGCAAGTGAAGGCGTGCAAGCATCTTATCATGTTGTTCTGTCAAAAGTTGACGGAGGTCAGCCCGGAGTGAAGTCAGTTTAAACGCGTTAGCGGCCGAGGGGGACGATTTGTTGATCACGTCCAGAGACTGGATGTCATCAATGAGGCTGAGCATTTTGGCGTGTCTTTTCTTCTTAAGGCGGGACCCCAGTTGAATCAGCACCCCCCGAATAAATGCTTTGTGAGTATTCCACAGCGTGGAAGGGGATACATCGGGAGTGGCATTGATAGAGAAGAATTCTCGTAATTGGCTTTGTATGTGTGCAAGTGAGTCGGGGTCAGACAGGAGAGAAGTGTTGCACCTCCAAACGAAGGAGGAAGGGGTAGAGGGGGTCGCGGACAGTGACATTAGGATCGCAGCGTGATCGGACCAAGTGATAGGGGAAATAGAGGTGTTAGTCACGAGCGGCAGCACTGTGGAATCTACTAAAAACATATCTATCCTGGTGTACGTGTGGTGGCAAGGAGAAAAGAAGGAATAGTCCCTTTCTTCTGCGTGGTGGTAGCGCCACACGTCATGGAGTCCTTCTGCATGCGCTAGAGAAGCTAGAGAAGGTAGTTTCGAAGCGCCTCTAGAAGAGGAGTCCATGCCGTGATTCATCACTAAATTAAAGTCACCGCACATGATCAATTTGCCTGATTTAAGTTTAGCCACTTTTGTGAAGAGTTTGGGTAAAAATCGCAGCTGATGCTTATTGGGGGCATAAACATTAACCAACGTATAAGGGCAGTTGTCAATTACACATACAAGAATTATGTATCGGCCTTCTATATCCTGTACCAATTTAGAGTAAGAGAACGACACCGAAGAGCGTATTGCTAGCAATACACCTCTTTTCTTCTCCGTGGAGGAGGCTTGGAAGATATGCGGATAGTCCGGGTGTGTGCATTTAGGGCTGTGGTCACGCTTAAAGTGTGTCTCTTGCATCGCTAAAATATCCGTCTTGGACGTGGTTGCCTCCCTCCACATAGAGTACCTTTTAACGGGGTGGTTAAGCCCCTTAACATTCAATGAGCGAAGTTGCAATGTCATGGTGGGATCTGGTACAGTTCCTGGTGGGTGTGGAGGGTGACGAGCCAACGGAGTACAAGTAGCTTGGCCTGGGGTGCATCATAGTCAGAAAAGCTGATATTCCAAAGGGATATCTGGTGTGTGGATGAACAAGCAAGAAAAAGTACCTGAGAGGTTCGTCGTCGTAGAGTTCCGGTCTGGGCTGGATCGAAAAGGTGTAAGTTCCATATGAGAAGTATCCAGTCCGCCCATGGTAAGGGGTGACGACGATGGATCGAGCTTACATCAACGAGGGGTTCCAAACCACGGATTTCAAGTTGTAACTGTAAAAAACTGGCAAAAACAAAAACACACAAAAAACAAGAAAAAAGGAAGGGTGAGGTAAAAAATACTTGGTGTGTTATGACCATGTGTGCAACAGGTGTTGCAAAGGCAGCGGGGGTGAAAAGCACGTTGGCAGGTGCTCATTCAGCACAGAGGGGCCTGATCCACCCAGCGAGGGTGAAGAGAGCTTCTATCACTTGTGGCGTGATCTGGATCTCGAGGATCTAGCCACGACATTCCACTCGGGTTGGACATGCCGTGGAGGGAGTGCGGTGACATTAGTAGGGGGTTCTTGGGAGTCCGGCACTATCCCCCATTGTCGGAGCAGGCGTATACCTTGATCCAAAGATGTGATGTGGGACGTGGTTCCCTGGTGTGTCACGCAGAGCCGTGCTGGATATTTCCACTTATAAATCACCTTGTGATTGCGGAGGGCCTTGGTGATGGACGACAGATTGCGTCGTAGTTGCAGTGTGTACTGTGAATAGTCCGGAAGGACTTGAATGGAACCAATTTGTTCAGGCAGGCGATCCTTGCGTCTGAAAGATTCTAATATTTTTTCTTTGGCCTGAAAGAAATTAATTCTTAGCATCACGTCCCTTGGAATCTCTTGTGGCAGAAAGGAAGGCTTGGGGATGCGGTGGATCCTATCTATTGTAAGGTCGGCATTTGTGAGTTCTGGGACCGCTTTTTGAAATAAGTCCCTCGCAAAGGTTGGTAATTGGTGAGGTAGGACAGATTCTGGGACGCCACGAAGTTTAAGGTTATTGCGTCTGGACCTATCTTCCAGGTCTGCCAGTTTAGCCTGAATCTTGTGAATGTCCTCTTGGTGGGATGTGTGGGAGTCTACCAGCCCATTGTATGATGCTGTGAATTCCTCCATTTTGTCTTCCAGATTATGTACCCTGTCCCCTAAACCATGTAGCTCCTTTTGACAGTAGGAGATAGACGCTGCAATGTTAGCCTGCATTGAATTGTTGAGCATAGACATCATTTCTTTGAGCTTGGTATCTGACACTGGCTGACCCGTAGTGGTAATTGCAGCAAAGGGGTCTGGAGGGGGTACATAGGCCCAGGGCAGAAGGTTGTTAGTGGGCTATGTGCTCACCTCCATATTTGGATCGTCACAGGACGTATGACCAGTGTCCCACCGAGGTTTAGACTTTGCAGGGCTCTGCGTGGACGGTGAGGAGGGAGAGGAATCTCCTGTGCGGGAAGGCCTCATCGGGGTAGGTGAAGTGTGGCGCCCAGGGCTCGCCATCGCTCCCTCTGACGTCATAGATGCTGCCGCCGCTAGAGAACTAGCATGTTGCAGCAAAGGCTGGGAGCCGGCGCCATCTTGCCGAAGTCCGGGAGTCGCCGGCCGGAAAAAGTCTGATAGTTTGCGGACCGCTGGGGCCCCATTCTTCCTTCTCGCCATCTCAGGGGTGTGCAGGGGATGTTCACACACACTATCCTCCCGATTTGATGGTGAAGCAGCCGTAGATGCGGTCGTAGATCCGGGATTCGCTGGGTGTACTCAGGAGCTCCTGTACTAAGCGGCCATCTTAGCTGGCGGTCGCCACGCCCCCCCCCCCCCACAACAACCATATTTAAAATACAATGTACAACCATGGAGTTAGTTTACCTTTCCACTTCAGGTTGGGGCATGGTGCCTGCCGTGTGTCCCCACACAAAAGAGAGACATAGCTTGGTGACAAAGCATTATATCCCTCTCCTTTCTGTACTGTGGCTAATATAACTCTCCCTAATTGGTCACTGTACCTAGAAAATGTATATTGGGCACAGCCTGATTGGATGAGTCAAAGAAGGCTGCTGTTTACTACCCATGTAGTGATCAGGGTAAACAAAAGGCCAACCTTTGAAGTTGAACTAATTATAGTAACACCAACAAAACACTCAATGCTTTAAATCCATTTCCTTCTAACTGAAATATATGTCTAATTACAATAATATTTATAGCTTTTAATGGAGATTTCACATAAACCTATTATGTAACACAACTATAGGCCTAACAACATGGTCAGACCATGCTCCAGTAACTATAACACTGTCTAAGAATTCGGGCATGCCACCATACAAAAATTAGCGAATTAACACATCCTTGCTCTCCTACCCGGGGTAACAGGAACAGATCGAGTCAGAATTGGAATAATTCTTTAGTATAAACAGCGGTTCTGTATCCAATGCTTCACTCCTATGGAACACTCACTATTCTGTAGTTAGAGAGATATTTATAAAGCTGGGTGCCTGTGAGAAAAAGACGCAAGCTTAGAAAATTAACTCCATTGTAAATTAAATACATAAAACAGAACACAGCAACAACGCCCATTCCAACAAAACTGATTCAGCCCTCCTCGATACCCTCAGGGAGGAACTACACGATGTATTACACTCCTCTTTCGATTTTCATAATAAAAACGTACTTACAATGGTATGCCTATAGCAACAAGCCAGGAGCACTATTAGCTAAGCAAGTCAAAAAGAAAGCAGCACTCTCTAAAACACCCTATAAGCTTATAGAGCCATAGAGTGCCATAGACTTAGCAATTCTAAGGATATTGTGGATTGCTTTAGTGATTTCTACAAAAAACTATATAACCTACACTCCACCAGTACAGAATCTACCCCAGATCTTACCCAGATTGACCAGTTTCTGAATTCAGTACAGCTCCCTATTCTCATACCCGATCAACTACAACTACTTAATCAACCAATCTCTAATGCCAAACTTCTGAAAACCATTCGATCACTTCCCCTGCATAAAGCGCCTTACCCCAAAGCATTCTGCAGTGAATATTTCCAAAGCTTCAATACTTGCCCTACACTTACCTATTTCATGTCCTCTGAGGATATACCCAACGGATCTCTTGAGACGTTAATTGTCACTATTCCTAAACCTGGCAAACAGTTGGGTAATCCAGCAAACTATAGACATATTTCATTATTAAATATGGATATTAAATTATATGCAAAAATTTTACCTTCCTGTATTTCTCTTCATATCCCCTCACTAATTCATCCCGACCAGGTCCACTCTCGCCCTTTTTTTTCGCCCTTGTTATGGAACCACTCACAGAAGCTATTAGAAATAATCTATTGATCACTGGCCTCCAGATAGGTAGAGTAACCCACAAAATAGGGTTATATGCAGATGATGTTGTCATCTGTATGACCAACCCTGTAAGATCTCTTCCAGTCCTCCATGATCTGCTTCTACCATTTGGGAAGATTTCACTTTACAAAATAACTGCTCTAAATCTACCATACTAGGCATACACCTAGATAATTCTGTAAAACAATCTCTCTCATGCTTGCCCCCCTTCCCATGGGCCCCAGCTGCAACTATTAAGTACCTAAGTATTAACTTAACAGTAGCCTCCACTAACATACTCTGTATTATTTACGAATGTTTGCTTAAGAAATCGCAAGTTGGGAGGCGCATGTGTAGCTTTTATTGATGGCGGACGCACATTGAGAGAACTTCAATCCAGCTTCGCTCTCCTCAACCCCTGTCTCATCCAATTAGCATTCAAAAGCTCCAGGGGTAAGCAAGCTGAGTCCCTCCACACCATCCGCACACCTCATAGTGAAAATTCGCTACCAAAAACTCACTTCCCAAACGCAACCTGAATCACGGCCTTCCACCACCATGGATTGCTTCCTAACAAGGCCTGCATCCCTGGCCTAGAGTTCAGAAGCAGACCTGACCGAGCAAGATCGCACTGACATGGCGGGGGAGATAAGCGCACAGGGCTTCGCCCCTTCACAGATCCCTGCTTCCCAATCCTTGCTAACCCCAGAGCTGCAGGATGAAAAGCTCCCAACCCTTTCGCATCAAATTACCCACAACATTGCTCAGGAGGTAGGGAAGATATCACAGTAATCGAGGGGGAGAACTGGATCAACTAGGGGAACGTACTGATGTGTTAGAGACTAAGTTTGGTGATATGATTCAATGTGTACATGCCTTAGAAGAGGAGAACTCTTCCCTTAAACACACCGCGTCTCAACTTTATTTACACCAAAAAGATCTTGAAAACAACTTTTTTTAATATCCTTGCACCTGATATTGCTGACATAGACTGGTGCCTAGACAGAGCCCACAGATCCTTGGCTCCTAAACCCCCTGTTTGGGCTAGATCAAGGAACATTCTGGTACATTTCCACTACTATGAAAACAAGGAGGCTCTCACTCTGGCAACTCTCAACTGCTCACACATTGAGTACAAGGGAGACAAGATCCAGATCTTCAGTGATGTCTACACTGTCATGAGCTAGGCTAGTGCGCTTATCGGTCACAATCCCCCCTGCTGCGCTGAACATCCTTTCAGACAGGACACTGGACGAGGGGCAAGCCAAAAGTTCCATTGCAAATTGTGCAAGCTCTGGCCAGAGGTCAAGCCTGCCCACCCAGTAGTACAGGGGTTCATCACTTCTCAGAGCGTCCACATCGGCCGTTAACACGATGTAGTCGGACACCTGTCAGTCTATGCGTTCCCTGATCCTGGAGCCTTTGCAGTCAATGCATAAGTCGCCGTAAGCCCAACACTCACCTAGGGACGATCCACTGGACGGATGGAAAATAGGGTTTTCAGCGGCAAGTGAATGTATCTCTGGCACACAGTGTCAAGATACATCTGACCACAGACACGTGGTTTAGCAAAAATGGACAGGGCAGGTATATAACTTTTACTGCCCACTGGGTGAACCTTCTGACGGCCGTGACACCCTTTTAGATTTGGTTTTACCACCTCGGATTGCATGCAGGCCTGCCTCTTCTTCTCCTCCTTCTACTCCATCCACCCTCTCCTCCTCAGCTGACTCCTCCTTTTCCGCTGCTACCGTCTCTTCCACTGCGCCGCCCAAGATCCCCAGAACCTATCTGACATGCCAGGTGAGACGTTGCCATGCTGTGCTGCGTCAGTTGTGCCTGAAAGCCAAGAGCCACACTGGTCCTGCACTGCTTTCAGCTTTGTGTTCACAGGCAGATCAGTGGCTAACACTGCTCAATTTGACAGTTGGTAAAATGGTGTGCTACAACTGTGCCAATCTGCTGAGCGCGCTGAAACAGGGCAAAATTACAGTGCCATGCATGGCACACGTCCTGAACTTGGTCGTGCAGCGATTCGTTGCCAAATACCCTGGGGTCCAGGACATCTTGTGGCGAGCCAGGAAAATCTCGGCCCATTTCAGAAGATCTTACACAGCCATGGCTCGCCTTGCTGACATTCAGCGGCGACGCAACCTGCCCCTCATACGTCTCATTTGTGACTGCCCGATGTGATGGAACTCAAGATTGTATATGCTTGATAGGCTGCTCCAGCAGAAACGTGCGGTTAATGACTACCTGTACGAACTCTGCGGCAGGACAGGTTCTGGGGAGCCAAGGCGCCATTAGTGACATCGTACCTTACACGATTTCTGGAATGTGCATTGTTGATCAAGCCGTTGAGGAGCAGGAGCAGGAAGATGAGGAAGTCGCAATGCTGGATGAATATAGAAAGCATATTATAGTGGATTTGTATTGTGCAGCATTGTGACTGGTGAGCAGTTCTGCAGCGATAGTACAACTAGAAAGAGTGACAAACGCAATTAGAAAAAAGTATTACAACTGGTGTGATAGACCAGTGGCCCCCCAAAATGACAGATTGAAGTGGGGGTGTTATATAATAGTATAATATACTTTCATAATAGTGCATTTGGGTACTGCAGAAATTTTGCCTCTGCATCATCGACGTCACCTTCCCCACCACTAACATTAGAGATCTCAGAGTAGGCAGCAACAGCAGGGACCAACATCCTTGGTCTGATCTGGGTACTGTCGTCAGACTGCTGAGTGGCGGCTGTTGATACCTCCTCTTCCTTATCTGATGCCAAGAATGGCTGCGCATTGTAAATGTCTTGTGATGGATCGGAAAATAATTCCTATGACTCAAGCGGAGGGTGGTATTGGTGGTGGTGTCTTTGGGGGTGCACACAGCATAGAATGAAGAGGGTGCAGATAGAGAGGATGAGGAGTGTGCAGATGAGGAAGGCTGAGTGAGCCACTCAACCAAGTCTGGTGCTTCCTTTGATGTAATCAAACGCAGAGAAGCGCAGTATATGTGGAAGAAGGTATATAACACCCCGCTTCAATCTGTCATTTTGGGTGGCCACTGGTTCATCACACCAGTTATGAAAAATATTTTCTAGTAACTTTTGTCACTGTGTGTAGCAGAGTTAACGCAGTGAAAGAGGCAAAATTTCTGCAGTACCCAAATACATTATTTTGAAAGTATAACACCCTGCTTCAATCTGTCGTTTTGGGGGGCCACTGGTTTATCACACCAGTTATGAAAAATATTTTCTAGTAACTTTTGTCACTGTGTGTAGCAGGGTTAACGCAGTGAAAGAGGCAAATTTCTGCAGTACCCAAATACACTATAATATGCTTTCTATATTAGAAAGTATATTATAAGTGTATTGCACCCCTATATACTGCACATCAAACAATAGTACACCTACACCAGTCCTTTCAGTGCCGGTTCACACTGATGCAATGTGGGAACACTGCGAATATATCTGCGTGTTCCCGCATCGCATCCGCAGAACAGGCAGTTCACACTGCCATATGCGATACGCTGGGGGTGTCAGTTCAAAGTTAACGACATCCTCAGCTCAGATCGCATATCGTAGTGTGACCTGACAGTTCGCACAGAATCGGATCCCACTGGTGTGAACCACCATGCCATCTGATTCTGCTGCGGACCAAAAAAGGGTCCTGTGTGTGTTCACTGTGATTGCGGTGCAAATTCAGCCATACAAACTGTATGGCTGAATTTGCACCGCACAGACATCGCATGTAATTTTAGGAGCAGTGCGCTCCAAATTACATGCGATCTTTATGATCGCATCAGTGATTCGCATCAGTGTGAACTGTCACTTAGTGCCGGTTCACACTGATGCGATCACAGAGATTGAAGACGTCTAGCCTCTGAAGACGTCTAGCCAATGACAAAACGCATTAGCTGGAACGCCCGTCGTGACATCACTTGAGCTCGGTGGAACGCAAATCGGAAGTATCGCTTTCCACACCACAGCTCATACCAGTGACGGCGTTTATTCGATTCTATCCCGATTTCTTTTGCTTTTTACTGCTTTTATTGCCTTTATTTATATTTGGATCCTGTAATGGCTCATCTGGATACTGTGCAATAAATTTACTTGTTGGAAAAAATGGTACTGCACTATCTAGACCTTCCTTTTTTACATACATCCCTGATTGGAGGTTGATGACAGGAGGAGCATTGCTGTAGGAGGTGTCTACCTGGAGAGAACGCATCCCGGGGGTGTCGTTAACTTTGAATTGACACCCCAGCGTATCGCATATGGCAGTGTGCTGCGGATGCGATGAGGGAACACGCAGATATATTCGCAGTGTTCCCGCATCGCATCAGTGTGAACCGGCACTGACAGTCTGACCCTGCTCCGCACAGCAAACCTCTCCCTACACTGACAAAAGAGAGAATATAGATAGTACACCTATATCAAATACCAGTCCTTAAAAGGACTTTTGTGGACCTGTAACAGAGCGATCTGTGTCACTGACAATCTGTCCCTGCTCTGCACAGCAAACCTCTCCCTACACTGACAAAAGATAGAACATAGATAGTACACCTAAACCAAATACCAGTCCTTGAAAGGACTTTTGTGGACCTATAACAGAGCGATCTGTGTCACTGACAATCTGTCCCTGCTGCACACAGCAAACCTCTCCCTACACTGACAAAAAGCAGAATGTAAAATGGCCACCAGATAAGGTCTATTTATAAGGTAGGGGTATGTCCATGTGCTGAAATGTCTCATTTGGCTGTCCTGTACCACCTGATGAATGTGTCATGGGTCAAAGTTCTTCACAATGTAAAAGAATATGGCAGCCGCAAACATCGCCATATGTTTGCGTGATCGGCGGACAGCGAACGAGCAAAGTTCGCCGCGAACCGACCGTCGGGCGAACCGCAAGGCCATCTCTAGTTGGGATCACCAGACCCAAATCCCTATCCAAACCCAGGATGTATCAATGTTTCTTGAATATCCTTTCTATGTCTTTATATTGTTGATGGTAACTGGAAATGAAGCTCCAATGGTGCTGGTTGGTCTCAACTTTTAATTTAGGTTCCTTGTTATGTAAACATTGAGCTTTTGGTATTAAAGAGACTTAATTGATCCTTTGATCCAAGAATTCTTCATTATACCCTTTTTTTGGGAATTTTTTCTTTAATATTAGTGATTGATCTCTGAAATCATTCTGTTGCTTGCAATTGCGCTTAACCCTTAGGAATTGTTCCTTTGGGATGTTTTTAATCCAAGTAGGGTGGTGTCCACTTCTTGTAGCTAAATAGCTGTTCCTTTCAGTGGGTTTAAAATAAACCCTGGTAATTAGTTAATCTCCAACCCTATCAATTACCAAATCTAAAAAATGTATTGAAGACTCACTGAGTTGTTAGTCTAATTTGATGTTGTTTTCATTATGGTTTAAGTGATCCATAAACTCATATGATGATTGTTCAGAGCCCTCCCATATCCACAGCGTGGGTCCATTTAACTCATTTTGGGCTTACCTGCCTTTTTGCCTATATATGAAAATATTAGGCATCTGCAGTTGGTGAGTTCCCAGCTGAAGGGGAGCGGTCACAATCAATCACTTGGTGTGGTGGAAGTGTAGCAAAACTCAGGAAGCTTTTTGTTTTTTGGACTTTTTATTTAATACGTTTTTAACACAATGTCACGGGTGTATTTATAAAGTTTCTTAATCGTCATTTGTTTAATTTATTTAAGCGCCCGACTGTCTATACCTTTGATGTTATATCATTTAAATAGATCTGGTTTATACATGTGAAAAGATGTTAGCAAATGTGAATTTATTGCGATCGCTCATATCTTTTCGCAATGAAACAAAACTGGCCTGGAAAAGCATCCTGGTGTGTGAAAGGATGTTTGGACGCACTTGAAAATGTTAGTGCTGCCCAGAGTTGTCAGCAAGTTAACATGGTAAGATCACTTTTTTTATCATGAGATGTTGCTGATTTGCAAGGTACTGTAAGTGTGGGAGATGTCTTGGTGTTCCCAGGGTTTAAAGGGGATGCAGTGTTGAAATGTTCTGTTTGGTGATCCTCAGAACACACTACTTCCTGATTCTATGCACAATAGACTTCCTGCGTTTGTACATGTTCCTGTAAATATGATGTGGAGAGTGTGTATGCATTTTAGCAAGTGCTCCACAAACTGTTGGTTAAAATCAAATCCTGTATAGTCATAATGAACTATAATGGCTAGCAATCTTCACCACCCCATACATATGTGTCTTGTTTTTAGTTTAAGATGACCACATTTTTAAAATCCAGGAACTTTAATTTTTTAATGGCAAATGGTAAACTATTTTATAAGCATAATTTCTAAAACATGATATATGCAGTGTATGTGGTATGGGTTTATGGAATGATTGTATGATATACAGTATCTTACAAAAGTGAATACACCCATCACATTTTTGTAAATATTTTATTATACCTTTTTATGTGACAATACTGAAGAAATGACACTTTGCTGCAATGTAAAGTAGTGAGCGTACAGCTTGTATAACAGTGTAAATGTGCTGTCCCCACAAAATAACTCAACACACAGCCATTAATATCAAAATTGCTGGCAACAAAAGTGAGTACACCTTTAAGTGAAAATGTCCAAATTGGGCCCAATTAGACATTTTCCCTCCCCAGTGTGAACGGGGAGCAGGTGTGTTAAATTTGGTGTTATCGCTCTCACTCTCATACTGTTCAGTGGAAGTTCAACATGGTACCTCATGGCAAAGAACTCTCTGAGGATCTAAAAATAAGAACTGTTGCTCTACATAAAGATGGCCTAGCATATAAGAAGATTACCTGCCAAAGACCCTGAAACTGAGTTGCAGCACGGTGGCCAAGACCAAGAGTGGTTTAACGGGACAGGTTCCACTCAGAAAAGGCCTCACCATGGTCCACCAAATAAGTTGAGTGCACGTGATCAGCATCATATCCAGAGTTTGTGTGGCAGCAACCAGGTGAGGAGTACAAAGACAAGTGTGTCTTACCTACAGGCAAGCATGGTGGTGGGAGTGTAATGGTCTGGGGCTGCATGAGTGCTGCCGCCACTGGGGAGCTACAGTTCATTGAGGGAACTATGAATGCCAACATGTACTGTGACATACTGAAGCAGAGCATGACCCCCTCTCTTCGAAGACTGGGCCACAGGGCAGTATTCCAAGATGATAAGGACCCCAAACACACCTCCAAGACAACCACTGCCTTGCTAGAGAAGCTGAGGGTAAAGGTGATGGACTGGCCAAGTCTCCAGATCTAAAAAGTAAAATATGTAAAAAATCCTTAGGATATGGATGTATCAAATTAGGAAGAATACAAATGGGGGCTCACATGGTGAAGTATGTACAAATTTATTGCATAAAACAAAGGTAAAACACTCACATGTCAGCTGCTTGATGCAGGCATGTAGTAAAAAGTTGGCCGTGGCTACAAGCGTATCTGCATGTGAATGTTTTACCTTTGTTTTATGCAATAAATTTGTACATACTTCATATGTGAGCCCCCATTTGTATTTTTTGAGGAACATCAATGTCTATCACTTGGGGTTTATGAAGTTGGCAAAGTTTACTGTCCTGTATGAACATTCCGTGGTGGATCGGATGCTGATTTGGAGTTGACCCTTCTCTGATGATCGTTTACACCTCATGCTCGGTGGACCTTCCTTAACAGGGGGTCTATAATTCTGGTAAGGAGATTACCTTATTCATGCACGTGGTGATCGTCAGGAGTGTGTCTGCACTTATGGTGTTGGAATTTATATGTATATTTTTCTGCACCTGAGCACCAGTCTCAGACGGACTTAATGGACTTTGTTCATCTCTATTTACTATTTAGGGTCCTTTTTTAATGTGGCGCTGTACTTGAACACAATTGCTTTATGGTTTGATTATACTTTTGTACTGGCAGCCTTCACTCTTGTTAGTATATTGAGCGCAGCTTTCTTCCTTTCTTTGTTTATTAATGGCTATGTGTTGAGTTATTTTGAGAGAACAGCAAATTTACACTGTTATACAAGCTCTACACTCAGTACTTTACATTGTAGCAAAGTGTAATTTCTTCAGTGTTGTCAGATGAAAAAATATAATGATATGCAGTCATGTCCATAAATATTGGAACATCGACACAATTCTAATCATTTTGGCTCTATACACCACCACAATGGATTTGAAATGAAACAAACAAGATGTGCTTTAACTGCAGACTATCAGCTTTAATTTGAGGGTTACATCCAAATCAGGTGAACAGTGTAGGAATTATAACAGTATGTATATGTGCCTCCCACTTTTTAAGGGACCAAAAGTAATGGAACAAATTAACAATCATAAATCAAACTTTAACTTTTTAATACTTGGTTGCAAATCCTTTGCAGTCAATTACAGCCTGAAGTCTGGAATGCATAGACATCCCCAGACGCTGGGTTTCATCCCTGGTGATGCTCTGCCAGGCCTCTACTGTAACTGTCTTCAGTTTCTGCTTGTTCTTGGGGCATTTTTCCCTTTAGTTTTGTCTTCAGCAAGTGAAATGCATGCTCCATCGCATTCAGGTCAGGTGATTGACTTGGCCATTGCATAACATTCCACTTCTTTCCCTTAAAAAACTCTTTAGTTGCTTTCGCAGTATGCTTTGGGTCATTGTCCATCTGCACTGTGAAGCGCCTTGCAATGAGTTCTGAAGCATTTGGCTGAATATGAGCAGATAATATTGCCCGAAACACTTCAGAATTCATCCTGCTGCTTTTGTCAGCAGTCACATCATCAATAAATACAAGAGAACCAGTTCCATTGGCAGCCATACATGCCCACGCCATGACACTACCACCACCATGCTTCACTGATGTCAGGGCACAAACACCAGAAGAAGGGCTCTAGGACCCAGCAGCGCTATCAGCTCTTTGGCAGGAGGAGGACTTTAGGACCCAGCAGCACTACCAGCAATTTACCTGGGCCTATATAAGGAAGCCTGCCAGTGATTTTAGTTGCTGGTTGATCTTTGGCTCCTCCAGTGTGTTATCCTTGTGATATTTCAGTTCCTGTCTCCTGTTACCGACCCGGCTTGTCCTTGACCTGTCTCCTGATTGCTTCCTGTGTTCGACCTCGGCTATCCACCTGACCATGATTGCTCTGATATCCACCTGGCTCCTGATCTTGGCTATCCACCTGACCACCCTTGCTCTGATATCCACCTGGCTCCTGATTTTGGCTATCCACTTTACCACGCTTGCTCTGATATCCACCTGGCTCTTGATCTTGGCTATCCACCTGACCACGTTCCAGTCTCAGCATTATCCAAGTCAGGCAAACACCTCACGGGCGCCACCTGTCTGCTGATTCCACTCAAGCACTCCAGCTGTACTCTGGATCCTCCTGCACACAGTTCAGCAGGCGACCCGTGCTACTTTGGGCCTGACCTCTCCTGTTTTCATCCTCAGGGTGGTCTGGAACCTAGCCGCAAGGGGAGCCCTCTCTCTCCATTGGCCTCCAGCACCAGGTACGTGATAACTGATGAGGTGGTATGCTTTGGATCATGAGCAGTTCCTTTCCTTCTCCGTACTCTTCTCTTCCCATCAGTCTAGTACAAGTTGATCTTGGTCTCATCTGTCCATAGGATGTTGTTCCAGAACTGTGAAGGCATTTTTTAGATGTTGTTTGGCAAACTCTAATCTGGCCTTCCTGTTTTTGAGGCTCACCAATGGTTTACATCTTGTGGTGAACCCTCTGTATTCACTCTGGTGAAGTCTACTCTTGATTGTTGACTTTGACGCACATACATCTATCTCCTGGAGAGTGTCCTTGATCTGGCCAACTGTTGTTAAGGGTGTTTTCTTCACCAGGGAAAGAATTCTTCGTTCATCCACCAGAGTTGTTTTCCGTGGTCTTCCGGGTCTTTTGGTGTTGCTGAGCTCACCGATGCGTTCTTTCTTTTTAAGAAACAGTTGATTTGGCCACATCTAATGTTTTATCTCTCTGACGGGTTTGTTTTGTTTTTTCAGCCTAATGATGGCTTGCTTCACTGATAGTGATAGCTCTTTGGATCTCATATTGAGAGTTGACAGCAACAGATTCCAAATGCAAATAGCACACTTGAAATGAACTCTGGACCTTTTATCTGCTCCTTATATGCAAGTTATTAGCAAAAAGAAAAGCAAATTCCCCACTGATTGGGACTATAATAACCTACATATAAAGTATAAGGGGTGAGTATAAAGAATTGTATAAAAATATGAATTGTATTTGATAAATATTGATAAAAGCATATATAAAATCAAAAACAATTAGAACGTGATTGTTCATACAGCAAATACATCAACATGTCTGGTACATAAATGCCAAACATAATCTTCCATGCAAAATAATGGCTGACACAAAGATAGACAAGATGTGTAGCTCAGAGGCTAACAGACAAACCCATGCATTTCAAAAGAATTGATTATTCTTTTTTCAGGGGTGTCATACGTCTTGTAATAGCCTGATTACTTATAGTGGAAGTTATTGGAAGCATTAAGAACAAATCACAAATTAAAACCATAAACGGGATAGTCGGCAGCAGACAAGGATATAGGACAGATAGTAGAGGTTCCAATCCCAGAACCCCCACAGCGGCTTTCACCCCGAAAAGACCAGGCGGGCTCCGGGCAGGGCCAACATCTAGAGATATGTGGAATTGGTCATTGGAATAAGGAGCAATTAGGGAAAGAATTGGAGATCCTTCACTGTGGTCATTAGCTGCAGCATGTGTAGCCCAAGCCGTCATTTGGAAGTTATGCCATAGCCCTCCTGAACCATGCCAGACCACATGCTCTCAACATGGGGGGAGGGGTTTGGGGCAGGGGGAGATCTGGCCCAAACCCAAAAGCAACTTGTCCCCATGCTGATAGGGACAAGGGCCTCTTCCCCACAAACCTGGGCGGTGGTTGTGGGGATCTATGGGGAGGGGGCATTTCAGAATCTAGAAGCCCCCTTTAACAATTGGCCCCCAGTTCCTGTTCCCTTCCTTATGTGAATGAGTAGGGGTACATTGTACTCCTACTCATTCACCAGAAAAAGTATAAAAATAAATAAAGACAGGAGGCAGTTTTTAGCAATTCCATTATTAAAAAAATAAAAACAATAAATGCTGTAAATAAAAAAATGTCCCCCAATATAGATCATCAATCATGATGCCTGCCTCACGGCCAGACTGGTCATTGTTGACGATGGATCTACATTGGGGGCATTGTTTTTTTTTTTTTTATAAAGGAATTGTCAAAAACTGCCTTCTACCTTTATTTATTTTTGACACTTTTTTGGTGAATGAGTAGAGGTACAATACTCATTCACATGGGGGGCTGGGATCTGGGAACCCCCTTGTTAAAGGAGGCTATCCGATTCTGAAAAGCCCCATGTCTGCAGAACTCCACAATCACCGCCCAGGGTTTGGTATTCGGTGAACACCCAAATGGGGGATATTTGGGCCAAACTTATGCTTAGCCAGAACCGTTTGCCCATCCCTACTTTTTGTATGAAATTTCAGATTTACAATAATCTTATTCCAGTCAAGATTATCATAATATTACAGAATCATATATCTTACTTCTTTTAATTGTATGTCTTGCACTCTCTATCCAACCATCTTTTAACCACTTCCATACCTGGTAATTTCTAGCACTCCGCTCCTACATGTAAAAATCATAATTTTTTTGCTAGAAAACTACTCAGAACATTATATATATATATTTAGCAGAGACCCCATACTCATTCACATGGCGGCTGGGATCTGGTGACCCCGTTGTTAAAGGAGGCTTTCATGTTTTGATAAGCCCCCTGTCTGCAGACCTCCACAACCACCGCCCAGGGTTTGGTGTTCAGTGAACACTCAAGTGGGCAACGTTTGGGCCAAACTTATGCTTAGCCCGAACGTTTTGCCCATCCCTACTTTTTCTATGAAATTTCTGATTTACAATAGTCTTATTCCAGTCAAGATTATCATACTATTACAGAATCATATATCTTACTACTTTTAATTGTATGTCTGCACTCTTTTAACCACTTACTTTTCTAGCATTTCTAGCACTCCACTCCTACATGTAAAAATCATATTTTTTTTGCTAGAAAATTACTCAAAACCCCCAAACATTATATATATATATATATATATATATATTTTTTTTTTTTATCAGAGAGATCCCGGGGAGTAAAATGGCAGTCATTGCAACTTTTTATGTCATACGGTATTTGCACAGAATTTTTTCAAGCTTTAAAATTGCGCACACTCATGTCACGCTTTAAAATTGCGCACACTAATGGAATGACACCAAACTTTGGTGCTTAAAAATCTCCATAGGCAATGCATTAAACATTTTTACAGGTTATCAGTTTAGACTTACAGAGGAGGTCATGGGCTAGAATTGTTGCACTTGCTCTAAGATTCACGGCGATATCTCATATGTATGGATTGAATGCCATTGACATATGTGGCCATGACATAGTTACATAGTTACATAGTAGGTGAGGTTGAATAAAGACAATAGTCCATCCAGTTCAACCTGTGTAGGTGTGTGTGGCTGTAATCATCTACCTAGCCCTTAATGTCCTGATCCTTGAGATGTAAGTCTAAGAGTCTTTTGAAAGCCACCATACTTCCCGCAGAAACCACCTCTTGTGGTAGAGAATTCCACAATATTGTAGCCCTAACAGTAAAGAACCCCCCTCGTTTGCCTGAGGTTAAAACGCTTCTCCTCTAATCGCATTGTATATCCTCGAGTCCTCATGCAATCCCTTCGAATTAACAGCTTTTTTTCTAAGCTGAGATCCCCATTATGATATTTATAAATTGCTATCATGTCCCCCCTCAGACGTCTCTTCTCCAGGGAGAATAAATTGAGCGATTGCAGACGCTCTTCATAGTTAAGGTCCTCCAATCCCCTAATCAGTTTAGTTGCCCTTCTCTGGACTCTCTCCAGCTCCAACACATCCCTCCTGAGGACTGGCGACCAGAACTGGACAGAATACTCCAGATGCAGTCGGACCAGAGTTTTATAAAGTGGAAGGATTATAGTCTTATCTCTGGAATACATCCCTTTTTTTATGCATGCTAATAATCTGCTGGCTTTGGCAGCTGCCGCTTGACATTGCATGCTGTTCCCTAATCTATCATCAACCAAGACTCCCAGATCCTTCTCCATTTTTGATTCCCCCAAGGGTTCCCCTCCTAACGTGTATTGTGTTTTTATGTTTTTAGTCCCCAAGTGCAAAACTTCACACTTCTCCACGTTAAACCTCATTTGCCATGTCGTTGCCCACTCCGTTATTTTGTCCAGGTCATTCTGTAGGATATCTGCTTCATGCTGTGCAGTTATTGCCCTGGCCAATTTTGTGTCATCTGCAAAAACTGATAACGAACTACTGATCCCGTCCTCAATGTTGTTTATGAATAAATTGAACAAGGTTGGTCCCAGGACTGAGCCCTGGGGCACCCCGCTTACTACCTCAGACCAGTCTGAGTATGCATGCATTTTTTATTGTTTAATTTCATTTTTAGATTTTTACACTTTCCCTTTAATTTTTTTTGATCACTTTTATTCATATCCAGCCGAGATCATGGCAGTATTGACAACTGCCAGGCCAGGCGTAATGTCATAACGTTGTGCCCGGGCCTCTGAGAGTCATAGAGAATGCCGGGGACCACATGGTGCTCGGCAGTCTCTATGGTGCACTTCTGCCACCGGCGGATTCCTTCTTCAGCTCACCGATCGTACAGGTGAGCCAGTAGAAACACAGGAGGGCGGTGGGGGGTGGATGTCCCCTCCCGCCACCTGTAAGAACGATCAAGTGACTGAACAGCCACTATGATTGTTCATATGGTGCAGGGAATCACCAGCTAAAAAAAATGATATCTGTATGATGCTTGCAGCTGCAGGCATCATTAAGATATCCTCACCTAAAGCCCAGAATGTCATATGATGTCCAGCGGTAAGGAAGTGGTTAAATAGTACATTGAAAGCTTTATGGTTTTCTAACATTACAAATTCCACTCTATTACATGTGTTCAATTTTAAAAATAAAACTTCCTCAAATCTCTGGGATATGTCCCATCCTAAAGTACACCTCAACCAATAAACCAATTTGTTCTAGAATTTTCTCTTGGACCTACAGAAATAAATTATATGGTTATCTGAAATCTGGAAGACTTGACCTACATTTTGGTAAAGTTTCTAACGCCTCTTTAAAATTATCTGTTAATATTTGTATAACCTATTATTCCCTTTTTAATGGATTTATGTCATTATTGTATCTCCCTCAAGCCAATGCTTATGATAATTATTAATACCTATCCATATGCCCTCATGACTTCCTTAAAGAATTTATGCAGGTGTGGGAGATAAACATTTGTTTTCATATATCTTCATCACATCTTGGATCCTAGATTTCATCAGGATTAGAGTTGAGCGGCCACTGGATGTCCGTGTTCGGCGGGTTCGGCCGAACTTGAAAAAAAAGTCCAGGTCCATGTCCCTGACTTTTTCCGAACTTTACCCGGACACCGAACCCCATTGAAGTCAATGGGGACCCGAACTTTCAGGCACTAAAATGGCTCTAAAACACCAATGGAAAGGGCTAGAGTGCTGCAAATGGCAGCAAATCATAGTTAAGAGCATGGCAAGTGCTCTGCAAACAAATGTGGATAGGGAAATAACTTAAAAAAACAAAAAAAAACAGAAAAATAAAACAATTTTCTTCATCTGTGAAGGACGAGGCCCATATGGAGTAGGAGGGAGGTTGAGGTGGTGGTGGATGTGGCGGTGAAAGTGGAAGCGGCGGTGGAGGAGGACGAGGTAGCCAACACTGCTTTTTTTCAGTCATTTTAAATGAGGGTACACCCCAAAAGAGTGAGAAAGATCAAAAATAGAACAATGGCTGGGTAAGGTCGGTATCCATCTCTATTCTGCACAAGGTACGGAAAAGTCCTGTGGGATCCATGCCTGGTTCATTTTAATGAACGTGAGCTTGTCCACATTGTCTCTGGACAGGCGGCTGCGCTTGTCTGTGATAACGCCCCAGCCGTGCTAAATACACGTTCAGATAATACACTGGCTGCAGGGCACGCCAGCACCTCCAAGGCGTAAAGGGCAAGCTCCGGCCATGTGCCCAATTTGGAGACCCAGAAGTTGAAGGGGGCCGACCCATCATTCACTACATGTAGGCGTGCGCACACATACTGCTCCACCATGTTAGTGAAATGCTGCCTCCTGCTAAGACGTTCCATATGAGCTGCTGGTGCTGCTGTTTGTTGTGGCGTGCTGACAAAGCTTTTCCACATTTCGGCCATGCTAACCCTGCCTTCTGAGGTGCTGGCGGCGCCCTGGTTGCGTTGGCGACCTCTTCCTCCTCCTCCTCTGCCTTGGCCTTGTGCTTCCACTGTGGCCCCGCTGTCAGGTGGGAATGCCAGCAGCATCGCGTCTACCAGCGTGCGCTTGTACTCGCGCATCTTGCGATCGCACTCCAGTGAGTGAATTAAGGATGGTACATTGTCCTTGTAACGGGGATCCAGCAGCGTGGCCACCCAGTAATCAGCACAAGTTAGAATGTGGGCAACTCGGAGGTCGTTGTGGAGACACTGCAGCATGTAATCGCTCATGTGTGCCAGGCTGCCCAGAGGCAACGAAAGGCTGTCCTCTGTGGGAGGTGTATCGTCTGTGTCCTCTGTATCCCCCCAGCCACGCACCAGTGATGGTCATGAGCTGGCCTGGGTGCCACCCTGCTGTGAACATGGTTCCATCTCCTCCTCCATCTCCTCCTCCTCATCCTCCAGAACTGTGCCCCTGCTGGACAATTGTGTCCCTGGCGTTTGTGGGTGCAGGAACCCACCCTCTGAGCCACTTTGTGAATGACTGCCCTGAAAGCCTTGGAAATGTTACCTCTTCATCCTCCTCCTCCTCCTCATCCTGTGCCACATCCTCTTCCATCATCGCCCGAATCGTTTTTTGAAGGAGGCATAGAAGTGGGATAGTTAAGCTGACAACGGCGTCATCGGCACTGGCCATGTTGGTGGAGTACTCAAAACAGCGCAACAAGGCACACAGGTCTCGCATGGAGGCCCAGTTATTGGTGGTGAAGTGGTGCTGTTCCGCAGAGCGACTCACGCATGCGCGCTGCAGCTGAAACTCCACTATGGCCTGCTGCTGCTCACACAGTCTTTCCAGCATGTGCAAGGTGGAGTTCCACCTTGTGGGCACGTCACATATGAGGCGGTGAGCGGGAAGGCCGAAGTTACGCTGCAGCGCTGACAGGCGAGCAGCAGCAGGGTGAGAATGACGAAAGTGTGCACAGACGGCCCGCACTTTCTGCAGCAGCTCTGACATATTGGGGTAATTTTTAAGGAACCTTTGCACCACCAAATTCAGCACATGCGCCAGGCAAGGGATGTGCGTCAAACTGGCTAGGCCCAGAGTTGCTATGAGATTTTGCCCGTTATCGCACACCACCAGGCCGGGCTTGAGGCTCGCTGGCAGCAACCACTCATTTGTCTGCTGTTCCATGCTCCTCCACAACTCCTGCGCGGTGTGTGTTTTTTTCCCCCAAACAGGCAAGTTTTAAAACTGCCTGCTGTCGTTTACCCCTGGCTGTGCTGAAGTTGGTGGTGAAGGTGTTACGCTGACCGAATGAGGAGGCGGTAGAGGATGAGGAAGCAGAGTAGGAGGAGTTAGGAACAGGAGGCAAACTGAAGCACCCTGCAATCCTCGGTGGTGGACAGACATGCGCCAAATTGCTTTCCTCCTCAGGCCCATCCGCCACTGCATTTACCCAGTGTGCCGTTAGGGAGATATAAAGCCCCTGACCGTTCTTACCGGTCCACGTATCGGTAGTTAGGTGGACCTTGGCACAGATGGCGTTGCGCAGTGCACACCTGATTTTTTCCCCCACTTGGTTGTGCAGGGAAGGGATGGCTTGCCTGGAAAAGTAGTGGCGGCTGGGCACGACGTACTGTGGGACAGCCACCGACATAAGGCTTTTAAAACTGTGCGTCTCCACCAGACGGAATGACAGCATTTCAAAGACCAAAAATTTTGAAATGCTGGCATTCAGGGCCAGGGATCGCGGGTGGGTAGGGGGGTACTTCCTCTTCCTCTCAAGTGTTTGGGAGATGGAAAGCTGAACGCTTCCACGGGACATTGTGGAGATGGTTGGTGACCCAGGTGGTGGTGTTGCTGACAGATCGTCTGTTTGCGGGGTGGCAAGTGCCGGTATTACTACAGAGGTGGATGAAGAGGCTGAGACTGCAGCAGAAGAGGAAGCAGGAGGAGCCAGAGACCTTTCTTGGTTTTGAAGGTGTCTACTCCACTGCAGCTCGTGCTTTGCACTTAGATGCCTGATCATGCAGGTTGTGCTCAGGTTGAGAAGGTTTATGCCTCGCTTCAGGCTCTGACTGCACAGGGTGCAAACCACTCGTGTCCTGTCATCAGCACATTTTCTGAAGAACTTCCATGCTAGAGAACTCCTTTGAGCTGGCTTTGGTGCGCTCGGTCCCTTGCTGCGTTGGGCAGTAGCAGGCGTAATGTCTAGGGCACGGCCGCTCCGCTTCTGCACCCTTCTCCCTCTTCTGCTGTGCTGGTGGCTCTGTGCGATCACCGCCTCTTCCTCCAAACTACTCAGGTCACCTGCATGACCTTCATTCCATGTAGGGTCGAGGACCTCATCGTCCTCCACATCATCTTCCACCCAGTCTTCACCCCTGCCCCCCTTGTCGGTCTCCACAATTCTGAGTGCAGCAGCAGTTGGCACCTGCATTTCGTCATCATCGGAGACGTGCTGCGATGGTCCTTGCATGTACTCATCTTGAGAAATAAGTGGTTGGGCATCGCTGCACTCAATCTCTTCCACTTCTGGGGCAGGGCTAGGTGGATGGCCCTGGGAAACCCTGCTGACAGAGTCATCAAAAAGAAGAAGAGACTGCTGCATGACTTGGGGCTCAGACTGCTTGCCTGATTTGCAAAGGGGTAAGGTGAAAGATGGTTGGACATCGGCTGCAGGTGCCAACTCTGACCTTGAATTGAATAGCGGAACAAAACAACAACAGTATCGCACGGGTTTATCTCACAGTTAAATATGCAAACTATGCCGCAATTTAATTTTTTTTACCCCAAAAGGGTGTTTATTAAATAGCTGAGTAGAAAAACAGTATACAAATACAACAGGTGTATCTCACAGTCAAATATGCAAAGTATGCCGCAATATAATTTCTTTCACCCCAAAAGGGTGTATATTGAATAGCGGAATAAAAAAAAGGATATAAAACGGTGTATCTCACACGTACAAACACAGACTAGGCCCCGATTACAATTTTTTGTACCCTAAAGGGAGGATGAGGATGAGGAAGAGGAGTAGGAGGAGTTCGGAACAGGAGACCAACTGAAGCGCCCTGCAATCCTCGGCGGTAGAAGGAGATGCGCCAAACAAATTTAAAAGGTGTATCTCACACGTACCGATACAGACTATGCCGTAATTTAATTTTTTTCACCCCAAAAGGGTGTATATTAAATAGCGGAATAGAAAAATTGTATAAAACGGTGTATCTCACACGTACAAACCCAGACTAGGCCCCAATTACAATTTTTGTACCCTAAAGGCAGGATGAGGAGTAGGAGGAGTTCGGAACAGGCAGGAGGCAAACTGAAATACCCTGCAATCCTCGGCGGTGTAAGATGCGCCCAAAAAATTGGAAAGGTGTATCTCACACGTACCAATACAGACTATGCCACAATTTAATTCTTTTTACCCCAAGGGTGTAGATTGAATAGCGGAATAGAAAATATGATATCAAAAGGTGTATCTATCTCACACGTACAGACCCAGACTAGGCCCCGATTACTATTTTTTGTACCCTAAAGGCAGGATGAGCAGTAGGAGGAGTTTGGAACAGGCTGGAGGCAAACTGAAGCACCCTGCAATCCTCGGCGGTGGAAGATGCGCCCCAAAAATTTGGAAGGTGTATCTCACACGTACCGAAACAGACTATGCCGCAATTTAATTCTTTTTACCTCAAAGGGTGTAGATTGAATAGCGGAATAGAAAATATGATATAAAAAGGTGTATCTATCTCACACGTACAGACCCAGACTAGGCCCCGATTACTATTTTTTGTACTCTAAAGGCAGGATGAGGAGTAGGAGGAGTTCGGAACAGGCAGGAGGCAAACTGAAGCACCCTGCAATCCTTGGCGGTGAAAGATGCACCCCAAAAATTTGGAAGGTGTATCTCACAAGTACCGAAACAGACTATGCCACAATTTAATTATTTTTACCCCAAGGGTGTAGATTGAATAGCGGAATAGAAAATATGATATCAAAAGGTGTATCTATCTCACACGTACAGACCCAGACTAGGCCCCGATTACTATTTTTTGTACCCTAAAGGCAGGATGAGGAGTAGGAGGAGTTTGGAACAGGCAGGAGGCAAACTGAAACACCCTGCAATCCTCGGCGGTGTAAGATGCGCCCAAAAATTGGAAAGGTGTATCTCACACGTACCGATACAGACTATGCCGCAATTTAATTCTTTTTACCCCAAGGGTGTAGATTGAATAGCGGGATAGAAAATATGATATCAAAAGGTGTATCTATCTCACACGTACAGACCCAGACTAGGCTCCGATTACTATTTTTTGTACCCTAAAGGCAGGATGAGGAGTAGGAGGAGTTCGGAACATGCAGGAGGCAAACTGAAGCACCCTGCAATCCTCGGCGGTGGAAGATGCGCCCCAAAAATTTGGAAGGTGTATCTCACACGTACCGAAACAGACTATGCCGCAATTTAATTCTTTTTACCCCAAAGGGTGTAGATTGAATAGCGGAATAGAAAATATGATATCAAAAGGTGTATCTATCTCACACGTACAGACCCAGACTAGGCCCCGATTACTGTTATTTGTACCCTAAAGGCAGGATGCGGAGTAGGAGGAGTTCGGAACATGAAGGAAGGCAAACTGAAACACCCTGCAATCCTCGGCGGTGTAAGATGCGCCCAAAAAATTGGAAAGGTGTATCTCACACGTACCGATACAGACTATGCCGCAATTTAATTATTTTTACCCCAAAGGGTGTAGATTGAATAGCGGAATAGAAAATATGATATAAAATTGGGGATTTTTCAATAGCACATGTGAACACAGCAGTGTATTCTGTCATAGTCAGCTCTGCAGCAGGCTATGAAAGGAAAAAAAAAGAAAATTCCCCTTTAAGTTTGTAATTTTTAAATAGATTAGTACAGACTATGCCACAATTTAATTTTTTTTAACCCAAAAGGGTGTATATTGAATAGTGGAATAGAAAAAAGTGTATAAAATTGAAAATCACTCAATAGCACATGTGAACACAGCAGTGTCTTATGTCACAGTAAGCACTGCTGCAAAAAGGCTATGAAGGGGGAAAAAAAAATCCCTTTTAACTTGTAGTAAAATAGATCTAAGATGAACGCTGCACACAACTGACTGATAAAAATAGATTTTTTTTCCTCCCTCCTCCTCCTCAGTGGGCTCAAGTGAGGGCAAAAAGATTGTTCACTGCACCACCCCCCACACAGCAAAATCGATGTATACTGTCCCTGCCTAATCTCCAGCCTGTCCCTAATATGCTCAATAAGATCGTTCACTGCACCACCCCCCACACAGCAAAATCGATGTAGAAGACTGACCCTGCCTAATCTCCAGCCTGGCCCTAAAATGCTCTAATAACTTTCCCTGCCTGCACTCCGACCTGTCCCTGCATTCTTTTCGGACACAATTTTTCACAGAATCACTGTCTGTCCCTAATCAGCAGCCAGCACGTATGATGTGTGCTCTGTCCCTACACTACAGCAGAATGACGCGCAGCGCGCTGTGTCCAGCTTATAAGACCTGGGTCACATGCTTTAGATGGCCAATCACAGCTACTAATACAGCCATGGCTGGGATGGCTTAAGGCCCACCAGTTAAACGCTTGTTGATTGGCTGTTGAAAGCCCGCCATTAAAAGCGCGCCATTACATACAAAACAGGAAATAAAATGACCGAACACGGATTTTAAACCCGAACATACAGTAAAGTTTTCGGGTAACAAAAATCCAATTATTCGGTACGAACACGAATAATACAGTCCGTGTTCGCTCAACACTAATCAGGATATTATAATGCCCTTTCAATGGAAATGTATTTCTTGGACCTATTTTGTAGAGATGGCCTTGCGGTTCGCCCCGCGGTCGGATCGCAGCGAATTTTGCTTGTTCGCTACCCGTCAATTTTGCAAACACATGGCGTTGTTCACGGCAGCCATATTAGTTTACTTTGGGGAGAACTTTGACCCATGACACAGCGGTCAGGTGGAACGGTACAGCCGATTGAAACATTTCAGCACATGGACATGCCCCCTACCTTATAAATAGACCAGAGCTGGCGGCCATTTCACATTCTGCTTTTTATCAGCTTAAGGAAAAGTTTTGCTGTATGCATCAGGGAGAGATTGCCAGACACAAATAGCTCTGTTAAGATCCACAAAAGTCCTTTTCAGGGCTTGTATTTCGGTATAGGTCTACTACAGTCTCTTTTCAGTTTAGGGACAGGTATCCAGTCTGTGCTCCAGGGACAGTTAGAGATCGGCAGTGACACAAATCGCTCTGTTAATGTCCACAAAAGTCATTTAAAGGGCTGCAATTTATTTCGTATAGGTGTGCAGTTTCTGTTCAGTTTAGGGACAGGTATCCAGTGTGCTCAAGGGACAGAGATCAGCAGTGACACAAATCGCCCTGTTAATGTCCACAAAAGTCATTTCAAGGGCTGCAATTTATTTGGTATAGGTGTCCAGTTTCTGTTCAGTTTAGGGACAGGTATCCAGTGTGTTCCAGGGACAGAGATCAGCAGTGACACAAATCGCTCTGTTAATGTCCACAAAAGTGATTTCAAGGGCCGATATTTATTTGGTATAGGTGAGCAGTGCACTATATAGGGGTGTAATCCACGGTACAATATACTTTGTAATATAGAAAGCATATTATAGTGGATTTGTATTCTGCACTGTGCAGCATTGTGACTGGTGTGGTTGCTGCAGCAATACTACAAACAGTGACAAAAGCACTTTTAATGTATTATAACTGGTGTGATATACCAGTGGCCCCCCAATCCCAAATATTGAAGTGGGGTGTTATCTGAGTATACTTTTACAAGAGTATTTGTGTCCTGCCACAATATTGCCTCTTTTGCTATGTTAACTCTGCTACACACAGTGCCAAACTCACTGGCCAATTTTTTGAACAACTGGTGTGATAGACCAGTGCCCCCCCCCAATACCACATATTGAAGTGGGGTGTTATTTAACAGTATACTTTTCTAAGAGTGTATTTTAGTCCTGCAAAAATGTGGCCTCTTTTGCTGTGTTAACTGTGCTACACACACAGTGACAACAGTTACTGGGCAATTATTTGTAGAACTGGTGTGATAAAACTGTGCCCCCCCCCCCCGATACCACATATTGCAGTGGGGTGGTATTTAACAGTATACTTTTCTAAGATTGTATATTAGTCCTGCAAAAATGTGGCCTCTTTTGCTGTGTTAACTGTGCTACACACAGTGATAACAGTTACTGGACAATTATTTGTAGAACTGGTGTGATAAACCTGTGGCCCCCCCAATACCACAGATTGAAGCGGAGTGTTATATACCTTTTTTCAGATAAACTGCGATTCTCTAGAGACTTTTGTCACAGGGTAATTTAAAAACATGACAGGCAGAGAAAGAGGCAGACACTTACGCATGGGCGGTAGGGGTTGGGCAGGAGCAGTAAGCCGGAGCCAAAGTGTGAAGTTTCAGAAGGCGCGTTCGATTACGTCAAAGGATGCACCAGACTTGGTTGAGTGGCTTACTCAGCCTTCCTCTTCTGCACCCTCCTCATCCTCTCTATCTGCACCCTCTTCGCTGTGTGCACCCCCAAAGACACCACCACAAATACCCTGACCACCACCACCTACGCTACGCTTGAGTCACTGAAATTATTTTCCGATCCATCACAAGACATTTGCGATGCGCAGCCATTCTTGGCATCAGATCAGGAAGAGGAGGTAGCAACAGCCGCCATTCAGCAGTCTGACGACAGTACTCATATCAACCCAAGGAGGTTGGTCCCCTCTGTTGCTGCCTACTCCGAGATCTCAAATGTTAGTGGTGGGGAAGATGACGTGGGTGATGACGTGTCTATGGACATCACGTGGGTCGCCACAAGAGAGGAAGAGGAGGGGAGTTCAGAGGGAGAGATGAACCGGTAGATAGTAAGGAGAGACAGGCAGAACTTGCATGGCACAAGAGGTACAAAGCAGACTGCAAATGTATCAGGAGCGAGCCATCAACCATGTACAGTCACATCTGTCGCTCCCAGGATGCCGCCACATGGCCCAGCAGTGTAGGCTTTTTTTAATGTGTCCGTTGCTGACAACAGTGTTGCCATCTGCAGCCTTTGTAGTCAACGCATAAGTCACGGTAAGCCCAACACTCACCTAGGGACGACCGCCTTAAGAAGGCACTTGAACTCCCATCACCGAGCCCAGTGGGAGCAAACACCGTCGGAACCCACAAAGCCACACTCCAGGCTCTCACCGTCCAGCCTCTTTTCCTCTCTCCTCACAATTGTCCTCCACTCCACCTTCCATCATGCCGTTGTGACGTTGTTCTGGAAAAAGGCAGGCTTCTATGGCCCAAATGTTGGAGCGGAAAAAAATGATGACGCTGGATAACCCTCTTGCCCAACGCTTGACTGCTGGCTTGTCGGAACTGATAGCCCTCCAACTACTGCCATATTAACTGGTGGACTCGGAGGCCTTTCGTAAATTTGTGGCCATTGGAACACCACAATGGAAGGTCCCAGGCAGGAAATATTTCTCGCAGAAGGGCATTCCAGAGCTGTATGGCCATGTTCAGCGGCACGTGAATATATCTCTGGCACACAGTGTTGGTGCCAAGATACATCTGACCACAGACACATCATCTAGCAAACACAGGCAGGGAAGGTATATCACTTTTACTGCCCACTGGGTGAACCTTCTGACGGCCGTCAAGCATGTAACCCGTGGCACCCGTGTAGATTTGGTTGTACCGCCACGGATTGCATGCAGGCCTGCCTCCTCTTCGCCTCCTCCATCCTACCTCTCCACCTCGGCTGACTCCTCCTTTTCCGCTGCTACAGTCTCTTCCACTGCATCGCCCAAGATCCCCAGAACCTATTCCACATGCCAGGGGAGACGTTGCCATGCTGTGCTGCGTCCGTTGTGCCTGGAAGCCAAGAGCCACACTGGTCCTGCACTCCTTTCAGCTTTGCGTTCACAGGCAGATCAGTGGCTGACACCGCTGAATTTGACAGTTGGTAAAGTTGTGTGCGACAACGGTGCCGATCTGCTGAGCGCGCTTAAACAGGGCAAAATAACACACGTGACATGCATGGCACATGTCCTGAACTTGGTGGTGCAGCGATTTGTTGCCAAATACCCTGGGGTCCAGGACGTCTTGCGCCATGCCAGGAAAATCTCGGGCCATTTCAGAAGATCTTACACAGCCATGGTTCGCCTTGCTCACATTCACCGGCGACTCAACCTGCCTGTTAGGCGTCCTATTTGTGACTGCCCGACGCGATGGAACTCAACGTTGCATATGCTTGATAGGCTGCTCCAGCAGAAATGTGCAGTTATTGACTACCTGTACTAACTCTGCAGCAGGAAAGGTTCTGGGGAGCTTGGGTTTTTTTCACCTCGCCAGTGGCTGCTCTTGCGGGAAGCATGCAGACTTCTGCGGCCATTCGATGAGATCACCAAACTAGCCGCCGAGGAGCAGGAAGATGAGGAAGTCGCAATGTTGGATGAATTCCCAGTAGGTGCTACTCCATCTGAGACAAGTCAACAGCAGGAGTCTGAAGAGGAGTCAGAGGAGGATGGTTCTGGGGGGGGGGGGGGGGGGTTGTGAGAAGGAGCAAGAAGAGCATGCATTAAACCTTTCTGGGATCCCTGGTGTTATCTGTGGATGGGGGGAGGAGAACGAGGACGACATTATCCTGGATGATGAGCTGGAAGCAGTCCACTACACCGCTTCCAGTTTAGTGTGAATGGGGGCCTTCATGCTCCAGTGTTTTAAGGGGGAACCCCGTATAAAAAGCATAAAGGCCAAGGACCAATACTGGGTGGCAACGTACTTAGACCCCCGGTACAAACAAAAAATGCTGGAAATGTTACCACAATCACAGAGGGCGGTCAGAATGCAGCACTTCTAGGCCTTGCTGGGGAAAATGCTGCATTCTGCTTTTGCGTGCGCTGGCAGAGGAATTTCCAGTCACAGAGAGACAGTTGCGGGTAGCAATCCAACAGCGCCTGCAAGAAGAGGGCAGTTTGAAGATGTCTTGGTCACTTCAGATATGAGATCCTTCTTTCAGCCGAACCATCGACAGCTGTACTCCGGATCCAGCATAAGGGAACGCCTAGACCGACAGGTGTCCGACTACATCAGGTTAACGGCCGATGTGGACGCTCTGAGGAGTGATGAACCCTTGGACTACTGGGTGGGCAGGCTTGACCTCTGGCCAGAGCTTGCACAATTTGCAATGGAAATTTTGGCTTGCCACCCGTCCAGTGTCCTGTCCGAAAGGACGTTCAGTGCAGCAGGGGGGATCGTGACCGATAAGCGCACTCGCCTAGCTCATGACAGTGTAGACTACCTCACATTTGTAAAAATTAATGAGGCATGGATCTCTGAGGAATTCAACACATGTGACCAGTAGACCATGTTTCATTGAAATTTCTCATGCCAGGCCACAAATATCTGCCAGACCGCCATATACCCACAACAATTCCTGGTCCTTGTCTTCGCTAAATACAGCGGAAAAAAAGGCATTTCATGTCCATGAAATGCCAAATTTTTGCGGCCTTTCAGGGCCTACATTTATTTTTTATGTGAATGCCCAATGTACCTTCAGCCACAGAATCCAACTTTCTTTGCTGTCAGGTAAACCCATGTGGGCTAATTTTTGGGGCCTATACTGGCCGACACTTACTTCTGTATCCTGTGAATGCCTAATGTACCTTCAGCCACAGAATACTACGTTCTTAGCTGTCAGGTAAACCCATGTGGGCTAATTTTTGGGACCTATAATGGCAGACACTTACTTCTGTATCCTGTGAATGCCTAATGAACCTTCAGGCACAGAGTACTACGTTCTTAGCTGTCAGGTAAACCCATGTGGTCTAATTTTTGGCGCCTATACTGGCCGACACTTACTTCTGTATCCAGAGATGTATAGTAACGAAGTAGAATATATCTACTTCGGTATCTGTACTTTACTAGAGTATAATTTTTTTCTCCACTTTTACTTCAGTACATATTTTCGATGAGTTTAATACTTTTACTCCGATATTTTTTTTATGTGCTAAATCGTTACTCGTTACAATTATAAAAATGTTACGAATCATTCCATTCAAAACCCGCACCGCCGCTGACTTTTTTTACTCGAGTCTCACTGTCTCTGAGACTCACAAGTCAAGACCAATCCCCGACCCGATGCGATGGCTCAGGGGCAGAGCCTCACCGCCTCTGCCCTCCCTCGGCTCGGCCCGAGTCCCGCCTCCTGCTCAGCTTTCAAGTGAAGTTGTGGTGGCGAGAGAGGAGAGACACCTGCCTGCGGAGTGATCTCTCTGGTCCCTGGTTGGGGGAGGGACTGTGAGTTACTAGAGTCTAGACCAGCCTTTCTCAACCAGTGTGCCCCGGCACACTAGTGTGCTGCCAGAGGTCCTCAGGTGTGCCACGGGATCATGGTAGAGAAGGGCTGTCAGATGAGCCCCATCACCGGATCCCCTTTCAATGCAAAGAGACCAGCGTGCCCCCTTTCAATGCAGAATGACCAGCATGCCCCCTTTCATTGCAGAGAGACCAGCGTGCCCCTTTTCAATGCAGAATGATCAGTGTGCTCCCTTTCAATACAGAATGACCAGCATGACCCCTTTCAATGCAGAGAGACCAGCGTGTCCCCTTTCAATGCAGAATGACCAGCATGCCCCATTCAATGCAGAATGACCAGCATGCTCCCTTTCAATGCAGAATGACCAGGGTGCCCCATTCAGTGCAGAATGACCAGCGTGCCCCCTTTAAATGCAGAGAGACCAGCGTTCCCCCTTTCAATGCAGAGAGACCAGCGTGCCCCCTTCCAATGCAGACAGACCAGCGTGCCCCCTTTCAATGCAGAATGACCAGCGTGCCCCCATTCAATGCAGAGTGACCAGCATGCCCCCCTTCAATACAAAATGACAAGTGTGCCCCCTTTCAATGCAGAGAGACCAGTGTGCCCCATTTCAATGCAGAATGACCAGCATGTCCCCTTTCAATACAGAATGACCAGCGTGCCCCCTTTCAATGCACAGTGACCAGTGTGCCCCCATTCAATGCAGAGTGACCAGCGTGCCCCCTTTCAATACAGAATGACCAGTGTGCCCCCATTCAATGCAGAGAGACCAGCGTTCCCCCTGTCAATGCAGAATGACCAGCATGCCCCCTTTCAATACAGAATGACCAGTGTGCCCCCATTCAATGCAGAGAGACTAGCGTGCCCCCTTTCAATACAGAATGACCCACGTGCCCCCTTTCAATGCACAGTGACCAGCGTGCCCCCTTTCAATGCACAGTGACCAGCATGCCCCCTTTCAATGCAGAGAGACCAGCATGCCCCCTTCCAATGCAGAATGACCAGCATGTCCCCTTTTAATTCAGAGAGACCAGCATGCCCCCTTTCAATGCAGAATGACCAGCATGCCCCCTTTCAATGCAGAGAGACTAGCATGCCCCCTTTCAATACAGAATGACCAGTGTGCCCCCTTTCAATGCACAGTGACAAGTGTGCCCCCTTTCAATGCACAGTGACCAGCGTGCCCCCATTCAATGCAGAGTGACCAGCGTGCCCCCTTTCAATACAGAATGACCAGCGTGCCCCCATTCAATGCAGAGAGACCAGCGTCCCCCCTGTCAATGCAGAATGACCAGCATGCCCCCTTTCAATACAGAATGACCAGCGTGCCCCCTTTCAATGCAGAGAGACTAGCGTGCCCCCTTTCAATACAGAATGACCCACGTGCCCCCTTTCAATGCACAGTGACCAGCGTGCCCCCTTTCAATGCACAGTGACCAGCGTGCCCCTTTCAATGCAGAGAGACCAGCATGCCCCCTTCCAATGCAGAATGACCAGCATGTCCCCTTTTAATTCAGAGAGACCAGCATGCCCCCTTCAATGCAGAATGACCAGCATGCCCTCTTTCAATGCAGAGAGACTAGCATGCCCCCTTTCAATACAGAATGACCAGTGTGCCCCCTTTCAATGCACAGGGACAAGCGTGCCCCCTTTCAATGCACAGTGACCAGCGTGCCCCCTTTCAATGCATAGAGACCAGTGTGCCCCCTTTCAATGCAGAATGACCAGCGTGCTCCCTTTCAATGCACAGTGACCAGTGTGCCCCCTTTCAATGCAGAGAGACCAGCGTGCCCCCTTTCAATGCAGAATGACCAGTGTGTCCCCTTTTAATACAGAGAGACCAGCATGCCCCCTTTCAATGCAGAATGACCAGTGTGCCCCCTTTCAATGCAGACTGACCAGCGTGCCCCCTTTCAATGCAGACTGACCAGCGTTCCCCCTTGAAATGCAGAGAGACCAGCGTATTGTGCCCCCCTCCCGAGACCAGTGCACTTACCTTCAGCAGCAGCGGCTTCTCCTCAGTCCCCCGGTGTCTCCTCAAATCCTCCTGCCTCCTCCTAGGCCAATGGCATGGTTTTGCCTTTCGGCCAATCAGGAAGCGGATCCCACTTCCTGATTGGCCCGGAGGAGGATCCATGTGACAATATTGAATTTTCATTCGCTATTGTCACACAATGGGTGGGCTCGGGGCGCACTGCTCTGCGCCCCGGGTCCACCCTTTTCTGATCGGGAGCCGAAGACAGAGGCGGAGCTAGGAGGAGGAGGGGGCAGCAGAGATGGCCGGCAAGATTTTCCGGGACTGCAGCCCAGCTCCGCGGGACTCCGGGATCCACTTCAAATTGCGGGACAGTCCCGCGGATTCTGGGACAGTTGGGAGGTATGTGTGTGTGTGTTTGTACATGTGTTTGTATGTGTGTACATGTGTCCATGTGTCTGTGTGTGTTCATGTATACATGTGTATGTGTATGCATGTGTGTGCATTTTCCAGGGAGGATGTGTGTTGTTGGATCGGACGTTTTGTAGGGGATATTCCTTTGGCCTTACCAGTCATTTTTGAATACAGATACCTGCTATATATATGAGTATCTCACTCTTTACAAGTATACTCTATTGATTTGGGTATATCAATTGAGATGTGTTATACACACTCTTGTTGATCTCTAGCGCCGGGTTGCGTGTTACCTATACAACTATCTGCAGTGATCAGTATGGTCCTTCATGTATCCTCCCTGTCGGGTATTGGTTATACCTTTACTTATATCATCATTGCCTACTGAATTCTACAGAATATTGGCCCATTAGCTCTGAGAGGAAGCATAAAGCGAAACATGTCGAGCAATATGGTTCAACGAAACTGTATCATCTACTGCTAACACACATCGATTGATCTTCCCGGGACGACAGTACCATCTCCTGTCACCTGTGGTCATGATCGCACTGATGTGAAGTATTAACACTATTGGCATATCATTGTGATTGTATTACAACCAATGTAACTATTTTTTAGTAATTTTGTAGTTTATATTTCCCTTATATGGGATACGACTATTGTATGTTTTGTCTCTTTTTTTTTTATTTTTCTGATGTTTTCAGATGTATTATACAATAAAATATGTGATTATATAATTCCCAGTGCCTGCAAAGTCCATGTTTCTCTACTTGCAATGTGTGTGCATTTGTATGAATGTGTGTGTGTGTGTGTGTGTGTGTGTGTTTGTACGTGTGTTTGTATGTGTGTGTGTGCATGTGTCTGTATGTGTGCATGTATACATATGCATGCATTTGTATGTGTGTGTTTGTACATGTGTTTGTGTGCATGTGTCTGTATGTGTGCATGTATACATGTGTTTGTGTGAGTATGTGTTTGTATGTGTCTATATGTGTGCATGTATACATGTGTATGCATGTGTGTGTTTGTACATGTGTTTGTATGTGTGCATGTGTCTGTTCATGTATACATGTTTATGCATGTGTGTGCATTTGTATGTGTGTGTTTGTACATGTGTGTGTGTGTGCATATGTCTGTATGTGTGCATGTATACATGTGTATGCATGTGTGTTTGTACATTTTTTTGTATGTGTGGGTGTGTACGTGTATGTGTGTGTGTGTGTATGTTTGTATATATACTGTATGTGTGTGTGTGTGTGTGTGTATGTATGTTACTTTTAATCCTGACCCCCCATTCCTGTACTGTCAGAACTGCTTTTTAGAGCTTGTTTCTGATAGCAGCAAGTGCTGTTGCTCCTTTGAAAATCAATCCTTGCTTAGATCACTTTTCAGAGGCATTTGGCAGGCGGTAAAGAGGCAATATGTTGCTTCTCACCTCCTGTTTTAAGCCCAGAAATGCAGCACCACCACACCGCAACCATGCACACAGTTGTAGGGTGGTTGCAGTGAGGCCCCATTCACCCTGGGTATACCTCCAGCTGCAGCCACCACATGTGTACATCCCCAGATGCTGCATCTGCAGCTAAAGGGGGAGCAGCTGAGGGTAGTAAAGACAGCTCAACCATGTGATTTGACTGCCCCTCCAGCCTGACATGTGAACAAGCCCTGTGTTTTGTATGTGTGCTGCGTGTAGGGCTTCAATGGGCTTCCCTACCAGAAGAAATGCAGGGAAAAAAGTCCCGGGCCCTTTTTTTAAACTTGTGCCACACCCAAAGCACCCCTTGTTTGCCAAAGTGTGGGGTGCCATTAGGAATTAATGGCACCCCTAAAGAGCAGATCATTTGTCTGTGTGTCAGGAACGAGCACAATTCTCCATGTGTTCTGCGATACACAGTAACGTGAATCAAACCTTGGGCAGGGGTGCCTCAAGACTGAAAATACTTTTCAAGGGCGCCCCGACTGAAAAAAGGTTGAGAAACACTAGTCTAGACTACTAGACTGTCTCTGGGCACTGTGCAGTGTGGCCGCCCAGCGCGGTAGAACTGGATGGAGGTAGGAATATATTCTTCTTTCAGCAGGGGGGACTGGACTGGGGACTGGGGACTGTGGAGAGAGAGGCTGGAGGACTCGAGACAGCCTAAGGTAGGAGAAGTAAGAACTGTCTTGAAGTCAAGTCACTCACTAATGGGATCGGATCTATTCAATGGGGGGAGGGACCTGCCCTGGCCTGCCCTACTCTAAGGGGGATCTATAATGGGAAGGGGACCCTGGCCTACTCTAAGGGGGCTCTATAATGGGAGAGGAACCCTGGTCTGCTCTAAGGGGAATCTATAATGGGAGGGGGACACTGGCCTGCTCTAAGGGGAATCTATAATGGGAGGGGGACACTGGCCTGCTCTAAGGGGAATCTATAATGGGAAGGAGACCCTGGCATGCTTTAAGGGGGCTCTATAATGGGAGGGGGACCCTGGCCTGCTCTAAGGAGAATCTATAATGGGAGGGGGACCCTGGACTGCTCTAAGTGGGATCTATAATGGGAGGGGGGCACTGGCCTGCTCTAAGGGGAATCTATAATGGGAGGGGGACACTGGCCTGCTCTAAGGGGGATCTGTAATGGGAGGGGGACCCTGACCTACTCTAAGGGGAATCTGTAAAGGGAGGGGGACCCTGGCCTGCTCTAAGGGGATCTATAATGGGAGGGGGATCCTGGCCTGCTCTAAGGGGGATCTAAAATGGGAGGGGGGCCCTGGCCTTTTGACTACTTTCTTTAATAACTACATAACACAATACTTGTACTTTTACTTTCAGTACTTGAGTAGTAAATTTTAAAATAAACTACTTGCAATACTTAAGTACAAAAAATGTTGAATACTTTAGTACTTCTACTTAACTGTGGTGCTTAAAGAGCACTTCAACTTCTACTCAAGTCCCTTTTTTGATAGAGCACTTGTACTTTTACTCAAGTCTGGGTATCTAGTACTTTATACATCTCTGTCTGTATCCTGTGAATGCCTAATGAACCTTTAACCACAGAATACTACGTTCTTAGCTTCAGGTAAACCCATGTGGGCTAATTTTTGGGGCCAATACTGGCAGACACTTACTTCTGTATCCTGTGAATGCCTAACGTACCTTCAGCCACAGAATACAACATTCTTAGCTGTCAGGTAAACCCATGTGGGCTAATTTTTGGGGCCTTTCATGGCCGACACTTACTTATTTATCCTGTGAATGCCTAATGTACCTTCAGCCACAGAATACAACATTCTTAGCTGTCAGGTAAACCCATGTGGGCTAATTTTTGGGGCCTATACTGGCCGACACTTACTTCTGTATCCTGTGAATGCCTAATATACCTTCAGCCACAGAATACAACGTTCTTAGCTGTCAGGTAAACCCATGTGGGCTAATTTTTGGGGCCTATACTGGCCGACACTTACTTCTTTATCCTGTGATTGCCTAATGTACCTCCAGCCACCAAATACTACGTTCTTAGCTGTCAGGTAAACCCATGTGGGCTAATTTTTGGGGCCTATACTGGCCGACACTTACTTCTGTATCTTGTGAATGCCTAATGTACCATCAGCCACAGAATACAACATTCTTAGCTGTCAGGTAAACCCATGTGGGCTAATTTTTGGGGCCAATACTGGCAGACACTTACTTCTGTATCCTGTGAATGCCTAACGTACCTCCAGCCACCAAATACTATGTTCTTTGCTGTCAGGTAAACCCATGTGGGCTAATTTTTGGGGCCTTTCATGGCCGACACTAACTTCTGTATCCTGTGAATGCCTAACGTACCTTCAGCCACAGAATACAACATTCTTAGCTGTCAGGTAAACCCATGTGGGCTAATTTTTGGGGCCTATACTGGCCGACACTTTCTTCTGTATCCTGTGACTGCCTAATGTACCTTCAGCCACAGAATACAACATTTTTAGCTGTCAGGTAAACCCATGTGGGCTAATTTTTGGGGCCTATACTGGCCGACACTTACTTCTGTATCCTGTGAATGCCTAATATACCTTCAGCCACAGAATACAACGTTCTTAGCTGTCAGGTAAACCCATGTGGGCTAATTTTTGGGGCCTATACTGGCCGACACTTACTTCTTTATCCTGTGTTTGCCTAATATACCTCCAGCCACCAAATACTACGTTCTTAGCTGTCAGGTAAACCCATGTTGGCTAATTTTTGGGGCCTATACTGGCTGACACTTACTTCTGTATCCTGTGAATGCCTAATGTACCATCAGCCACAGAATACAACATTCTTAGCTGTCAGGTAAACCCATGTGGGCTAATTTTTGGGGCCTATACTGGCCGACACTTACTTCTGTATCCTGTGAATGCCTAATATACCTTCAGCCACAGAATACAACGTTCTTAGCTGTCAGGTAAACCCATGTGGGCTAATTTTTGAGGCCTATACTGGCCGACACTTACTTCTTTATCCTGTGATTGCCTAATGTACCTCCAGCCACCAAATACTACGTTCTTAGCTGTCAGGTAAACCCATGTGGGCTAATTTTTGGGGCCTATACTGGCCGACACTTACTTCTGTATCTTGTGAATGCCTAATGTACCATCAGCCACAGAATACAACATTCTTAGCTGTCAGGTAAACCCATGTGGGCTAATTTTTGTGGCCAATACTGGCAGACACTTACTTCTGTATCCTGTGAATGCCTAACGTACCTCCAGCCACCAAATACTACGTTCTTTGCTGTCAGGTAAACCCATGTGGGCTAATTTTTGGGGCCTTTCATGGCCGACACTTACTTCTGTATCCTGTGAATGCCTAACGTACCTTCAGCCACAGAATACAACATTCTTAGCTGTCAGGTAAACCCATGTGGGCTAATTTTTGGGGCCTATACTGGCCGACACTTTCTTCTGTATCCTGTGACTGCCTAATGTACCTTCAGCCACAGAATACAACATTTTTAGCTGTCAGGTAAACCCATGTGGGCTAATTTTTGGGGCCTATACTGGCCGACACTTACTTCTGTATCCTGTGAATGCCTAATATACCTTCAGCCACAGAATACAACGTTCTTAGCTGTCAGGTAAACCCATGTGGGCTAATTTTTGGGGCCTATACTGGCCGACACTTACTTCTTTATCCTGTGTTTGCCTAATATACCTCCAGCCACCAAATACTACGTTCTTAGCTGTCAGGTAAACCCATGTTGGCTAATTTTTGGGGCCTATACTGGCTGACACTTACTTCTGTATCCTGTGAATGCCTAATGTACCATCAGCCACAGAATACAACATTCTTAGCTGTCAGGTAAACCCATGTGGGCTAATTTTTGGGGTCTTTCATGGCTGACACTTACTTATTTATCCTGTGAATGCCTAATGTACCTTCAGCCACAGAATACAACATTCTTAGCTGTCAGGTAAACCCATGTGGGCTAATTTTTGGGGCCTTTCATGGCCGACACTTACTTATTTATCCTGTGAATGCCTAATGTACCTTCAGCCACAGAATACAACATTCTTAGCTGTCAGGTAAACCCATGTCGGCTAATTTTTGGGGCCTATACTGGCCGACAATTACTTCTGTATCCTGTGAATGCCTAATGTACCTTCAGCCACAGAATACAACATTCTTAGCTGTCAGGTAAACCCATGTGGGCTAATTTTTGGGGCCTATACTGGCCGACACTTACTTCTTTATCCTGTGAATGCCTAATGTACCTCCAGCCACCAAATACTACGTTCTTAGCTGTCAGGTAAACCCATGTGGGCTAATTTTTGAGGCCAATACTGGCTGAAACTTACTTCTGCATCCTTTGAATGCCTAATGTACCTTCAGCCACAGAAAACAATGTTCTTAGCTGTCAGGTAAACCCATGTGGGCTAATTTTTGGGGCCAATACTGGCCGACACTTACTTCTGTATCCTGTGAATGCCTAATGTACCTTCAGCCACAGAAAACATCATTCTTAGCTGTCAGGTAAACCCATGTGGGCTAATTTTTGGGGCAAATACTGGCCGACACTTACTTCTGTATCCTGTGAATGCCTAATGTACCTTCAGCCACAAAATACAACGTTCTTAGCTGTCAGGTAAATGCATGTGGGCTAATTTTTGGGGCCTGGAATGGCAGACATTTACTTCTTTGTCCTATGAATGCCTAATTTTTCAGACTGGAATTGAAAATCAATGGGTCTGTAAAGGTTCCGCCAAATTGTGGAATGGATGCGGACCCATTTTACAGATGTGTGAATGGACCCTATATGTATTTGGCATGTATTTACTGGCTGCTGTCAGTTCTGGCTGATTTATGAAAAAAAAAAAAATGTTTTACTGTAAAAAAAAACTTTTCCAATTGCAATACTTCTGTTATGACATTGTCCATGTACTGGGACTATTTGTGCACATCTAGTAAGTCTTTTGTGGCTGCAAATATGAACTAAAGGTTTTTAAAGTTCGCCTCCCATTAAAGTCAATGTGGCCCGCCGCAAACTCGCTGTTCGCAGACTTTTGAGAAAATTTGCGGCTGACGTTCGCGAACCGCCCCGGCCGATGTTCATCCATCACTACTATTTTGTTTAAAGATTCTCTTAACACATTTTCCACCTTGTATTGAGTGTCATTGCTTGTTTCTCTTATCCTATAAACATGAGAAAACTAGTTTCTCTAACTAATATTTTGCTCTTTGAGTTTCCCTATAGTTTAAATCTCCTCCGTTCCCCCATCTTCCTAAAAAGGATCTCAAGTTTGAAAACTTTTTATTTATTAAAAACTGCATATAATCCCTAGTTCAACCCTAGAATTAGCACATAGTGGTAAATAAAAGGAAAATTCAAAAATATCCCTGAGTTGCGTTAAAAAATATCTCCATGTTCTGAAAGTATCTCCAAAATATTTTTCCACTGAACTTTGTAGTTACTTCCTTTTGCAATGAAATATAACAAAATCTCTTCCATAATTTTCTTTTCTTACTTCATATATTAAAGACATTTATTACACAGAAACCCAGCCAGTGGAAATCTGATTATTGCATTAAGACTCTGATTTAAGCTATCATTCTCTTCCTTTCCATATAAAATTAATTGTTTATTTATTCAACTTTTCAAATCTTGAGAGGATATCAAAAGCGGTAAAGACATACCTCATCCTCATGCAAGGAAGGTTTGTAATCCACCTGTTCAACCTACTTCCCTCTCTGGGAAAGATAAGATAAAATTCAAAATGTCTCCTTTAACTGAGAGGAGCAGGGAAACTTGCTTGCACTAGGGAATTATGAAAGCTCTCTGTCACAGTCAGGGGTCAGACTCAGAGGCTAGTACTGTAGTTATAACATTGAAGCACAAGGAGCAAGATATTTTCTATAGAAGAGCATAATAATCCAGGGTTGTCAGAGATCAGGCAAGGGGCTGTCCAGCATCTCAGGTGGCTAAGCATTAAGAGCTACTGCCAAATATAGCAGATGTCCTGGATGATGCTTATTCACATTTCTCCAATTTGATGTAAAGTCAATTCTCCCTTAATATTTCAAAGAAAGAAAAGATAAAGATATCAACCAATTTTGTAATAGCAATCTTGTCCAAAAGATCCTGCAGTGCATCATTGATGAAATGTTGAAAAGTTGCAGGAGCATAGCAAAGGCAAAAAGGTTTTTAATAGTAATTTTATTCAAATTCCTATAATCAATGCATGGGCGCAAGATGTAGCCTTTTTTTTTTCTCAAAAACAAACAGGGCTGCCCCTGCAGGAGATGTTAAGTGTCTGATAAAGCTCTTCTCTAAACTCTCATCAAGCCACTCCCTGAACGCCTTTAAGTCAGGTTCTGACAGATTAAATATGCAACCTAAATATATTTCTGCCCCAGGGAGCAGTTCAACAACACAATTGTACGACAATGAGGAGGTAATTGATCAGCATTCTTTTTTTATCATAGGCGTCTTGGAACTCGTAGTACTGTGGTGGAAGCTTGTCATAAAACTGTGCAGTTATCATATTAATTTCTGATTCCTTGATCATGATTATGGGTGGAAAACCAAGGAATGTATAGGATAAAAGGAAATTTAGGTGACATATTCACTCGAAAGTCTCATGATGATCAGCCTCAAATTGGAGTTAAAAAAAAAAAAAAAATCCTAAAGATAAAGGTGAACCATCAAATAGATCAAATAGGGGCAGGTTTTTTTTTTGTTTGAATAATATTGCTTTCCAGTGCCGGCAGCACTCATGCAGCTCTAAACCATGACACTTCCACCACCATGCTTGAATGTAGACAAGACACACTTGTCTTTGTACTCCTCACCTGGTTGCCGCCACACACACTTGACACCATCTGAACAAAATAAGTTTATCTTGGTCTCATCCGACCAAAGGACAAGGTTCCAGTAATCCATGCTCTTAGTCTGCAAACTGTTTGCGGGCTTTCTTGTACATCATCTTCAGAAGAGGCTTCCTTCTGGGACGACAGCCATGCAGACCATGCATTGTGTGGCCTATGGTCTGACCACTGACCGGCTGAACCCCCCCCCCCCCCCACCGCTTTAACCTCTTCAGCAATGCTGGCAGCACTCATACGTCTATTTCCAAAAGACAAACTGTGGATATGACACTAAGTGTGTGCACTCAACTTTTTTGGTTGACCCTTGCGAGGCCTGTTCTGAGAGGAACCTGTCCTGGTAAACCGCTGTATGGTCTTGGCCACCATGCTACAGCTCAGTTTCAGAGTCTTGACAATCCAGTGACCAGTATGAAAGTGAGAGCGGTAACACCAAATTTAACACACATGCCCCCCATTCACACCTGAGATCTTGTAACACTAAAGAGTCACAAGACACCGGGAGGGGAAATGGCTAATTGGGCCCAATTTGGACATTTTCACCTAGGGGTGTACTCACTTTTGTTGCCAGCAGTTTAACCACTTAACCACTTGCCGACCGCCGCACGACTATCTACGGCGGCGGTCAGCCCCTCACAGGCAAAGTGACGTAGGGCTACGTCACTAGCTTGTGAGGGTCTAGGGAGCGAGCGCGAGCTGCCGGAGGTGCGCTCCCGCGTGGTCACGGACCCCCCCGCGCGTGTGACCGGCGGACCCGATGTCCGCCGGCCACTCTGCGATCGGCGGGGGAGAGGGAGAAAGTCAGGCAGCTTGTGTAAACAAGCTGCCTGTCATTCTCCCCTCTGTATGAGAGATGATCATATGGATCTACTATGTAGATCCGTTGATCACTCTGCATACAGCTGAAGCCACAGCCAATCACAGTAAGAATCACGCCCCTAGGGACACACACAGCCCCTTCCTCTCAAATAAAGTTAACACCTTCACTACCAGTGTATTTTTACAGTAACAGTGCATATATATAGCACTGATTACTGTAGAAATGTCACTGGTAACCCCAAAATTGTCAAAAATGTCAGTCAAGGGTCTGATCTGTCCGCCGCAATGTCGCAGTACCGTAAAAAAAATCGCAGATCACCGCCATTACGCGTTAAAAAAAAACAACAAAAATTACAAAAATCTTTCCCTTAGTTAGTAAACGCAATAACTTTTGCGCAAACCAATCAAAATACGCTTTTTGCAATTTTTTTTACCAAACATAGGTAGCATAAAACAAATTGACCGAAAATGTTAAAAAATTTTGATTTTTACATTTTTTTTGGGGGGAATTTCATATAAAAAAAAGTGAAAAATATTGCTATTTTTGCAAAATTTACGCTCTTTTTTTGTTTATAGCGCGTGATCAAAAAATCGCACAGGTGATCAAATACCACCAAAAGAAAGCTCTGTTTGTGGGAAAAAAAGGACGCCAAATTCGTTTAGGTACAGCGTCGCACGACCGCGCAATTGTCCGTTAAAGTCACGCAGTGCCGAATCGCAAAATACCCCCTGGTCGTTTAGCAGCCAAATCCTCCGGGGCTTAAGTGGTTAAGCCCCGGAGGATTTGGCTGCTAAAGGACCAGACCCCTTTTTTCAACTTGGCACTTCGTGACTTTAACTGATAATTGCGCGGTCATGCAATGCTGTACCTAAACGAAATTTACGTCCTTTTTTTCCCACAAACAGAGCTTTCTTTTGGTGGTATTTGATCACCTCTGCGCTTTTTATTTTTTGCGATATTAATAAAAAAAGAGCGAAAATTTTGCAAAAAAAATGACATTTTCAAATTTGTCTTTTAAAAAATATCCAATATACTCAATTTATGTCATTTTTTTGGCCAAAATATATTTAGCTACATGTCTTTGACAAAAAAAAAATCAATGAGCGTATTTTTATTGGTTTGCGCAAAAGTTATAGCGTCTACAAACTATGGTGTAAATACTGAAATTTACGAAGCTTTAATTTCTGACTGCCTATCTCATTTCATGAAGTGCTAAAATGGCGGGGCAGTACAAAACCCCCCCAAACTACCACTTTTTGGAAAGTAGACATCCTAAGGAATGTTCTGAGAGGCATGTTGAGCTCATTGAATATTTTATTTTTTTGTCACAGGTGTTTGAAAAATGACTAAAAAAAATTGTTTTTTTTTTTTTTTTACACAAAGTTGTCATTGAAATGATATATTGCTCACACATGCCATGGGTATATGTGTAATTACACCCCAAAATATATTCTGCTGCTTCTCCTGAGTACAGGGATACCACATATGTGAGACTTTTTGGGAGCGTAGCTGTGTACGGGAGCCGGAAAACAAATCACCACCATCAGAATTTCAAAGGGCGTACATTTTTCATTGCATTTTCTCACTACCTATAACGGTTTAGGAGGCCCTGAAATGTCAAGATACCACAAAACCCCCCCCCCCCAAATGACCCCATTTTGGAAAGTAGACACCCCAAGCTGTTTGCTGAGAGGCATGGTGAGTCCATGGAATATTTTATATTTTGCCACAAGTTTCGGGAAAATTACAATTTTTTTTTTATTTTTTTTTTTTACACAACGTTGTCACTAAAAGATAAATTTCTCACACATGACATGGGTATATGTGGAATGACACCCCAAAATACATTCTGCCGCTTCTCCTGAGTATGGGGATGCCCCATGTGTGAGACTTTTTGGGAGCCTAGCTGTGTACAGGACCGCGAAAATCAATCAACACTCTCAGGTTTTCTAATGGCGTAAATTGTTCATGTCACCTCTGCACTACCTGTCGCAGTTTCGGAGGCCCTAAAATTCCAAGATAGCACAAAACCCCCCCAAATGACCCCATTTTGGAAAGTAGACACCCCAAGCTATTTGCTGAGAGGCATGGTGAGTCTATGGAATATTTTATATTTTGCCACAAGTTCCGGGAAATATATATATATATATATATATATATATTTTTTTTTTTTACACAAAGCTGTCAGTAAATGATATATTGCTCACACATATCATGGGTATATGTGAAATGACACCCCAAAATACATTCTGCTACTTCTCCTGAGTACAGGGATACCCCATGTGTGAGACTTTTTTGCAGTCTAGCCGAGTACAGGACCCCGAAAACCAACCTCCACTTTCAGGCTTTCCAAGGGCGTAAATTGTTGATTTCACTCCTGACTACCTATCACAGTTTCGGAGGCCCTAAAATTCCAAGATAGCACAACCCCCCCCCCCAAATGACCCCATTTTGGAAAGTAGACACCCCAAGCTGTTTGCTGAGAGGCATGGTGAGTCCATGGAATATTTTATATTTTGCCACAAGTTCCGGGAAATATATATATATATATATATATATATATATTTTTTTTTTTTTTTTTACACAAAGCTGTCAGTAAATGATATATTGCTCACACATGCCATGGGTATATGTGAAATGACACCCCAAAATACATTCTGCTGCTTCTCCTGAGTACAGGGATACCCCATGTGTGAGACTTTTTTGCAGTCTAGCCGAGTACAGGACCCCGAAAACCAACCTCCACTTTCAGGCTTTCCAAGGGCGTAAATTGTTGATTTCACTCCTGACTACCTATCACAGTTTCGGAGGCCCTAAAATTCCAAGATAGCACAAAACCCCCCCAAATGACCCCATTTTGGAAAGTAGACAACCTGAGCTATTTGCAGAGAGGCATGTTGAGTGTTTTGCAGATCTCACTTTTTGTCACAAAGTTTTGGAAATTGAAAAAAGAGGAAAAAAAATGCATTTTCCTGTTTTTTCTTCATTTTCCAAAAAGAATGAGAGCTGCAAAATACTCACCATGCCTCTCAGCAAATAGATTGGAGTGTCTACTTTGCAAAATGGGGTCATTTGGGGGGGTTTTGTGCCATCTTGGCCTTTTATGGACTTCAAAATTGTGATAGGTAGTAAGGAGTGAGATCAACAATTTACGCCCTTAGAAAGCCAGAAGGTGCAGATTGGTTTTCCGGGTCCTGTACGCGGCTAGACTGGCAAAAAGTCTCACACATGGGGTATCCCTGTACTCAGGAGAAGCAGCAGAATGTATTTTGGGGTGTCATTTCACATATACCGATGGCATGTGTGAGCATTATATCATTTACTGACAACTTTGTGTAAAAAAAAAAAAATTATTTTCCCGAAACTTGTGGCAAAATATAAACTATTCCATGGACTCACCATGCTTCTCAGCCAATAGCTTGGAGTGTCTACTTTGCAAAATGGGGTCATTTGGGGGGGGGGGGGTTTGTGCTATCTTGAAATTTCAGGGCATCTGAAACTGTGACGGGTAGTCAGGGGTAAAATCAGCAATTTACGCCATTAGAAAACCTGAAGATGTGGACTGGTTGTTGGGGTCGCGTACACAGCTAAGCTGCCAAAAAGTCTCACACATGGGGTATCCCTGTACTCAGGAGAAGCAGCAGAATGTATTTTGGGGTGTCATTTCACATATACACATGGCATGTGTGAGCAATATATCATTTAGTGACAACTTTCTGTAAAAAAACAACAAAAAAAAAAAGAAATAATAATTTTCCCGACACTTGTAGCAAAATATAAAATATTCCATGGACTCACCATGCCTCTCAGCAAATAGCTTTGGGTGTCTTCTTTTCAAAAAGGGGTCATTTGGGGGGTGTTTGAACTGTCCCGGCATTTTATGCTCAATCTTATCCACACATCACCCACTCTTCTAACCACTTGAAAACCAAGCCTTTTCTGTGCCTTTTTGTTTACATGAAAAAATATTTTTTTTTTACTAGAAAATTACTTTGAACCCCCAAACATTATATATTTCTTTAAAGCAGAGGCCCTATAGAATAAAATGGTGGATGTTACAAATTTTTTTGTCAAACGGTATTTGCGCACAGATTTTCCAAACGCAATTTTTGCGAAAAAAATACATTTTTTTAAATTTATTGCACAAATACACTATATAATTCCAATTTTTTTGGTAAAATTTAAAAGATGATCTTATGCCGAGTTCATAGACACCTGACATGACATGCTTTAAAAATTGTGCACGCCTGCGCAGCGGCAACAACGTACGTACATTTTTAAAAACCTTTAAAAGTCTCTACAGGTTACCACTTTAGACTTACAGAGGAGGTCTACTGCAAGAATTACTGCACTCGATCTGGCGATCGCGGCGATACCTCACATGCATGCTGAAATTGCGGTTTACATATGACACTAGACCAACGCTTGCGTGTGCCATTGCGCGCAAGCACGGGGGGGAAGGGGGGGCTCGATTTTTTTTTTTTTGCTTTTTTATGTTATTTTGACACCTTTTCTTTAATTTTTTTTAAATCATTTTTATTGTTATCACAGTGAATTTAGATATCCCCTATGATAGCAATCGGTAGTGACAGGTACTCTTTTTAAAAAAAATTGGGGTCTTTTATACTCTAGATCTCTCCTCTGACCTTAACACATCTGACCACGCCAAAATTGGTGTGATAAAATACTTTCCCAATTTCTCAATGGCCCTGTTTATTTCTGGCGAAAAAGAAGTCATGAAATGCTCGTAGCCTCCGGCATCTTAGGCCATAGAGATGATTGGAGCCATTCTAATCTTCAATTAGCTCTATGGTTAGATAACTGAACCACCGGCTGCACTCTCGGGTTAACCGGTGGGACAGGAGAGCCCGAGAAAAACCACGGAAGGCTGCGGAAGGCGGCGGTGGGGGGGGGGGAGGCCCCTCCCACTGCATGTAAAAGCAGTCTAGCGGCCAATTACCTGCTAGGATTGCTTTTACATGTTAGCCGACCGCTGGCTGTAAAAAACGATACCAAGATGATGCCTAAATCTGCAGGCATCATCCTGGTACAACCACTCAAAGTCTAGCAACGTACCAGTACATTGCTGGTCCTTGTTTGGCATATAGTTTTTTTTTTTTCATGCAGCCTGTGGGCTGAACGGAAAAAAAGAGAACCTATCAGAAATCAGCACAGGAATAATGCGTAGTATTACTCATCATTAACCGCCCAAACAACCACCCACTGAATTTAATGATGGGTATACACGACACTATCCACGTATACCAAAATAGGATTTTAACTGCAGTGCTGAAATCAGAAAATCACCACAGCTGCTATCAGCAAAGGTATCCATATATGCTGAGCGCAAACACTGTTTGTGTCAGAATATATAAAATCAATGCGTGGTAGCCGACGAGTACCTGCAAGAGAAACAGGTCACAAAAGAATGAAAAAACAAACAAAGTACATTAAAAAAAGTACATTAGGAAGAGTAGGACATATAAAATGACTGACACAACAAAAGTTTTTGGATTCTCATCATTAACCGCCCAAACAACCACCCACTGAATTTAATGATGGGTATACATGGCACTATCCACGTATACCAAAATAAGATTTTAACTGCAGTGCTGAAATCAGAAAATCACCACAGCTGCTATCAGCAAAGGTATCCATATATGCTGAGCGCAAACGCTGTTTGTGTCAGAATATATAAAATCAATGCGTGGTAGCCGACGAGTACCTGCAAGAGAAACAGGTCACAAAAGGACATTTAAAAGTACAGTAAGAAGAGTAGAAGGACATATAAAATTACTGACACAACAACAGTTTTTGGATCCTTTTATTTTTCTTTCTAACTGTTCCTTTATTTCTTGATTTGGGAGGGACTGCGATCTTCTGCGATCTTCTCTTCCAGCTTGGGTCTCTCAAAATGTCGATGGACATCCAACATCCTTCGAGACCCTGTGTTTGTGTGCCCTACACTGTGTCGTGCTGTACCCTACACTAATACTCCACTAGTGTATGGTAGCGCTCAAAACATTCCCCGATGCAGAGACCAGGTTGGTCAGGACATTTGGGACAATAATAATGGGTGTCACGCCTAAATCCGCGCCTGCTACAGACACGACATCGTCTTTGGGGTCGTATTTGGGTAGGGGTACTCGGGAGGGCATAAGGAAAATGCCTCTCATGCAGCCGGCTCACTGCATCTGGAAGGGGAAGTTGGGCAGGCATGCCTCCTGGGCACAGGTAGGCAAGGATGACCGCTTCCTGGAATTCCCGGAAGGGTCCAGTTCGTCCTGACGCCCTGTATAGGACAAAGGCGTTCAGCATAGCCAATTGGAAAAGGTAAACAGACACTTTTTTGTACCAGCGTCTGGCTTTACGGGCAACTAAATACGGCGCCAAAAGCTGGTCGTTAAGGTCCACCCCTCCCATGTTAAGGTTATATTCGTGGACACAGAGGGGTTTCTCCATAACGCCAGTTGCCGTAGGGATTTGGACTGTCGTGTCTGCGTGAAGGGAGGACAGAACATAAACATCCCGTGTATCCTTCCACTTCACTGCAAGCAATTTGTCCGTTTTCAAGCAGGCTCTCGCCCCCCGACTAAGACGGGAATTTACAAGCCATGGGGGAAGCCCCGGCGATTAGGTCGCACGGTGCCACGTGCGCCAATTTGTAAATCAAGCAGGTGACTAAATAGTGGCACGCTTGTGTAAAAATTGTCCACGTACAAATGGTACCCCTTTCCGGATAAGGGTGACACCAAGTCCCAAACAATCTTACCGCTGCTCCCTATGTAGTCTGGGCAGTTCGGGGGCTCCAAAGTGCTATCTTTTCCCTCATAGACACGGAAATTAACTGTATAGCCTGTGGCCCTGTCACAGAGCTTATACAACTTGACCCAGTATCTGGCACGCTTGCTGGGGAGGTACTGTTTGATAGCAAGACGGCCAGTAAATTTAATCAGGGACTCGTCAATGCAGACAACTTGTTCAGGGGTAAACAAGGCTGCAAACCGCTGATTGAAGTGGTCTATGAGGGGTCGAATTTTGTGGAGCCGATCGTATGCAGGGTCTCCCCGAGGACGACAGATTTCATTGTCGCTGAAATGCATAAATCGCAGAATTTGCTCGTATCTCCCCCTGGACATGGAGGCAGAGTACATGCGCATATGGTGAGCTGGGCTAGTGGACCAATATAGCCGCAATTCACTTTGTTTAGTTATGCCCATGTGGAGGGAAAGGCCCAGAAAGATTTTAAATTCGGAAACCCGTATAGGATTCCAGCCGAATCGTCTGGCAAGGTGCGAATTTGGGTTGGCGGCGATAAATTGTTGAGCATATAAATTTGATTGATCCACAATAGATCTGTAAAGATCTTCCGTGAAGAACAGCTCAAAAAAGTTCAGGGGCGTAAAACCAGCTGTCTCCACGTGGATTCCAGGTTGGGCAGTGAATGGGGGAAGTACTGGCTCTGTAGAATCAGTGGGTTGCCAATTGGGATATGCCAGCGCATCAGGGAGGGCACTATGGGCTCTACGGGCCTGTCTTCGAATACGCGGTGGCTGCGGGCTACTACTTGTGCTAGCCACCGCACCAGCTTCAACTGCACTTAGGGGACTCGCCACGTCACCAGGTCTTACTGCAGTGCTGGTTGTACTAGGTCCAGGGTGTACTAGGCCGCTGGCGCTTGCCAGGTCGCCAGAAAAATGAGCGGCACTAGTAACCACACTCTGCTCCATACGAGCACCCTGCGATTCCTGCATCTCAACAACTCCAGAATGGGGTCGGGTACGCCTGGGTCTAACAGGGACCCATCTGTCGTCGGAGCTAACTGTCAGGGAGCCGCTGCTGTCATCTGGTTCGTATACTGACCCTGATTCTGCCGGTGAGGCTTCCCCATCGCTCTCACCTGACATGGTCATTATACTGTAAATAGCTTCATCACTGTACGAACGTTTAGACATTTTGGTAACTAAATTTACCCGTACAGTGATGCGACTCACAGGTAATAAAAGCACCTGGTTGTCGAAGACTATTTCAAGCGCTACCAAAAAATCTGCTAATGCTAGCAGGAATCAGGCCTGACTCTGCTAACACAGCGGTTTTGTGTCTTGTGTTTTTTTGTAAGTGACAGTAATCTATTGATTACTACACTTACCTGGGTGAAAGGGTTAAACGCAGGTGCTGGCAGCAATCAGTGCTGATCGTGCAAACACCGCGTTTTGGGAACCCTAAACTATGGGGGCGCTAGTATAGCTCTGATCAGATCAGATATTGATCTGTTCAAACACTATAGTAGAAATGGAAGTGTATGTGCGTGCGTGCGTGCGTGTGTGGTAATCAAGGGGTTACTTCTAAACTATGCGCCGGGGATCGGGGGGGGGGTGGCGGGGACCCTAAACCTCCTTTGGGAAAGAAACTAGCTAGCTAGCGCAACCTCAAGTCACAATGACACCAATACAAAATACAGTAAAACAGTATATTATGTGTGTATTAGTGCTAATGTGACAGAGGGTGTAGGGGTTAACGGGATGTGATCAGGGGGGGATCAGGGGTTTAAATCTTTATTGGAAGGGGCTGGCGGGTATCCTAAGGATAAAAGGAACGGTGGCAAGCGCTAAACCTGGTCACAAGTCACACTTATACGGGTATATAGAAAATGCTATATACTGTATACAGTGTGCGTTGTGGCAGGGGGTGTAGGGGTGATCAGGGGGGGATCAGGGGATTAAATCTTTATTGGGCGGGTGGCGGGGACCCTAAACCTCCTTGGGACACAAACTTAGTCGCCTGCGCTAATTCTGATCACAATGACACTAATACAAAAATACAAAAACACTGTATATTACGTTTGTATTAGTGCTGATGTGACAGAGGGTGTAGGGGTTAACTAGCGGTGATCAGGGGGGGGGGGTCAGGGGAGATCAGGGGCTCAAATCTTTATTAGGGGGGGGGTGGCGGGTAATTCAAGTGGAAAAAGGGGGGTCGCAAGCGCTAGACCTGACCACAAATCACACTTATACGGGTATATAGCAAAATGCTATATACTGTATACGGTGTGTGTTATGGCAGGGGGTGTAGGGGTGATCAGGGGGGGGTCAGGGGCTTAAATCTTTATTGGGCGGGTGGCGGGGACCCTAAACCTTCTTGGGACAGAAACTTAGTCGCCTGCGCTAATTCTGATCACAATCAAACTAATACAAAAATACAATAACACCGTATATTGCGTTTGTATTATTGCTGATGTGACAGAGGGTGTAGGGGTTAACGGTGGTGATCAGGGGGGGTCAGGGGAGATCAGTGGGTTAAATCTTTATTAGGGGGGGTGGGGGGTAATTTGAGTGGAAAAGGGGGGGTCGCAAGTGCTACACCTGTTCACAAATCACACTTATACAGGTATATAGGTAAATGCTATATGCTGTATATAGTGTGTGTTGTGTCAGGTGCTGTAGGGGTTAATCGGGGGGGGGGCGATCGGGGGTGAAATGTGCCTATCTAAGTGTGTATGTAGGTGCTTTGTGCTGTACTTACAATTAGATGTGCTCTCCTCTCACGCTGGATCCAAAAAGACCGTTGTGAGGGGAGGGCACATCTCCTCTAAGCCTGTGTTTACATTTCACAGGCTTAGAGGGTGATCTGATTGGGCAGGACCGATCAACAGGTCCAGACCAAAAATGATTGGCCTGGACCTGATGACTGATCGGTTCTGACCCCAATCGAGTCATCGGCGGGACCGCGGGTGCGCGCGCGCGCGCACCAGAGCGGCGAAGGCTAGTGACGTACAGCTACGTCACTCTGCCTGGCCGGGGCTGACCGCCGCAGTATATAGTCGTGCGGCGGTCGGCAACCGGTTAACCAATAATGGCTTTGTGTTGAGTTATTTTGAGGGGACAGCAAATGTACACTGTTATACAAGCTGTACACTCACCACTTTACATTTTAGCGTCATTTCTTCAGTGTTATTACATGAAAAGGTTTAATAAAATATTTACAAAAATGCGAGGGGTGTACTCACTTTTGTGAGATATTGTAGCAACGATTGGTGGCGTGACCGGAAGCAGACCGAGGCGGATGTCTTTGTGAGGAGCTCCGCCGCTCACGTTCAATCGTCCGCAATCCTCCCTCCCTGCTCAGCCCAACGGCTTATCCGCACCCCATCACGACTCCCCGGACCCTGGGGGACCTGCCGGACCAAACATTTTTTAAATCGGACCAGGATTTCCGCTCGCGGCCTACCTAGGCCTGAAGCCGGGGACTTTCCTGCAGACCGGACCCCGAGGCCTGCGCGGCTGCCGCGGCCCACCGTCCGGCGCTTCAGAGGGGAGGTAGGCACTATTTAAGTACCCACTCACCATCCTGCCCTACGGACCTACCCCCCTCTGCCCTAATCTGCCCCGCAGCACCTCTGGGACCATCTCCACAGCCAGTCAGTCAGCACCCGGCCGCCATCTTCCCGGCCCCCCCACGCTCGCTGGGCACCCCTGGGTCTCCATCCCCCGGCCAGGACTCCGGACCCCAGACCTCACCTTCACCCTGGGAAGGTCCGAATGACCGTTGGCCCCTCTGAGCAGGACATGTCCGCCTAGTGCTCCGCATCTCTGGGGGCATTACAGCCTCTCCGCAACAAGTCACCGCTGCTAACCTAACCACATACAGACCCACCGGCTGCCAGGGACCTCTGGGGTCAACCCACGATGGTCTACGGCGGACCAAAAAACAAATTTAAGAATAAATCCTTCAGGGACGCTCTCCTCAAAACCGCACCTAAGATGGCGGCGGCGCCATCTACCCACTCACCTCACACAACTCCTCACACCAAGCCCGTGGCGCTGCACCCAGATGGTGAGACAGACTATGATTTTGGCCTCACACCCCTAACTTTTAGGGGAGACACGCTGCAGCCAGACCTGCTCCAGCAATTTGAGCGGATGCTCACTAGAGCCCTCAAAAACACCTCAGATGCCATTACTGACAAACTCACCAGGGAAATCAGGGAGGTGGGCCAACGCACTACTCTCTTAGAGCAACGCACTGAGGAACTAGAACTCAAAGCAGGCAATCATTCTGAGGACTTGGAAGCCCTTCGAGAGGAAAATTCATCTCTACACTCCCGCTTGGAGGACTTTGAAAATAGGGCCAGAAGATCCAATGTCAGGATCAGAGGTATCCCAGAGTCTGTGGAGGACCTTCAATCCACCATCACTGCCTTGTTTCAGGAACTATCCCCATCAATTCCTATAGAGCGTTTGGAAATGGACAGGATCCATAGATCACTGGCCCCGCGCTCAGATGACGGTCCCCCTAGGGACATCATAGTGAAACTTCACTTTTTTCGCACTAAAGAACAACTCATGGTAGCTGCCCGTAATAGAGATTCCCTAATTTTCCAGGGTCACCGTTACAAACTCTTCCAGGATTTATCACAAGCTACCCTGGCTAAGCGTAAGGCTATGAAGCCACATCTCCTTGTTCTTCAACACCACAAGATTACCTACAGATGGATCTTCCCATTTGCTGTCCGCTTCTCCTATAAAGGCTCCTCTTACCAATGTAAATCTCCTGAGGATCTCCATGGTACTATTCGTGAACTCCACCTGACACCCCCAGATCATTCTCCTGAAGGCTCCAAGCGCCGTGCTGCATCATCCTCTCCACAGAAGACCCAAGGTCACCAGGATCGTATCTCCCGGCACGGGATCCACAAGAGAGGTCGCTATTTATCACCAGCTCCAGCCCCGGCTCCTGAGGACACCATCGACTGAGGACACCCCGCGGTGTTCACCTGCTCTTTGTTACTAGGACGGTTGTCTAGCTGCCCTGCTGATCCCTTTCTTTGATGCCATTTTTTTTGGTATCCTCCTGGAACCGTAACTATAACGTTTTCATATATACTGTATACATATTTTTTTTTGTTTTTTTGTTTTTTTTTTTTGTTTTTTTGGTACCCTCCAGGACGTACCACTTCTGTAGGTGAGACTGGTGGCGGAGTTTCCCTACATCCCTACATTGGACTTTTTCTTAAATTTTCTAATTTTTTTTTTTTTTTTCTCTCATTGTTGGGTCTTTCATATTGACCTGATTTGTTTTACTGTTTGTGCTCTGATATGTTATTGACTCGTTACCTCCACTTGCATTATGCTTGCTACTAGGCTGTCCCTACCCCAGAGACTGCTCACTGCACCCCACTTGTAGTCCTTCAGTACCAGACCTTTTTGGACTGGTATCTCTTGGACAAGTTGACTCCTCCTGGCGGGAAGTTCACTTCCTTCCAGAGGATCCTCTTTTCTCTTTTTTCCTTCCTTCCCCTTCCGTTCTTGAGTTTTTTCTCTCCCCCATTTCCCTTCCTCCCCCCTTTCCCGCCCTCTTGCTCCTGCTCCTCCTGTCTTCCGTCCCCATCCGGAGAGAGTCCCCCGCCCGCCGTTCCTGCCTTCTACCCCTGCCACGCTACTTTTGCGCTCCATTATGTCCACCTTAAACGTTCTTACTCTTAATGTACAAGGCCTAAATTCCCCCTCCAAACATGTGAAGGCATTCCGATCATTCTCTTCGCTATCGGTTCATGTGGCTTGCCTTCAGGAAACGCACTTTTCCATTCATTTGACTCCCAAACACTTTGGTCACCAATACCCACAGGTCTACACTGCCTCTGCTCCCACGAAGCAACAGGGTGTGCTGATAGCATTTCACAGAACTACCCCATTTACTCTACAGAAGGAAATAAAAGACCCTGAGGGTCGCTACCTCATACTGCTAGGACAGCTTCTTGATTTGGATGTCACTATAGTTTCATACTATGCTCCTAATAAGAAACCCCAGGCCTTCCTTTCCCACCTATTGTCTGTCACGGATACCCACAAACGGGGTACCCTCTTGCTTTGTGGCGACTCCAATCAAGTACTCTATCCTCTGCAGGACAAATCTCCCGTTCCACAATCCGCTCAGTGCCTCTCTTTCCAACAACTCCTAACTCAACATTCATTAGTGGATACGTGGCGTGAACACAACCCACGCCGACGACAGTACACGCACTATTCCCATCCACATAAGCTGTTTTCGCAAATTGACCACATCTTGATCCACATTGGCACATCTCCTCTCCTTTCCACCTCCACTATCATCCCCTCCGCCTGGTCTGATCATGATGAGGTCATCTCCTCCTTCTCTTCCTTGGTACCTAAACCCAACCTTCGCTCTTGGCAGATCAATGACGGTATGCTGGCTAACCCGACCCACCGTCTTGAATTGGAGCACGCAATTTCTGACTATCTGTCCACCAACACTCATCTGGTCACGTCCCCACTCCTGTTGTGGGAAGCCCACAAACCAGTTATACGGGGGGTTTGCATTAGCCGAACCTCTCACCTCCGTAAGGAACGTCGCCTCTTACTACAAAACTTAGAAGCTGCCTTCTATAAGGCTTCCGCAGACTTCCAAGCCACCCCCTCGCCCTCCAGGAAACAAGCCCTTGAAAAAGCTCGACTTGAGCTTGATCTTCGCCTTTCAGAATCGGCGGAACAAATACTCCGAAAGTCGAAACATACTTTATATATGAAAGCTAACAAACCTGACACCTTTCTTGCCTTGACGCTTCGCAAAGCCGATTATACTCCCAAACCTATACGCCTTAAGCAGGCTAAGGACACATACACCTGTAATCCCCTTAAAATTCTCCGCACCTTCCATGATAAACTCTCCACGCTCTATAAGGACCCCTCCACATTTGACCGCACTCGCTTAGACGCCCTCCTGTCTTCTGTCCACCTCCCTGCACTGTCCGCTTCCCACAGGGAGAATCTTGATAAACCCATAACTGCTGAGGAACTCTTACAGGCAATTAAGACTTTGAAACCACGTAAGTGTCCGGGCCCTGACGGCTTTTCTGCTACATACTATAAACGCTTTGCCTCTGTTCTTATCCCCCCGTTGGTAGGGGCACTTAATTCCCTGCTGGTGTAACGTTCTATGCATTTTTGGTTAATGAATGGATTTGCAGCTGCAGAATTGTTACACTCAGTAGTCGTGTAGAGATTCTGTTGAACAACATATCCAACTCTCAGGACTTCATCACCGTGCACAGCCTGTTTATGCAATATACATACACCCAATATGATGTTACTGGAGTAATAGAATATGAGAGAGTATATAGATGAGAGACAGGCTATGGTATGGTGAGCACTTAGTAATAGTATCTAGGAGAGTGATAGGTGATGGTAGTATGCAGATGATAGGAATAGCTTAGATAGAGATAGTCCTTGTATATGCAGATGACAGAAAATAGCTTAGATAGAGATAGTCTTTGTATATGCAACAGATGATAGTGGAAGTATAGGTTAGTAAGGAATCCCCTGTGGGGTACTTATCACTAGATAGTTAGCAGTAGCAAAGTCCAGTAGTAAGGAGTGATCCGGTAGCGAGATACGGGATCCGTAGCGAGGTTCCGGTTCAATACAGGCAAAAGGGTAAAGCTGGAAGCTCCGGCAGCATAAGACAAGGTAAGGTGAACATCAAGGCATATAAGCATCAAAGCACATCAAGGCACACAGCAGGTTGAACGAACACATGTGAGTGAAAGCTGGTGATTTAAATAGCTGTTCAGTCCGGCGCCTCATGATGATGTCAGCACTCTTAAAGGGAAACACACCTATATGTGCTTCATCTATCTAGGTAGATGGAACGCACCCGGAAATGATGTGATAGGAGGCACTGAGAGTGCCAGAACCTTACAGCTGGACGGTCACTCCTTTTACACGGATTCGCTCATGGCTGCCATTTCCATGATTCCCAAACCCAATTCAGATGATACCTCCTGGTCCAATTATAGACCCATCTCTATACTCAACATTGACATTAAACTGCTTGCCAAGGTCCTGTCCTCTCGCCTCAATGTGGTCATAGGCCCTTTGGTCCATGCTGACCAGATGGGTTCGTCCACATATTCGTCGGGCCACCCTGCTGGCACACATTGCCAGGAAACGCCGAATTCCCTCTTGCTTTCTCTCCCTAGACATTAGCAAGGCATTCGATTCTCTGTCTTGGCCATACCTCACCTCCATCCTTGATCGCTGGGGTTTTGGCTCCCACTTCCTGCAAAGCGTGAATGCCCTCTACAAGAACCCTAGAGCGTACGTCTATTATTCAGGCTACAGGTGAGACCCTTTCCCCATTGAGCGCGGCACGAGACAGGGTTGTCCCCTTTCCCCCCTACTATTTGCCTTGGCCATTGAGCCCCTTGCGATCCTCATACGATCCAATCCGAATATTCGTGGAATTGAACTGGGGGGTCACCACCATAAACTCTGCCTTTTTGTGGACGATGTCCTGCTTTTTCTTACTGCCCCTCTCACGTCTGCCCCTAATCTCCTTGATACCCTAACTTAATTTGGATCACTCTTGGGCCTTGTTGTCAACCCACGGAAATCTCTAGCCCTCAATGTATCCCTCTCAGCCGAAGACCTTAACCACCTCAAGTCTTCCCTCCAGTTCCCTTGGGCCAACTCCTACATCCCCTACTTGGGCGTCAAGTTCACAGCTGACCCTGTTGAGCTCTTTTCTGCTAATTACCCTCCCATGCTATCAACGCTTACATCGCCTATGAACAAATGGTCCTCCCTACCTCTTTCCTGGATGGGAAGAATTACAGTCCTCAAAATGTCAATCTTACCCAAGATCTTGTACCTGTTTTCGGGTTCTCCCAATTGGGGTACCAGCTTACTTCTTACGCATACAGAAACGGGCTTTGGAATACATTTGGGGTAACGCCAAACCCCGCTTACCCCGACCGACGCTGTATCGACCACGTATCCGAGGCGGGCTTGGGGTGCCACAGTTCTCCAAATACTACTATGCAGCACAGTTGGCTCAGCTCCCTAAGTATCATGCAACAAAGGAAGTCCCATTGTGGGTCTCCATAGAAGCAATGGACTGTGATCCTCTCTCTGTGGCTAACCTCCTCTGGCTCCCACCCTTGCAACGGAGATGTGTTACCAATCCTATCACTAAGCACAGCCTAACCCTTTGGGATAGACTTAAACGTCATTTTCCCCTTCAGTCCCCCCATAATCCCCTACTTTCTTTTCTCCGCAACCCTTCGTTCTACCCAGCCTGGTCCTCCCGGACTTCTTTCTCCGAGTGGACTAGGGTTGGCTTGATACATGCTTACCAGTTCTTCACTCCCCAGGCTTTTCAAACCTTCCCAGCCTTGCGTGAGGCCCACAACCTCCTTCCTGGCGAATTGTTTCGCTACTTGCAACTGAAACACTCCTTTAGCCAGAACGCACCGGCGCGCGATAGCTCCCATGCGTTCTCCACCTTTGAACGGGCTTGCAAAACAGGCCCGCATAGGCGGGGGCTCATTTCTGATCTCTATGCCCAACTCCTATCCATTCAAGAGACCACCCCCCCCGGCATATGATTCCAAATGGGAAAGGGACCTACACCTCTCCTTGGAAGACTCTGACTGGATCCAAATTTGGCAAGCCACTAAATCGGCTTCCCCAAATATTGTAGCCTTGGAGATAAATTACAAAGTCCTTACCAGATGGTACTTGGTCCCAGCCAGAGTCTCCAAGTATGTGCCACAATACTAACCTCGTTGCTTTCGTGGTTTGCGAGTCTCTAGGTACCCATGCACACATTTGGTGGGAATGCCCCACAGTCCGTACCTTTTGGTCCGAAGTGTATCGGGTTTTATCTACAATCTTCCACACACCCCTTACCCCTGATCCTGCTTCTGCGCTCCTGAACCGCAAGCCACCTGACCTCACACGTCGCCAGTTTAAACTTTTCCTGTATGTCACCACGGCTGCCAAACAGACCATAGCGAAGACCTGGAAAACTTCCTCCCTTTGTTTCCTGACCATGAAAAATAGAGTCACTCAAGCTATGATCCATGCTAAAACTGAAGCTATCCTGCTGGATAAACTTATACCTTACGAAAAGATCTGGAAACCATGGGTTGACAACTGTCTTCCGATAGGCTTTGATGAATCCCTTGTACTAGCTTGACCTGTGGTTACCGACTCCCTGCTGGCTTTGTCGATCTGAACCACATCAGTGGCCTGGGACTCCCTCCGGGCACCCTTCCTCCCCCGCATAACCCCCCCCCCCACTGATTTGCCCTTCCTTTCCCCCCCCTATCCTTCTTGCCCCTCTTACTCCCTTCTTTTTCTCCCCCCCCTTATTGCCTCGAGTTGGCCGCTACCTAATTTGTTTCCCTATTGTGGCTGGACCACCAACTTTTGCTGCACTACGGCCTCCCTTTTTGCCCTACCCCCAGCCGCCCCTGTGCACTGTGTTTATCCTTTGTACCTGTATTCCGGCGCCCAGCTTGCCCCTTTCCTATTCCTTAACCTGATTGTTATGCTACTACTTGCTGTTCATAATGTCATTTTGATGTGTATTCATCTGTTATGCACCACTGTTACCTATTGGTATTGTTTTGTACTACATTCCTTCTGCCTTAATAAAATCCATCTGAACAGAGATATTGTAGCAACAAATCATATACCCTGCCGCATACTATGCAACTTTGCATCAGCAGTAGCACAGCAGTTGGGATCATTGAATTTTTGATTAATTGCGGTCAAAAAATACTAAAAATTATTCAGAATTTTGCTGAATTGTGTATGTCCAATTGAGTTGAACACGACTAAACGACTTAAAGCAACAATTCTATACAAGGGGAGGCCCAAACTAGAGCTTCGTCAGTCAGGAGGTTGATAACAAAGAATACTTTATTTTTCTCAGAAGTACTGTAAATGCAGCAAGATGAGGCTATACAAATAGCTGAACAATGAAAGAAGAGAAAAGGCAATGGAGAAAGGGGAAAATATACCCAACTGAATGCAGACTTCCAGAGGATAGCAAGAAGAGACAAAAAAGACCTTCTTAAAAAAATCAATGCAAAGAATTAGAGGAAAACAAAATAATAGGAAAGACTAGAGAGCTTTTCAAGAAAATTGGAGATATCTAGGGAAAGCTTTGTGCAAAGATGGGCATGATAATAGACAAAAATGGCAAGAAGGAGAAGAGATAAAGAAGAGATGGCAAGAATACACAGAAGAACTATACAAGGAAGATCTGAATGTCCTATATAACCAGGATGATGTAGTCACTGACTTTGAACCAGATATCCTGGAGAGTGAAGTCAAGTGGGCCTTAGAAAGCATTGCTAACAACAAAGCTAGCAGAAGTGATGGTATCCCAGCTGAGTTATTTCAAATCCTAAATGATGATGCTGTTAAAGTGCTCTACTCAATATGCCAGGTTTCATCCCATCCCGCCAGGCTTCGTCTGTGGAAATGTGGAAAACTCAACAATGGCCACAGGACTGGGAGAAGTCTGTTTACATTCCGATATCGAAGAAGGGCAACACCAAAAAATGTTTAAACTACTGTATGATCGCATTTATTTCACACGCTAGCAAGGTTACTAAAAATTCTACAAGCTAGGCTTCAGCAGTATGTGAACCGAGAGCTACCACAAGTACAAGCTGGATTTTGAAGAGGCAGAGGAACTAGAGATCAAATTGCCAACAATTGCTGGATCATGGAGGAAGCAAGGGAGTTCCAGAAGAATGTCTACTTCTGCTTTATTGACTACAGTAAAGCCTTTGATTGTGTGGATCACATTAAGATGTGGTAAATACTGAAAGAAATGGGAATACCATATTACCTCACCAGTCTTTTCAAAAACCAGTATGCAAGTCAAGAAGCAACAGTGAGAACAGGACATGGAACATCTGACTGACTCGAAATTGAGAAAGGAGTGTGGTAAGGATGTATATTGTCACCCAACTTATTTAACTTAAATGCAGAATACATCATGCGAAATGCCGGGATCCAAAAATCGCAAGCAGGAATTAGGATCGCAGTGAGAGATATCAGATATGCAAATGATACCACATGAATGACAGAAAGTGAAGAAGAACTAAAGAGTTTCTTAAGGAAGATGAAAAAGGAGAGCACAAATCTGGCCTGAAATTGAACATTAGGAAAACTAAGATCATGGCAACCAGTCCCATCACTTCTTGGCAAATAGAAGGAGAAGAAATGGAAACAGTGACAGATTTTATCTTCCTAGGCTCCAAGATCATGGCAGACAGGGACTGTAGCCATGAAATAAAGAGACACTTGCTTCTTGGGAGGAAAGCAATGGCAAACCTTGACAATATTATAAAAAACAGAGATATCACCCTATCAACAAAGTGCCGTATAGTCAAAGCTATGGTATTCCCAATAGTAACATATGGCTGTGAAAGTTGGACCATAAGGAAGGCTAAACGCTAAAGAATTGATGCTTTTGAACTATGGTGTTGGAGAAGACTACTGAAAGTCCCATGAATGGCAAAAAGATCAAACCAGTCAATCTTGAAGGAAATCAACCCTGAATATTTACTGGAAGGACAGATCCTGTAGCTGAAACTCGAATACTTTGGCCAACTAATGGGAAGAGAGGACTTATTGAAAAAGACCCTGATTCTTGGAAACATTGAAGTTATCTAGGGAAGCAGCTGGCAACACTGAGCCGAATGTCCATACCGAAGTAGAGCTGGGATCGTACCCGTCAGGCGCAGGAAGGGGCCTGCAAAGAGGTGGGAGGAGTATTGGGGGTGCAGGCATCAGAGCAGAGTAGAGGGGTGACAGTTATGAGGGGTAGAAGGGGACAAGGCAAGGAGGCCAGTCCTGGGCTGGAGCACCCCAATAAATATGCCCCATTGCGTGATGTTGGGGAAACCAGTCAGGGACCAGCATTGCTGGAGTAGAGCGACGCCCCTAGCTGCCAGGGGAAGAACTCCTCCAGTGAGGCCGGGAGAAAGGGAAAGGAAAGACAGGTGCTGGTGGTAGGGGACTCAATCATTAGAAGGACAGACAGTGCAATCTGTCACAAAGACCGTGAGCGCCAAACAGTCTGTTGTTTACCGGGCGCTCGGGTACGGCACATTGCGGATCGGGTGGACAGATTACTGGGTGGGGAAGACCCAGCTGTCATGGTACACGTGGGTACCAATGACATAGGCAGAGGAATATGGAGAGTCCTAAACAATTTCAGGGACTTAGGAGCTAAGTTGAGGACTAAGACCTCCAAGGAAGTATTTTCAGAAATACTACCTGTACCTCGAGCCACACCAAAGAGGCAGCGGGAGATAAAGGAAGTTAACAAGTGGCTGAGGAGCTGGTGTAGTAAGGAGGGTTTCGGGTTCCTGGAGAACTGGGTCGACTTCTCAGTCGGCCACCGGCTCTTTGGTAGAGACGGATTGCACCTAAATGGGGGGGGGTGCAGCCATACTGGGTGAGAGGATGGTCATAAAGTTAGAGGGGCTATTTTTTTTTTTTTAAATTTTATCACATAACACTTGAAAGTCAACAACATGTACAATAATAGTATACATATACTTTATGCAAAAGGGGTCCCTCAGCAAATGGGAGCTGTGGGCGGGGAAGGTGGGGGGTGGAAAATGGGGAATGGGGAGGAATTGCATCAGTGGCTCAGGGGGCTGGATAGTGTACGTGGCACTAAGGGAGAGTTCTTGAGCGAGTCCTGAAAATTGAGCCTATAATGAGCCATGGTGGGGTCAGTCCGGGGGAAGGTTTAGGTGATGTAGCTGTCCCATTTCTGGAAGAAAGTTTCCCGAGAAGAGGGGGTTGAAAAGTCCGTATTGGTGCAGTCTATGGAGAAAAGCGTGGAGAGCTCTGATCTAACCCGGGTAAGTGATGGAGGGGATGTGGAAATCCAATTGCTCAGGATAGTTCTTCTGGCGATCAATAAACAAGACAGGATCCACATGCGAGGTGGCAGCGCAGGTTTACTAGACCATTTTTGTAGGCGTTTATCCCAATAACCAAACAGGAGCAAAAGAGGGTCCTTAGGTAGACTGATCTTGGTCACTTCCCTGATGAATGACAGGACTTGGTCCCAGAAAGTGGATATACAGGGACAGGACCAGAACTTGTGGCATAGAGAGGGCCTTTCCACTGCACATAAAGGGCATTTGTGAGCATCCGGAATAGTTTTATCTGAGAGAAAAGGAACATGGGCGCGGTGGAAAATCTTTAGCTGGGTCTCTTTCCATATTGAGTTGGGTGTGAGACCAAGGATGGTTTTGAGACCTTTGATCATGTTGGGTAGTGTGTCCTCGCCTGGAAAGTCCTTGAGCCAATTGGATGCAGTTGAGGTGAACAGTGCTGGCGGGCATTGCTTCAAAAGAGGTTTGTAAATCGCTGAAATTGTAAAAGTGTTAGAGTCCAGTAAGGAATAGATGAGGGACGTCTTGAAGCGGGTCTCAGGCTTCCCAGTTACTGCAGAAAGATAATGGAGGCATTGTGCCCAATAGAAAGTATCCTTGTCCTGCAAATCGAATTTATCCTTAATGGATTGGAAGGGATGGGGGGCACCAGAGCCCATATCACACAGTTGTCCAAAGGTCGACAAACCCTTCCTTTCCCATTGGTGATACACGGATTGGTTTAGGCCCGGAGTAAAGTTAGGATTACCCCGGATCGGAAGGAACTTGGAAAAATGCAGAGGTAATTTCAAAAGTTTGCGTATCTCCCTCCACGCTATAGCAGTGTCTCTTAGGAGCAGATTGTGATGGAGTTCAGGGCATAGTTGCGCCCACTTAGTGTGTAAAAGAGCAGTTAGAGAGATTGGACTGGCCATCTGAGACTCAAGCTCGTAATTAGAGTACTGCGAGGTCTGGGATATCCAGTCCAAAGCCACCCTAAGCAAACAAGACAGATTATACATTCTCAGATTGGGAAGGTTAATACCCGCGTCGCTCCTGGAGAGATGGAGTTTTTTATAAGAAATTCGTGGTCTCTTTCCCCGCCATAGGAAACGGGAGAACGTCTTCTGTAGGACTTGTGCATCCTTATGTCTGATCAGTAGGGGAAGAGTCTGTAGGAGATAAAGGAGGCGGGCAAAGCTAACCATCCTAATGAGGTGACATCTCCCCAAAAGCGACAGCGGCAGTTCCATCCAATTGTCCAGTTCCCTCGTTATTTTGGAGAATAAGGGGAGGTAGTTTAGTGTATAAATGGAGGCCGGGGTGCGTCCTATTTTAATACCCAGATAAGTAATATGTTTAGGTGCTATCATGAACGGTGATTCCCCCTCCCATGGGCGGGGTGGACCAGCTCCTAATGGGAGTATTTAGCTTTTGGAGTAGTTTATCTTGAGACCCGAGCATCATTTGAATTTGTCAAATGTGGAAACTATCACTGGGATATCCTCCAAGGGGTTTGAGGTAAATAAAAGCACATCGTCCACGAAGAGGGATAAACGCAGCTCCTGGGAGCCTATACGGATCCCGTGGAGGGGGGCTTTAGTCTGCAGGTAGCGGGAGAGGGATTCGAGCGCGAGATTGAACAAAAGCGGTGAGAGGGGGCAGCCTTGTCTGGTGCCTTTGTACAGTCTGAAGTCATCTGTGAGGGCACCCCCTACACACAATCTGGCCGAGGGTGAAAGATACATCAAGGTAATAAGGTTGACAAAGGGTCCACTGAAGCCCATGTTGCCAAGGACCCGACTCAGCCACTGAAAGTTGACATTATCAAATGCCTTTTCGGCATCGAGGGTTACTATGGCCATGTCTCGGTCCGGATGTATACGGGCTTGGTCCAGTGCTACCAGTACTTTCCTGATATTTGCAGTAGCCGAGCGACCCTTGGTGAACCCCGATTGCGCTGGATGTATAAGATAGGGCATAATATTGGCTAGGAGAGAGGCTGTGATTTTCGAGAGGATTTTGACGTCGAGGTTCAACAAGGATATAGGGCGGTACGAGCCTGGCTCCAGTGGGTCTTTCCCTTTTTTCGCCAGAAGCTTAATGATGGCTTGGTTACCCGTCGAAAGATAGGGTCTGCCGTTCCAGATAGAGGAGTATACATCGACAAGTGTTGGAATTATACTGGGGGAAGCTGCTTTGTAGAACTCCCCAGAAAGACCATCGGGGCCCGGTGACTTATTGGCCGCAAGTTGCTTTATCGTCGACGCAATCTCGTCAGCCGTGATCGGGGCATTAAGCATGTCTAGGTGTTCTCTGGAAATTTTGGGAAGCTCAGTACCAGACAAAAAGAGATCAGCCACAGAGCTGTCCATGTCCTCGGGGGTGTACAACGAGGCGTAAAAGTCTCGCATAATCCCTTGCACCCCTTGCGGGGTAGAGTCAATCACTCCCGATTTGTTTCGTAGTGAGCCAATGTGGGTGGTGGACATCGGACCCTGCACAACCTGGCCAGCAATTTTCCGGCCTTGTTGCCGAAGCGGTGCAAGGTCGCCGCGAGGTGCGCCTTATGTATTAGTTCTACCCTGTCGGCCCATGTGTCGAATTCCTGCTTGGCCGCCAGCCATGTTGTGCGAGCTGCGGGGGTGTCTGCCTGGACCAGTGCCCGCTGGGCATTCGTCAACCGTTCGCTGGCCGTTTTGTATCCGCTTTTCGTGTGAGGTTTAAAGGCCGCCGTGTAAGAAATAATACGGCCTCTCAGAAAGGCTTTCCCCGCCTCCCAGAAGAGGAGAGGGGAGCTGCAGTGTTGAGAATTAGCCGCCGAGTACTCCTCCCACGCACGATGTAGGTATGAGGTGAAGTCGGAGTTATTCTTAAGATAGGAGGGGAATCTCCAAATAAGAGGGGTTGGAGGGGATTCCGAGAGCGTTAGGGATATGGAAACTGGAGAGTGATCTGAGATTGCTATGTCATGTATGGTGGCATCGCGCAGGAGGGGGAGGAGGGAGTCAGTGCAAAATAAGTAATCGATTCTCGTAAACAGTTTATGGGGATGGGAGAAGAAGGAATATTCCCGATCCGTGGGGTGTGAATGTCACCAGACATCCGTCATAGAGAGCGATTCCATTACCGACGCCAGTGGAGTGGGGCAGTCTTGGGTGGTGGGATGCGATCCCTGGCGAGGTGATGACTTATCTAGGACAGGATCCATTACCGTGTTAAAGTCACCGCCAGCAAGGCGGGGAACATTCGGAAGGGTGAGAAGCCGGGCCGCGATCGCGGCATGGAAGGAACGGTCAAAGACGTTAGGGGCGTATATATTGGAAATAACTAGTTCGGTATTATAAAGCCGTATATGAGCAGAAACATACCGCCCCTCAGTGTCTGCGTCTGTGGAAAGGATTTCCACCGGGAGGCGTTTGTGGAATAGAATCAGCACTCCGGCTTTGCGGCCAGAGGAGCCGGATCCTACGACCTTGCCCACCCAAAGTTTCTCCATGCGTTTCAGATCCTCCTCAGGTAGATGCGATTCCTGGATGAGAGCAATGTCCGTCTTAAGCCTTTTGAGGTGACATAAGACCTTCATCCTCTTAGCCGGGGATCGAAGACCCTTAACGTTCCAAGTTACTATAGGCATGAGATGGGAGTAAAGGATTTAAGACCAGAAGCTATCGCATATGGCCCAGGCATACCTGGGGGTAGTGAGAAGGGGTGAACTAGACTGATAGTGCTGACCCGCGGGATATCTCGTACCCATGAGCTCACAAAATGGAGGGAGCAATGGGTCATCAAGGGGGGACGGGATGTGGATGGGAAGGGTAGGAAAATAGGATGGAACCGTGAATAAACGCAACATGTAACATAGCAGATCAACAATGCATACAGCAGGAACCTCTCTTTTTTCCGCATGTGTACAACACGGAGCGCAGCCCACCATGCGTGCCCCCTGGGTTAGGCAGGGATGTCCGGACCCACGGGACGGCCCAAGCGGTCAATGTAGCCCGGGTCACGATCCAAAGCATGGGACAATGAGCAGCCGAGGTGTACAAAGCGGGAGTAGAGTAGGAGCACATAACAGTAAGGTGTCTCAAAGATCTATAAACCTAGGCAGTGTTGTAAACAATATTAACATTTCAGAAACAGCATATAAAGCAAACCTGAGAGAATGGCGAGGAGCGCCGTGAGTCCTCTAGGCACATGGCCTAGTGGGAACAGTGCCAGGTAGAAACCTAGAAAAAGGCCCAGAAAACCGTGAGGAGGTCCCTTCAGCGCGGAGCGTTCGGTCGACCACGTCGGCATATCTTTGGCGTTTGGGGGATTCCTTCCTGGGGCTCCGTTGGTCCAGTGGTCTGGAGAAGGGAAGGGCTTTGGCAGAAGAAGGGGGGCCCTGTTCCCCGAGACGGAGTGTGCGGATAAAAGCCTCTGCTTCCTCTGGATCCTGAAAAGCAAGTTGGCCGCCGTTAGGTGCACGAAGGCGTAGAGTCGCCATATAGGCCAAGGTGAATTTCAGGTGTTCCTGATGCAGTTTGGAACATACGGTCTGCAAGGCTTTGCATCTTTTTGTGACGACAACAGAATAGTCCGCAAATATCAGAATCTTCATGCCTTCAATTTGGAAATTGGATGTTTGCCGAAACTTTTGTAAGATAGCAGACTTGTCCGCGTAGTTCAGATATTTCGCAATGATAGGGCGCGGAGTCTTACGGTCTTCGGAGTACAACCCCATCCTATGAGCCCGTTCAACCACACATGTGCCATGTAGCCCCAGAGCCTCGGGGATTCTTTTTGCACAGAGTTCAGGGATGGCAGAGGGGCAACGTTTTCCGGGACCCCAATAAATCGCAGGTTGCTCCGACGCAATCTGTTTTCCAGATCCTCCAGTTTATCCATAATGATGCGATTAAGCTTGTCCTGCGACTGTTCAGATCCCTGCATCTGATATAGCTCATCCTCAACATTGGATAGGCGAGATTCCACTTCATTAAGCCTCTTTGAATGTGCTTCTAGCTCCTTCTTTATGCTGGCCATGCCAGCAGCCACAGCCTTCTCCACAGAGGCCGAGGTGGTGGGGGTTAATAGAGCCACCACTGCATGGGCGATCTGCTCTGTGGATGTGCCTGGTACTGAGGGGGTGGGAGCCGTTGCAGAGGGCTGCTGGAGTGCGCCTGGCTGCTGCTGTGTGGTGTCCATATCTGTCAGCTCCGCAGCCGCGCCGGAGCAGGCCGAGACCGGGGCCTCGATTTGTGGTGGGGCCGGCGGAGGTCGCGAGGCGTCTTTCTCTAGGAACCGCTCCATCTGGCGGGGTACAAGCTGCTACCGCCGGGTCCCTGAGGCTCGTTGGACCACCGGAGAGGGGTATAGGCAGGTGAGGAGCGGTGGGCAAGTTTTTTAGACAGTTTTTAGGGGACTCGCCGCGGGAGCTGCAAGGCGCTCACCTACTCCATGCGGCGCCGGAACCGGAAGTAGAGGGGCTATTAAACTAGGTGATGGGGGGAGGGTACAGATGTAGAATTAGCCAGTGGAAAGCAAGATTCAGAGGGCACAAATGGGGACATTAGCGGTAGGGTGTTTAGAGCTCCTAAACCCAGGGTGGGTATGGGGAAAAATCACAAGAGCAGCCTAAAAGAGGATATATGTAACCGGTCAAAATTACGAGGTTTGTATACCAATGCCAGGAGCCTGGCCAACAAGATGGGAGGGCTGGAGCTGCTGATGTTTGAGGAGGACTTAGATTTTGTGGGGATAACAGAGACTTGGTTTGACAGCTCTCATGACTGGATAGCGACCATTCAGGGGTATTCCCTTTATCGCAGAGATAGAGAAGGTAAAAAAGGGGGAGGGGTATGTCTGTATATTAAGAACAGTGTACAGGTAAATATGTGGGATGATATTAATAATGGAGCTATGGACGAGGAAGAATCCCTATGGGTAGAACTTCAAAGGGAAGGCACTGTGGGGAAGGTAATATTGGGCGTATGAGGGGAGGAGGGGGAGGCGGACCTACTTTTACAGATAGGATTGGCAGCAAGGATGGGCAATGTCATTATAATGGGGACTTTAATTATCCAGATATAGACTGGGCAAAAGGAATCGCACTTTCAGCCAAGGCTCGGCAGTTCCTAAATGTTTTGCAGGACAATTTCATGGGTCAGATGGTGAATGCACCGACAAGAAACAATGCGGTACTTGACCTACTGATTACCAACAATACAGACCTGCTCACGGATATAGAAATATGGGGCAACTTAGGAAACAGTGACCATAGGTCAATTCGTTTCAGTATTAATCATAGTAATAGGAAACATAAGGGTAATATAAGAACACTGAATTTCAAAAGAGCCAATTTCCCAAAACTGCGCTCTCTGCTAGAAAATATGAAATGGGATAGAACCCTGGGAACAAAGAACATGGAGGAAAAATGGGAGTGCTTCAAGAGCTTCAAGAGCATACTTAACAAAGGGATTGGCCAGTGCATTCCAAAGGGAAATACATTTAAAAGAGCAAAACTAAACCCTGGGTGGCTAAACTCCAACATAAAAATGTATATTAATGCTAAAGAAAAGGCCTTCAAAAAATACAAGGCTGAGGAGTCTTTGGCAGCATTCAAGCATTACAAAGAGTGTAATAAGAAATGTAAAGATGAAATCAAGGCGGCTAAAATAGAACACGAGAGACATATAGCGGAAGAGAGTAAAAAGAACCCCAAGAAATTCTTTAAGTACAGTCAGGTCCATAAATATTGGGACATTGACACAATTCTAATCTTTTTGGCTCTATACGCCACCACCATGGATTTGAAATGAAACAAACAAGATGTGCTTTAACTGTAGACTTTCAGCTTTAATTTGAGGGTATTTACATCCAAATCAGATGAACGGTGTAGGAATTACAACAGTTTGTATATGTGCTTCCCACTTTTTAAGGGACCAAAAGTAATGGGACAGATTAACAATCATAAATCAAACTTTCATTTTTTAATACTTGGTTGCAAATCCTTTGCAGTCAATTACAGCCTGAAGTCTGGAATGCATAGACATCACCAGACGCTGGGTTTTATCCCTGGTGATGCTCTGCCAGGCCTCTACTGCAACTGTCTTCAGTTCCTGCTTGTTCTTGGTGCATTTTCCCTTCAGTTTTGTCTTCAGCAAGTGAAATGCATGCTCAATCGGATTCAGGTCAGGTGATTGATTTGGCCATTGCATAACATTCCACTTCTTTGCCTTAAAAAACTCTTTGGTTGCTTTCACAGTATGCTTCGGGTCATTGTCCATCTGCACTGTGAAGATCCGTCCAATGAGTTCTGAAGCATTTGGCTGAATATGAGCAGATAATATTGCCCAAAACACTTCAGAATTCATCCTTCTGCTTTTGTCAGCAGTCACATCATCAATAAATACAAGAGAACCAGTTCCATTGGCAGCCATACATGCCCACACCATGGCACTACCACCACCATGCTTCACTGATGAGGTGGTATGCTTTGGATCATGAGTAGTTCCTTTCCTTCTCCATACTCTTCTCTTCCCATCACTCTGGTACAAGTTGATCTTGGTCTCATTGTTGTGAAGGGTGTTTTCTTCACCAGGGAAAGAATTCTTCACTCATCCACCAAAGTTGTTTTCCGTGGTCTTCCGGGTCTTTTGGTGTTGCTGAGCTCACCGGTGCGTTCTTTCTTTTTAAGGATGTTCCAAACAGTTGATTTGGCCACACCTAATATTTTTGCTATCTCTTTGATGGGTTTGTTTTGTTTTTTCAGCATAATGATGGCTTGCAGCTCTTTGGATCTCATATTGAGAGTTGACAGCAACAGATTCCAAATGCAAATAGCACACTTGAAATGAACTCTGGACCTTTTAACCTGCTCATTGTAAATGGGATAATGAAGGAATAACACACACCTGGCTATGGAACAGCTGAGCACCCAATTGTCCCATTACTTTTGGTCCCTTAAAAAGTGAGAGGCACATATACAAACTGTTGTAATTCCTACACCGTTCACCTGATTTGGATGTAAATACCCTCAAATTAAAGCTGAAAGTCTGTAGTTAAAGCACATCTTGTTTGTTTCATTTGAAATCCATTGTGGTGGTGTATAGAGCCAAAAAGATTAGAATTGTGTCGATGTCCCAATATTTATGGACCTGACTGTATATAAACAGTAAGAAAGCGACTGGATGGCTTGCACCCGAGGGCTCTTAAAGAGCTCAGCCAGGTGATTGCCAGACCATTATTCTTGATCTTTAGGGATAGTTTACAGACGGGTATGGTGCCAGCTGATTGGAAAAAAGCCAACGTGGTACCAATATTTAAAAAAGGGCAGAGATATATCTCGGGTAACTATAGGCTGGTCAGCCTAAGATCAGTAGTCTGCAAGATTTGAGGGGATGTTAAGGGACCTCATACAAGACTTTAGTAATGAAAATGGTATTATTAGTAGTAATCAGCATGGATTCATGAAAAATCGTTCTTGCCAAACCAATCTATTAACCTTCTATGATGAAGTGAGCTGCCACCTAGATAAAGATAAGCCTGTGGATGTGGTGTATCTGGACTTTGCAAAGGCCTTTGACACTGTTCCCCACAAACACTTACTGTTCAAACTAAAGAAGGTAGGTATGGACCATAAGGTGAGTACCTAGATAGAGAACTGGCTCCAGGGGAGAGTGCAAAGGGTGGTGATTAATGGGGAGTACTCGGATTGGGTGGGTGTGGAAAGTGGGGTCCCCCAGGGTTCTGTCGTGGGGCCAATCCTGTTTAATTTATTCATAAATGATCTAGAGGAGGGGATATCTAGTACAATCTCACTATTTGCGGATGATACTAAACTAAGCATGAAAATATCTTCTATGCAGGATGTGGAAACCTTGCAAGCGGACCTGAACAAAATAATGGGGTGGGCAACTACATGGCAGATGAGGTTTAATGTTGAAAAATGTAAAGTAAAGCACTTGGGTGCCAGAAACCAGAAAGCAAGCTACTCACTAGGGGGGGGGGGGAACCTCTGGGTGAGTCTAGGATGTAAAAGGATCTGGGGGTACTGGTAGACAACAGGCTTGGCAGTGGCATGCAAAGCCAAGCCGCTGCAAGCAAAGCCAACAGAATACTGGGATGTATAAAAAAGGGGATTCACTCCAGAAATAAAGAGATTATTCTCCCTCTCTACAAGACTCTGGTCCGGCCACATCTGGAGTATGCTGTCCAGTTCTGGGAACCGGTCCTCAGGAACTGCTGAAGGAACTGGAGAGAGTCCAGAGAAGGGCAACAAAAATAATTAGGGGAATGGAGGACATCGGCTATGAGGAAAGACTACAAGCACTGAACCTATTCTCTCTGGAGAAGAGACGATTGAGGGGGGATATGATATCAATGTACAAATACTGTACTGGCGACCCTAGCATAAGGAACAAACTATTCAGAGAAAGGGAATACAATAAGACACGTGGCCACTCACTAAAACTAGAGGAAAGGCGGTTCAACCTTAAAATACATAGGGGGTTCTTCACTGTAAGAGCAGTAAGGATGTGGAATTCTCTTCCGCAAACAGTCGTATCAGCAGGGAGCATCGATAGTTTCAAAAAACTATTAGATGGGCACCTTAAAGACCACAACATACAGGGGTATACACTGTACGGTTAATAGCAAACACACACACACACGCATCCTAGGTTGAACTGAATAGACTGATGTCTTTTTTCAACCTCACTAACTATGCAACTATGTAACTATGGAAGGAAAAAGGAGAAGAGGACATCAGAAAACAAGATGGATAGATAGCATCATCAAAACAATGAACATGAAGTTAAGCAAGCTACAAGAGGCAGTGGAGGACAGAAAAGCCTGGTGCGCTATTGTCCATGAGGTCGCGAAGAGTTGGACATGACTAAAGGACTGAACAAAAACAGTTCTATATAAAGGGAGGGCCAAGCTAGAGCTTCCTCAGTCAGGAGGTTGATAACAAATAAAACCTTATTTTTCTACAGTATATATATATATATATATATATATAGTGGCAGAGTGTTGCCCTGCCAGGATCTAGAAAGAGGTTGTGACCCAGAGTCCTCAACCAGACATGTTGAGGGGCTCCAGGGAGCTTGTGACATGAAGAGGAAACTGGCTGTTCAGATTCCTTAGTGTTTTAAAAAGTCCAGTTTGGGACCAGGAGACTGGAGATTTTTAAGTGATCCAGGTGGGATGAAATCTACAATCCTGGGTCCAGGTATTCAGAACAGCCAGCACAATAATTGGTCAGGTGTGTGCTTGGCTTTTAGTAGTAACCTGACTATGATTCTGGGCTCCATCCACCCTGGCAGACAGGAGGTCTGGCCCAGGAGTCAGGAGGGCTCCATGTGGGAGTCAGTGCAGCAAGACGCTGCTATCTGTGTGCACTAAGTTGGTCGGAAAACAGTCTGTAGGAGACAGACGCAGGCCTGGAGTGTAAGGCCAGAGCAGCAGTGCTGCAAGTACAAGCCAGAAGGGCTGAATATTTTTTGTTGAAGGAGAAGAAATGCTAAAACCCTCTGCGAGTGAAACCTATGTTTGTGTTTTCTGAACTTTCTTTTAATAGAAATGGACAAGAAAAGCCCTTAAAAAGAAGACAAGTGAGTGGTGGTGTCCTTAAACGCAACAGGAGAAAGTCGCAAAGTACCATGCCTGGAATGTGGTCAACTTGGGCACAGCATTTTTTTTTTTTTGTCCTGCATTTTGTAATACTGCTGGAGTTAATGTTGCTGGGCAAATATGCAAGCCCAGATTCCTGTTAAAAAGGTTTGTAGTCTCCCCTGGAGACAGAGAGGAATTTCCTGTTTTGTCTGCAGGGGTGCTAAACAGCCGGAGATGCCTGCTATTGTTTCATTCCTTTGCCACCAGGAAGAGTTGGCCAGTAAAACTGCAGCAGAAGAAAGTCAACAAACTCAAATGAAGATGGCAAGACCTGTTACACGTATGGGTAAGACTACTGCTTGTAAAGTCATGGAAAAGACTGACTATGTGACAGTGCACACTTGAGTGGAAGTGACCCCAAATGGGAGAACCACTGTCTGTGTGGAAAAGGACTTGCCTCGTCCTGTGGGGAGGCAAGTGTGAAAATGTAATGTGATGATGTGAAACTTAGTACGACAATATGCTGAGTATGACATTACTGAGTATGACAATACTGCTATTGCGTTGACTAATGCTGATAATGTAATGCCTAATGTGATGCCTAATGAGCATGAAGTTGCTACTGTGTCAGCTGAACAATGTTCTAAGTTGAATGAGGTAGGGGTGCTCACTAAGCAGCATATATCTACCCTAGCAACAGTATATACAGTATATAAGGCTACAGAGGTGTCCCTAAAAAAACCTCCAGGGAGCTTTGTGTGTTGGAGCCAGAGGTTACCTGGGACAACTATGGTGCCGCTCTGAACAAGAGAGTACTTGAACTTTGTGATAAGAATTTGTTAAATGCCAAAACTAAAATGTATGAAAATGCTCATGGTGGTAATGGGTTAATGCAGTCTGTCAATAGAAATGTAAAGGTTGATGTGTTGAATGAAGATCCATCTGCTTACAGTGGTGAGGATGGGGTACTGCAACCAACTGTGGTTAAAAAGGTATTGCAACAGTTTAGTTTAACCCAAAGGGATATGTGCAATATGTCTGCTGCTGAGCCACTCTGTCCTGTGTCTCCTTAGGTAGATGGAGCAATGCTGCAGAGTAGTGATGGGCCGAACACCCCCCTGTTTGCACCAGAATATCCCGAACAGGAAAAAAGTTCTAGCGAACATGCGAACTCTATTAAAGTCTATGGAACACGAACATAAAAAATCCTCATTTTAAAGGCTTATATGCAAGTTATTGCCATAAAAAAGTGTATGGGGGTTCGGGTACTGCCCCGGGGAACATGTATCAATGCAAAACATTTTTTTTTTTAAAACAATAATTTTTACAGGAGCAGTAATTTTAATAATGCCTAAAGTGAAACAATAAAAATGAAAAATTCCTTTAAATATTGTGCCTGGGGAGTCCCCTTTAATGTGCCTGTAAAGTGGTGCATCTGTACGATATATGTAGCCTATTGCAGCAATACTATTTCAGGTATGGCATGGATTTTAAGGGGAACCCCACGCCAAAATGTAAAAAAAAAAATAGTGTCCCTCAATGTAAATCCATCGTCAATCACGACTCCGCAACACCTGGAAAATAGAAAAAATTTCAAAGACGCTTCACCTCTTCTGAGGCCTCCCACCATATACCGGTCTTGAGCTTTGATAGCTGTTTTATAGGCAAGGGGTGGGGCCACCCAGGTATGTCACCCGGTGGCACTGCCCTCGTCTGATGTCATGTGACCCACGCCTTGCCAATAAAACAGCTGTCAAAACTCAAGAGTGGCATACGGCGGGAGGCCTCAGAAGAGGCAAGAGCCTCTTTGAATTTTTTTCTATTTTTCGGGTGCGACGAGCGCCCTGATTGACGATGGATCTACGTTGAGGGACACAATTTTTTTTATTTTGAATAAAATAACTTGTCAAAAACAGTCTTTTGTGTTTATTTTTTTTGTACACTTGTTTGGTGAATGGGTAGGGGTATGATGTACCTGATACCCATTGACATAGGGGGGCCGGGACCTGGGGGGCCCCCTTGTTAAAGAGGGCTTCCAGATTCCGATAAGACCCCTACCCACAGATCCCCACAGCCCAGGGTTGTTGGGAAGAGGCCCTTGTCCCCATCAAAATGGGGACAAGGTGCTTTGAGGGCACCCAAAGCATCCTCACCATGTTGAGGGCAAGTGGCCTGGTATAGTTCAAGAGGTGGGACTCGCTCGCCCCCCATCTTGGCCTGCCAGGCTGCATGCTCGAATAAGGGTCTGGTAGGGATTATGGGGGGGGGGGCACGCTGTTTTTTTTATTTTGGCATGGAGTTCCCCTTAAAATATATACCAGACCCGAAGGGCCTGGTATATAATTTTGGGGGGGGGGGGGGGCCTGTGCATTTTTTTTTTTTTTTTTTAATCCTGTCATAGGGTTTTCCTTAACCAGTTAAATACAGGGCAGTTTCACCCCCTTCTTTCCTAGACCAATTTTCAGCTTTCAGTGCTCATTAGCATCTATGGGAAATATTGACCAGCTTGGTATGGCACTGCTCCCTGTCTTTAACATTGGCGTCTATGGGAAATCTTGGTCAGCTTGGCATGGCACTGCTCACAAACAAAGTGACAGGGACACAAAACTTGGGGAGCACTGAGAGGGGACCCAGGACTACAACATATTCATTCATTTTAAAAGTGGGGTATAACCTGTACACTACACTCACTGCACTAAACTAAGTTAACACACTATCTACTAATTACCTGCCTAATTTCTATTATCACACACTATACACGGCTGCCGTGTCAGCAGCAGCCCTATACAGCGTGGGGCGTGGAGTTAGCCCCTGAGCCATGATTGGCCAAAGGCAACCTGCTCTTACAGGACATTGTGCTGCGATTGGCCAAAGCATGCAGGTCAGGTGCATGCTTTGGCCAATCACAAGCACTTAATGTACTATTGCGCAGTGCATTATGGGGCGCTCATCGGTGGGCAAACTTGCCACCGAGCACCCCGGGTGTTAGTGTTTTTGGCGAACACACGAACATCCGATGTTCGAGTCAAACTTACATTTGACTCTAACATCCAGCCCATCCCTACTGCAGAGTGCTGTTGATTGGAGCACAATCAGGGTAGACTGGGATAGTATGGCCAGAAATTTGGTGGTGGAAATACATTTCTGAAGGTAATAGTGAGGTGAAAACAAATTTTGCTTTGTTAAACGAGGGGACTGCAGTGGACAAGAACTTGCTTGCTGCTGTTGCAGATGATAACCCTCCTCTGGGTAGAAGGTAGCAATGAGGCTAAATGCATAGTAGAAATTTTGCCCATACCCCATAAAGAAGTTTATGGTGGGGTATACCAAACTGATATTCATAGAGAAGACCTGGAACAGATCTTTGACTCTGAGTCTGAGAGTTTTATGGTGAATCCCGCACCTGGCTGCACTCTGGGAGAGCACCAGATATCATTGTATTGGATAACTCCAGTGGGGAGGAACCCACTTTTAAGAAGCATCACCTCTAAGGCATCAGTAAATGAGTCTCTCAGTGTCCCCAGGAACATGAATGACCCCAGGAAGGTCTTATGTGTTGAATAACAGTGCTTTATTTTGACAGACATGCTGAGAGAAATATTAGAATGCTGGAAGGTACAGCTAGTGTATACCTCGCTGTCTCTTCCATGTTCGGGAGAGCTGGTACTGCTGAGTACCGCTAATTAGAGCTGGGTATTACAGGCTGTACTGGACAAAGGTGGCCAATATTGGAGTTCTGTGATGTCTTTCCGTTTGGTCATGTTGAAAAGACAGAGGTCTGGCCCAGGATTCAGGAGGGCTTCACATGGGGGTCAATGCAGCAAGACGCAGCTAGCTGGGTGCACCAAGTTCTTTGGCGAACAGTCTGTAGGAGACCGACGCAGGCCTGTAGTATAAGGCAGCACTGCAATGACAAGCCAAAAGGGCTGAATATTGTTTGTTGAAGGGGAAGAAATGGTGAAAACCCCTATGAGGGAAACCTATGTGTTTGTTTTCTGAACTTTCTTTTAATAAAAATGGGCAAGAAAAGTCCATAAAAAGAAGACAAGCGAATGGCGTTGTTACTAAACGCTCTACTTTTGATGCTAGTTCTCACAAAAAAAAAATATATATATATATTTACACATATTGTGGACCTGTAAGATGTGAGTGCTGCTACTGCATATGATACTACAATTCTTCTTGGCCTCAGATTATTCCTCTAACAGGGGAATCATTGTCTTCTTCTCCACTGCTTTAGTCTAATCATCATCTCCTGGGACACTTATCTGTAGGTAATTTCCGGAAGTCAGATTCTCTTTGTCTTGACAGATCCCTAAGTGACTAACAACCAGCTTGCCTTGCTGGGACTGGTGCTTTACCACTTGCTGACCGCCGCAAGTACATTTACTGCGGCGGTCAGCCCCTCCTGGGCAAAGTGACATAGTACTACGTCACTCACCCAGGAGACTGTAGGGGGCGAGCGCGCGCCGCTGGAGGCGCACTCCCATCTCCGCTCATTCCCTGGCATCCCCACGCGAGTGACCGGTGGCTCCGATGTCTGCCGGACACTCTCGATCGCCCGCTGGAGAGGGAGAAGGGCAGAAGGCTGATGTAAACAAAGCCGCCTGTCATTCTCCCTGGTATAACAGCAGAGACTATACAATCCTGCTATGTAGGATCGTATGTCTCTGTGGTTACATCAAAAGCCACGCCCCTTTACAGTTAGAAGCACGCCTCTAGGGACACACTTAACCCCTGGATCTCTAATAAAGTTAGCCCCCTTCCCTGCCAGTGTCATTTTTACAGTAACAGTGCATATTTATAGCACTGATTACTGTAGTAATATCACTGGTACCCCCAAAAGTGTCAAAAATGTCAGTCAGGGGTCCAATCTGTCCGCCGCAATGTCGCAGTCCCGCAAAAAAAAAAATCGCAGATCGCCGCCATTACTCTTTCAAAAAAAAAAAATGACATAAATCTTTCCCGTAGTTATTAAACGCAATAACTTTTGTGCAAACCAATCAAAATCCGCTTATTGCAATTTTTCTTTTACCAAAAATATGTAGCAGAAAACAAATTGGCCTAAAATGTTAAAAATTTTTGATTTTTACCTTTTTTGTTTTGAGAATTTCATATAAAAAGATGTGAAAAATATTGTTATCTTTTCAAAATTGTCGCTATTTTTTTGTTTATAGCGCAAAAAATAAAAATTGCACAGGTGATCAAATACCACCAAAAGAAAGCTCTGTTTGTGGGGAAAAAAAAGACGTAATTTGGGTACAGAGTCGCACGATCGCGCAATTGTCCGTTAAATTCATGCAGTGCCGAATCGCAAAATAGGCCCTTGTCATTGAGCAGCCAAATCCTCCGGGGCTTAAGTGGTTAAAGTATAACTAAAAGCAAAACTTTTTTTTTTAGTTTTGGATGGAGTGGAGAAGGATTAGGACACCTGTCAGTTTTGATTGCTGTCTGTGTCCCCATTAGGGAGATTCCCCCTCTCTATTTGTCCTGTTTACCATTATCATTTGAAAGTGAAAGTAAAATAAAATCCCAAAATTTTGGGTTGTTCCCAGAAAAGTAATAGATGGAAAATCTTCTAATAGGGACACTAGTTCTGGTGACCTTGGGTCCTCAATAAATTCCCTTAGTTTGCAGGGATTTCTTCTAATTTCTTATTTTGCTATAGGACAGGAAGTAAAGGGAAAACTCCGCAATGGAGAAAAAAAAAAATCTGACAGGGGTTATAACCCTCCCTTACGCTATCCAAAAAAAAAAAAGAAATGGCTATAGTTCTAGTTTAATAGATATGTGCCCTTGATTTTATGTGGGCTGCATTGTATTGAAGATATTGTCCAATGTCTGGTTTAAAGAAACATGCATATTTGACCTTTATTGTGAGGGTCAAAAGGTGGTAGATTACGCAAAAGGGGATGGTGGCAGTCTTTTCATCTTCACGTTACCACTGTTCTACAAGATTTGGAATGCTTTGGACTTATCACATTATTTTCCATGGAGTTTAGTGTTATACAATGTTGTTTGTATATTGATTATACAAACATATGTTTGACTCTTTTGAATAATCTGATTATTTTCATCACTCAATTTCTTTATTGAAATACTGGTATTGTTAGTGGTCGCTGTTGGGCAAATTACCTTACATTACAACCTAGCAACTGTAGGAGGAACCCTAGGGTTCCACAACACATGTTGGAGAAAAATGAGTAAATGAAAATAAATGAAAATACCAGCCTATCAATCACATTTTTCCCATTAACTATGGGATTAATCACAGTGATCTGTTTAGTTGACTGTATGCATGTGATACTACCAATTATTGCAATGTTACATGTAAGCCTTGTTTTGACTCCTAAAAGGAAATTACAGTTGTATTCAAAATTATTCAATCCCCCACTGAAATTGATTGTTTTGGCCAGTTTGACATTGATTTTGATCATTCAGTCATCCTGCTTACAAATAAATCAAAGAGGCACGTGTAGGTCAGACAAATATAACATAACATTTATAATGAAATAACCACAAATTTCTTTTATGTGCTCACATCATTATCAATTTTATTCAACTCCCAAGTGACATTCAATCTTAGTACTTAGTACAACATCCTTTTACAGTTATAACAGCTTTTAAACATGAAGCATAGCTTGACACAAGTGTCTTGCAGCGATCTTTGGGTATCTTCGCCCATTCGTCATGGGCAAAAGCCTCCAGTTCAGTCACATTCTTAGGCTTGTGCACTGCAACTGCTTTCTTTAAGTCCCACCAGAGGTTCTCAATCGGATTTAAGTCTGGTGACTGTAATGGCCACTCCAAAATGTTCCAGCCCTTAATCTGCAACCATGCTCTGGTGGACTTGGAGGTATGCTTGGGATCATTGTCCTGTTGAAAGGTCCAACGTCTCCCAAGCCTCAGGTTTGTGACGGACTGCATCACATTGTCATCCAATATCTCCTGGTACTGAAGAGAATTTCATGGTACCTTGCACACGCTGAAGCTTTCCTGTACCTGCAGAAGCAAAACAGCCCCAAAGCATGATTGACCCCCCCCCCCCACCATGCTTCACAGTAGGCAAGGTGTTCTTTTCTTCATAGGCCTTGTTCTTCCTCCTCCAAACATAGCGTTGATCCATGGGCCCAAACAGTTCTAATTTTGTTTCATCAGTCCAAAGAACACTATCCCAAAACTTCTGTGGTTTGTCCACATGACTTTTGGCATACTGCAGTCGACTCTTCTTATTCTTTGCAGACAACAAGGGGGTGCGCCTGGGAGTTCTGGCATGGAGGCCTTCATTACGCAGTGTGCGCCGTATTGTCTGAGCAGAAACTTCAGTACCCACATCTGACAAATCTTTTCTCAGTTCCTCAGCAGTCACACGGGGACTTTTCTCCACTCTACGCTTCAGGTAGGGCACAGCAGTTGAAGTCAGCATCTTCTTTCTGCCACAACCAGGTAGCGTTTCAACAGTGCCCTTTGCCTTGAATTTGCGAATGATGCTTCCTATGGTGTCTCTTGATATGTTTAACATCTTTGCAATCTTCTTATAGCCATTGCCCTTCCTGTGAAGAGTAATCACCTCTTCTCTTGTCTTCCTGGACCATTCTCTTGACTTCACCATGTTTGTAACCACACCAGTAAATGTCTAGAAGGAGCTGAGTATCCCAGTCATTTTAAAGCTGCCTAATTGGTGCTTATTAGGCTTTATTGCTGCTCCCTGACATCCACAGGTGTTTTCAATACCTGATTGAAAACACTTCAATGAACCTCTGTTCTTCAGAGTGGTAGTCTTTTAAGGGGTTGAATAATTGTGTCAATGAAGAATTCACAAAATAAACATTTACTACTGTATTATAAAACCAATTGATGTAATTTTAGTTGCATATGGTTCTTTAAGAAGTCCTTGTAGGATTTCATTCTGAATACAATTACAAATGTACACTAAATTCCCTAAAACCCTTTACAGCATTGGGAGGTTGAATAATTTTGAATACAACTGTATAATACATTGCTCAAATAAATTAATGCTTTGAAAACACATCAGATCTCAATGGGGAAAAATATCATGTTGGATATCTATAATGATATGGACTAGGTAATGTGTTAGGAATGAAAGGATGCCACATTGTTTGATGGAAATGAAAATTATCAACCTATAGAGGGCAGAATTCAAAGACACCCCGAAAATCAAAGTGAAAAATGATGCAGCAGACTAGTCCATTTTACTGAAATTTCATTGCAGTAACTCAAAATGGTAAGCAGTAGTTTGTATGGCCCGCATGTGCTTGTATGCATGCCTGACAATTTCAGGGCATGCACCTAATAAGATGACGATGGTGTCCTTTGGTATCTCCTCCCAGGTCTGGACCTAGGCATCACTGAGCTCCTGAACAGACTGAGGTGCAACCTGGTGGCGTTGTATGGACTGAAACATAATGTCCCAGAGGTGTTCTATTGGATTAAGGTCAGGTGAGCATGGGAGGCCATTCAGTGGTATCAATTCCTTCATCCGCCAGCAACTGGTTGCATACTCTTGCCAAGTGAGGCTGGCTATTGTCATGCACCAGGAGGAACCCAGGACCCACTACACCAGCGTAGGGTCTGACAGTTGGTCCAAGGACTTCATCTCGGTACCTATCGGCAGTCAAGTTGCCATTGTGTAGCCTGTAGAGGTCTGTGCATTCTTCTATGGATATGCCTCCCCAGACCATTACTGACGCACCACCAAACCAGTCATGCTGAACAATGTTACAGGCAGCATAATGTTCCCTGTGGCTTCTCCAGGCCCTTAACACGTCTGTCACATGTGCTTAGGGTGAACCTGCTCTCCTCTGTGAAAAGCACAGGGCACCAGTGGTTGACCTGCCAATTCTAGTGATTAATGGCAAATGCCAATCAAGCTCCATGGTGCCGGGCAGTGAGCACAGGGCCCACTAGTGGACGTCGGGCCCTCTGGTCACCCCCATGAAGTCTGTTTATGATTGTTTGGTCAGAGACATTCACACTAGTGGCCTGCTGGAGGTCACTTTGTGGGGCTCTGGTAGTGCTCATCCTGTTCCTCCTTGCACCAAGGAGCAGATGCTGGTCCTGTTGATGGGTTACGGACCTTCTATTGCCCTGTCAGGCTCTCCTAGATTAACTGCCTGTCTCCTGGAATCTCTTCCATGCTTTTGAGTTCTGGGAGACACAGCAAACCATCTGGCAATGGTACATATTGATGTGCCATCCTGAAGGAGTTGGACTGCTCATTCAACCTCTATAGGGTCCAGGTATCACCTTATGCTACCAGTAGTGACATTGACCCTAATCAAATGTAAAACTAATGAAAAACAGTCAGAAAAGATGGCGGATCCATGCTGCTCAGCAGGGGATTGCAAACACAGATCCCCACTGAGCAGGAAGGTGACAGTTCCCTCTCTGCTCTGTGTGTGGAGAGGGAGATGTCAGAGCCCCATGCATCTCTATGGGGGAATCGGATGAGATCAGATCCGCCTAAAAAACTGACAGGCGGATCTGATCGGATCGCTCATGTGAAAGGGGCCTAAAACCATTCCTTTTTCGTCTTATTTTTGCCCATCTAATGCACCTGTTAATTTAATTAACACCAACGCAGCTGAAACTGATTAAAAACCCCCTCTGCTTCTTAATTGGTCAGATCAATATCCCAGGAGTTTAATTTACTTGATGCTATACTTTGATAAAAAAAAAAAATGAAAGGAACACTTTTTAAACAGTGAATATTTACTGTGTGTATGTATTGTGACAGGAAGTCAGGTAAATCTGTGGATGTAGTCACAGACAGGAGATACATTTCCACCTGGTTTAGGAAATTCAGCAATTACTATAGGGTGTGGGCTGCAGAGATAGCCAGCAGGAAGATGAAAACAATTCAGCTGTTCAGAATGAAAAAATGAAGGCCTCTATAATTTGTCCAAAGGAAGTCTAAGGATTGCTGCCTCCTGACGCTGTGTGGGCATGGGGAGAGGAGGACAGTCAGATGTGTGCCCCCTGAAAGCTGTGTGAGCATGGGGAAGACCTCCTGAAGCGATGTGCGCTGAGGAGGGTAACAAGTGTGAAGACTACTCAAGGTGAGGTCTTGGATCGTTTCTATGTGAAAAGAAACCAATGGACATTTCCTGTGTGAAGGGGGAATTAATTAAGATTGAAGACTACTCAAGATGAGGCTATGTGAAGAGAAACAAAGGAATGTGTTCTATGTGAAGAGAAAAGCAAAGGGACATGATCAATGGACATTTGTTGTGTGAAGAAAAAAACATGGACTATTGAGTGTCTGCTGTAGGATCAGCAAAGTTTGCCCAACAGTAGGTTGGAGACAGACTCCGTAGGTAGGTTCCTGTATGTGAGAAGGTAGCCGCCCACAGTGGCAAAGATTTATTTTGTGTTTTATTTTATTTTTATTTTGATGTTTTTGAGGCTTGCACTTGTGTGAAGTAAATTGCAAGAATAAACCAAACTGTTGTTTGCAACCACTTCTCGGCTATCTCCCTGTGTAAACGCACCCCCCCCAAGGGGTCATCCATACCCGCCACCGAGCTAATCTCCCATATATATATATATATATATATATATATATATATATATATATATATATATATATATGTTTGTGTTTCTATAGAATGTGAAATAGAGGATTTAGGTAGTTAAATGTTCATTTTATATGGAAAAATAACAATTCCACATCAATACAATTATTATTTTTGTGAAATGGAAATGTTAATGTGAAGATTATCACAAGATATAATAAATGCAAGTAAAATAACCATGGCTTTGTGATTTCACACTTATGTTAGCCATTTTCTGTACATTATCATCTTTAACTGAAAAAAAAAAAGAACCCTCATATGATTTATATAGCAAAGTCAGGAACCATTAATCTGACTTTCTCTACTCTTTAACTTTGAGCAAACGAAGGCAGAAGTGATAGATAAGAATTCATTTTAAATTCTTCAGCTTAAGAAGCAGTTGTCAACATTCTGGTCATATTGCTGGCAGGATAGCATCATAAATCCTTCCACACCAGGATGGAAACATCATTGCAGAAATGTTACATTGGTTTTTACTCACTAATAATCATCAGGAAAAATGGGGATTTGTATGCTGTTTGACACATGCATTATAATTTAAAATCTCTCTTACAAAAGTTAAAATAAGTAAGATTCATTGTTATTTGGGAAACCAGTTTCTGAAACCTAATATTGCAACAGACTATTCTTATTGCAGTGCATATTGTAACAAGAAAAAAATCCAATACAATCTGACATCCAAAGGTGGAAAATTCTCCTGTATTTTGTTAGGTCTACATATCAAGGGTGTTAGAGACCAGCACAAAGAATTAATATGCAGGTTTTTTTTTTTTCCCTCACTAATGGGTTTTTAAAGGAAACCAAGGCCATGTCTCCCTTTGTACTTATTGGGGTTGATTTACTAAATGGCAAATAGCCTGTTCACTTTGCAAGTGAATTTGCACTATGCATGAGAATTTTCCCCAGAGCTTATAGAATGAGGTGCTGACTTCCATCATCCAATCATGTTGAAGTAAAAATTCTGTTCTACGTTTTTTTTTTTTTTTTTTTTTTTTTATTATTCCTTGCATTAAAAATTTTACTACATTCACTAAGCTTTGGGAAAATGTCACTACATTTACTAAGCTGGGGAAAATTCCCATGCAAAGTGCAATCTTTGTTTCTGTTATAACATTTTGCAAATAAATCTCTCTTCATTAATTTAGGCCAAAAGGTATTCTGCTACATTTCTTGTGTGAAAATAACCCAAATCAGCGTATATTATTTAGTCTTCAGGAAAGTTATACAGTCAACAAACTATGATATATATATGATATATATAATAGAAAATTGATCAATCCCGATGTACTGACTGCCTATCCCATTTTCTTGAAGCCCAAAAATGTTGGAACAGTACAAATATACCACATATTTCCAAAGTATTTAGTAAGAGGCATGGTAAGTTTTTTGAAGTTGTAATTTTTTTGTCATAAACTTTTAGAAAATAAATAAAATGTTGTTTTTTTTTTGTTTTACATACTGTTACCAGTGCAGTAATGCATCCTCATATAACAGGTGTGGCAGTGATCAGGGACACTGAATGGTAACAGTGTGGAAAACAATTATGTATGGAATTATTTTTTTTTTTCATTTTTGTTTATTTTTTTATTATTTTTCTTTTTTTACGTATTTTTTATTGAAGAAAAAGGACAAAACAGAAAAAACCCTGTTTAGAATACAGAGTGAAGAAAGCAGAGTTTCACAATAGTAAGTTATAAAACTGTTACCAACAGGACACAATAGGCTATAAACATTAACTTGGCAAATATATGTCAATGTAGGAACCAAATTACAAGGTACAGACTAGTAAGAGATGGAAGATACTGGAGGTAAAAGGAGCGACATCTAAAATGTTAAGTAGAGATGGCCTTGCGGTTCACCCGGTGGTCGGTTCGCGGCAAATTTTGCTTGTTCGCTACCCGCCAATTTTGCGAACACATGGCGTTGTTCGTGGCGGGCCATATTAGTTTACATTGGGGAGAAATTTGACCCATGACACAGCCATCAGGTGCAACGGGACAGCCAATTGAAACATTTCAGCACATGGACATGCCCCCTACCCTATAAATAGACCTGAGCTTTTGGATATTTCACATTCTGATTTTTGTCAGCGTAGGGAGAGGTCTGCTGTGCTCATGAGGGAGAGATTGCCAGACACAAATAGCTCTGTTAAGATCCACAAAAGTCCTTTACAGGGCTGGTATTTCGGTATAGGTCTACTAGTTTCTTTTCAGGTTAGGGGCAGGTATCCAGTCGGTGCTTTAGGGGCAGTTAGAGATCGGCAGCAGTGACACAAATCGCTCTGTTAATGTCCACAAAAGTCCTTTTCAGGGCTGGTATTTTTCGGTATAGGTCCAGTCTCTTTTCAGGTTAGGGACAGGTATCCATTCTGTGCTTTAGGGGCAGTTAGAGATCGGCAGCAGTGACACAAATCGCTCTGTTAATGTCCACAAAAGTCATTTAAATGGCTGCAATTTTTTCGGTATTATTGTGCAGTGCACTATATAGGGGGGGGGGGGTAATCCACAGTATAATATACTTTGTAGAAAGCATATTATAGTGGATTAGTAGTATTATTGTGCACTGTGCAGCATTGTGACAGGTGTGGTGACTGAGCGTTGCTGCAGCAATACTACAAACAGTGACAAAAGCACTTATAATGTATTATAACTGGTGTGATAGACCAATGTCCCCCCCCCCCCCAATACCACATATTGAAGTGGGGTGTTATCTGAGTATACTTTTACAAGTGTATTTGTGTCCTGCAACAATATTGCCTCTTTTGCTGAGTTAAGTCCGGTACACACAGTGCCAAACCCACTGGCCAATTTTTTGAACAACTGGTGTAATAGACCAGTGGCCCCCCAATACCACATATTGAAGTGGGGTGTTATTTAACAGTATACTTTTCTAAGAGTGTATTTTAGTCCTGCAAAAATTTGGCTTCTCTTGAAGTGTTAACTGTGCTACGCACAGTGACAACAGTTACTGGCCAATTATTTGTAGAACTGGTGTAATAAACCTGTGGCCCCAATACCACAGATTGAAGCAGGGTGTTATGTGAGTATACTTTTACAAGTGTATTTGTGTCCTGCAACAATATTGCCTGTTTTGCTGGGTTAACTATGATACACACAGTGCCAAACTCCCTGGCCAATTTTTTGAACAACTGGTGTGATAGACCAGTGGCCCCCCAATACCACATATTACATAGTCACATAGTTAGTGAGGTTGAAAAAAGACATCAGTCCATCCAGTTCAACCTATGATGTGTGTGTGTGTGTTTGCTTTTAACCGTACATTGTATACCCCTGTATGTTGTGGTTTCTAAGGTGCCCATCTAATAGTTTTTTTAAACGATCAATGCTCCCTGCTGATACGACTGCAGTGGGGTGTTATCTGAGTATAATTTTACAAGTGTATTTGTGTCCTGCAACAATATTGCCTCTTTTGCTGAGTTAAGACTAGTACACACAGTGCCAAACTCACTGGACAATTTTTTGAACAACGGGTGTGATAGACCAATGGCCCCCCAATACCACATATTGAAGTAGGGTGTTATTTAACAGTATACTTTTCTAAGAGTGTATTCTAGTTCTGCAAAAATGTGGCCTCTCTTGCTGTGTTAACTGTGCTACACACAGTGACAACAGTTACCGGCCAATTATTTGTATAACTGGTGTAATAAACCTGTGGCCCCCAATACCACAGATTGAAGCGGGGTGTTATCTGAGTATACTTTTACAAGTGAATTTGTGTCCTGCAAAAATTTGGCCTCTTTTGCTGTGTTAACTGTGCTACACACAGTGATAACGGTTACTGGCCAATTATTTGTAGAACTGGTGTGATAAACCTGTGCCCCCCCAATACCACAGATTGAAGCAGGGTGTTATATACCTTTTTCCAGATATACTGCGATTCTCCAGAGACTTTTGTCACAGGGTAATTAAAAAACATGACAGGCAGAGGAAGAGGCTGACACTTATGCAGGGGTGGTAGGGGTAGGGCAGGAGCAGTAGGCCGGAGCCAAAGTGTGAAGTTTCAAAAGCTGCGTGCAATTACGTCAAAGGACGCACCAGACTTGGTGAGTGGCTCACTCAGCCTTCCTCTTCTGCACCCTCTTCATCCTCTCTATCTGCACCCTCTTCACTCTCTGCTGTGTGCACCCCCAAAGACACCACCACAAACACCACCCCCACCACATACCCTCCGCTTGAGTCACTGGAATTATTTTACGCTCCATCACAAGACATTTGCGATGCGCAGCCATTGTTGGCATCGGATCAGGAAGAGGAGGTAGCAACAGCCATCACTCAGCAGTCTGATGACAGTACCCAGATCAGCCCAAGGAGGTTGGTCCTCGCTGTTGCTGCCTACTCAGAGATCTCGAATGTTAGTGGTGGGGAAGGTGACGTGGATGATGAAGTGTCTATGGACATCACGTGGGTGGCCACAAAGAGAGGAAGAGGAGGGGAGTTCAGAGGGAGAGAGGGACCGGCAGATAGGGAGGAGAGGCAGGCAGAACTTGCATTGCACAAGAGGTACAAAGCAGACTGCAAATGTATCAGGAGCGAGCCATCAACCATGTACAGTCACATCTGGCATTCCCAGGACGCCGGCACATGGCTCCACAGTGTGGGCTTTCTTTAATGTGTCCGTTGCTGATAACAGTGTTGCCATCTGCAGCCTTTGCAGTCAACGCATAAGTCGCGGTAAGCCCAACACTCACCTAGGGACAACCGCCTTAAGAAGGCACCTAAACTCCCATCACTGAGCCCAGTGGGAGCAACACCGTCGGAACCCACAAAGCCACACTCCAGGCTCTCACCGTCCAGCCTCTTCTCCTTCTCCTCTCTCCTCACATTTGTCCTCCACTCCACCTTCCATGATGCCGTTGTCAGGTTGTTCTGAAAAAAGGCAGGCTTCTGTGGCCCAAATGTAGGAGCATAAAAAAAGGTGTCCGACTACATCGGGTTAACGGCCAATGTGGACGCTCTTGAGGAGCGATGAACCCCTGGACTACTGGGTGGGCAGGCTTGACCTCTGGCCAGAGCTTGCACAATTTGCAATGGAAATGTTGGCTTGCCTCCCAACCAGTGTTCTGTCCGAAAGGACATTCAGCGCAGCAGGGGGGATCATGACCGAAAAGCGCACTCGCCTAGCTCATGACAGTGTAGACTACCTCACATTTATAAAAATGAATGAGGCATGGATCTCTGAGGAATTCAAAACATGTGACCATGTTTCATTGAAATTCCTCATGCCAGGCCACAAATATCCGCCAGACCGCCATCCAAACAAAGCAATTCCTGGTCCTTGGCTTCGCTACATACAGCGGCATAAAAGGCAATTCATGTCCATTGAATGGCACATTTTTGGAGCCTTTCAGGGCCTACAATTATTTTTTCTGTAAATGCCTAATGTACCTCCAGCCACCAAATACTATGTTCTTAGCTGTCAGGTAAACCCATGTGGGCTAATTTTTGGGGCCTATACAGGCCGACACTTACTTCTGTATCCTGTGAATGCCTAATGTACCTCCAGCCATCAAATACTACGTTCTTACCGGTCAGGTAAACCCATGTGGGCTAATTTTTGGGGCCTATACAGGCAGACACTTACTTCTGTATACTGTGAATGCCTAATGTACCTCCAGCCACCAAATACTACGTTCTTAGCTGTCAGTTAAACCCATGTGGGCTAATTTTTGGGGCCTATACAGGCCGACACTTACTTCTGTATCCTGTGAATGCCTAATGTACCTCCAGCCATCAAATACTACGTTCTTACCGGTCAGGTAAACCCATGTGGGCTAATTTTTGGGGCCTATACAGGCTGACGCTTACTTCTGTATACTTTTAATGCCTAATGTACCTCCAGCCATCAAATACTATGTTCTTACCGGTCAGGTAAACCCATGTGGGCTAATTTTTGGGGCCTATACAGGTCAACACTTCTGTATCTTGTGAATGCCTAATAGGCAAAGGGGGTATATGGTCTGGTACCATCAGTTACACACCTCCATCCCGATACATGCAAAGGAAAAAGAGAAAGTGGCCCGTGGGACTTTATATAAGGTGTGTAGCAGTGGCTGATACAAGGAACTGAAACCAAATGAAATAAATAAAAAATATGTTTTTATTAAATAGATAAAAAATACATCAAGTACATATTGGTGTACCCCAAAATGTATACATTGTAGTGGTACAATATATCACAGTCTCATCAATATAGCCATAAATATACATATGTCGTAGTAAATGAATGTCTTCCACTGACGCGTTTCGCGAGCTGTAACTCGCTTCTTCAGAGTAAATACATAAGAACTATGTCTAAAACGTAAGAGACATGCTAGTATTGGAAAACAGTAAATAAAAAACAATAATGAAATATAGTACAAAAAATATTCTGTAAATATGAGGGACTCAGAGAGAGTGCCAAATACTTACAGGCCAATATTGTCACGGAACCATGAACCAGACGTACAACAACAGATAAGTGAAAATAAGAAGGCTTTATTGAAAATCAAGCTGTAAAGCAAAAGTCCAAACGGATGGCGAAACCGAGGCAGAGTCCTTGCGAAGCCAGAGGTCAGGAACCAGCAGGGTAGTCAGACGAAGCCAGGATCAGGAACCAGCAGGGTAGTCAGACGAAGCCAGGATCAGGAACCAGCAGGGTAGTCAGACGAAGCCAGGATCAGGAACCAGCAGGGTAGTCAGACGAAGCCAGGATCAGGGACCAGAAGCAGCAGCAGTCTTAGAAGCATGTGAACACAGGAGGACCAAGCAAGGAACTGAAGCCACAGACCTCCTATATATATGAGCTAGGCATCCAGCTCCTCCCAGTGGGAAGGGGGAGCCGCAGGGTGGGAGGCTACAAGAAACCCAGAAACCAAGATGGCCGCCAGCACATGTCAAACGAAGGAGAACAGCAAGAAGGTAAGACCATGACAGTACCTCCCCCTCAAGGGCCCCTCCTCCGCGGAGTAAAGAATGGTTTCTGAGGGAAGCATGCGTGGAAGGCTCGGAGCAAGGCAGGAGCATGGACATCTGCGGAGGGAACCCAGGAACGCTCCTCTGGACCATAACCACGCCAATGAACCAAAAACTGCACCCGACCGCGGACCAGGCGTGAGTCCAGGATATTGCTCACCTCATACTCCTCACGATTGCCCACTTGGACCGGACGAGGCCGAGGAACCGAGGAAGTGAAACGATTACACACCAGTGGCTTCAACAGGGAAACATGAAACACGTTGGAGATCCGCATGCCAGGAGGAAGCGCAAGGGCATAGGCTACCGGGTTTACCCTGCGAAGCACTCGGAAGGGACCAACAAAGCGAGGCGCCAGCTTGGGAGTGGGCACTCGAAGGTTGAGGTTGCGGGTGGACAACCATACACGGTCTCCGGCCTGGTAGGAAGGAGCAGGCGCTCGTCTGCGATCAGCCTGGAGTCTCTGGCACTGCGCAGAGACCTCAAGGGACTTCTGGATCTGTACCCAAGAAGCACGTAGGACGGAAAGGTGATCCTCCACAGCCAGAATATCCTGGGAAGAGAATACCTCCGGTAACACGGCAGGTTGGAACCCATAATTGGCCATGAAGGGAGACGTCCCAGAGGAAGAGTTCACCGCCGTGTTCCTGGCAAACTCAGCCCAAGGCAGGAGGTCAACCCAATTGTCTTGGTGATCGGAGACATAGCAACGAAGGAATTGCTCCAAGGCCTGATTGGATCGTTCTGCGGCCCCATTGGACTGAGGGTGGTAGGCCGAGGAGAAGGAGAGATGAATCCCCAACTGGGAGCAAAAGGCGCGCCAGAACCTGGACACAAACTGACTCCCCGATCTGACACAATCTCCTTGGGCAAACCGTGCAACCGGAAGACCTCCCTGGCAAAAATCGTGGCCAACTCCTGTGCAGAGGGTAACTTCTTGAGAGGAACACAGTGGCACATTTTGGAAAATCGATCCACAATCATGAGAATGACCGTATGGCCTCGGGATGCAGGGAGGTCCACAATGAAATCCATCCCCAGGTGTGACCATGGGCGCTCCCCGGTGGCTATGGGTTGCAGAAGGCCCAACGGAAGGTGCCGAGGGGACTTACTCTGGGCACAAACGGAGCATGCCGCTACATATGCGGCGATGTCGGAACATAGGGAAGGCCACCAGAACAGACGTGAAACAGCCCAGGACAGCTGATTCTTTCCAGGATGCCCCGCGGTCTTGGAGTTATGGTAGGTTTGCAACAACCGAGTGCGCAACTCCTCAGGCACAAAACATCTGCCGTTGGGTCTCCCAGAGGGAGCACCAGATTGAGCCGCCAAAATCTGCTCACCCAGGGGAGAGGTCAGGCTGGTGCGAATGGCGGCCAGGATCTGATTCGGAGGTATGACCGAAGTCGGAATCGACTCCTCCCTGGACAGGTCGGAGTACTGCCGTGATAAGGCATCCGCCCTGATGTTCTTGGAACCGGGTAGGTAGGAGACCACGTAATTAAAACGTGACAAGAACAGAGCCCATCTGGCCTGACGTGGTGTCAATCTCTTGGCCTCAGAAAGGTAGGTCAGATTCTTGTGGTCCGTCAGGATGAGGACCGGAACCACCGAACCCTCGAGCAAGTGCCTCCATTCTTTAAGGGCCTGCACGATGGCCAATAACTCCCTGTCACCAATCTGATAGTTGCACTCCGCGGAAGACAGTTTCCGGGAGTAAAACCCACAAGGAAGCAGAGAACCCTCTGGTGTTCTACGCTGAGACAGAAGGGCGCCTACTCCCGTCTCAGACGCGTCCACCTCGAGGACAAAGGGCAACCCAGGGTTGGGATGCGACAGAATCGGAGCCGACACAAAGGCGGACTTTAGAGCCTCAAAAGCTCGGATGGCCTCGAGCGGCCAGACCTGGAAATTACTGCCCTTCCTGGTCAGATCCGTGAGAGGCTTGGCTAGCATGGAAAAGTCCCTGATGAACTTCCGATAATAATTGGCGAAGCCCAAAAAGCGCTGCAGGGAGCGAAGACCACTGGGCTGGGGCCACTGTAAGACAGCCGAAACCTTCTCAGGATCCATGGAGAACCCCTCAGCGGAAATGATGTAACCTAAGAAGGTTACCTGGGATCGGTGAAATTCGCATTTCTCAAGCTTACCGAACAGCTTGTTCTCTCGTAACCGTTGCAACACTCGTCTGACATCCAGAATGTGGGTCTCCATGGATTCAGAATATACCAAGATGTCATCCAAATAGACCACCACACACTGCTGCAACAGGTCACGGAAAACATCGTTAATGAAATCCTGAAAGACTGCGGGCGCATTGCACAACCCAAAGGGCATAACCAAGGATTCATAATGACCGGTCCTGGTGTTAAACGCGGTCTTCCACTCATCGCCCGCCTTGATCCTTACAAGGTTATATGCCGCCCTCAGGTCGAGTTTGGTAAAGACCGTGGCCCCTTTAAGGCGATCGAACAGCTCGGAAATCAAGGGTATCGGGTAAGCGTTCTTGATCGTGATGCGATTGAGACCCCTGTAATCGATGCAAGGCCTCAACTCACCGCCCCTCTTTTTCACAAACAAAAATCCAGCCCCTGCCGGGGACGAGGATTTGCGAATGTGTCCGCGTGAAAGCGCCTCCTTCACGTACTCCTCCATGGCCTCATTCTCCGCTACCGACAGTGGATAGACCTTGCCACGAGGAGGAACGGCACCAGCTTGTAACTCGATGGCACAATCGTATGGGCAGTGCGGAGGTAGGGCAACCGCGCGCACCTTATCGAATACATCCCGGTACTCCTCGTATTCGGGAGGCAACAGAGAGTCCGAGGAAGTACACAGCAACTTGACAGGCCCATGGATGCAACTAGCCCCACACTGCGGTGACCACGAGAGGATCTCGGCCGATCTCCAATCGAAAGTCGGATTATGCTTCTGGAGCCAGGGGTACCCCAAGACCACCGAGTAGTGTGGAGACGAAATAACCTGGAAGCAGACCGACTCTCTGTGAACGGCGCCAATGGCTATCCCCACTGGAAGGGTCTCATGAGTCACGTGTGGCGGCAGAAGGGGTCTGCCGTCTATCGCCTCAAGAGCCAGTGGAGAACCTCGGGCCTGCAGAGGAATGGAATTGGCGGCAGCGAACACACTATCAATGAACAAACCACCAGCACCAGAGTCCACCAACGCCTGGGTCGTCACAGAGCCCCCGACCCAGGAGAGGACAACAGTGATCAGTGGTTTGTCAACACGGGAAACCGGGGACGAGGAGACTCCACCCAAGATCTGCCCCCGACAGGATCTCAGGTGCGAGCGTTTCCCGGACGGTTCGGACATGCCAACCGAAAATGCCCACCGAGACCACAGTACATGCATCGACCCTCGCGTCTCTGGAGCACCCTCTCCCCCTCGGACAGGCGAGCAAAGCCCAGCTGCATGGGTTCACCCCCAGCCAAGTCATCCCCAGGAGGCGTGGGAGGAGAGGGAGGCACGGGTGGGACAGCAAAGGTAGGCGCCAATCTGTTAGGAGGCCTCCGCAGACTCTCCTTAAAGGAAGGTCTCTCCCTGAGTCTGGTGTCAATCAAAATCAAGAAAGAAATAAGAGACTCGAGCTCCACTGGTAGGTCCTTAGCTGCAACCTCATCCTTCAAGGCATCCGAGAGACCATGAGAGAAAGCAGCGACCAGAGCCTCATTATTCCAGCCCACCTCTGCTGCCAGGGTACGAAACTCAATGGCGTATTCAGCTACGGATCGTGAACCCTGTCTGATGGACATAAGGAGCTTCGCAGCAGAGGCAGCACGAGCCGGCACATCGAATACCCTCCGAAGAGAAGCAACAAAACCGGAAAACTCGGCAACCACCGGATTGTTGTTCTCCCATAAAGGGCTGGCCCAGGCCAAGGCCTTGTCCGAGAGCAGCGAAATTAAGAAGCCCACCTTTGATCTCTCAGTAGGAAAGGCATGTGGCAGCAACTCGAAATAAATGCCCACCTGGTTAAGGAAACCTCGGCACTGAGTTGGCTCTCCCCCAAAGCGCTGTGGAAGGGGGGCAGAACCGGTCATACCCCGAAACACCACAGGCGCAACAACAGGTGTCGGGGTAGACTCTGGCGCAACAACCGGAGCGGCAGTAGGAGCGGGCCCAGGAGCGACAACCGACCCATCGGCAACGGGAGCGAAATGAGCCGTGCGTTCAAGCAGGGTTTGCAACGCCACGGCGAACCGACCCAACAGGTGATCCTGCTGATCAAGTCTGGCAACCAGCGTGGGTAGCGAGGATGGCCCTGTACCGTCAGAATTCATGGCTTGGTCCTAATGTCACGGAACCATGAACCAGACGTACAACAACAGATAAGTGAAAATAAGAAGGCTTTATTGAAAATCAAGCTGTAAAGCAAAAGTCCAAACGGATGGCGAAACCGAGGCAGAGTCCTTGCGAAGCCAGAGGTCAGGAACCAGCAGGGTAGTCAGACGAAGCCAGGATCAGGAACCAGCAGGGTAGTCAGACGAAGCCAGGATCAGGAACCAGCAGGGTAGTCAGACGAAGCCAGGATCAGGGACCAGAAGCAGCAGCAGTCTTAGAAGCATGTGAACACAGGAGGACCAAGCAAGGAACTGAAGCCACAGACCTCCTATATATATGAGCTAGGCATCCAGCTCCTCCCAGTGGGAAGGGGGAGCCGCAGGGTGGGAGGCTACAAGAAACCCAGAAACCAAGATGGCCGCCAGCACATGTCAAACGAAGGAGAACAGCAAGAAGGTAAGACCATGACAAATATATCTAATGTCACAATGGGCTAACTGGGGCGGCGGTGGATAGTGCCTGACCCGGGAGCAGAAGGGTCCAGTTGGACCGAGCCGGCATGAGGGCCCATGGTGGATCAATGACAAGTGAGTGTAGTAAGAGGAGTTTGGACCTTCCATTTCTGTCATACACTGTAAATAAATAATTAATATAATATATAGTATATATATTTTGTAATGTATAATACTGAATGTAATTATCACATATGGAAGTCATAAAGTATATGTTCAATAAAGGAAGGACATGTAATATGATCAATAATGAAAGTAATGAGGATAAAAGTAAGAATATTAGCTGCAACTAAGAATTTAATGTATGGTACATGAAACTGAGTGTCGGAGGAGTATAAATAAGTGATCCGAGTTTAGTAAAATAGTAATATATTTATTATATTATTTAATTTACAGCTCTATGATAGAGGTGGAATCCTATTCCACTCTCGACAGCATACTCCCTATTTTACTAAACTCGGATCACTTATTTATACTCCTCCGACACTGTTTCATGTACCATACATTAAATTCTTAGTTGCAGCTAATATTCTTACTTTTATCCTCATTACTTTCATTATTGATCATATTACATGTCCTCCCTTTATTGAACATATACTTTATCACTTCCATATGTGATAATTACATTCAGTATTATACATTACATATATATTATATTAATTTATTTATTTACAGTGTATGACAGAAATGGAAGGTCCAAACTCCTCTTACTACACTCACCCCAGTTAGCCCATTGTGACTTCAGATATATTGGCCTGTAAGTATTTGGCACTCTCTCTGAGTCCCTCATATTTACAGAATATTTTTTGTACTATATTTATTTACTGTTTTCCAATACTAGCATGTCTCTTTTGTTTTAGACATAGTTCTTATGTATTTACTCTAAAGAAGCGAGTTACAGCTTGCGAAACGCGTCAGTGGAAGACATTCATTTACTACGACATATGTATTTATGGCTATATTGATGAGACTGTGATATATTGTACCACTACAATGTATACATTTTGGGGTACACCAATATGTACTTGATGTATTTTTTATCTATTTAATAAAAACATATTTTTTATTTATTTCATTTGGTTTCAGTTCCTTGTATCAGCCACTGCTACACACCTCATATAAAGTCCCACGGGCCACTTTCTCTTTTTCCTGTGAATGCCTAATGTACCTTCAGCCACCAAATACTACATTCTTACCTGTCAGGTAAACCCATGTGGGCAAATTTTTGGGGCCTATACTGGCCGACACTTACTTCTTTATCCTGTGAATGCCTACTGTACTTTCAGCCACCTAATACTAAGTTCTTAGCTGTCAGTTAAACCCCTGTGGGCTAATTTTTGGGGCCTGGAATGGATGACACTTACTTCTGTATCATGTGAATGCCTTATGTACCTTCAGCCACACGTTCTTAACTGTCAGGTAAACCCATGTGGGTGTCAGGAGCCGAACTTGAACCTGGGACCTCCATGGTGTCTGCCAATGTTTCTACTCGCTGAGCTACCTGGAATGCTGGACAGCTCGCTGGACAGCTCCCTGGACAAATCCTTGAATAATCTTGCTGTGAATCTTTATTGCCTTGAACCTTGAACCCTTTGCTCCTCCCATGAACGTCCTGATATAAGCCATGTCTTTGCACTTCCTGGTTGCGAGAATATTGTGCCTTCCAACAGCCAATATCTCGCTTGTCTCTCCTGCTGCCGTCCGTATCTTTGCTACCATCCGTTATCGACACGTGGCTTGTTCCTCGACTACTCTTCTGCTTGATCCCAACCTGTAACTACTGGTTAACGACCTTTGGCTACTCCTTTACTACGCTTCAGCTTAATCCCTATCTGCTACTGGACTCTGACTTGCTCACCTCCTGGTGGGACGATCTTGAGGACCGCGACCTGGTGCTAACACACAGCAAAATCCATCTCCACCTTCAGAAGCGCTGGTGAAGACCGGTTAGTACTTAGACTCCGCACCTCAGGTGAGCCTGCGTCATCTGCCTGGGTGACCTGCCAGTGTTCCTATCCTGCTGGTTCCTGTGTGACCTGCGACTGCTATAGCTACTGGTCTTTGAGCCTGACCCCTGATCATGACAGAATATTCTGGCCCAAAACATGGAGGCCTCTATAGCAAGCATCGTGACTCCTCTTAGGCATCAAATTGCTGAGCTGCAGGAATTTGGTGTTACCTGCCAAGAAAAAGTTACTAAACTAGAAAGTCTATTGGAAAGACAACAGGAGGAGATTCATGCTCTGCAGAGACTACTACTGGACCGAGGTGATACTATCACACATATGCCTCAGGCTTTACCTTTCAAGTTTAATGGAGACCGCCATCATTACAGAGGTTTCCTAAATCCGTGTCGTTTATATTTCCAAACACACCCTGCTGCATTTCCTTCTGAGAAGAGGAAGGTAACCTTGATTCTCGAACTTCTGACTGGAGAAGCTCCAGCTTGGGCCTCCCCATATATTGAACCGGACAGTGCCATTTTAAATAATCTGCAGACCTTTTTGACCGCAATGAATCAGGTTTTTGATGATCCCAACCGCTGTGCTACTGCTGAAGCAAAGCTGCATAGTCTGAGGCAGGGAAAACGCTCTGTTGCTGAGTACACAGCAGAATTCAGATGTTGGGTTGCAGATACTACTTGGAACCTTGCTGCGCAAAAGAGTCAGTTCCGCCGAGGGCTTTCTGAACAGGCAAAGGATGAGCTCGCTAGAGTTGAGACTCCTGATGATCTTGATGCCTTCATCCAATTATGTATCAGAATTGATCAGAGACTTACAGAAAGGAGGAAGGAGAGGCTGGGAATGTTTGCAAGTAAGAGTGGCATGCGTTTCTCTGCTACTCCATTTCTTCAACAGGATTTCAAAGTTGCTCCTAATTCTAACACTCCTGAGCCAATGCAGGTAGATGCAATTAAGATATCCATTTCCATTCAGGTGAAAGAAAGAAGATGTTCTGAGAACCTATGTCTTTACTGTGGAGATTCTGGTCATTACGCAATTAAATGCCCTAACAAGGTTAGAAGAACAATTGCATCGGTTGATATGATCACGCCTGAACAAATAAACTCCATTAGCCAGTCCATCTCCCCATTGGTCCAGGAAGAAAATCAAGTACAGTGCTTTGCAAAAGTATGTGGCCCCCTTGAACTTTTCAACCTTTTGCCACATTTCAGGCTTCAAACATAAAGATATAAAACTGTAATTTTTTTGTGAAGAATCAACAACAAGTGGGACACAATCATGAAGTTTAACGAACTTTAATGGATATTTCAAACTTTAAAAAATAAAAAACTGAAAAATTGGGCGTGCAAAATTATTCAGCCCCCTTAAGTTAATACTTTGTAGTGCCACCTTTTGCTGCGATTACAGCTGTAAGTCTCTTGGGGTATGTCTCTATCAGTTTTTCAATTCGAGAGACTGACATTTTTGCCCATTCCTCCATGCAAAACAGCTCAAGCTCAGTGAGGTTGGATGGAGAGCGTTTGTGAACAGCAGTTAACAGGTCTTTCCACAGATTCTAGATTGGATTCAGGTCTTGACTTTGACTTGGCCATTCTAACACCTGGATATGTTTATTTGTGAACCATTCCATTGTAGATTTTGCTTTATGTTTTGGATCATTGTCTTGTTGGAAGACAAATCTCCGTCCCAGTCTCAGGTCTTTTGCAGACTCCATCAGGTTTTCTTCCAGAATGGTCCTGTATTTGGCTCCATCCATCTTCCCATCAATTTTAACCATCTTCCCTGTCCCTGCTGAAGAAAAGCAGGCCCAAACCATGATGCTGCCACCACCATGTTTGACAGAGGGGATGGTGTGTTCAGGGTGATGAGCTATGTTGCTTTTACGCCAAACATAACGTTTTGCATTGTTGCCAAAAATTTCGATTTTGGTTTCATCTGACCAGAGCACCTTCTTCCACATGTTTGGTGTGTCTCCAAGGTGGCTTGTGGCAAACTTTAAACAACACTTTTGGATATGATGTGGATATCTTTAAGAAATGGCTTTTTTCTTGCCACTCTTCCATAAAGGCCAGATTTGTGCAGTATACGACTGATTGTTGTTCTATGGACAGAGCCTCCCACCTCAGCTGTAGGTCTCTGCAGTTCATCCAGAGTGATCATGGGCCTCTTGGCTGCATCTCTGATCAGTCTTCTCCTTGTATGAGCTGAAAGTTTAGAGGGACAGCCAGGTCTTCGTAGATTTGCAGTGGTCTGATACTCCTCCTTCCATGTCAATATTATCGCTTACACAGTGCTCCTTGGGATGTTTAAAGCTTGGGAAATCTTTTTGTATCCAAATCCGGCTTTAAACTTCTCCACAACAGTATCTCGGACCTGCCTGGTGTGTTCCTTGTTCTTCATGATGCTCTCTGCGCTTTAAACGGACCTCTGAGACTATCACAGTGCAGGTGCATTTATACGGAGACTTGATTACACACAGGTGGATTCTATTTATCATCATTAGTAATTTAGGTCAACATTGGATCATTCAGAGATCCTCGCTGAACTTCTGGAGAGAGTTTGCTGCACTGAAAGTAAAGGGGCTGAATAATTTTGCACGCCCAATTTTTCAGTTTTTTATTTGTTAAAGTTTGAAATATCCAATAAATTTCATTCCACTTCATTAAAGTGTCCCACTTGTTGTTGATTCTTCACAAAAAATTACAGTTTTATATCTTTGTTTGAAGCCTGAAATGTGCCAAAAGTTCGCAAAGTTCAAGGGGGCCGAATACTTTCACAAGGCGCTGTAAATTCTTCACTACCTCATTTTGTCCTCCCTATTAAACTTATCTCTGAGGGCATTGGGATTCCTTGCTCTGCTATGCTGGGGGAGGGGGAACTTTATGGACATAGATTTTGCCAAAAACAATAAGATTCAGACAAGTAATAAATTAGCCCCAGTCGATATGGAGACAGTGGATGGTTCACCCTAAACTTCATTACCTGTTACCCATGAAACAGTCTGTTTGGTTCTCCAATTTGAGGCTGACCATCGTGAGACCATCAGCTTTCAGCTAATTACGTCACCTAAATTTCCTGTGATCTTGGGCATCCCTTGGTTTTCAACCCATAATCCCTCAATCAATTGGGAAGCAAGAGTTATAAATTTTACATCTCCCCCATTGTGAGGAATACTGTAGAGAGCTTTGTCCATCTAGTTCTCCACCGATTAAGGAAACACAGTTGGATGTGGTTACAGAACAATCATATCCCAAACTGCCTCCACAATACCATGAGTTTCAGGATGTCTGTGATAAGAAGAATGCCGACCAGTTACCTCCTCATCGCCCATATGATTGCCCTATTGAGCTACTCCCAGGTGCAGAAATACCTTTCGGCTGCCTATTCAATTTATCAGAACCTGAATTAAAGGTGCTCAAGGAGTGATTTGATGAGAATTTAGAGAAGGGGTTTATTAGACACTCAACATCCCCTGCTGGAGCAGCCTTGTTCTTTGTTGAAAAGAAAGACTCTACCTTACGTCCATGCATTGATTACAGGCACATGAATAAAATTACTATTTAAAAACCGTTATCCTCTCCCGTTGATCTCTGAAATGTTGGAAAGACTTTGTTCTGCCAAGATTTTCACAAAGCTTGACTTGCGGGGGGCTTATAACCTTGTTCGTATCCGCCAAGGAGATGAATGGAAAACCGCCTTTAGAACCAGATACGGACATTTTGAATCCTTGGTTATGCCTTTTGGTCTTTGTAATGCCCCTGCAACCTTTCAACACTTCATCAACTGTTTTTCGAGATCTGTTGGATCAATTTGTAGTTGCTTATTTGGATGACATCCTCATTTTTTTCCAATAACCTAGAGGAGCATCGCAAGCATGTTTGCACTGTCCTTGAAAGATTAAGGCAGAATCGACTTTATATCAAATTGGATTTTACGAGGGTGGAGCAAGAGGATGACGCCGTGAGGAGGATCGTAGCAGAGTCCAGAGACCCGTAGGCAGGCATCCGCCCACAGCAGAGAGCGAGCGGCATCCCCCTCCCTTAGACCCCGGAAGGGAGCACACGTGGCGAAACACCGCACGCAGAGAAGCAGCACCAAAGAGTCCCAGCCCAGACCCCACGCGAGAGAGAGGACAGAGCACGGGACAGACCTGCCCAAGACTCGTATATGAAAGGCACAACCGCGGGGCAGAGCGGCGCTTCCTTTCCCCAGAGCGGAGTGGAGATACACGGGACGGCCAGGTTGTACGCTGGAAGCCTAGAGAATTCCATCCGGAGCAGAGAGACGGAGGCGCCGGCCCTGGTGAGTCCAGAGACTATCATACCTTCGGCTGTTTGTTTGCCCTTGGTGCACGAGTACATCACTACACTGGGGAGGTCTGAGAAAGGGGGGGCCGAAGCATGAATAGACCCACTCCGGCATACGAGGGATAGAGGAAAAGGGCTATAACACCGGTAAAAGCCTGTCCCCCCCCCCTCCTACTCCCCATGCAGACTAGGGAACTGTACAATACAAAGAGACCAGGCCGGTCCGCGGATATCTCCACTTATTTTCTAAGGGGATCTCGGTGTGAGAGCGTGGAGGAACAGTCTAGGATGGCGCCAACAAAGGCTGGAACAGCAGGAAACACAGGAGCAAAGAGACAGTAAAAACAGTAACAACAGTAAGGAAACACAGGGACAGCAGATTGCGGATACACCTCAGCAGATGGCTGCGGTGGGAGTTGAACAGCCAACATCACAATCCCCCCCCACCTCAAAATTTACCTGCACAGTCACTGGAATGGAAAGAGTTATTATCCCTCATGCCCACAAAACAAGACCTGACTGCAATGGCTGCCTCGATAGTAAGCTCATTAACCAATTAAATCAATTCTCTAAAGGGCCAAATACAGAAAATGGATGGCAGGATAGAGGTGGTGGAAAAAGACCAGGCCCAGCTTGTAGAGAGAGTGGAGAGTATAGAGTCATCCCAGAGATTATTTGCCAAACAGCTAACCACGATTCAGTTGCAGCAAGATGACGGAGAAAATAGGCATCGTCGTAATAACATACGTCTCAGAGGGCTGACCGAGACAGTGGAGGGGCCCAACCTATTTGCCAAGATAACCGAGATTTTTAACAATCTCTTGGACAGACCCCAATTGGAGGCAATCGAGATGGACAGGGTCCATAGAGTAAGGGCCCCAAGGAGCATGGGGGAGGGATACCCACGAGATGTCTTGGCCAGGGTGCACTTTTATGCACTCAAAGAAAAAATGAGGAAGGCATGGGATAGGGGCCCCTTTGAGTTTGAAGGCTCGACGATCCGGCTCTTACCAGACTTATCAAGGAATACCTTAAGAATGCGAGCAGCGGTGAAACCCCTACTGGAGGAAATCCGGAAGGCAGGGGCTATTTATCATTGGGGTCACCCATTCCATCTAAAAGTCATGAAGGGGGGAACTGACTTTCACGTTACGCTGGCCCGATCAACTGCCAGGACTTTTTTCTTTTTTGGAGACACAGCCAGTCCGGGTTCCTGACTGGCTGGGTCCCCTAGTGTTTAAGAAAAATCCGGGAATATCTTTACAGGAACAGTGACATTATTACATTATGCCATACATGGATAACTCATGTTTGCCTTGGGTTCACGGCCAGGGGAGGATGTGGGCTGGCTGGGGGCCCGGGGGTATTTGAGGAATCATGATCACCCTGTAATATTTGAAGGGCAGTAACTTTTTGTGCTCTTCGTTTTCTTTTTCCCTTTCTTGTTGTCTTTTTGTTTAGTCTGATGCTCGTTCGGCCTGGCCTTAGAGAGTACAGGCCCTATGAGCATGGAATGAGCAGGACAGTGATAGATAGGCACAGTAAGCCAATAGGCGGTGCAGAGCAGGTTATGCAGGGAATGTGGGAGATATGGTGGAGGAGGAGGGGGTTTAAAGGGAGGAGGATTGTCAGATATCATGTAGCTAGGAGGGTTGAGGAGCAAATATTGTGCATATTAACCATAATAGGAAAGGGGGTCTGACATAGGAAATTGTTATAAAACCGAATAGATAGGAGATTAATATACAGGGACCCCCAACCCTTCCTAGGGATAGCAATATAGGGGCGGATGCCCAGGGTACACGGACCTGCAGAGGTCGGTGTGTTTATTTTTTCTTTATTTCGTCTTAAACTGGAGGGAATGATTGCATCTGCACTCTCTTGTTCATTTTCTTTTTTCAGTTTTGTTTTGCTTGTAAATCTATAAGGAGAAACGGATACCTCTGGTTTTGTTTGATCTGTTCCTGCTCACAGTGCGAATCCTCAGATTGCCCACCCAATTAGGTTGCGTCTAGATACGCATGGTCGAGAGTCGACCACATAGGATCACGGTCCTCTGACACTCCCGCGGAGAGGGGGGAAAGGGGGGGCAATTTTTCCTTGTGGGGGAGAAGGTCGTTTTGGGTTTTTTTTTTTTTTTTTTTTTCTTTCTTCTTCTGTTTTTGTTAGTTTTGTTCAGGTCAGGAGGCTCTCCGTACGGATTGACCAGCCCAGCGACCTCGGATAGTCCCAGACCCTGTGAAGCCTTTAAAGCCATTCTCGCCTGCTGGGGACGGAGGAAGGAAGGTAGTGGGGCGAGGGAACTCGAAATTAAAGTAGCGAAATTGGGAGGAATTATCTAGGACAAGAAAAATGCAGGAAATCAAATTGGAGAAATGTGAATTTGAACAAACCCAGATACAATTTCTGGGGTATATTTTTTCACCAGATGGAGTAAGCATGGATCCTGAGAAGATTAGAGCAGTAGTAGATTGGCCTGTCCCTGGAAACGTTAAGGAAATTCAAAGATTCATCGGGTTTTCCAATTTCTTCAGGAAATTTCTAAGAAATTTCTCTAAGGTGATAGCTCCGATTACACAGCTGACAAAGAAAGGGGTGCCCTTTGTGTGGTCATCTAATGCTCAGGCTGCTTTCGCTAAGTTAAAGACTCTGTTCACTTCTGCACCAGTATTGGTACATCCCAATCCTGAGCTACCTTTTTGTAGTGGAAGTGGATGCTTCTGACTCTGCTGTGGGTGATATCCTTTCTCAACGAAGCGGTTAAAAGATGCAGCTTCATCCTTGTGCTTACTTCTCTCGTTTAATGTCTTCAGCCGAGAGGAATTACGACATAGGGAATAAGGAGTTACTGGCAATTAAGGAAGCCTTTTCCGAATGGAGGCATTTGCTGGAAGGTACTAAGCATCCTGTGACCGTTCTCACTGATCACAGAAATCTAGAATTCATTTGTTCAGCCAAAAGATTGTCTTCTAGACAAGCACGTTGGTCGCTGTTCTTTTCTAGATTTAATTTTATCTCGTATAGACCTGGGTCAAGAAATGGTAAGGCTCATGCCTTATCACGGATGTTGTCGGGGCCTTCCCAGGAGAACAATGCTGAATGCACAATCCTGCCTCAAAAGAACTTCCTAGGTGTCACAAGTTCAAAGGCATTCTTGAGTCTCCTCAAAGAGGGGTACAAGAATGACTCACTCCTCAATAATCCTCCTATGGACATCAATCTTGAGTTCAAGAATGGCTTTTGGATTAACACGCATCGCCTCTATGTACCTGAGTCTGCTCGGGTTGAAGTCCTCCGGTTGAGTCGTGACTCAAAAACTTGCTGGACATTTTGGAGTTTCTAAAACAGAGGAACTTTTATCACGTTCCTTTTGGTGGCCTGGGTACAAGAAAGATGTTAAAAGGTATGTAGCCTTGTGCCTGACCTGTGCACACAATAAGACACCCGAGCTTCTCCTTTGGGGTTGCTCCAACCACTCCCTATCCCATCAAGACCATGGGGGTCAATTTCTATGGACTTTGTAGTTGATTTACCCCCCTCAATAGGAATGACCACTATCTTGGTGGTCGTTGACCGCCTCACCAAGATGGCTCACTTTATACCAGTTAAGGGGGTACCCTCTTCGGGAACAAACCGCAGAGTTGATGGTTCGAGAAGTCTTCAGACTACATGGAATTCCTGAAGACGTTGTGTCAGATCAAGGAGTACAGTTTACTTCAAAATTTTGGAAAAGCTTTTGCTCAGCTTTAGGAGTAGCAATCAACCTGTCTTCTGCTTTTCATCCTCAGTCTAATGGTCAGACTGAGAGGACCAAACAAACTTTAGAACAGTACCTTTGATGTTTTGTTAGTCCACCCAGTCATCCTGAAGATAACTATCTTCCCACGGCATAGTTTTCTTATAACAATTCTAGACATAGCTCAACCTCTCAAAGCCCGTTTTTCTTAAACAATGGTTATCATCCAGTTTTTATTCCTGATCTCCCTATCTCAACTCCAATTCCTGCTGTAGTCAACAGATTAACTATGCTGCAAGAGATTCAGGAGAAATAAATTGAGACTTTGAAGGAGGCTCAGGAATGTTACAAGAAGGCTGCTGATAGACATCGCCGATCACTTCATACCTTTCAAGTGGGTGACAGTTTGGTTATCAACCAAAAATTTGAAGGTCCATGTTCCATCTGCAAAGTTGGGACAAAAGTTTGTGGGACCTTTCCAGATTTTTGCTCAGGTCAACCCAGTCACTTTCCGTTTAAAACTTCCCGACAGTATGAGAATTCACCCGGTTTTTCACATATCACTGCTCAAGCCATTTAACCGCTTGCCGACTGCTCACAGTATATTTACTGCGGCAGTCAGCCCCTCACAGGCAGAGTGACGTAGGTCTACGTCGCTAGCCTGTGAGGCTCTGGGGAGCGAGCGCGCGTCCGCGGAGGCGCGCTCCCGCTCCCGCGCGGTCACGGACCCCCCCGCACGTGTGACTGGTGGACCCGATGTCCGCCGGTCACTCGGCGATCGTCGGGGGAGAGGGAGAAAGTCAGGCGGCTTGTGTAAACAAGCTGCCTGTCATTCTCCTCGGTGTAAAGACACTGATCACATGGATCTACTATGTAGATCCGTTGATCAGTGTCCTTACAGCTCAAGCCACAGCCAATCACAGTAGAAAGCACGCCCCTAGGGACACACACAGCCCCTCCCTCCCAAATAAAGTTAACCCCTTCACTACCAGTGTATTTTTACAGTAACAGTGCATATGTATAGCACTGATTACTAGAGGTGTACCGAACTGTTCGCCGGTGGACAGTTCCCAGCGAACTTGGCATGTTCGCGTTCGCCGCTGCGGGTGAACATATGCGATGTTCGGTCCGCCCCCTATAATACATCATTGAGGCAAACTTTGACCCTGAACTTCACAGTCAGCAGGCACATTTCCAGCCAATCAGCATACCTCCCTCCCACACCCTCCCACCTCCTATAAATAAGCAAGGGCAGCATCCATCTTAGATCATTCTGAAGCAGTGTGTGTTAGTGAGAGCAGGGAGAGCTGCTGCTGCTGCTGCTGCTGCTGCTGTTAAGCTAGGGACAGTTAGTCAGTGTTCCTGATCTTTCAGTGTTCTTGGTCCACTACTGCTGTAAGGACAGCATCCTGACAGCACCCCAAAAAGCCCTTCTAAGGGCTGGTATTTGTGTAATTTTTTTTATATATCTATCTATTGTACACTGCAGTTGCCTGCCCGCTGTGTGAGAGGCCACAGACCCACCACAGACTGTACTGTGTGCACACCACACTCATTTCGGGTGGCACAGGCACAGTACCTTACATTTTAAAAAATATTTTTTTTTCCTCTGTCATAATTGCAGTGAGGGCTGTGTCAGGTCCACAGAGTGCACTGTACCCACTGCAGTGCACTGCCCACCACTGATATATATACGGTGGCACAGCATCTTGTTGCAAATTGAAAAAAAAAATATTTTTTATTATTGCAGTTGCCTGGGCTGCCAGTGACTGTCAGGTCCACAGAGTGTACTGTGCCCACTGCAGTGCCACTGCGTGCCCACCCACCACTGATATATAAGGTGGCACAGCAGCTTGCAAAGTAAAAAAATATATATTTTGTTTATAATTGCAGTTGCCTGGGTGCCAGTGACTGTCAGGTCCACAGAGAGTGTACTGTGCCACTGCCCACCCACCACTGATATATAAGGTGGCACAGCAGCTTGCAAAGTAAAAAAAAATATATTTTTTTTATAATTGCAGTTGCCTGGGTGCCAGTGACTGTCAGGCCCACAGAGTGTACTGTACCCACTGCCCAACACTCCTATAGGGTGGCACAGCACCTTGCACTCATAGTACAACACATTAAAAAAAAAAATGACAGGCAGAGGCAGGCCACCCCGCAAGGGCCGTCGTGGTCGTGGTGCTGTGATTTCCTTAGGCCGTAGAATAATGCCCAGTGTTCAGAGGCCACCACAGACCCTGAACTCAAAAAATTCTGAGGACATAGTTGACTGGCTTACACAGGACACCCAATCGTCTACAGCTTCCGCTCGGAACCTTATCCACCACCATCCTCCTCCAGCTCCGCTTCGGGCACCTCTCAATTTACCACTCGCCGGCACCACCACCAACACTAGCACCACAGCCGCTTCACTTGATCCGTCAGAGGAGTTATTTTCACATCAGTTGGAAGAAATAAGTGATGCGCAACTATTAGTGCCAGAGGATGTAGATAACGGGGATATGTCTCAGTCAGGCAGCATTATACACATGGACGTACATTGTGATGATGATGATGATGATGTTGTACCTGCTGCTGCTGCCTTTGCTGAGTTGTCAAGTGAAGCGGCTGATGATGACGATGTGTCTGTGGATGTCACCTGGGTGCCTGCTCGAAGAGCAGAAGAAGAGGGGGAAAGTTCAGATGGGGAGACAGAGAGGAGGAGGAGGAGACGAGTTGGAAGCAGGGGGAGGAGGTCATCGCAAGGAGCTAGTGGCGCAGTCAGACAGCATGTAGATTCGGCACCCGAGGTCAGCCAGACAGCACGCCAATCAACGCAAGCTGTTGCCACCACCAGAATGCCGTCCTTGCAAAGCTCAGCAGTGTGGCATATTTTTTGTGTGTCTGCCTCTGATATCAGCGATGCCATTTGTAACCTGTGCCAAAAGAAACTGAGTCGTGGGAAGTCCAACACCCACCTAGGTACAACTGCTTTGCGAAGGCACATGATCTCACATCACAAACGCCTATGGGATGAACACATGAGTAAAAGCAGCACACAAACTGAAAGCCACCATCCTCCTCCTGGTCCAGCATCTTCAGCCACGTCAACCACTGCTGTCCTCCATGCCCCCTATCAACAACCCGCCCCTCCGCCTCTCACCTTCAGCAGTTCCTGCTCATCTGCCCACAGTCAGGTGTCTGTCAAGGAAATGTTTGAGCGTAAGAAGCCAATCTCACAGAGTCACCCCCTTGCCCGGCGTCTGACAGCTGGCTTGTCGGAACTCTTAGCCCGCCAGCTTTTACCATACAAGCTGGTGGAGTCTGAGGCCTTCAAAAAATTTGTCGCTATTGGGACACCGCAGTGGAAGGTACCCGGCCGAAATTATTTTTCACAAAAGGCAATCCCCAACCTGTACTCTATTGTGGAAAAGGAAATCATGTCACGTCTGGCACACAGTGTTGGGGCAAGGGTCCATCTGACCACTGATAGCTGGTCTGCAAAGCACGGTCAGTGCAGGTATATCACTTACACTGCGCATTGGGTAAACCTGCTGGCGGCTGCCAAGCATGGAATGCGTGGCTCTGCTGCAGAGGAGTTGGTGACACCACCACGACTTGCAGGCAGGCCTGCTGCCACCTCCTCTACTCCTCCTACTCCATCCTCTTTGCTAACCTCCTCGGCTGAGTTCTCTTCTGCTGTTGCATCTTGCTCCACACCAACTGCACCCCCCCAGCTCCCCAGGGGCTATTCCACATGCCGGATACGACAGTGTCACGCTGTCTTGGGGTTGACTTGCCTGAAAGCAGAGAGTCACACCGGACCAGCACTACTGTCCGCCCTGAACGCACAGGTGGATCAGTGGCTGACCCCGCACCAACTGGAGATCGGCAAAGTGGTGTGTGACAACGGAAGCAATTTGTTGGCGGCATTGAATTTGGGCAAGTTGACACATGTGCCGTGCATGGCACATGTGTTGAATCTGATTGTGCAACGGTTTGTGCAGAAGTACCCAGGCTTACAGGACGTCCTCAAGCAGGCCAGGAAGGTGTGTGGCCATTTCAGGCGTTCCTACACGGCCATGGCGCACTTTGCAGATATTCAGCGGTGAAACAACATGCCAGTGAGGCACTTGATTTGCGACAGCCCGACACATTGGAATTCAACACTGCTAATGTTCGACCGCCTGCTCCAACAACAAAAAAGCGGTCAACGAGTATTTGTATGACCGGGGTGCTAGGACAGCCTCTGCGGAGCTGGGTATTTTTTTGCCACGTTACTGGACGCTCATGCGCAATGCCTGTAGGCTCATGCGCAATGCCTGTAGGCTCATGCGTCCTTTTGAGGAGGTGACAAACCTAGTCAGTCGTACCGAAGGCACCATCAGCGACATCATCCCATATGTTTTTTTCCTGGAGCGTGCCCTGCGAAGAGTGCTGGATCAGGCCGTAGATGAGCGTGAAGAGGAAGAGGAAGAGTTGTGGTCACCATCACCACCACCAGAAACGGCCTTACCATCGCTTGCTGGACCTGCGGCAACACTGGAAGAGGAGTGTGAGGAAGAGGAGTCAGAGGAGGAATGTGACTTTGAGGAGGAGGAACACCAACCACAGCAGGCATCCCAGGGTGCTCGTTGTCACCTATCTGGTACCCGTGGTGTTGTACGTGGCTGGGGGGAAGAACACACCTTCAATGACATCAGTGAGGACGAAGAATTGGACATGAGTAGCTCGGCATCCAACCTTGTGCAAATGGGGTCTTTCATGCTGTCATGCCTGTTGAGGGACCCTCGTATAAAACAGCTGAAGGAGAACGACCTGTACTGGGTGGCCACGCTACTAGACCCCCGGTATAAGCAGAAAGTCTCTGATATGTTACCCAATTACCGGCAGTCGCAAAGGATGCAGCAGCTACAAAATAAGTTGAAAAGTATGCTTTACACAGCATATAAGGGTGATGTCACAGCACAACGGGAATCCAACAGGGGAAGAGGTGAAAGTAATCCTCCTCCTACCACCACAACCACGCCGGCAAGGACAGGACGCTTTACAGACGTCTTGTTGATGGAGGACATGCGGAGCTTTTTTAGTCCTACGCATCACCACAGCCCTTCGGGGTCCACCCTCAGAGAACGACTCCACCGACAGGTAGCAGACTACCTTGCCTTAACTGCAGATATCGACACTCTGAGGAGCGATGAACCCCTTGACTACTGGGTGTGCAGGCTTGACCTGTGGCCTGAGCTATCCCAATTTGCCATTGAACTTCATGCCTGCCCCGCTTCAAGTGTGCTGTCAGAAAGGACCTTCAGCGCAGCAGGAGGTATTGTCACTGAGAAGAGAAGTCACCTAGGTCAAAAAAGTCTTGATTACCTCACGTTTATTAAGATGAATGAGGCATGGATCCCGAAGGGACTGACAGTGGGGGATGCATTTGACTAAAAAAGGCCTGGTGATGACTGAGATGCCTTGGGCTAAAAATGGTCCACACGCTGCTGTATTTAATCATTCTCTGCATGCCGGATGACTTACGTGACGTCTCCGCCACCAACTACGGTTCAAGCCGCAATGTTTTAGTGCACTTTCTGCCTTGAAAACCTCAATTTTTCAGGCCGCTGCAACAATACCTACTTTTTCATGCATGTGTACATGCCTAATTTTTCTGGCCTCTGGTGCTACACTGTGGCTGCAAAAAAACAAAAAAAAAGGCACATACATGTGTCAATTCCCCTTTGTGATCGTTACCTTGTCGTGGTGAAGGGGCTTGCGTATCACAATGAAGCGATCACCTCTAGGAGTGTGTTGGCACACCCCAGATGATAAGGTCGTTGCTTCATTGTGAACAGACCAAAAGCGATCCGCGGGATAATTTTTCATAGAAAAAACATTCTGGGTATTTTTTGGCCGCGTTACTGAATGCTCATGAACAATGGCTGTAGGCTCATGCGTCCTTTTGCGGAGGTGACAAACCTGGTGGTCAGTCGAACCCAAGGCAACATCATCGACCTCATCCCATATGCGTTTTTTCTGGAGCGTGCCCTGCGAAGAGTACTGGATCAGGCTGTAGATGAGCATGAAGAGGAAGAGTTGTGGTCCCCATCTCCACCAGAAGCAGCCTTGTCGTTGTCAATTGCTGGACCTGTGGCAACGCAGAGAGAGGAGTCTGAAGAAGAGAAGTCAGAGGAGGAAGGTGGCTTTGAGGAGGTGGAATACCAGCCACAGGAGGCGTCCCAGGGGGCTTGTTCTCCCCTTTCGGGGACCCTTGGTGTTGTACGTGGCTGGGTGGAGGAAGAGACCTTCAATGATGTCAGTGAGGACAAGGAACGGGACATGGCTAGCTTGGTATCCAACCTTGTGCAAATGGGGAGTTTGCGGTTGTGCAAATGGACTGACTGACTGTTAAACGGGGAGTTTGGTCTGTCAAGAGTTTGGTCTGTCACTGTGAAGCGGGCGACGGGCGTAACCCTTACACTACTTGACCGATAAAACATCATACCTGATCGTATTCACACACTGGATGTTTTAAAGCACGTTATTCCAAACAATTTAGGAATGTTAGGTGATTTATGCCCTTTATGGATCAAAACCCGACTCTGCGTCAACTACGTAATTTTCCATGGGAGTTTTGCCATGGATCCCCCTCCGGCATACCACAGTCCAGGTGTTAGTCCCCTTGAAACAACTTTTCCATCACTATTGTGGCCAGAAAGAGTCCCTGTGTGTTTTAAAATTTGCCTGCCTATTGAAGTCTATGGCGGTTCGCCCGGTTCGCCCGGTTCGCTGGTTCGCGAACATTTGCCGATGTTCGCGTTCGCGAACGGCGAATTTTAGGTTAGCGACATCACTACTGATTACTGTAGAAATGTCACTGGTAACCCCAAAAGTGTCAAAAATGTCAGTCAAGGGTCCGATCTGTCCGCCCCAATGTCGCAGTACCGCAAAAAAAATCGCAGATCGCCGCCATTACGCGTTAAAAAAAAAAACAACAAAAATGACAAAAATCTTTCCCTTTGTTCGTAAACGCGATAACTTTTGCGCAAACCAATAAAAATACGCTTTTTGCAATTTTTTTTTTTTTACCAAACATATGTAGCATAAAACAAATTGGCCGAAAATGTTAAAAAATTTTGATTTTTACATTTTTTTTTTGGGGAATTTCATATAAAAAAATGTGAAAAATATTGTTATTTTTGCAAAATGTACGCTCTTTTTTTGTTTATAGCGCAAAAAGTAAAAAGTGCACAGGTGATCAAATACCACCAAAAGAAAGCTCTGTTTGTGGGAAAAAAAGGACGTCAAATTTGTTTAGGTACAGCGTCGCACGACCGCGCAATTGTCCGTTAAAGTCACGCAGTGCCGAATCGCAAAATACCCCCTGGTTGTTTAGCAGGAAAATCCTCCGGGGCTTAAGTGGTTAAGGAAAATCCTTTTCCTGGAAGAATTCTTCCGCCTCCTCCAGCTGTTGAAGTACGGGGTGAAGAAGAATTTGTAGTGGAGATAATTCTTGATTCCAGGATCTTTAGGAATAAATTACAATATCTGGTTCAATGGGAAGGATATGGACCAGAAAAAAATTCCTGGGAGCCAGAAGAAAATGTTCATGCCCCTAGATTAAAAAGGGAGTTCCACCAGAGGTTTCCTCTTAAAACTGGTCCTAAGACGTCCAGTGGATGTCCTGGGAGGAGGGAAGTACTGTCAGGATCCAGACTTGAACCTGGGACCTCCATGGTGTCTGGCAATGACTCTACTCGCTGAGCTACCTGGAATGCTGGACAGCTCCCTAGACAAATCCTTGAATAATCCTGCTATGAATCTTTATTGCCTTGAACCTTGAACCCTTTTGCTCCTCCCATGAACTGCCTGATATAAGCCATATCTTTGCACTTCCTGGTTGCCAGAATATTGTGCCTTCAACAGCCGATATCTCGCTTGTCTCTCCTGCTGCCGTCCGTATCTTTGCTACCATCCGTTATCGACACTTGGCTTGTTCCTCGACTACTCTTCTGCTTGATCTCAACCTGCAACTACTGGTTAACAACCTTTGGCTACTCCTTGACTACGCTTCAGCTTAATCTCTATCTGCTACTGGACTCTGACTTGCTCACCTCCTGGTGGGGCGATCTTGAGGACCGCGACCTGGTGCTAACACGCAGCAAAATCCATCTCCACCTTCAGGAGCGCTGGTGAAGACCTGTTAGTACTTAGACTCCGCACCTCAGGTGAGCCTGCGTCATCTGCCTGGGTGACCTGCCAGTGTTCCTATCCTGCTGGTTCCTGTGTGACCTGCGACTGCTATAGCTACTGGTCTTCGAGTCTGACCCCGGATCATGACAGTGGGCTAATTTTTGGGGCCTATAATGGCCGGCACTTACTTCTGTATCCTGTGAATGCCTAATGTACCTTCAGCCACAGAATACTGCGTTCTTAGCTGTCAGGTAAACCCATGTGGTCTAATTTTTGGGGCCAATACTGGCCGACACTTACTACTTTATCCTGTGAATGCCTAATGTACCTTCAGCCACAGAATACTACGTTCTTAGCTGTCAGGTAAACCCATGTGGGCTAATTTTTGGGTCCTATACCGGCCGACACTTATGTATCCTGTGGATGCCTAATGTACTTTCAGCCACAGAATACTACGTTCTTAGCTGTCATGTAAACCCATGTGGGCTAATTTTTGGGGCCAATACTGGCTGACACTTACTTCTTTATCCTGTGAATGCCTAATGTACCTTCAGCCACAGAATACTACATTCTTAGCTGTCAGGTAAACGTATGTGGGCTAATTTTTGGGGCCTGGAATGGCCGACACTTCTTTATCCTGTGAATGCCTAATTTTTTTAGACTGGAATTGAAAATCAATGGGTCTGTAAAGGTTCTGCCAAGTTGTGGAATGGATGCGGACCCATTTTACAGATGTGTGAATGGACCCTATATGTATTAGACATGTATTTACCGGCTGCTGTCAGTTCTGGCTGATTTATGAAAAAAAAAAAATTTTTGCTGTAAAAAAAAAAAAAAAAAATTAGGGCAACTTTTCCAATTGCAATACTTCTGTTATGACATTGTCCATGTGCTGGGACTATTTGTGCATAGCTAGTACGTCTTTTGTGGCTGCAAATATGACCTAAAGGTTTTTAAAGTTTGCCTCCCATTAAAGTCAATGGGGCCCGCCGCGAACTTGCGGTTCGCTGACTTTTGAGAAAATTTGCGGCTGACGTTCGCGAACTGCCCCGGTCGATGTTCCTCCATCCCTATTACCTATTACACACAGGGTGCCTTACACATAAGAGGGGCCTAGGGGGCTGAGAGAGGGTGTTCCCAACCTCTCTAAGGTAAGCTGTGTTCCACAGATCCCCCAACCAAAGTGTCTCTCGTCACATCTCTCTCCTTTCAGAAGGAGACTAACACAGGAGGGGACCCCAAACAGGTTGACTTTGAAGGTAGTCTGTAGTTCCAGTCCCCCAATGTCTGTACCCACACAGTGGGTACAGAGGGAAGGGAGGAGGGGGAGGGAAGACAGTTTCCTCCACTCTGACTGACTGTTGGGGAGGGAGGACAACAACCTTCTCTCCCTTTTCACCCTGAGCCTTTGGAACTGCCACAGGTGTGGGGCAGTGGTCTTGGACCCTCTGTATAGTTGTCAGAGCTTCAGCTGGAGATGTTTTTTGTTACTCCACAGATGCTGCTGGCAGGAAATCCCATGTTTCTGTCAGTGGTGTAGGAGAAAGGTCAGCTGCCTCTTCTCACAGGAAGGCTGAAGCTGGTGGCACTTGGGCCTAGTGCCAACACTTTGGCGGATCATTTATCATCCATATCATCCTCCGATGGAAAGTCAATTAAATCTGTGATCGGCGGATGGGGAATGAAGATGGCTTCCTCTTCTCCCATACCTTTCATCCAGTGGCTGGACAGACGCATCCCTCCATCCAAGCTTGTCCTGTGCAGAAACAGGTTCATCAAGGTGAGTCAGCACTTGCTGCATCCGCCATAAGACCTCCGCATCCAAAACCATGGGTGCAGGTGAGCAAAGCACACTATTACTGTGTCACATTGTTGATTCTTCAGTCAGGATTTCTGGACTGTCAGCTGGTACCTCTGGAGATTCCCAGGCAAGGGGAGCCCAGGCTGGCGCTAAGCAGAGTCTAGCAGCCGCCTGTAGGCGATCTCCAGCTCCCATTCCTGATTGACTAGAAATTCCAAATCTTCCAGTGCCAAGAACACATCCTGAGATGTTCAGGATCTCTTCTCTGTAATCCTCAATTTCCTCTAACCGCCACTCCAAATAATTCCCAAAGTCGGAGTCCTTGGACAGCCTCTTTAATAACAGCCCCGGGCCGCCATAGCAAAAGCCTTCCGTTGGGCTGTCGTCCACTGTCCATGGGCACACTTGGGTTACATACCAGTGGAGGAATCTGTAGCTCTCACCCGTATCTCCTCCTGGACCAGCCTGCTTAACTCAGCTTTCCATTCCTTGCGTGGTTGTCTCCCCAAAAACACCATTCAAACTTCGCACTGCAACCAGTACCTTTCCTGGAAGCCGCAGTAACTAGCTGTTACCGGGTTCTCCTCCTCACACACCGATCCTGCTAGTTACCACCTACAGCACACTGATTTCCCCCAGTAATAAAGAGGACCTGTCACCAGCCCACCAGAGTACCTGAGTACCTGTCACAAGCTCATCAGAGTACCTGTGTCCAGCCCATCAGAGTACCTGTCACCAGCCCATCAGAGTACCCGAGTACCTGTCACCAGCCCATCAGAGTACCCGAGTACCTGTCACCAGCCCATCAGAGTACCTGAGTACCTATCTGCAGCCCATGCCTCACAGAATATACGTCTGGGTGTTTGCTTTTCAAAATGGGGTCATTTTGTGGGTGTTTCCATTGTCCTGGTGCTCCAGGGCCTTCAAAAGTGTGATAAGTAGGAACGCAATTAGATATGTAATTTATACTCCTAGAATGCCGGAAGGTAGTACTTGGATGTTGGGTCTCTGTATGTGGCCAGGCTGTGTAAAAGTTTCACACATGTGGTATTGCCATACTCAATAGGTGTAGCAGAATGTATTTTAGGGTGTCATTTTGGTATGTACATGTTATGTGTTAGAAATATCTTATGAATTGACAACTTTGTGTAAAAAGAAAAAATAGGTTTTCATTTTCTTTCCACATTTTCCAAAAACTTGTGTAAAAAAATTACATGTTAAAAGACTCATCATACACACACACACACACACACACAATCAAGAATCTTACTGTGGCTATTAAGTAGGTTTACAACATTTCAGGATCAACTTGTCTTTCTTTTCTGATTAACTGCGTATGATCAGATTATATTAAGACAATAAAACTGTGAAACTAATCATGATTTGTATTGCAGATTGCACATTTTGTTAGTAACTTATTTAACAAATTCTTGTTGAAGTCTGCAAATACAAATTCTTATCTGAGAACAGATAGTTGCCACCCACATAACATAATGAACACTATTCATTCCTGCCAGGTTTAAAGAGATATTTAGATTCACAACGCTTCGTTCAAATGTTTAAGAAAGCAAAGATAATACTTAATATATGTAAAGCCTATTATGAAAGAGTTTACAAAATATAATTATGATAATACAGCGCTTGCCAATAAAACATATAAACATAATGTGCTCTAAAAAGTAATGTGTGTGTGTGTGTGTGTATGTATATGTGTGTGTATATATATATATATATATATATATATATATATATATATATATATATATATATACATATATATATAAAGATTTTCAAAAGATCTCATATAAAATGCTCAAGTGCTCCAAACTTCCTTAATAGAGATGGCCTTGTGGTTCACCCAGCGGTCGGTTCGCGGGTAACTTTGCTTGTTCGCTGTTCGCCGAACATGCGAACATATGGCGATAATCGCGACCCCCATATTCTTTTACATTGTGAAGAACTTTGACCCATGACACATCCATCAGGAGGTACAGGACAGCCAATTGAGACATTTCAGCACATGGACATACCCCCTACCTTATAAATAGACCTGATCTGGCTGCCATTTTACATTCTGTCTTTTGTCAGTGTGGAGAGAGGTTGCTGTGTGGAGCAGGGACAGACTGTTAGTGACACAAATCACTAGCTAATAGGTCCACAAAAGTACTTTTAAGGACTGGTATAGGTGTACTATTGTTTGGTGTGCAGTATATAGGGGTGTAATACACTTATATTATACTTTCTAATTTAGAAAGCATATTATTTGTATTGTGCAGCATTGTGACTGGTGAGCGGTTCTGCAAGCGATACTACAACTACAAAGAGTGACAAACGCAATTAGAAAAAAAGTATTATAACTGGTGTGATATACCAGTCGCCCCCCCAAAAATGACAGATTGAAGCGGGGTGTTATATAACAATATACTTTCATAATAGTGTATTTGGGTACTGCAGAATTTTTTTTTTCTGTTTTGCTGCGTTCCCTCTGCTAAACACAGTGACAAACGTTACTGGAAAAAAAGTATTATAACTGGTGTGATAAACCAGTGGCCTCCCAAAATGACAGATTGAAGTGGGGTGTTATATAACAATATACTTTCATAATAGTGTATTTGGGTACTGCAGAAATTTTGCCTGTTTTGCTGCGTTCCCTCTGGTACACACAGTGACAAACGTTACTGGAAAAAAGTATTATAACTGGTGCGATAGACCAGTGGCCCCCCAAAATTACAGATTGAAGTGGGTGTTATATACCTAATGTACCACCAGCCACAGAATACAAAGTTCTTTGCTGTCAGGTGAACGCCTGTCGGCTAATTTTTGGGGCCTGTAATGGCCGACACTTATTTATTCTGTGAATGCCTAATGTACCTCCAGCCACAGAATACAAAGTTCTTTGCTGTCAGGTGAATGCCTGTCGGCTAATTTTTGGGGCCTGTAATGGCCGACGCTTACTTCTGTATCCTGTGAATGCCTAATGTACCACCAGCCACAGAATACAAAGTTCTTTGCTGTCTGGTGAACGCATGTCGGCTAATTTTTGGGGCCTGTAATGGCTGACACTTATTTATTCTGTGAATGCCTAATGTACCTCCAGCCACAGAATACAAAGTTCTTTGCTGTCAGGTAAACAAATGTCTTGTTAAAATATCTAAAAAATATATTTATTATTCTACACATCCAATATTACAAATATAGACACAATGAATCAAAGACATATAATACATTATAAAAAAGACATCAATTGTGGAATGACAGCTATTAATGCAGAAGGTGCCAACATGTTTCGCGGTATAGATATCCCACTTCTTCAGGGCTTTTGTTGTCTGCATACACTTCACAGATGTCTAATATGTATATAGAAATAAAAACATACATATGTATAAACAAATACAAAAACACTTCCGGTTCCGGCGTCCATGTAGGAAGCAGCGCTGGACATCGGCTCCGGGACGAACCCTCTATTAATTGGCATATATAGCCCAATCGAGCCTCAAACGCTGCTTTCCACCCACGGCGCACCTCGGGGACCGAGCGGCTATGGACAAATTTCTCCATCACGGCGCCGCTCCGGCGCCGGCTCAAATCAAGGCCGCGGCTTCACTTGCGGCCTCCAGCGAAGCGGCCATGGAGGACTCCGCTCCCCTTCAGACCTCCGCCACACCCAATCCTCCATCGCATCCAATACCGGAGGCACAGATAGTCACCCTGGCACAAGCGGTGGCCTCTCTTTTGTCCCCAACAATTAAGGATGCCGTGGACAAGGCCGTCTCTGAGGAGATCTCGCAGCTCCGGAAGGAGCTCGGTGACCATGCCCACAGGCTAACAGACATGGAACACAGGATGTCTGACCTGGAGGGATCTTTTGCCCTGGACCAGCAGGCCAGGCAGACACAAAGGTACCTACTTGACAAGGTGGACGACTTAGAGAACAGGTCCAGAAGAAATAATTTACGGATTATAGGGCTGCCGGAAACATTTGGCGCCGACACTCTCTGTGACCTGGCCTCCATTAGGCTGCACCAAGCCCTGGGGATCCAGTCAGCCTGCTCAGTGGAACGAGCCCACCGCCTGGGAGCCCCTTCCAACGACAGACGCACTCCTAGAGCAGTGATAGTGCGATATCTCAACTACATGGACTGACAAAATATCCTGAAGTCTTTCCGCAACGCTAAAAATCTGCAAGTCGACGGCCACAAACTGTTAATTTTTGCCGACTACTCCCAGGAGGTTTCCCGCCGCAGGAAAGCATTCCAGCCCATTTGCCAGGCTCTGTTCCACAAATCTGTGAAATTCACTTTGGCTTATCCTGACACTCTACGCCTCACAGACTCTGCTGGAGAACAGAAATCCTTTTCCACCCCGGACGAGGCCTGTCACTTCATACAGTGCCATTACCACATCACCCTGGACCCACCCTCCACGCCTTCTCCCCAGCGCCCTCAAAGCGCAAAGGAGCAACGGAGTCCAAGAACAGACCCAGCCAAAAGACAACGAGTATCCGGCCCAGCCTTTCGCCAGAGAAATCGCTGACTGTGAATCGAAGGTGCCCTAAGGGCTCATCGCATGTTGTTATGGTTGCTTGCAATGTGCATATCCTGTGTTCACCCCAGGTCCTAGGCAATCGGCCTAGTGGTAACTATAAGTTGCTCATGATTGCACATGATTTTAACACACCAGGTTATGCTATGTTGTAATATGCTTCATACGATCCCTTCGGGGGGGCGCTGTTGTGGGCGGACATTTTCACTGCCTGCAATGGCGCACCGCGAAGTATAATGTTTGCATGGTTGTGCACAAGCTATGCTTACAATCGTTGTTATACTGATTGATGTTATGGCTAGTTACTTTGTTGTTACGGTTTCTCTCTTAATCACCATGCGGCCGCTCGGCCCGCACAACTTTACCGGTATGAGACGGTGTACCACATGGAAGTGCGGGACCTCCCCATCTCTATGGATCCTGCGCAGCGTTACACTTCAATGTACGCTTGACTACCCTTCCAGGTGGGCTACTCGGCTGCATCCCGGTAACGCTGTCCTATGCGTGTGCGATCACACATGAGGAAAAAAGAGAAGTTCGAGAACTTTTTGCTACCCCCTCCCCTGTTACCCCACTGCCCCTTTTGAACTCTCCTTGCTGACCCTATTTACCTCACTGACACTTGCATCTCTCAGGCTCACGTTAGACATACTGCCTGTCACTCCCCAGGCATCTGTACCAAATTGTACACTAATAGCTCACATTCTTAAGAACAGTGATCAGCACCTTTTGCATTCTTCATGGATCCCGCTATGAGCGTGATCTCATGGAACGTCAAAGGCCTCAGGTCAACCAATAAGAGAATGGCGGTTCTCAGACACCTGAAACGTCTGAGGGCCGACATCTCGGTCCTTCAGGAAACACACCTCTAAGCAAAAGACTTCCACCGCATGCGCAAACTTTGGGTTGGGCGGGTTATAGGTTCCCCGGCAGTCAAGGGCAAAGCAGGCGTCCTGATCCTCATAAACAAAAACCTCCCCACCACACTGATTTCTTCTGTCACAGATACTGATGGACGGGTGGTGGTCGCACGACTGGCGACCGCCCAACGTGAATGGGCGCTCTCAGGCATCTACGCTCCCAACAGCTCATCGGAACCCTTCCTTCACTCGGTCACACGCACACTGGACCGTATATACATCTCCCCCTTCTAGTGGCTGGGGATTTCAATCTCCTTATGCACCCTACCGAGGACAGGTCATCGGGGAAAGGCCCCCTTGTGTCCCATCCTCCACGAGGTTCCTCACTGCTGAGCAACTTCGCGGACGGTTTGCATCTCATGGACATATGGAGACTGAATAACCCTGAGGGTAAAGAATACTCCTTTTTCTCCCCCCCCCCCACCACCAAACGCTGACCAGAATCGACTATATATTTGCTAATCCTTCTATGCTCCCCTTCACGGTACTTCCTTGCATACATGACATAGCGGTATCAGACCATGCCCCTGTTTCAGTGAAACTCACGTTGTACTCGCAAACGGCAGCTACCCATTGCTGGAAATTTCCATCCTTTCTGGCTAAAGACCCGGGAATCTCCTCTCTCATCAGGGATGCCTGGTCTGAATTTCTTTCCACTAATGATTCGCCCGAGGTCTCTCCCACCCTCCTTTGGGAGTCTGGGAAAGCAGTGCTCAGAGGCCGTATCCTCTCGTATGCGGCAGCATATAAGAGGAACATAGCCAAAGAATATGTGGCGACCAGCTCAATGCTGAGAGACGCTCAATCGGCATTGCACGCTTGCAATTCGGCTGAGAATAGGGACCGATGGCGAAAAGCCAAGGCTACTTTTGATGACTGGGCTGAGAGGCGAGAACGACTTTATAAATCCCACCAGGACTGGAAATACCATTATTACGGAAATACACCAGGTAAATTGCTGGCCTCTCTGTGTAGAGGACCCTTCGCCCCGACGCAGGTATCCGCCCTCAAGGACACAGACGGCAAAATAGTCGAGGACCCCCGAGATATAAATAGGGTTTTTACACAATTTTATCAGACCTTATATAGCCATGAACCCATGAACGAGGCAGTGGCCTCGGACTGGCTCTCAAAAGTATCTCTTCCGCGAATCACTGAGTCACAATTGTCTCAATTGAATGCGCCCCTCACCTTGGAAGAAGTCCTAGCAGCAATTAAATCCCTCTCTCCCGGCAAATCCCCGGCCCTGACGGGTATACCCCAGAATTCTACAAACTAGCGGCGAATTCGATAGCCCCGACGCTACAGGCAATGTACAATTACATCCTTGACGGCAACCCGTACCTTCCCACAGGTCACCAGGCACACATCAAACTTATTTATAAAAAAGGGAAAGACCCTACGGAACCGGGCTCCTACAGACCGATTTCACTTCTAAACGTAGACTCCAAAATGCTATCTAAACTAATGGCTGACAGATTGGCGTCTATCATGCCTTCTCTGATCCATCCTGCGCAATCGGGGTTCACCAAAGGCAGGTCTGCCACCTCAAACATTAGGAAAGTCCTTCTTGCTCTTGAGGCATCCAAAGCCGACCCGACCACGGACGCCGCTATTATAACCCTTGATGCCGAGAAGGCTTTTGATAATGTAAACATTCAATGGCTGGATCGAGTGCTCACTACGGCAGGGTTCACGGGCAGATTTCTGCATCTAATCAGAATGATGTATGCCCAGCCGGTGGCTCAGGAGGTGATAGCGGGCATAACCTCTCAACCGTTCCGATTATTCAAGGGGACGAGACAGGGATGCCCGCTCTCCCCATTGTTGTTTAACCTAGCTCTTGAGCCGCTGTCTAGACTCCTGCTGTCCCACCCCGACCTTCACGGCATCAAAGTTGGCAATGAGGAAGTACCAACCTGCCATGTTTGCGGATGACGTGCTGATCTTCACATCTGATCCAGGTCAAGATCTTCCAGTGATCCAGGCAGTATTTGCCGAATATCGTTTGTGCTCGGGCCTTCGCATAAATTTCCACAAGAGCGAGATTTTGCCACTAAACACCACACGTACCCCAATCTGGGCCAATTCCACGAAACTCCGTATAGCTACACAGCACATTACCTACCTAGGGGTTAAAATAGGCCGCTTCCCCCACTCAATATACCACCTAAACTACACGCCGGTCATAGACAAGATGCTAACAGAACTTAAGACCTGGTCGGGGTTACCCCTCTCATTTATGGGCAGATGCCATTTATACAAGATGGCCACTTTCCCAAAATTACTATACCCGCTGCAGACGATACCCCTACTGCTGAAACACAGCGATGTGACACGGTTGCACAAAGGGCTCTCGAATTTCATCTGGCAGGGCAAGAGGCCCCGGATCTCTCTCAACAAGCTGCACTTACCTAAAAAGGAAGGGGGGGGGTAGATCTACCAAATGCTAGAATTTATAACCTATCTTGCCTCATGAGAGGATGCCTAGACTGGATAAGTAGGGAGTCCCGTTACACTAATTACTCGCTGGAAACACAAATGGTGTACCCGCATGATCTGTCTGCTCTGCTGCACTGTGGGACAAGGGATCTCCCACCATCTCTCCGCAACAATATTTTAATTAGAGACACGGTGGCCGCATGGCGGGAGGTGAGGAAGAAACTGGGTTCTCCCCAATGTCTCTCACGACATTTACCCATTCGCCGTCACCCCGGATTCCCTCAGGCGCAGCAGCACTCGGTCTATGCATTGTGGTCCCGGCGAGGGATAACACTATTATCGCAGCTCTTTGACATGAGTACCGGGCGTCCTCTAGGCGTCCTCTAAGCTACCAATCTTTTGCTGAAAAATACGATTTACCGAAGGGTCATTATCTATACTTTAGACAATGTATAAGCTTTGTTAGTAGCATCTGCAGTACGCCTCACAAACGCTTTCGTTTGAACTTGGTGGACACTTGGCTTAATCAGGGTAAACACAGAATATCGCAACTATATAAGTCCTGGAACAAAACGCTCAACTCAACACAAGCTCAAACCAAAGCCCTTCAGGGGTATATGTGCACCAGACGCTATGTCATATGTGAATTCTGGAGAGAACAAAAGTTTAAGATACTTCATGGAGCTTATTACCCACACATCCGCTGGTCCAAGGACGTGGTGCACCACTTATGCACGTTGTGTAAAGATCGCTATCCATCACTGCTTCACAAACTCTGGCTCTGCCCTCTAGTGTCCTCGTTTTGGGACAAAGTAATACGATACAGAGCAAGAGTGACTGGGGTGACACTCCCAAAAGACGTATATCTTCTGGTGTTCAATTACATGGAAGGTTCGGTCGCAGGGGGCTCTAAGGCATCAAGAGGGCTCATCTCTCTTTACAAACCCTGGAGCGTTACCTGCCTCATGCTGGCATGCAGGTTGATTTTACGTCACTGGATGTCGGAGTTTGCTCCCACTATTGAGGAACTCACGTCTGATCTAACTGCTTTGAAGAACACCGAACTGGTGGGCACCACCAAAAACCCTTGTCTGCCTGGAACCGTAAAGTCAAACAAGTGGAATCTGCATTCCCATGCCTTCACTTCCAATGCGGGACTGCTACACACTCCCAAGAACTGACCTGAGCCTTTTATACTACCTTGGTGGACTGGAGCAAGCCTCAGACAAACATTCACACTAATCACGCAGAAAATAGGACAGGTATTGCTAGGACACGAGCTTAACAGTTATCTGCTGGGTTAATACGGATGCTTACAGATTGATAAATAACTATTTGATGTTTGTTGTTATACCTATTCTATATACGGTACACCATACAAATGCCACAGGCAGGTGTCTTCCCCCCCCCCTTCCTGCTCAACGCCCCTATCTCCCCCTCCCTCTGCTATACCCCCCCCCCCACGCTTCCCATCCTTTTCCTAGTGCCCCACGTCTTCAATTTCCTTTTCCCACACCTAACTCACCCTATCCTCCCTCTCTCCCTTACCTCTCTGTTTAAGGTGAAAAATTTTATGGTACCTAACCAGGTTGAATTGTCCATGGTACTCTGGATTCTGAAATTTCTCGACATTTTGTTTCATGATACCAGAGCACCCTACTTATGCTGTGTGCGCCTAGCGTACGATGTTTTATGATATGAGCCCTGTTTCTGTTGCTCATCACATGTTTTTCTATTTCTGTAATGATTTGAATTTCAATAAAATATTATTAAAAAAAAAAAAAACAAATACAAAAACATTAAACTTATCTACACATCAGATCATGTCCAATATATATGGGAAAATAAATAAGAAAAGAAAAAAGAAAAGAAAATAAATATTTCTCTAAATCGCCTTCCAGGACGGCCCAAACATGAGATGATAGGCTCCTCCTACCGGAAACACAATCAATCAACATAGTTAAAAGGCCCCACCCTTCCCTCTGCCCCTCAGTTTAGATTGTGTCTCTTCCTACGAAACGTTTGTTATTTTTCACTGACCTGCAGACTTTTGTAGTTCTATGGTCCCCCTGTGAGCCAGGTTCAGCAAATTGCTGTGAGAGCTGAGCTTTACCTGCCGCCTCCTCAAGGCTTCTCACAGGTCACCCCCAGCATTGGCAAAACCGTCGGTCACCCAGTGGGACCCTCTAGGTTTCCTTGCCCCGGTGCCAGCAGCTCTCCTCCACAGGACTCGGGTTCGAATTTCCCGCCGGAAGGCGACGTCAGACGCGAGCGCGTCAAGCCTCACTATTGGAGCGGACATCCGGGGACGTCAGTCCCTGTCGCACAATGCGGAAGAGGAAGGTGGAGGAGACGCCGGAACCGCTAACACGCGGTAGTGCAGACTCCCAGGCTACAGGAGCTCGAACAGCTGCCAGGGAGATGAAGCCTTCCACTCACCCACCAGGGAAGGAAGAAGGGCTGGGCCAAGCAATGGCAGCCAAACCCAGGTTGGACCCGGGTAAGTGCTGCAGTGCAGGGGCGTAACTACAGGGGTTGCAGGGGTTGCGATTGCTACCGGGCCCCATGCTCCAGGGGGCCCAGTAGCAAACCAGTGGGTGAACTTCCAGGATTGCAAAAGTCACACTTGCGACCGGGCCCTGGCATTGCACCACTGTGGGGAGGCCCAAAGATTGCAGGAAGGGAGCCCACTGCAGAACTTGTGAAAGGATCCTGCTGCGGGACCGTAATAAAAGGCCATGCAATGAGAGTAAAGAGCCCCAGGATTAGTGGGAAGAGCCCTGGGCTTGAAGGGAAGGGCCCCGGCCAGGGATCTGGGGGGGCCCTTCATGGTTTCTTGCATCGGGGCCCTGAAGGCTCTAGTTACGCCTCTGCTGCAGTGCATCTGGTTTAGGCCAATTGTTTCTAAGTCTTCTGGTGATTTGAATGCTTGATGTTCCCTCTCCCTGACCATAGTCGGACTGATTGAGTGTCCTTTCGATGGTCCTTATATTTTCAGAAAATAGGAAGAGTGATACAACTTGATGTTGTATCCTGTCTTCCAGAGTCCCAGAGCGGTGCTCAGGAAACCTCCACTACATCACCAGTCTTGTTAGGTTCTGTTGCCTCAAAAAAGTGTGGTAATTGTGCAGACAGATTACCTAGCTCCCACACAAAACCATTTTGCTACAAATGTATTTATAAGTTGGCAGGGAAAGAATCGTCAGCCCTAATGAAGGATTTCCTAAAGACTGTCCAAGAGGAAATGCTGACGACAATTCAGACTGTAAGGTCTTCATTAGGAACCTCAGGATCCACAGTATCTCCCGCAGGGGAGGGTACCTCCTCACAAGAGAGTCTTTCTATTAGGCCAGGACAGTCCAGCCTGTTACCAGAGTCTCTCTTCAGGGCAGCCTAGAAGTAGACAGGCAGAAGAGGAAAAAGACCGCTCAGACTCCCAATCCAGCTCAGAGGGAGAAGGAGAAAGGGACTCAGAGGAGACAGAATCAACCAGAAATCTGTTTGGGCTAGATAACATGCTTCTGAAGAGATACCCGATTTACCAAAAGACTTCAGCCCAGGATAGACTCTATAAAGGTCTAGGGAAGATTCCTTCTAGAGTTTTTCCTATTCACCAATCCCTCAAAGGGCTGGTTCTCCAACAATGACAGCGGCCAGAGAATAGATTTACCAGACCAGTTTCCTGGAAACGCAGATTCCCCTTTAAAGAAGAGGATATCGAACAGCTTATAAAAAGTCCTAAACTAGATGCACCTTTGGCACAAGTAACCAAAAAGTCTGACCTCTCCTTTGTTGATACAGGCAGTATTAAGGATGTCATGAATAGAAAAGCGGAGTCCCTTCTGAGGAAGGCCTGGGAGGCAAATGCTTCCACTATGGCTCCAGCATTAGCTCCCTCCTGTGTGGCAAGGAATACCTTTTGTTGGATTGACAGGCTGAAGAAAAACTTGCCACAAGAAAAAACCCAAGACCTACAGGACTCCCTTTCATTAATAGGGAAAGCAGTAGCTTACTTGGCTGATGCAGCAGTGGAATCTGTAGCCTCTGCAAAAGCAGGTGCCCTCTTAAATTCTGCCAGAAGAGCCATTTGGCTAAAAGAATGGGAGGGAGACCTTACCTCTAAAACAAAGCTCTGCGCTTTGCCTTTTGAAGGATCTCTACTCTTTGGTTCTGGTTTAGATGAAGTTCCAACCAGGTCCTCAGAAAGGGGGAAACAATTCCCAGTAAAAAGGCAGGAGGTTCCCAGGAAATTTTTTCGAGGCCCCCAGGAACAAAGTCAACATAGACGTAAAAGGGAACCAAACAAAAGATGGGGATTTAGGAAAGGAAGACAGAGAAACAATCTGCTCTTTCCTTCCACCGCAGGCTCAAGAGACAACAAGTGACGCCAGCATCAAAGTGGGGGGCAGACTGAATCAATTTCTTACCCATTGGGAAGAAATTTCAGCCTCCCCATATATTTACACCCTCATTCAGGAGGGTTATCGCCTTCAATTCACCTTGATACCTCCTACTACAATAACCCTGACTCAAAAGCCCCAAACAAAAGAAGCCCTACTACAAGGAATTCAAGAACTGGCAGAGCAGTTAGTAATAATTCCGGTTCCGGAAGATCAACATCTTCAAGGTTTCTACTCCCATGTGTTTGTGGTCCCAAAGACGTCGGGCAAATTCCGCCTGATAATAAACCTAAAAAAGCTCAACAGGTTCCCGAGGTACAAAAATTTTTTGATGGAAACCATTTATTCAGTTCGAAAGAACTTATTAAAGGATGTTTTCATGACCACTTTGGATCTCAGAGATGCTTATCTGCATGTTCCCATCCACCCAGAGCAAGAAAGGCAATGCACTGGCAGTTCAGGGCATTACCATTCGGACTGGCCGTCAGTCCAAGGATTTTTACAAAAATTCTTGCGGAAGCAGTGGCTCACCTACACCTTCTAGGTATTGCTCTGATTCCTTACTTGGACGATCTACTGATTTTTGGGAAATCAGAGGCCCAAGTAAACCTAGATGCCCAACGGGTGGTAGTCTTTCTGGAAAGTCTAGGATGGCTCATAAACCTGAAAAAATCATCCTTGGTACCTTCCCAGATGCGAAACTTTCTGGGTTACCAGGTAGACTCAAGGGCTCAAAAGCTGTTTCTACCCCAAGAGAAAAGGGAGAAAATAAGTGCCGCAGTCCAGACACTGGTGGATTCTCCATCCTGTTCCAGGAGAGAGATTCTAAGGGTTTTGGGGCTAATTTCAGCCAGTATACCAGCACTTGTGTGGGCACAACTACATGCAAGAGAACTCCTGTTCAACCTTCTGTCGTCCTGGGACAGAAAGACAGAATCATTAAACGAGCACGTCATCCTCACTCCGCAAGTACAGACATCCCTGGAATGGTGTAAAAACCAAACCAACTTGGGGAAAGGCAGAGCCTGGGGGCAGTGGAATCCTATAGAGATTACCACGGACGCCAGCACAAAGGGTTGTGGAGCCCACATGGACGGAGCTCACACACAAGGGATCTGGGATGAGAGAACAGCCCAGGCCTCATCAAATTTCAGAGAGTTGAAGGCAGTGGGGGAGGCCTTGAAAGCCTTCCAAGGAAACATTCTCAACAGAGAAGTTCTCATCCTTTCGGACAATACTACAACAGTGGTATATCTGAACAGGCAAGGAGGAACCAGATCCAGGCCCCTCTTGGACTTAGCTACAGAAATCCTGAGTTGGGCAGAGGAGAGGGTGGTATCCCTGGTAGCAGTTCACATAAGGGGGAAAAACAACCTGCAAGCAGACTTCCTCAGTTGTCATCTTATCCAAGAGGGAGAATGAGAGTTAGATCCCAAAGTCTTTCAATTGATAGTTCAAAGATTTGGAACCCCAGAGATAGACCTGTTCGCCATGGCTCAGAACAAGAAGGTGGACAGTTTCTTCTCCCTTACTCGAACCAGAGGGATGACAGGGTTGGATGCACTAGCCCAACCGTGGCAATTCAACCTAGCATATGCCTTCCCCCCTCTGCTGTTAATTCCGAGAGTCCTTCAAAAATTAAATCAGTCAGGAAATCTTTGATTGATTTTAATTGCCCCATGGTGGCCAAAGAGGCCTTGGTTTGCCATAATGAAAGCCATGGCAGTAGCTTGCCCATGGCATCTTCCAGTCTCTCAAAGCCTACTGTCGCAGGGTCCTGTTCTGTGTCCGGACCCAGGGTTTTTTCAGTTGGCAGCTTGGCTACTGAGAGCCAACTCCTAATTCCAAAAGGTTGCTCACAGAGAGTGGTAGATACTCTCTTGTTGAGCAGGAAACCTGTTACAAAAAAGATCTACACTAAGGTATGGAAAAGATTTTGTACCTGGAGTAGGCAAAAGGGTTTTGCCTCCTCCTCTATCCCTGTAATCCTAGAGTTTCTACAGGATGGGGTGGATAAGGGTGTGGCAATTAACACCCTTAGGGTACAAGTGGCGGCTCTTTCTGTGTTTCTAGACACCCGTCTGGCAAAAGAGCCGCTGATCAAAAGATTTCTGTTGGCCAGACAAAGGGTTACCCCTATTGTAAAAGACAGATTCCCACCATGGGACCTGACAAGGGTCCTAGAGGCATTATCTAGGGATCCATTTGAACCATTGACAGAAATTTCCCTTAAAATGTTGTCCCTAAAATTTACCTTCTTACTGGCTATCACGACAGCTAGAAGAGTAGGAGACCTTCAAGCTCTCTCTATCAAAGAACCATTTATGGTAGTATTTCCAGACAGGATAGTCTTAAGACCAGATACTCTGTATCTACCGAAGGTGGCATCTCCTTTTCACAGAACACAGGAAATAAACCTACCATATTTCTGTGATAACCCAAAGAATAGTAAGGAAAGAAGTTTTCATTGCATTGATGTAAGGAGAGCTTTGCTCACTTATCTGGATAGAACAAGACCCTTCAGGAGGCCTAACCATCTATTAGTCCTTCACACCGGACCTAGGAAAGGGCTGCAGGCCTCTAAGCCTTCCGTATCTAGATGGATCCGACAGGCAATTACCACCGCTTATTAGACATCAGGTGTTCCTGCCCCCATTAAGATAAAAGCGCACTCTACAAGAGCCCTAGCAACATCCTGGGCCAAGAAGGCGGGAGCATCTTGGGAACAGATCCGCAAGGCAGCCACCTGGTCCAGCCACGGCACATTCCTGAAACATTACAGGATAGAAGTACTGTCTCAACAGGACCTAACCTTTGGACGGAAGGTCTTACAGGCAGTAGTCCCACCCTAAGGTAGGCCAGGGGTAATCTAGTATCCTCTCATGTTTGGGCCATCCTGGAAGGCGATTAGAGAAAACTTACCATTAGTTTACCGGTAACGGCTTTTCTGATGAGCCTTCAAGGACGGACGGCCTACCCGCCCTATTAAAAGGGTGCAAACAAATTAAACAAAAATTAGGGGGTAAGTACCTATTAAACTAATTTGAACACTTCCCTCGGAAAATTGGTTGTGGGAGATACTTTTTTACAACTGAGGGGCAGAGGGAAGGGTGGGGCCTTTTAACTATGTTGATTGATTGTGTTTCCTGTAGGAGGAGCCTATCATGTCTCATGTTTGGGCCATCCTGGAAGGCTCATCAGAAAAGCCGTTACCTGTAAACTAACGGTAAGTTTTTATTGTTTATCATATACCTTCCAAATGGTGTGTTGGAAATGTTCCAGTTAAGGGGAGACCAGAAATGTATACATTTAAAACTGCAAATGTTTCATGGTTTATGGTAAGGTATAGTGGATTGTTTGCCTTTACCAGAGGGATAGCTTCCATCCTAAGATCTTTATTGAAATTTTTTGGCTTAAAATAACTTTCTGATATAGCTTTTTTATTTTTCTTCTTCCTGTGTATATATATATGCAGTGTAGTTTGGTATTCTATCTTTCTTACAGATATAAATTTATTGCGGAGTCCTTGACCAGTGGCAGCATTTGAATATCTGCAGTTTTGTATGTATACATTTTTGCTCTCCCCCTAACACACCATTTGGAAGGTACAGTATATAATATACCATAAAATTTTTTTTCTTTTCTTTCTTTCTTTTCTCCCTTTTCCCATTTACAGTATATTGGACATGATCTGATGTGTAGATAAGTTTAATGTTTTTGTATTTGTTTATACATATGTATGTTTTTCTTTCTATATACATTTTAGACATCTGTGAAGTGTATGCGGACAACAAAAGCCCTGAAGAAGCTGGAAATCTATACCGCAAAACATGTTGGCACTTTCTGCATTAATAGCTGTCATGCCACAATTGATGTCTTTTTTGTAATGTATTATGGGCTATATCTGATCCTTGGTTCATTATGTTTATATTTGTAATATTGGATGTGTAGAATAATAAATATATTTTTTAGATATTTTACCAAGACATTTGTGATGCAATGTGATGCTCTTTGGGAGTTACCATCTTAAAAGCACACTTTTCTTCCATAAAGGACAATTTTTGTAGATACACAGATGAAATACATAGGGTATATGAGAGCTATGTTACCTGCATGAGGAAAAGAAAAAAGGAGCGAACGGAGAAGCAGGACACTTGATCATAGCTAAAATGTAACGATAAATAAAGGTAACTTAACTCAACAAATAACGTTAAAAAATATATTTTTCCTGGAGATTCTGATATTTATAAGTGAAACAATTAGCCAAGCTCTCATTCTAGCAGAGAACAAGACAGGGTATTTAGATAACAAAATGCATATTACATTAACTAAAAATGTAATGCTGATTATACCACACAATCAACACGCTAAGTAACCACAAAAGAGTGCACCTTCACTTAATATAAAACAATCAACAATCAGTGATGAATGCAATGGTTTTTCAGCAGCCTCCTTAAATATATAAATTAAATAAACACATTTAGAGAAAGTCAGCAGGATAGCAGGAAGTGGGATATCTTAAAACATTCAAGTGTCTGAAAGATAGATATATACACTGTTTATAAAAAAAATTATAGGAACACTTTGAAAATACAAATGAATACAAGAAAAATAAATGGGGTAATGGGGCCAAAGTTCCCATTATGGTTGAAATAGTAAAAAAATGCCGCTTCTAATGGACCAGTTGCCGACTCACCCTTTAGGGTGGGGTACCTCAACAACAAATCCTAAGTAACCAAAAAGCAACAGGGAGTCAAAAGTTGACCATCCAACAAGTAGTTGTGAATGAGGACCAACTGTGTTTTTTAGTAATTAGAAAATCTTTATTAAATTGCAAAAAAGTGACAGAGAAAACCGGCCAAATGGCCATCAATCATCTAGATACCAACATTTAAAACAAAATGGACAACATTGTCACACATAAAAATACACACAACAGGACCCAGACATGCACATATGCACATCAAAAATGACTCGTACAGCAGTGCTAAGACAGATGGATGAACAGAGCTAGACCATCCCAGCAGGTGGATTAGGACCTTATGCCTGATCTGGGCTTGATAGGCATCACAGACACATTAAGGTATAATCAACAAGTTCCTTTAATTTACTTGAACATGGGTGTGTAGCTGGGGGGGGGGGGGTAGATTAAAGACCCTGACCAGACTGTGACTAAAATGGGGAGATGCACTAATGTTTTGGTTATCTAGCATTACACCTCTCCCTGGTGACAGAAGGAGGATCCATCCTCCCAATAATTTTGTTGTTGACATGGACTGAACCTGGCTGCCACCTAGCATGAATGAAGTCTGACAGTGGTTTGCACATTAAACTGGAGTATGATGAAATGTACTCTTCATTCTATTGGCACTGCAGCAATGCATCACTGTCATGCATATAACCGAGCACTGTTCAACTGTGTTAATGTGTGACCAATCATGCCAGGTGCTGCTGAGTGACTATGATGTAAAGTGTAAAGCAATTTGCTGAGATTAAGTCCAAAGGTTTTGTCACATCATATGCAAAGTCCAGTACTGTTGTGCAGCTCTATTGGGAATAAGCGCAGTTGTGGCAGACAGTAGTAGCGACAGTGGATATCAAGCGGCAGTCAATGCAAAAAAGTATAGCAGAACTCAGAGAGTATACAGAATCTCAAAGTGAGTACACCCCTCACATTTTTTAAAATATTTTATTCTATCTTTTCATGTGACAACACTGAAGAAATGACCCTTTTCTACAATGTAAAGTAGTTAATGTACAGCTTGTATAACAGTGTAAATTTGCTGTCCGTTCAAAATAACTCAAAACACAGTCATTCATGTTTAAACCACTGGCAACAAAAGTGAGTACACCCCTAAGTTAAAATGTCCAAATTGGGCCCAAAGTGTCAATATAGTGTCCTTGATTACCACCATTCCAGTTACAGCATCCCTAATCACAGCTACACCAGTTACAGTTTCCTTAATCACCACCACATGAGTTACAGCATCCCTGATCACCGGCACAGCAGTCACAGAGGGATTTACTAAAGCCAAGAGGGAAAAATTAGTCACAATTCTGCAGAGAAACCTATTAACTTCTAACCTCAGCTTGTTTAATTAGGCTTTAGCAATACAACCTGGAAACGGATTGGTTTCTCTGCAAAATTGTGACTAATTTTGCCCTCTCTAGCTTTAGTAAATAAACCCCGGTGTCCCTGATCACCACCATACCAGTTGCTGTGCGTAAGCACTGCAGCCATGGCAGGTGTGCACCCCCAGCTGCTGCCTTTGCAACTAAAGAGGGTAGCAGTTGAGGGGTGGTAATACCACAACTTAACCATGAATAGAATAGAATAGAATAGAATAGAATAGAAAATATAGAGTAAAATTTAAAAAAAAAGAATTAAATAGAATATAACAGAAAAGAATAAAATATAATAGAATAAAATAGAAAATATAGAATCACATAAAACATATTCTATTCTATTCTTTTTTATTTTGTTCTTTTATTTTCTTTTCTATTCTAGGCACGCTTACCCCTAGCACAGGTGGTCAGACACGATAGCTTCTGTGTTCTTCACCTATAGCAGCCCCATTTCCTATAAGGCAAGCAGGCCTACTGGTACTCAGTTGCTCCCAGGACTTACACACAATGGTATAATGCCTGACTATTACGCCGGGGCAGGCACAAACTGAGTAAAGCCAACAGGTACTTACAGTTCCCAGACAGACAGAGGGGTTCAATGATAATCCAGGTAAAAGGCAGTCAGAGTTCAGAGAATGGTCGATATTCAATCTGAGGTCATACACAGGGAAATCCAATGTAGTAGAGCAGGGCCGAAAAACAGGCAGATTGATTAGGTATTACACATGCTATCACAAGCATGAGACTGCAGGCTGGCTAGCTCATTTCAGATTTAGTCTCCTCCCAGTGTCTGGCCACAATCAACCAGCTTGCAGGTGGACAGACAGACAAGAAGAATGCCACAGCCAAAACCAGGAGCCAGCAGCTATGATGGAGCAGGAGCACATACGCTCCTGACAATTATATTCTATTTTTTTCTATTCTATTGTTTTATTCTATTAATTTATTTTTAAATTCAAATTGATTTTCTAATTCATTTCCAAATTAAAATTCAGATAATTTGTTTTGTTATAATTTTATTTTGTTGAAATTTGTCACTATTGTGATTCAGAAATTCTGATACATCAAAATCTCAGAATTATGAAAATTTTGTCAGAATTTTGATACGTATTGAAATGAATCACACATATCTACCCCCAAGCCTATGTGTGAATGAGCCCTAATAGTGCACCAGCTACAGTTCTCCAATCACCACCACACCAGCAAAAGTGTCGCCAGACCAATGTAGATAGAGACAGTGTTCCTGACTTGCCTGTTTATTGACCATGTTTCTGCTTGTTGCCTGGATTGATTGTAACACCTATCCCTAGCATAGGTGGTCAAAAAATATAGTTTGTTTTTTGTTTTATTCACCTAAAGCAGCCCTCTTTCTCATAAGTGAGATAAAGGCAACTGATCATGCAAATTGTACTTATACTTTAAAAAGCTGTCCCAATTAAAATCCAAATAGGACTCTAATAAAGCAAGTGACTGGTATTGGACACAAAAGAGTTACAAATAGGCAATTGGTCAGCATGGGAAGGCATGTGGGAATCAGAGGCATCTCATGTGTGTTGCAAGCCACAGATGATTGAGAGACAGAGAGACTCGTCACTATCGTCAGCAAAGTCAGAGCAGCAGGTAGGGAGAGCTGTGAAGAAGTGGGAAGTAGTTTGGTAGCTTTAATGCAGTTATAGAGGCAGGTCTGGGGCCAGAAGGTAATCTTCCCTGTAGCCCAAACTATGTATTTGTTATAGAATTTAAGTCAAGGATAATCTAGGATAAAGGGATAGATAGGTGAGGTTATCAAGTAGAAACTGATTGTCTGCCTATGTATTTCCTCAGTGGTCAGAGAAATGAGTATAGTACAAAAGGTGACCGTGCCCATGGATAAGGGATAATTGCCAATGCCTACAACTGAAAAGGAACTACACACCTTAGTCAAGGGAATCTGTACACTGTATGCTAGGTCCCTTTCAATGAATCTGCTAGTGGCACCAGAACCTATGAAGGCTACGAGGTTGTGAAGGAACAAATAGTTAAAGTTTAACAAATAGTTAAAGAAGCAGACCCCTAGACTGTTGCGGTTTCCCAGCTTATTTGGACAGTTGGCAACAAAGTGGCAATGGTTGCCACAGTACAAGCAGAGTCCCTGGGATCTTTTATAGCATTTTCCCCAGAGGAAAAGAGGATAAATGAGTAGTGCCAATTTGCATTGGCGCCTTCTGGAGAGGTTGAGAGGATCCAAAAAGGGTTAGATCCTCTGCAGAAGGAGTCTAAAAGACCAAAATTGGGGTTTCCGCTGCAACCGCGTAATTATCAGGTCAGCCCACTGTGCTTCAGAACCAGAAGAGAGTAGATTAAAGTATAGTATACAACATAAAAAACATATGGGGAGCACCAGAAAAATGGTCAGGCTATCGTTTCTGTGTACTGCTGGAGGTGTGCTTGGAAGTGCACTCGCTGTAGATCTGAGGGGAAGATCTGAAATGAGGGGAAACTCTGCTGACTTCTATTATCCACTCATGTACAAACAAAACTGCAGTTTTTTTTATTTTCCTTGCATGTTCCCCTCAGATCTATAGCGACTGCACTTCTAAGTGAATTTGCTTTTAGTAAATAAACCCCTATATCACACAGAGACAGTTCTTGGACTTTCCTCCACAAAAAAATTAGCCTATATAGAGTCTATCTTCATAGAAAAAATTTCCTGTTAAATGTTTGGAATAACGCCAACTCCTAGCATAGGTGATCAGGCACTATAGCTGTCTTCTGTGTTATTCACCTAAAGCAGCCCCCTTTCTCATAAGGCAAGGTACTCGGTTGCCCCCAGGTCTTATAAACAATTCTATAGTGCCTGGCTACCACGATGGGGCAGGCACAAACTGAGCACAGCGAACAGGTGCTCAAACTAAGCTCAGCAAACAGGTACTTGCGGTTGAAAGACAGACAGAGTGGTCAGTGACAGTCCAGGTTCAGGGTAGGCTGAGTTCCGAGTGTAGTCGATATCCAATCCAAGGTCACCAACAAGGGAATCTAAACTGTCAGGCACAGGAACAAGGCAGACAAACAGGGATCTTGAAGCCTGTGTTACACACACTATCACAAGTCAAACTCTGTGGGTTTGGCTGGCTCTAAACAGATTTGGTCTCTACCCAAAAACTGGCTACATCAATCACTTGCAGGTGGACAGGCAGACAGGGAGAATGCAGCTCAGTCAAAATAAGGATGCTGGAATGAGGCCAGCAGCTGTCATGGAGCAGGAGCACTACACACTCCTGACACTGATCCTTTGCCTGTTTCCTTTCCCTTTATACCCATCTGCATGTCCAGCTGACTATGTTCCTGTGAAACACAAGTCCCAGCTATCCCCTGTGGACAACTGCACTCCACTTACTTGTCTTATAGGTAGTGCTGAACACCCCCCTGTTCGGTTCGCACCAGAACATCTCGAACAGGCAAGAAGTTCTAGCGAACATGCAAACTCTTTTAAAGTCTATGGGAAACAAAAATGAAAAATCAAAAGTCCTCATTTTAAAGTCTTATATGCAATTTATTGCCATAGAAAGTGTATGGGGACCTTGGTACTGCCCTGGGGGACATGTATCAATGCAAAAAGCATTTTTACAGTAGCAGTGATTTTAGTGATGCTTAAAGTGAAACAATAAAAATGAAAAATTCCTTTAAATATCATGCCTTAGCCTGCCTGTAAAGTGGCGCATCTGTACAATGTATGGAGCCTGCTGCAGCAATACTGACATTTCTAAAGGAAAAAATGTCATATAAATTTGCTCGTGGCTGTAATGTATCGCTTCCTCCCGACAATACAGATAAAAAAAATAAACGGTGAAATAAAAAAAAAAAAAAGATGACGTGGGGTCCTCCCCAAAATTCATATCAGGCCCGTATCCGAGCATGCAGCTGGGCAGGTCAGGAAAGGGGGGGAGCGAGCGTGCCCCCCCTCCTGAACCAGATCAGGCCACATGCCCTCAACATGAGGGGGTGGGTGCTTTGGGGCGCGGGAGAGCTCTGACAACCCCAGGCTGTTGTTGTCTGGGTGGCTTATTGAAATCTGGAAGCAAGGGGGCCCACAGATCCCGACCCCCCTCCTTAGCGAATAGGTATCGGGTACATCATAACCGTACCCATTCAGCAAAAAAGTGAAAAAACTTAAGAGACACAGGAAACTGTTTTTGACAAGTCCTTTTAAAGTCCCATTAAAAAGCAAAAAAAAAATTGTGTCCCTCGATGTGAATCCATCGTCAATCACGAAAAATAGAAAAAAATTCAAAAACACTTCGCCTCTTCAGAGGCTACCCACCGTCTGCCCGATCCTCAGCTTTGACAGTTATTTTGTAGGTAAGGGGTGGGGCCACCCAGTTCCGTCACTCGGTGGCACCACCCCTTCTCACATTGTTAAAGGGGCTTCCAGATCCCAAGAAGCCCCCCAACCACAGACCTCGACAAACACAGCTCAAGGTTGTCGGGAAGAGGCCCTTGTCCCCATTAATATGGGGAAAAGGTGCTTTGGGGGGAACCCCAAAGCGCTCTCCCCATGCTGAAGGCAAGCAGCCTGGTATGGTTCAGGTGGGGGAGGGCGCTCGCTCGTTTCCCCCTTTCCCGGCCTGCCAGGCTGAATGCTCCAATAAGGGTCTGGAATTGATTTTGGGGGGGACCTCACACCATTTTTTTTTTTTTACCTTTTGGCGTCTCTCCTTAACTTTCAGTGGGATGGTGATAACGAACAACAGAGTTATCTCCTTTCGATTGATCTCCGCAAAGCTTTTGACTCAGTTCTGTGGCCCTATATATTTGATATTCTGAAGAGATGGGACTTTGGTCCGCACTTCCAGGGAATACTCCAATCCTTATATTCTACACCCTCAGCCCAATTACGGATAGCTGGACAATATTCAACTTAATTTCTTATTCAAAAGGGAACTAGACAAGGCTGCCCACTGTCCCCGATAGTTTTCACCATTGCGATAGAGACTCTGGCTATCGCTATCTGGAAATATCAAGACATTAAAAGGGTCACCTGCGGGACCTCGGAAGACAAATGCGCCTTATTTGCCGATGACCTCTTATTGTTCGTTACTTCTCCCCTTACTTCCATGCCTAATATTCTGAAACTTCTACACCACTTCGGTCAAATCTCAGATCTTCAGGTCAACATATCTAAATACACAGCATTAAACATTTCAGTCCCCAATCACCTTATGGACACTTTTCTGAACCTACTTTCCCTTCACTTGGAACTCCCAGTTTAGTCCATATCTATATGTCAACCTCCCGAACTCCGTCGACAGGATATACTCAGTGAACTACCCAGGCACTTTTAAAAAATTGGAAGAGGATCTTAACTCCTGGTCAAGGCTTGAAGTCTTGTGGATAGGGAGGATCAACACGGTCAAAATAACCTTATTACCACGCATTTTATATCTCTTCAGGTCACTCCCAATCCCCCTCAAAAAATCACAACTTGCACACTTACAATCTAAAATTGTGCATTATGTCTGGGGCAATAAAGGGCATTGCTGCCAGAAATCCACACTTTTTAGAAGGAAAGAGGATGGAGGCTTAGGCCTCCCTAATCTGTGGTGGTATTACCAAGCGTCACAACTTTCTCAAATCTCCATGGTATACTCCAGGGGCCCAAAACTTGACTGGGTCCACATTGAAAGACAGGCGATCCCCCGCAACACCATCGACTACCTCCTTTGGTGTACCCCCAAAAGTAGACCCTCCATACTAGCTCCGACATTATCCCACTCCATTTCACTGTGCGACACTCACTGTTCAAACTACCTTCCCTTGTCTCTGAACTAAAGCCATTGACCCACTTATTTAATAATCCCGCCTTCCCTCCGGGATTGGACATTTGGGTCTTTAAATGGTGGCTCAATAAAGGCTTGTTTAGAATAGTACATTTCTTTAATAGATTAGGCCCCCTTACTCAGGGACACTGCATGAAAATTTTGAAGATGCCCCCTTCGGAATCATTTAGATGCTCCCAAATATCTAATTTCTTCACTCACTCTGGCTTAACAAAAGTGAACCCCCCAAATTCACTCCTTAAGAAAAACTGGTGCTCCAGTATATTGGATCAGAGAAATGGTATTTCCACCATTTATGCCTCTTTAGCAGCTGTTGGAGATAAACCTTCCTATGCACTTTCCTGGGAAACTGACCTAGGTGAATCATGTTCACCCGAAACTTGGTCACACTGCTTTCAACGCTCTTTCAAGGGCGTCTGAAATGTATCCCTAATTGAAGCTAATGTTAAAGTTTTTACCAGATGGTACAGAGTCCCGAGCAGGCTGGCTACTATGTTTCCTAACGCTTCCCCCTTGTGCTTTCCAAAACTGTGGAATGGTAGGTTCCATGCACCACACATGGTGGACTTGCCCGCGCATCAGATCATATTGGAATAAGATTTTCCATTTACTGCGGAAAATCTCTGGCCTGGCTATTCCCCAGGACCTTAAAATAGCTCTCCTCAACTTTAAAATAGAACATGCTCCCAAGCATATGTCCAAACTTTTCTTCTTCATCTTACTCGGTGCTAAAATGACACTTGCTAAATCATGGAAACAGGAAACGGTCTCTCTTACAGCAGCAAAACTGAAAATTTCCTGGATTAGGACTCAGGAAAAATTAGCTAGCATATTGCTTGACAGGGAACGTATCTTTGAAGCTGTCTGGGAACCCTGGGCGGTGTACACTAACACACCCCTTTTTCCAGGCCATCTAATCCCTGACACCGGGAACCTCTGAGGCGACCTCAACCTTGTTTTCCTTTCTTCCTTTACTTCTGGTTCCTTCTCACTACAGAAGTAACCTCTACTAATTTTCTCTCACCTTCTTTCTTCTCCCTTATTCTCTTTTCTGCACGGACTTATTTGGGACCTTTTCAATTATGCAATATTTTATATTGAAGACTGTATCTGATAGACTTCCGGCTCTGGCGCTCATGGGGGAGGAGTGAGCGTGCTAGGCTCCTGCACCGCTCGTGTGTGTATCCACATGTAAAGCCTCCCTGAGTAATGTGATCCGAGACAGTGGAGACAGTGGAGAAAAGTCGATAGATCTGAGCCATCAGAGCCCGCCTGTCTGCACCGCAATGAGTTATGGGGATTGCGGAGCATCTCACCTGTTGTACCGCCAGGACTGCCTGTGCCGACCGCACTGTTGAGCTGCGTCCAAGCAGGACACCACTGGGCTGTGTCTTAGCAGCCGAAATAGCATCCGGAACAGCGGAGAAAGTGAAACTAACAGGAGTAATGGAGAGAGCGAGTGAGCGAGCGAGACACCGGCAGATATCAGAGCTGCTGAAGTGGAACTGCTGGGTATGTGGAGCTCTGTATAAAAACCTGCTATAATTGCTATAATTGCTACATCTGCTATACTACTTATACTGCTTATAAACTTACAAACAAACTTTTTAGATTGTATTATATCGCACTGCTACACCCCACTGCACCTGTGCTATTGCTGCTGGCCACAGTGATAAAGGGAGTTGGGGAGAGACCGACCCATTTCGTTATCTTGCAATTTTGCCTAGTTTTGCTTTTATTGAACTGCATCTTATCGTACCTGTGCACTTGTGCCTGTGCCTATATCACGGGGTTAACACCGACTGGCATTAGCTGACAACGTCTGTTGCAGTAGATAGCAGTAAATGGATCGATTTGTGGAGCGGGGTCGCTCCCAGAGCTTTTAGAGCAGTAACGTCGCCTCAGAGGCATCCCAAACTGCACTTCACACAGGCAAGATACCTGATTGGCCTTCTAATGTGACTATCTCCTTAAATATGCCTACTATGACCACGATGTCTACTATGTCCACCATACCCACTACATCTCTCCAACCTGCTGTACACGCTTCTTCTGGTACATCTCTATCCACCGCATCATCTGCTTCTGCTACCCGTTTGATGGGGGTCCCCAAAATGGTCATCTCTGCATCAACAACTTATCCTTTGGAGGAGGATTCCAATATAGCAGCTGAGTTTCAAACCATCACCAAGCCACAGGAGGAGGTGAGAGAACATGTGAGAGAACATATGGTAATGAATACTCATGTGCAGACCAACACCTCTGAAACCATCCCAGAGGATCCATCCTGTGGTCGGATAGCGGAGGCAGTGGCGGCATTGTTGGCACCCACAATTAAACAAACAGTTGAAACTGCTATAATGCAGGGGCTTACACAGATACAAAAAGAGCTGCGGCTGCATAAACAGCAAATACAGGAAGCAGAGATCAGAATTTCATCTTTGGAAGATGAAACCATAGATAACAGTAGAGATATATCTGCACACGATAATGCCCTGCAACTATTGCAAGAAAAAATAGAGGACTTAGAAAATCGCTGTAGACGGAATAACCTCCGCATCATTGGTGTCCCAGAAACCTTTCAACCTGAGGCACTTACTCATCTCTGCTCCGTAATAATACCAAATGCACTAAGAATAACAACTACCTGTGTAGTAGAATGAGCACATAGGATCGGCAGCCTTAAAGAAGGCAAGAACAACTCTAGGCCAGTCATAGCAAGATATCTGAATTATGCAGATAAAAATCTTATTTTTCAGAAATTGAAACAACAGCATAAATTACAGATTGAAAGCCATTTAATATTAATCTTTGCAGATTATTCAGCAGAGGTATCAAGGAAACGCAAAGCATTCTCCATAATATGTACAACTTTATATCACTACAAGATAAAATTTACACTGGCCTACCCCGCAACATTGTACCTCAATTCGGTAAAGGGTGAACGTATGTCATTCAAAAATCCAGCAGATGTGGAGAAGTATCTCATCTCTATCAATATACCTGTGGAGGAGAGTTCGTACTCAAGCAGAAAGACAGCTTTATCTAGGAAAGCACGGATTGACCTCTCTAGAGACATTAAGAAAAAGGTCAAAACAGGTGTAAAGAGCGTAAGCAGATATGGAGGAGATAACAACCCGTCTCCCCGGCATTGGTTACAGATAATGGGAACACTGGGGTTGAATATGTAAAATGGAGAGTGGGCTTAGAGAGATTTCTTTTGAAGGGCCTAAAATTGCCACATAATGGGTAATGATTGTGTGTTATAATTTTGTCTTAAAGTAAACGACATCCTCATGGTTTGATTTCACGGGTTAGGTTAGGAGCCGCTAGGGTGCGTACTCCTTCACATGTAGAAAAAGGTGAAGTCAGAAATTTGCTTATTATACAGGAATGCCCCTATCAAGGGACTTCCTGTTTCCTTTTCTTTTTTTTTTCTTTCCCCCTTCTTTTCCCCTTCTTTCCTTACATGTTTATGTTATACCTTATTTGACATTTCTCACACCTCACAGACAATATTCGAGAGAGACGGCAGACGCCCGATTGAGGTATCCATATTGCATTCTATATATGAACAAGGATATTGAATCCTATTGTCAGCTAAGATGGCCCCCTTGAATATCATATCATAGAACGTGAAGGGACTACGTTCTCTAAATAAACGAATGCGCATCCTTAGACATCCGAAACAATTAAAAGCCGACATAGCCCTTTTGCAAGAAACACACCTAGGTGAAGACACATTCCATTATATGAAAAAGCTATGGGTTGGGGAAGTGATAGGTTCATCTGCGATACATCGAAAGGCAGGCATTTTAATTCTCATAAATAGGGCGCTGGCTTGTAGCATACATTCAGTACATACAGACTTATCGGGTAGGAAGGTATCAGCTTTAATCGAATTACCTGAACACTCCCTTCAAATTTCAAATATATACGCACCTAACTCTCCCATTAAGGTATTTTTTGAGGAGACAGTAGCATGGCTCTGTCAGGACCAAGCTACATACTGTATAGTAGGAGGAGATTTTAACTCAGTTATGTGCTCGCGAGAGGACCGCAAAACTGGGTCCCTATCCCCCGCCCCTTTAGCTCAGACCCCTTATGAAGAACGTACTACGTTTCTTCGGGATATGATGCACTCCCAGAAGTTAATTGATTTTTGGCGTCTTACCCACCCTATTGAAAGGGAATACACTTTCTTTTCATATCCTCATAATTCCATGGCTCGGCTGGATTACCTATTTTGTACACAAAACTTGGTTCCATATATAAAATCATCAAGTATACATGATATAGCAGTTTCTGACCACGCCCCTAGATCAATGTCTCTAACATTAACATATAATCAGAATCTGCCTAGAATGTGGAGATTTCCAAATTACTTGGCAGATAGAGAAGAGTTTGTTTGCTTTTTACAAACTTCTTGGGCTGAATATATACTAAATAATGGGGAAGAATGTACTGACCCCATATTATTATGGGAAGCGGGTAAATCGGTTCTGCGGGGCAATATTATATCCTATACTACAAGATATAAAAAGACTCTAATGTCGACTTATACACAACTTAGTGAACTACGCATAGCTCAACAGAACATGACACAGCTCAATACCTCAGAAAACATAAATCAGTGGCATAACGCTAAACAAAATTTTGATCTATGGGCAGAAAGGGTGGAACAAATAAAGCACTCATATTTAGAGGCCAAACTTCATCGGTTTGGCAACAAACCTAGTAAGTTAATTTCTAGACTAATAAAGGGGCCTCATTCCACTAAGCAAATAACCTCTCTTTGCGATTCGCAAGGACAAGTCACTCATTCTCCCGCAGCCATTACGGCTATACTGGAGAAAAGCTACACAGAATTATATGCTGAAGGCTCTATAGACTCGGAGGCAGCAGTGAAATGATGAAATACCATAAATCTCCCCTCTCTCTCTGAGGATCAAATAGGCCTGATTAATGCTCTGATATCCCAAAGTGAGATAAATAACATTATTAAAACATTAGCAAATGAAAAAGCCCGGGACCTGATGGCTATACGAACAAATTTTATAAAAAAATGTCGGATAGACTGCTACCCTATCTCACATCTCTGTTTGAAACAATGGACGAAAGGCACTTATCTTCCAACAGGGTACGAATCATATATTAAACTTATCCCCAAAAAGGGTAAAGATATTTTACAGCCTGGATCGTACCATACAATTTCGTTATTGAACATAGATGCAAAGATACTGGCTAGGCTGATAGCCACTAGAATAGCTGTGATTTTACCATCTCTCATTCACGAGACACAATCAGGCTTTGTTAAAGGCCGATCAGCTACTTTAAATATTCGAAAGGTTATAGCAGCCATGGAACATGCAAAGGCAAACCCGATTAAATCAATGGCTATAGTCTCTCTTGACGCAGAAAAAGCCTTTGATAACATCAATCTGGAATGGCTTTTTCTAAGTTTGAATAGACTGGGTTTCTCAGGATGTGCCTTGGAATTTCTACGAGCTATGTACGATAAACCAATAGCCAGAATCGTATCTTCAGCGGGGATGTCTGCCTCTATATCCTTACATAAGGGCACGAGACAGGGATGCCCTCTTTCCCCGATCCTTTTCAACCTTGCCTTGGAGCCCTTATCTAAATATTTTCTGGATGAGGCCCCAATACAGGGTATCCAAATAGGGACCAAAGAAATAAGAACGGCACTATTTGCAGATGATATGCTGTTTTTCACGTCTAACCCTCAGGCCGATTTAAAAACTATACAACGTACTCTAAATGACTTTGAAAAACTTACAGGTCTTAAAGTAAACCATAATAAGAGTGAGGTTCTTCCACTTACTACTCCTACCATACTCCACTGGGATACATCCTGTCCTTTTCCTCTTGTACAGTCATATATTACATACTTAGGAATTAAAATTGGCAGAGATTTATCTTCATTGTATTTGTTAAACTTCACCCCATTGTTTGAAAAGATAAAGAAAGAATTGCGCATGTGGCATAAATTACCCCTGTCATTCTTTGGGAGATGCCACTTGATTAAGATGATCAGCTTCCCATGCCTACTATATCAGTTACAAACTATACCGCTTCTATTGAAACACAAAGACATTCAAACTTTGAACAGAGCTTTTTCAAAATGTATATGGCAAGGCAAACGCTCGCGAATTTTGCTGGATAAGTTACATCTCCCAAAGAACATAGGGGGGCTGGTCTCCCAGATGTCAGACTGTATAATCTTGCATGTTTGTTGAGATATGGACTGGACTGGCTTGTGGAGGGAAACTGCTATACTAATAATGCTTTGGAGGAACAAATTGCTTATCCTTTGAGTTTGGCGGGCATCCTGCATAGCAAATTTTCATCTCTTCCAAAAATTATACAACAACATGTTTTGCTAAGAGATACCTTTATAGCCTGGAGGGAAACTCATAAGAAACTACATGTACCACTAGGTATTTCAAAGTATCTACCATTGGTTGGAAACCCAATGTTTCCTCAGGCAAGGGACCATCTAGCCTTTGAATACTGGAAATCTAAGGGCTTGGTGAGAGCATACTCTCTGACACAAATGGAAAATGGGACTTCCAGACTTAAATTTAAATCTTTTCAGGATCTTGCTGCAGAATATGATCTCCCTAAATCTCACTTCCTGGCCTACCATCAAGCAACTTCGTATATATCCTCATGTGCTCCAAGCCTGTTAGAGGGCTTTCAACATACGATTGACACTCTGATAACACAGAGGTCTTTTTCAATATCGACAATATTTAATTTATTACAAGATGAATTGCTTCCTCCCTCCACAGATAGAATCTTTGAAAAGTGGCACATAGATTTCCCTGGAATGGAGTTCTCACACTTGATACTTCAGGGCTATAGGCATGTCAATACACTTACGGTGAACGAAAAATGGAGAGAGACCCAATTCAAATTTATCCATAAAGCCTATATTCCAGCCCTCTTCACCAAAGATAAGAGAACTAAAGCTGTATGTCCTCTCTGTTTGTCAATGAGGCCCACGTTGGCTCACAGATTTTGGTACTGTTCTAGAGTGATTCCATTCTGGGATAGAGTGGCGCACTATGCCAATATAGTAATGAAAACCTGCCTACTGAAATCTCCGCACCTTATGCTATTTGGAATTAACTTTGCTCAGACAAACCTACTGCCTACTGTCCCCACATGGACACATATATGTTTTTTGGCGGCTAAGAGGACCATTTTAAAATCATGGATCCAGCCTAGCCCCCCTACTCTATCTGCTCTTAAAAGGGAGCTTTGGTTACTATTATATAAGGAACGTATGGATACAGTCCTGCAACATTATATTTCTACAAAGATGTTCTTCGACAAATGGCAACCTTTTATAGAGCAAGAACTCGCGGAAGCGGATATACAACATTTTATGAAACCTTTTAGATACACGGACTGGTATTTAGAGGCAGAAATAGAACAAACTTTGGGAAAATTAAAGATAAGTGATCCGTAGATCTGAACAAAACAAACACCCTTTTTCTTAAATTGATTAATGGACTTATTCTCTGTTTATACAGAGGCCTTATATATCTATACAGAGGTATGTAGTGGTGACGGACTAATATTCTAGGATATACACGGAAATACCTACCCCTTATAGTAATAGTAAAAAACAAAAACGAATCAATCGGACCAGCCTATATTAATATCAGATGTTGAGAAATTATATTCCCCCCCCCCCCGACTTTTTTATTTTTCTCCTTTTCTTCTCTATTTACTATAGATCATAGATTTTGATATTGTGATTATTATTTTTATATGTTTTGTATGACTTGTTGGTTATAAAAAAAATTAATAAAAAGAGATTTAAAAAAAAAAAAAGACTGTATCTGCTAATAACATTTTATACCCATATGTCTCTGGACTTAATCATGATCTATGTTGATAGTACAGTCATTTCTGTATACATTTGCTTTTGAAATCCCATGTTACATATTCCATGTTGTTACTTTGACCTTTCATTTTGTACATTTCTACTTAAAATCAATAAAAATGTATTGCAAGTTAAAAGTGTGAGGCAGCCAGCAATTAAGTCATGGCTGGTATGGCATGGCTTCTCTGTGTTGAGGGTTCAAGGTACCCTATGAGTTGGGTATAAAGCTCCATGATAAGTAGCTTGGATAACCTGAACTGTTTGGATAACCTGAACATCTGCAGGGTATCAGCATCCGTGAATTGATCTAGCAGTGTGCGCTCCTTAAAGCTTCTTTCCCTTAAAAGGACCACTTGAGATCTTATTCTCCTGCTCCTCTTCTGGATTGCTTTAAATTTCAGAAGACTGGATTCAAAGGGCTCCATCATCTTTGTTATGCCGTCAAACAATTGCTGACTAAAATCTAGCTGACACCTGCTCCGGCTTGCACTTTCCCACCTATTTTTTAAACCAATCACTGGGGGGTCTGACTATTGCCATAGTTATTGCTTAGTTATTGCAAGCTTGGACCAGTACTTAATTAGCACACATTATTTATTTTTTATTTATTTATTTATTTCCTTTTTTGAATTGTCTTTTATGCCTTTTTATGTGGTATTTAACAAGCGTTTTTGGTGTTTGTACTAAATACCGCATACGAGCAATAGTGAATTTACATTTTCTCTATTGCATGAGTTAAGTGGTTGCATGACTGTCATAAAGCATGTGATAACCTTTAGAAAATTGTGCCCTATAACTTTTACATGAAATAAATAATATACACTGATTTCAGTTATTTTTACCAAAGAAATTTAGCAGAAAAAAAATTGCCAAAAATTTATGAAGAAAAATAATTTATTTGCAAAAGTTTATAACAAAAAAACAAGAAAACATGTTTTGTTTTCTAAATTGTCTGTATTTTTGAAGTTATATAGAAAAAAAAACTGAAAAACCTAGAAGTGATTAAATACCGCTAAATGAAAGCTCTATCTGCCTCACAAAAATTATAAAAAATGAATTTGGGTACAGTGTTGCATGACTGAGTAATTGTCATGTAAAATTTGACAGAACTGAAAAGATTAAAATGGGCAGGGCAGGAAGCGGTGAAAGAGTCCGGTACTGAGATGGTAAAAATAGACAAATTCCCTAAATAACTTGGTTTTGGAAAAGCCTTAAACCTGCGCATGAAGTGGTGCATCTGTAGAATTTACTCTTGCAAAAGTGATATTTAAATTAAAAAAACTCTGCCACTAAATGACAGTTCCAACCTCACCTGTTTGTAAACAAAAAGTGACTGGGGAATCTTAGGTGTCGTCTTTGACCATATATAGTCAGTGACATCAGCCAGCATCCCTGCATTAAACTCAGAGGCAATCCAAAACTGAATCTTCACTTTCAACCATCCTCTTTTTTTTATTTTTCCTTAATTTAAGATTTACCACCATTAACCTCCTTAGCGGTATTCCCGAGTGTGGCTCAGTGGAATATTTCAGTGCCATCAGTGGTAACCCCGAGCCACCCTCGTGGTACTGCATCGCTGGATCCTGGTAGAGGGTACTTACCTTGTCCCCGGGATCCCGCGATGTGTCCCTGCAGCATGCGGCGGCCAGATCTTCCGCCTGATGCTCTGAGCCCCGTCTTCCGTCACCTGCGACGTGACGCTCGCAGGGGGGAGGAACCGGCGGCAAATTTGAAAAGTAAAACACACAAACACACTGATATATTGTAATCTGATTGGATTACATTACAAAATAAAATAAATTGACATTAGTTTTCCCCCCAGTGCCCTTTCCTGCAGTTTTACTGTACTTTATATATATATATTAAAAAAGAATAGCGCGCAAATGCAAAGGAAATTACTACCAAATCTGAAGAGAGTCCATAAATAAAAATGGGGGTTTGGTCCCACCATATGGCCATATCGTGCTCAAGCCCACTACTGCGTCAAAGTACCCCATTATCAGTGGGTCCTACACTATCCATGAAAAAGAGATGAATCCAGCCTTTCTAACCCATGGAGATAATACTCCTTGCTGGGAAAAATGTGCAAATGCACTACAGGGGACTCCTCCTATATCCACTTGATGGTGGACACTGATTGAGTACAGGTGTGTGTGGGGGGTGGGGAGGGCTGCTCAACCTCGATAGTCTGGTCAGACCGAATACATAATAAACAGGCAAAAAATTTGGGGGAGCATACCCATGTATTTCCAAAGCTGCTGCAGCTATGAACCAAAAGACATGTATATTAAAAAAGAATAGCGCGCAAATGCAAAGAAAATTACTACCAAATCTGAAGAGAGTCCATAAATAAAAATGGGGGTTTGGTCCCACCATATGGCCATATCGTGCTCAAGCCCACTACTGCGTCAAAGTACCCCATTATCAGTGGGTCCTACGCTATCCATGAAAAAGAGATAAATCCAGCCTTTCTAACCCATGGAGATAATACTCCTTGCTGGGAAAAATGTGCAAATGCACTACAGGGGACTCCTCCTATATCCACTTGATGGTGGACACTGATTGAGTACAGGTGTGTGTGGGGGGTGGGGAGGGCTGCTCAACCTCGATAGTCTGGTCAGACCGAATACATAATAAACAGGCAAAAAATTTGGGGGAGCATACCCATGTATTTCCAAAGCTGCTGCAGCTATGAACCAAAAGACATGTATATTAAAAAAGAATAGCGCGCAAATGCAAAGGAAATTACTACCAAATCTGAAGAGAGTCCATAAATAAAAATGGGGGTTTGGTCCCACCATATGGCCATATCGTGCTCAAGCCCACTACTGCGTCAAAGTACCCCATTATCAGTGGGTCCTACACTATCCATGAAAAAGAGATGAATCCAGCCTTTCTAACCCATGGAGATAATACTCCTTGCTGGGAAAAATGTGCAAATGCACTACAGGGGACTCCTCCTATATCCACTTGATGGTGGACACTGATTGAGTACAGGTGTGTGTGGGGGGTGGGGAGGGCTGCTCAACCACGATAGTCTGGTCAGACCGAATACATAATAAACAGGCAAAAAATTTGGGGGAGCATACCCATGTATTTCCAAAGCTGCTGCAGCTATGAACCAAAAGACATGTATATTAAAAAAGAATAGCGCGCAAATGCAAAGGAAATTACTACCAAATCTGAAGAGAGTCCATAAATAAAAATGGGGGTTTGGTCCCACCATATGGCCATATCGTGCTCAAGCCCACTACTGCGTCAAAGTACCCCATTATCAGTGGGTCCTACACTATCCATGAAAAAGAGATGAATCCAGCCTTTCTAACCCATGGAGATAATACTCCTTGCTGGGAAAAATGTGCAAATGCACTACAGGGGACTCCTCCTATATCCACTTGATGGTGGACACTGATTGAGTACAGGTGTGTGTGGGGGGTGGGGAGGGCTGCTCAACCTCGATAGTCTGGTCAGACCGAATACATAATAAACAGGCAAAAAATTTGGGGGAGCATACCCATGTATTTCCAAAGCTGCTGCAGCTATGAACCAAAAGACATGTATATTAAAAAAGAATAGCGCGCAAATGCAAAGAAAATTACTACCAAATCTGAAGAGAGTCCATAAATAAAAATGGGGGTTTGGTCCCACCATATGGCCATATCGTGCTCAAGCCCACTACTGCGTCAAAGTACCCCATTATCAGTGGGTCCTACGCTATCCATGAAAAAGAGATAAATCCAGCCTTTCTAACCCATGGAGATAATACTCCTTGCTGGGAAAAATGTGCAAATGCACTACAGGGGACTCCTCCTATATCCACTTGATGGTGGACACTGATTGAGTACAGGTGTGTGTGGGGGGTGGGGAGGGCTGCTCAACCTCGATAGTCTGGTCAGACCGAATACATAATAAACAGGCAAAAAATTTGGGGGAGCATACCCATGTATTTCCAAAGCTGCTGCAGCTATGAACCAAAAGACATGTATATTAAAAAAGAATAGCGCGCAAATGCAAAGGAAATTACTACCAAATCTGAAGAGAGTCCATAAATAAAAATGGGGGTTTGGTCCCACCATATGGCCATATCGTGCTCAAGCCCACTACTGCGTCAAAGTACCCCATTATCAGTGGGTCCTACACTATCCATGAAAAAGAGATGAATCCAGCCTTTCTAACCCATGGAGATAATACTCCTTGCTGGGAAAAATGTGCAAATGCACTACAGGGGACTCCTCCTATATCCACTTGATGGTGGACACTGATTGAGTACAGGTGTGTGTGGGGGGTGGGGAGGGCTGCTCAACCTCGATAGTCTGGTCAGACCGAATACATAATAAACAGGCAAAAAATTTGGGGGAGCATACCCATGTATTTAAAAAGCTGCTGCAGCTATGAACCAAAAGACATGTATATTAAAAAAGAATAGCGCGCAAATGCAAAGGAAATTACTACCTTTCTAACCCATGGAGATAATACTCCTTGCTGGGAAAAATGTGCAAATGCACTACAGGGGACTCCTCCTATATCCACTTGATGGTGGACACTGATTGAGTACAGGTGTGTGTGGGGGGTGGGGAGGGCTGCTCAACCTCGATAGTCTGGTCAGACCGAATACATAATAAACAGGCAAAAAATTTGGGGGAGCATACCCATGTATTTCCAAAGCTGCTGCAGCTATGAACCAAAAGACATGTATATTAAAAAAGAATAGCGCGCAAATGCAAAGGAAATTACTACCAAATCTGAAGAGAGTCCATAAATAAAAATGGGGGTTTGGTCCCACCATATGGCCATATCGTGCTCAAGCCCACTACTGCGTCAAAGTACCCCATTATCAGTGGGTCCTACACTATCCATGAAAAAGAGTTGAATCCAGCCTTTCTAACCCATGGAGATAATACTCCTTGCTGGGAAAAATGTGCAAATGCACTACAGGGGACTCCTCCTATATCCACTTGATGGTGGACACTGATTGAGTACAGGTGTGTGTGGGGGGTGGGGAGGGCTGCTCAACCTCGATAGTCTGGTCAGACCGAATACATAATAAACAGGCAAAAAATTTGGGGGAGCATACCCATGTATTTCCAAAGCTGCTGCAGCTATGAACCAAAAGACATGTATATTAAAAAAGAATAGCGCGCAAATGCAAAGGAAATTACTACCAAATCTGAAGAGAGTCCATAAATAAAAATGGGGGTTTGGTCCCACCATATGGCCATATCGTGCTCAAGCCCACTACTGCGTCAAAGTACCCCATTATCAGTGGGTCCTACACTATCCATGAAAAAGAGATGAATCCAGCCTTTCTAACCCATGGAGATAATACTCCTTGCTGGGAAAAATGTGCAAATGCACTACAGGGGACTCCTCCTATATCCACTTGATGGTGGACACTGATTGAGTACAGGTGTGTGTGGGGGGTGGGGAGGGCTGCTCAACCTCGATAGTCTGGTCAGACCGAATACATAATAAACAGGCAAAAAATTTGGGGGAGCATACCCATGTATTTCCAAAGCTGCTGCAGCTATGAACCAAAAGACATGTATATTAAAAAAGAATAGCGCGCAAATGCAAAGGAAATTACTACCAAATCTGAAGAGAGTCCATAAATAAAAATGGGGGTTTGGTCCCACCATATGGCCATATCGTGCTCAAGCCCACTACTGCGTCAAAGTACCCCATTATCAGTGGGTCCTACACTATCCATGAAAAAGAGATGAATCCAGCCTTTCTAACCCATGGAGATAATACTCCTTGCTGGGAAAAATGTGCAAATGCACTACAGGGGACTCCTCCTATATCCACTTGATGGTGGACACTGATTGAGTACAGGTGTGTGTGGGGGGTGGGGAGGGCTGCTCAACCTCGATAGTCTGGTCAGACCGAATACATAATAAACAGGCAAAAAATTTGGGGGAGCATACCCATGTATTTCCAAAGCTGCTGCAGCTATGAACCAAAAGACATGTATATTAAAAAAGAATAGCGCGCAAATGCAAAGGAAATTACTACCAAATCTGAAGAGAGTCCATAAATAAAAATGGGGGTTTGGTCCCACCATATGGCCATATCATGCTCAAGCCCACTACTGCGTCAAAGTACCCCATTATCAGTGGGTCCTACACTATCCATGAAAAAGAGATGAATCCAGCCTTTCTAACCCATGGAGATAATACTCCTTGCTGGGAAAAATGTGCAAATGCACTACAGGGGACTCCTCCTATATCCACTTGATGGTGGACACTGATTGAGTACAGGTGTGTGTGGGGGGTGGGGAGGGCTGCTCATCCTCGATAGTCTGGTCAGACCGAATACATAATAAACAGGCAAAAAATTTGGGGGAGCATACCCATGTATTTCCAAAGCTGCTGCAGCTATGAACCAAAAGACATGTATATTAAAAAAGAATAGCGCGCAAATGCAAAGGAAATTACTACCAAATCTGAAGAGAGTCCATAAATAAAAATGGGGGTTTGGTCCCACCATATGGCCATATCATGCTCAAGCCCACTACTGCGTCAAAGTACCCCATTATCAGTGGGTCCTACGCTATCCATGAAAAAGAGATGAATCCAGCCTTTCTAACCCATGGAGATAATACTCCTTGCTGGGAAAAATGTGCAAATGCACTACAGGGGACTCCTCCTATATCCACTTGATGGTGGACACTGATTGAGTACAGGTGTGTGTGGGGGGTGGGGAGGGCTGCTCAACCTCGATAGTCTGGTCAGACCGAATACATAATAAACAGGCAAAAAATTTGGGGGAGCATACCCATGTATTTCCAAAGCTGCTGCAGCTATGAACCAAAAGACATGTATATTAAAAAAGAATAGCGCGCAAATGCAAAGGAAATTACTACCTTTCTAACCCATGGAGATAATACTCCTTGCTGGGAAAAATGTGCAAATGCACTACAGGGGACTCCTCCTATATCCACTTGATGGTGGACACTGATTGAGTACAGGTGTGTGTGGGGGGTGGGGAGGGCTGCTCAACCTCTATAGTCTGGTCAGACCGAATACATAATAAACAGGCAAAAAATTTGGGGGAGCATACCCATGTATTTCCAAAGCTGCTGCAGCTATGAACCAAAAGACATGTATATTAAAAAAGAATAGCGCGCAAATGCAAAGGAAATTACTACCAAATCTAAAGAGAGTCCATAAATAAAAATGGGGGTTTGGTCCCACCATATGGCCATATCGTGCTCAAGCCCACTACTGCGTCAAAGTACCCCATTATCAGTGGGTCCTACACTATCCATGAAAAAGAGATGAATCCAGCCTTTCTAACCCATGGAGATAATACTCCTTGCTGGGAAAAATGTGCAAATGCACTACAGGGGACTCCTCCTATATCCACTTGATGGTGGACACTGATTGAGTACAGGTGTGTGTGGGGGGTGGGGAGGGCTGCTCAACCTCAATAGTCTGGTCAGACCGAATACATAATAAACAGGCAAAAAATTTGGGGGAGCATACCCATGTATTTCCAAAGCTGCTGCAGCTATGAACCAAAAGACATGTATATTAAAAAAGAATAGCGCGCAAATGCAAAGGAAATTACTACCAAATCTGAAGAGAGTCCATAAATAAAAATGGGGGTTTGGTCCCACCATATGGCCATATCGTGCTCAAGCCCACTACTGCGTCAAAGTACCCCATTATCAGTGGGTCCTACACTATCCATGAAAAAGAGATGAATCCAGCCTTTCTAACCCATGGAGATAATACTCCTTGCTGGGAAAAATGTGCAAATGCACTACAGGGGACTCCTCCTATATCCACTTGATGGTGGACACTGATTGAGTACAAGTGTGTGTGGGGGGTGGGGAGGGCTGCTCAACCTCGATAGTCTGGTCAGACCGAATACATAATAAACAGGCAAAAAATTTGGGGGAGCATACCCATGTATTTCAAAAGCTGCTGCAGCTATGAACCAAAAGACATGTATATTAAAAAAGAATAGCGCGCAAATGCAAAGGAAATTACTACCAAATCTGAAGAGAGTCCATAAATAAAAATGGGGGTTTGGTCCGACCATATGGCCATATCGTGCTCAAGCCCACTACTGCGTCAAAGTACCCCATTATCAGTGGGTCCTACACTATCCATGAAAAAGAGATGAATCCAGCCTTTCTAACCCATGGAGATAATACTCCTTGCTGGGAAAAATGTGCAAATGCACTACAGGGGACTCCTCCTATATCCACTTGATGGTGGACACTGATTGAGTACAGGTGTGTGTGGGGGGTGGGGAGGGCTGCTCAACCTCGATAGTCTGGTCAGACCGAATACATAATAAACAGGCAAAAAATTTGGGGGAGCATACCCATGTATTTCAAAAGCTGCTGCAGCTATGAACCAAAAGACATGTATATTAAAAAAGAATAGCGCGCAAATGCAAAGGAAATTACTACCAAATCTGAAGAGAGTCCATAAATAAAAATGGGGGTTTGGTCCCACCATATGGCCATATCGTGCTCAAGCCCACTACTGCGTCAAAGTACCCCATTATCAGTGGGTCCTACACTATCCATGAAAAAGAGATGAATCCAGCCTTTCTAACCCATGGAGATAATACTCCTTGCTGGGAAAAATGTGCAAATGCACTACAGGGGACTCCTCCTATATCCACTTGATGGTGGACACTGATTGAGTACAGGTGTGTGTGGGGGGTGGGGAGGGCTGCTCAACCTCGATAGTCTGGTCAGACCGAATACATAATAAACAGGCAAAAAATTTGGGGGAGCATACCCATGTATTTCCAAAGCTGCTGCAGCTATGAACCAAAAGACATGTATATTAAAAAAGAATAGCGCGCAAATGCAAAGGAAATTACTACCTTTCTAACCCATGGAGATAATACTCCTTGCTGGGAAAAATGTGCAAATGCACTACAGGGGACTCCTCCTATATCCACTTGATGGTGGACACTGATTGAGTACAGGTGTGTGTGGGGGGTGGGGAGGGCTGCTCAACCTCGATAGTCTGGTCAGACCGAATACATAATAAACAGGCAAAAAATTTGGGGGAGCATACCCATGTATTTCCAAAGCTGCTGCAGCTATGAACCAAAAGACATGTATATTAAAAAAGAATAGCGCGCAAATGCAAAGGAAATTACTACCAAATCTGAAGAGAGTCCATAAATAAAAATGGGGGTTTGGTCCCACCATATGGCCATATCGTGCTCAAGCCCACTACTGCGTCAAAGTACCCCATTATCAGTGGGTCCTACACTATCCATGAAAAAGAGATGAATCCAGCCTTTCTAACCCATGGAGATAATACTCCTTGCTGGGAAAAATGTGCAAATGCACTACAGGGGACTCCTCCTATATCCACTTGATGGTGGACACTGATTGAGTACAGGTGTGTGTGGGGGGTGGGGAGGGCTGCTCAACCTCGATAGTCTGGTCAGACCGAATACATAATAAACAGGCAAAAAATTTGGGGGAGCATACCAATGTATTTCCAAAGCTGCTGCAGCTATGAACCAAAAGACATGTATATTAAAAAAGAATAGCGCGCAAATGCAAAGGGAATTACTACCAAATCTGAAGAGAGTCCATAAATAAAAATGGGGGTTTGGTCCCACCATATGGCCATATCGTGCTCAAGCCCACTACTGCGTCAAAGTACCCCATTATCAGTGGGTCCTACACTATCCATGAAAAAGAGATGAATCCAGCCTTTCTAACCCATGGAGATAATACTCCTTGCTGGGAAAAATGTGCAAATGCACTACAGGGGACTCCTCCTATATCCACTTGATGGTGGACACTGATTGAGTACAGGTGTGTGTGGGGGGTGGGGAGGGCTGCTCAACCTCGATAGTCTGGTCAGACCGAATACATAATAAACAGGCAAAAAATTTGGGGGAGCATACCCATGTATTTCCAAAGCTGCTGCAGCTATGAACCAAAAGACATGTATATTAAAAAAGAATAGCGCGCAAATGCAAAGGAAATTACTACCAAATCTGAAGAGAGTCCATAAATAAAAATGGGGGTTTGGTCCCACCATATGGCCATATCGTGCTCAAGCCCACTACTGCGTCAAAGTACCCCATTATCAGTGGGTCCTACACTATCCATGAAAAAGAGATGAATCCAGCCTTTCTAACCCATGGAGATAATACTCCTTGCTGGGAAAAATGTGCAAATGCACTACAGGGGACTCCTCCTATATCCACTTGATGGTGGACACTGATTGAGTACAGGTGTGTGTGGGGGGTGGGGAGGGCTGCTCAACCTCGATAGTCTGGTCAGACCGAATACATAATAAACAGGCAAAAAATTTGGGGGAGCATACCCATGTATTTCCAAAGCTGCTGCAGCTATGAACCAAAAGACATGTATATTAAAAAAGAATAGCGCGCAAATGCAAAGGAAATTACTACCTTTCTAACCCATGGAGATAATACTCCTTGCTGGGAAAAATGTGCAAATGCACTACAGGGGACTCCTCCTATATCCACTTGATGGTGGACACTGATTGAGTACAGGTGTGTGTGGGGGGTGGGGAGGGCTGCTCAACCTCGATAGTCTGGTCAGACCGAATACATAATAAACAGGCAAAAAATTTGGGGGAGCATACCCATGTATTTCCAAAGCTGCTGCAGCTATGAACCAAAAGACATGTATATTAAAAAAGAATAGCGCGCAAATGCAAAGGAAATTACTACCAAATCTGAAGAGAGTCCATAAATAAAAATGGGGGTTTGGTCCCACCATATGGCCATATCGTGCTCAAGCCCACTACTGCGTCAAAGTACCCCATTATCAGTGGGTCCTACACTATCCATGAAAAAGAGATGAATCCAGCCTTTCTAACCCATGGAGATAATACTCCTTGCTGGGAAAAATGTGCAAATGCACTACAGGGGACTCCTCCTATATCCACTTGATGGTGGACACTGATTGAGTACAGGTGTGTGTGGGGGGTGGGGAGGGCTGCTCAACCTCGATAGTCTGGTCAGACCGAATACATAATAAACAGGCAAAAAATTTGGGGGAGCATACCAATGTATTTCCAAAGCTGCTGCAGCTATGAACCAAAAGACATGTATATTAAAAAAGAATAGCGCGCAAATGCAAAGGGAATTACTACCAAATCTGAAGAGAGTCCATAAATAAAAATGGGGGTTTGGTCCCACCATATGGCCATATCGTGCTCAAGCCCACTACTGCGTCAAAGTACCCCATTATCAGTGGGTCCTACACTATCCATGAAAAAGAGATGAATCCAGCCTTTCTAACCCATGGAGATAATACTCCTTGCTGGGAAAAATGTGCAAATGCACTACAGGGGACTCCTCCTATATCCACTTGATGGTGGACACTGATTGAGTACAGGTGTGTGTGGGGGGTGGGGAGGGCTGCTCAACCTCGATAGTCTGGTCAGACCGAATACATAATAAACAGGCAAAAAATTTGGGGGAGCATACCCATGTATTTCCAAAGCTGCTGCAGCTATGAACCAAAAGACATGTATATTAAAAAAGAATAGCGCGCAAATGCAAAGGAAATTACTACCAAATCTGAAGAGAGTCCATAAATAAAAATGGGGGTTTGGTCCCACCATATGGCCATATCGTGCTCAAGTCCACTACTGCGTCAAAGTACCCCATTATCAGTGGGTCCTACGCTATCCATGAAAAAGAGATGAATCCAGCCTTTCTAACCCATGGAGATAATACTCCTTGCTGGGAAAAATGTGCAAATGCACTACAGGGGACTCCTCCTATATCCACTTGATGGTGGACACTGATTGAGTACAGGTGTGTGTGGGGGGTGGGGAGGGCTGCTCAACCTCGATAGTCTGGTCAGACCGAATACATAATAAACAGGCAAAAAATTTGGGGGAGCATACCCATGTATTTCCAAAGCTGCTGCAGCTATGAACCAAAAGACATGTATATTAAAAAAGAATAGCGCGCAAATGCAAAGGAAATTACTACCAAATCTGAAGAGAGTCCATAAATAAAAATGGGGGTTTGGTCCCACCATATGGCCATATCGTGCTCAAGTCCACTACTGCGTCAAAGTACCCCATTATCAGTGGGTCCTACGCTATCCATGAAAAAGAGATGAATCCAGCCTTTCTAACCCATGGAGATAATACTCCTTGCTGGGAAAAATGTGCAAATGCACTACAGGGGACTCCTCCTATATCCACTTGATGGTGGACACTGATTGAGTACAGGTGTGTGTGGGGGGTGGGGAGGGCTGCTCAACCTCGATAGTCTGGTCAGACCGAATACATAATAAACAGGCAAAAAATTTGGGGGAGCATACCCATGTATTTCCAAAGCTGCTGCAGCTATGAACCAAAAGACATGTATATTAAAAAAGAATAGCGCGCAAATGCAAAGGAAATTACTACCAAATCTGAAGAGAGTCCATAAATAAAAATGGGGGTTTGGTCCCACCATATGGCCATATCGTGCTCAAGCCCACTACTGCGTCAAAGTACCCCATTATCAGTGGGTCCTACACTATCCATGAAAAAGAGATGAATCCAGCCTTTCTAACCCATGGAGATAATACTCCTTGCTGGGAAAAATGTGCAAATGCACTACAGGGGACTCCTCCTATATCCACTTGATGGTGGACACTGATTGAGTACAGGTGTGTGTGGGGGGTGGGGAGGGCTGCTCAACCTCGATAGTCTGGTCAGACCGAATACATAATAAACAGGCAAAAAATTTGGGGGAGCATACCCATGTATTTAAAAAGCTGCTGCAACTATGAACCAAAAGACATGTATATTAAAAAAGAATAGCGCGCAAATGCAAAGGAAATTACTACCTTTCTAACCCATGGAGATAATACTCCTTGCTGGGAAAAATGTGCAAATGCACTACAGGGGACTCCTCCTATATCCACTTGATGGTGGACACTGATTGAGTACAGGTGTGTGTGGGGGGTGGGGAGGGCTGCTCAACCTCGATAGTCTGGTCAGACCGAATACATAATAAACAGGCAAAAAATTTGGGGGAGCATACCCATGTATTTCCAAAGCTGCTGCAGCTATGAACCAAAAGACATGTATATTAAAAAAGAATAGCGCGCAAATGCAAAGGAAATTACTACCAAATCTGAAGAGAGTCCATAAATAAAAATGGGGGTTTGGTCCCACCATATGGCCATATCGTGCTCAAGCCCACTACTGCGTCAAAGTACCCCATTATCAGTGGGTCCTACACTATCCATGAAAAAGAGATGAATCCAGCCTTTCTAACCCATGGAGATAATACTCCTTGCTGGGAAAAATGTGCAAATGCACTACAGGGGACTCCTCCTATATCCACTTGATGGTGGACACTGATTGAGTACAGGTGTGTGTGGGGGGTGGGGAGGGCTGCTCAACCTCGATAGTCTGGTCAGACCGAATACATAATAAACAGGCAAAAAATTTGGGGGAGCATACCCATATATTTCCAAAGCTGCTGCAGCTATGAACCAAAAGACATGTATATTAAAAAAGAATAGCGCGCAAATGCAAAGGAAATTACTACCAAATCTGAAGAGAGTCCATAAATAAAAATGGGGGTTTGGTCCCACCATATGGCCATATCGTGCTCAAGCCCACTACTGCGTCAAAGTACCCCATTATCAGTGGGTCCTACACTATCCATGAAAAAGAGATGAATCCAGCCTTTCTAACCCATGGAGATAATACTCCTTGCTGGGAAAAATGTGCAAATGCACTACAGGGGACTCCTCCTATATCCACTTGATGGTGGACACTGATTGAGTACAGGTGTGTGTGGGGGGTGGGGAGGGCTGCTCAACCTCGATAGTCTGGTCAGACCGAATACATAATAAACAGGCAAAAAATTTGGGGGAGCATACCCATGTATTTCCAAAGCTGATGCAGCTATGAACCAAAAGACATGTATATTAAAAAAGAATAGCGCGCAAATGCAAAGGAAATTACTACCAAATCTGAAGAGAGTCCATAAATAAAAATGGGGGTTTGGTCCCACCATATGGCCATATCGTGCTCAAGCCCACTACTGCGTCAAAGTACCCCATTATCAGTGGGTCCTACACTATCCATGAAAAAGAGATGAATCCAGCCTTTCTAACCCATGGAGATAATACTCCTTGCTGGGAAAAATGTGCAAATGCACTACAGGGGACTCCTCCTATATCCACTTGATGGTGGACACTGATTGAGTACAGGTGTGTGTGGGGGGTGGGGAGGGCTGCTCAACCTCGATAGTCTGGTCAGACCGAATACATAATAAACAGGCAAAAAATTTGGGGGAGCATACCCATGTATTTCCAAAGCTGCTGCAGCTATGAACCAAAAGACATGTATATTAAAAAAGAATAGCGCGCAAATGCAAAGGAAATTACTACCAAATCTGAAGAGAGTCCATAAATAAAAATGGGGGTTTGGTCCCACCATATGGCCATATCGTGCTCAAGCCCACTACTGCGTCAAAGTACCCCATTATCAGTGGGTCCTACACTATCCATGAAAAAGAGATGAATCCAGCCTTTCTAACCCATGGAGATAATACTCCTTGCTGGGAAAAATGTGCAAATGCACTACAGGGGACTCCTCCTATATCCACTTGATGGTGGACACTGATTGAGTACAGGTGTGTGTGGGGGGTGGGGAGGGCTGCTCAACCTCGATAGTCTGGTCATACCGAATACATAATAAACAGGCAAAAAATTTGGGGGAGCATACCCATGTATTTCCAAAGCTGCTGCAGCTATGAACCAAAAGACATGTATATTAAAAAAGAATAGCGCGCAAATGCAAAGGAAATTACTACTAGGGTTGAGCGGACACCTAGATGTCCGTGTTCGACGGGTTCGGCCGAACTTTAAAAAAAAGTCCGGGTCCGTGTCCCGGACTTTTACCGAACTTTTCCCGGACACCGAACCCCATTGAAGTCAATGGGGACCCGAACTTTAAGGCACTAAAATGGCTCTAAAACACCAAAGGAAAGGGCTAGAGTGCTGCAAATGGCAGCAAAACGTAATTAAGAGCATGGCAAGTGCTCTGCAAACAAATGTGGATAGGGAAATAACTTAAAACAACAAAAAAAACAGAAAAATAAAACAATGTTCTTCTTCATCTCTGAAGGACGAGGCCCATATGGAGTAGGAGGGAGGTTGAGGTGGTGGTGGATGTGGCGGTGACATAGGCGTGCGCACAGGGTGTGCTGGGTGTGCCTGGGCACACCCTAATCACCTAGGGCACATAGCATTGCCAGTGAGGAGATGGGAAAGATCTCCCTGGGACCTGCTCTGCTCTATTTCTCCTTGCCTACAGGTACATGGCCCCGATACATTACTCTCCCTGCTGGCAAACACATGCATGTGTATTTCAACTTTGGGGTGCACACCTTAATGCAATAGGCTGCGCACACCTATGGGCGGTGTAGGTGGAAGCGGCGGTGGAGGAGGACCAGGGCCGGATTAACAGCATCATGGGCTTGGTGCTGAGGATTTTGAAGGGCCTTAAGGGCCGTGCCTTGCCATGCACCCAGAGGAGGAAGGGTGCAGCCATGCATGCCTAATTCAACATGGGATGCTGTCTCTGAAGCCCATAAACACATCCATGCATCGCCAACTGTCCCTCCTTGTCCGGCCTTCACGCTGTGTGGGGAGGTTCTGAGGGTGCTGCCTGGGGAAGCGAGCATAGAAGCCAGACTTCTGTGTTTACAAGTGACAGAAGAGCGGTAACAGTGAATATGGCCAACCCGGGGCCTATATAAAAGGTAGGGGCCTGGAGCTGCAGCTCCAATAGCCCCTACATTAATCTGGCCCTGAGGAGGAGGACGAGGTAGCCAACACTGCTTCTTTTCAAAAATTTTAAATGAGGGTACACCCCAAAAGAGTGAGAAAGAGCAAAAATGGAACAATGGGTGGGTAAGGTCGGTATCCATTGCTATTCTGCATAAGGTACGGAAAAGTCCCGTGGGATCCATGCCTGGTTCATTTTAATGAACGTGAGCTTGTCCACATTGTCTCTGGACAGGCGGCTGCGCTTGTCTGTTATAACGCCCCCAGCCGTGCTAAATACCCGTTCAGATAATACACTGGCTGCAGGGCACGCCAGCACCTCCAAGGCGTAAAGGGCAAGCTCAGGCCATGTGCCCAATTTGGAGACCCAGAAGTTGAAGGGGGCAGACCCGTCATTCACTACATGTAGGCGTGTGCACACATACTGCTCCACCATGTTGGTAAAATGCTGCCTCCTGCTAAGACGTTCCATCTGAGCTGCTGGTGCTGCTGTTTGTTGTGGCGTGCTGACAAAGCTTTTCCACATTTCGGCCATGCTAACCCTGCCTTCTGAGGTGCTGGCGGTGCCCTGGTTGCGTTGGCGACCTCCTCCTCCTCCTCCTCTGCCTTGTGCTTCCACTGTGGCCCCGCTGTCAGATGGGAATGCCAGCAGCATGGCGTCTACCAGCGTGCGCTTGTACTCGCGCATCTTGCGATCGCGCTCCAGTGAGTGAATTAAGGACGGTACGTTGTCCTTGTAACGGGGATCCAGCAGCGTGGCCACCCAGTAATCAGCACAAGTTAGAATGTGGGCAACTCGGCGGTCGTTGTGGAGACACTGCAGCATGTAATCGCTCATGTGTGCCAGGCTGCCCAGAGGCAACGAAAGGCTGTCCTCTGTGGGAGGTGTATCGTCCGTGTCCTCTGTATCCCCCCAGCCACGCACCAGTGATGGCCATGAGCTGGCCTGGGTGCCACCCTGCTGTGAACATGGTTCCATCTCCTCCTCCAGCTCCTCCTCCTCCTCATCCTCCTCATCCTCCAGAACTGTGCCCCTGCTGGACAATTGCGTCCCTGGCGTTTGCGTGTGAAGGAACCCACCCTCGGAGCCCCTTGCGAATGACTGCCCTGAAAGCCTTGGAAATGTTACCTCTTCATCCTCCTCCTCCTCCTCATCCTGTGCCACATCCTCTTCCATCATCGCCCGAATTGTTTTTTCAAGGAGGCATAGAAGTGGGATAGTTAAGCTGAGAACGGCGTCATTGCCACTGGCCATGTTGGTGGAGTACTCAAAACAGCGCAACAAGGCACACAGGTCTCGCATGGAGGCCCAGTTAAATTAAATAGCGGAATAGAAAATATGATCCAAAAAAAGTGTATGTATATCACACGTACACAACCACACTGGGCCCCAATTACTATTGTTTGTACCCCTAAAAGGCTAGATGAGGAGTAGGGGGAGTATGGAACAGGCAGCACCCTCAAACCTTCAGAAGTATGAGATGAACCCCAACAACTTGGAAAGGTGGATCTCTCTCACACGTACCAACACAGACTATCCCCCAATTTAACTGATCCCCAAAGGTTTTTGATTAAATAGCGGAATAGAAAATATGATCCAAAAAAAGTGTATGTATATCACACGTACACAACCACACTAGGCCCCAATTACTATTGTTTGTACCCCTAAAAGGCTAGATGAGGAGTAGGGGGGGTATGGAACAGGCAGCACCCTCAAACCTTCAGAAGTATGAGATGAACCCCAACAACTTGGAAAGGTGGATCTCTCTCACACGTACCAACACAGACTATCCCCCAATTTAACTGATCCCCAAAGGTTTTTGATTAAATAGCGGAATAGAAAATATGATCCAAAAAAAGTGTATGTATATCACACGTACACAACCACACTAGGCCCCAATTACTATTGTTTGTACCCCTAAAAGGCTAGGAGTAGGGGGAGTATGGAACAGGCAGCACCCTCAAACCTTCAGAAGTATGAGATGAACCCCAACAACTTGGAAAGGTGGATCTCTCTCACACGTACCAACACAGACTATCCCCCAATTTAACTGATCCCCAAAGGTTTTTGATTAAATAGCGGAATAGAAAATATGATCCAAAAAAAGTGTATGTATATCACACGTACACAACCACACTAGGCCCCAATTACTATTGTTTGTACCCCTAAAAGGCTAGATGAGGAGTAGGGGGGGTATGGAACAGGCAGCACCCTCAAACCTTCAGAAGTATGAGATGAACCCCAACAACTTGGAAAGGTGGATCTCTCTCACACGTACCAACACAGACTATCCCCCAATTTAACTGATCCCCAAAGGTTTTTGATTAAATAGCGGAATAGAAAATATGATCCAAAAAAAGTGTATGTATATCACACGTACACAACCACACTAGGCCCCAATTACTATTGTTTGTACCCCTAAAAGGCTAGATGAGGAGTAGGGGGGGTATGGAACAGGCAGCACCCTCAAACCTTCACAAGTATGAGATGAACCCCAACAACTTGGAAAGGTGGATCTCTCTCACACGTACCAACACAGACTATCCCCCAATTTAACTGATCCCCAAAGGTTTTTGATTAAATAGCGGAATAGAAAATATGATCCAAAAAAAGTGTATGTATATCACACGTACACAACCACACTAGGCCCCAATTACTATTGTTTGTACCCCTAAAAGGCTAGATGAGGAGTAGGGGGGGTATGGAACAGGCAGCACCCTCAAACCTTCAGAAGTATGAGATGAACCCCAACAACTTGGAAAGGTGGATCTCTCTCACACGTACCAACACAGACTATCCCCCAATTTAACTGATCCCCAAAGGTTTTTGATTAAATAGCGGAATAGAAAATATGATCCAAAAAAAGTGTATGTATATCACACGTACACAACCACACTAGGCCCCAATTACTATTGTTTGTACCCCTAAAAGGCTAGATGAGGAGTAGGGGGGGTATGGAACAGGCAGCACCCTCAAACCTTCAGAAGTATGAGATGAACCCCAACAACTTGGAAAGGTGGATCTCTCTCACACGTACCAACACAGACTATCCCCCAATTTAACTGATCCCCAAAGGTTTTTGATTAAATAGCGGAATAGAAAATATGATCCAAAAAAAGTGTATGTATATCACACGTACACAACCACACTAGGCCCCAATTACTATTGTTTGTACCCCTAAAAGGCTAGATGAGGAGTAGGGGGGGTATGGAACAGGCAGCACCCTCAAACCTTCAGAAGTATGAGATGAACCCCAACAACTTGGAAAGGTGGATCTCTCTCACACGTACCAACACAGACTATCCCCCAATTTAACTGATCCCCAAAGGTTTTTGATTAAATAGCGGAATAGAAAATATGATCCAAAAAAAGTGTATGTATATCACACGTACACAACCACACTAGGCCCCAATTACTATTGTTTGTACCCCTAAAAGGCTAGGAGTAGGGGGAGTATGGAACAGGCAGCACCCTCAAATCTTCAGAAGTATGAGATTGTGTTCACTGTACCCCACAAAGATTGAGTTCACTGCACCCCACAATGATTGTGTTCACTGCACCCCACAAAGATTGTGTTCACTGCACCTCACAAAGATTGTGTTCACTGTACCCCCCAAAGATTGTGTTCACTGCACCCCACAAAGATTCTGTTCACTGTACCCCACAAAGATTGTGTTCACTGCACCCTAAAAGGATGTTGTTCACTGCACCCCACAAAGATTGTGTTCACTGCACCCTAAAAGGATGTTGTTCACTGCACCCCAAAAAGATTGTGTTCACTGTACCCCCCCAAAGATTGTGTTCACTGCACCCCACAAAGATTGTGTTCACTGCACCCCAAAAAGATTGTGTTCACTGTACCCCCCAAAGATTGTGTTCACTGCACCCCAAAAAGATTGTGTTCACTGTACCCCCCAAAGATTGTGTTCACTGCACCCCACAAAGATTCTGTTCACTGTACCCCACAAAGATTGTGTTCACTGCACCCCAAAAAGATTGTGTTCACTGTACCCCCCCAAAGATTGTGTTCACTGCACCCCACAAAGATTCTGTTCACTGCACCCCACAAAGGATTTTGTTCACTGCACCCCAAAAAGATTGTGTTCACTGCACCCCAAAAAGGATTTTGATCACTGCACCCCAAAAAGGATGTTGTTCACTGCACCCCAAAAATGATTTTGTTCACTCCACCCCAAAAAGATTGTGTTCACTGCACCCCACAAAGATTGTGTTCACTGCACCCCACAAAGATTGTGTTCACTGCACCCCAAAAAGATTGTGTTCACTGTACCCCCCAAAGATTGTGTTCACTGCACCCCACAAAGATTCTGTTCACTGTACCCCACAAAGATTGTGTTCACTGCACCCCAAAAAGATTGTGTTCACTGCACCCCAAAAAGGATGTTGTTCACTGCACCCCAAAAAGGATGTTGTTCACTCCACCCCAAAAAGATTGTGTTCACTGCACCCCACAAAGATTGTGTTCACTGCACCCCAAAAAGATTGTGTTCACTGCACCCCAAAAATGATTTTGTTCACTGCACCCCAAAAAGGATTTTGTTCACTGCACCCCAAAAAGGATGTTGTTCACTCCACCCCAAAAAGATTGTGTTCACTGCACCCCAAAAAGATTGTGTTCACTGCACCCCACAAAGGATTTTGTTCACTGCACCCCAAAAAGATTGTGTTCACTGCACCCCAAAAAGGATGTTGTTCACTGCACCCCAAAAAGGATTTTGTTCACTGCACCCCAAAAAGATTGTGTTCACTGCACCCCACAAAGGATTTTGTTCACTGCACCCCACAAAGATTGTGTTCACTGCACACCAAAAAGGATTGTGTTCACTGCACCCCAAAAAGATTTTGTTCACTGCACCCCAAAAAGATTGTGTTCACTGCAGCCCAAAAAGATTGTGTTCACTGCAGCCCAAAAAGATTGTGTTCACTGCAGCCCAAAAAGATTGTGTTCACTGCAGCCCAAAAAGATTGTGTTCACTGCAGCTCACACACAGAAAAATGGATGTGGATCACTGACACCTGCCTATCTCCAATCCCACACCACACAGCAATATCGATTGTAGTTTGTAGAACACAGTTTCCCTAAAATTCAGCAGACTCTGTCCCTAACAGGATTGAGAAGAGATCGTAGATCAGGATTGAGTGCAGATTCACCCCACCCCCCACACAGCAATATCGATTGTAGTTTGTAGAAGACACTGACCCTATAATTCAGCAGACTCTATCCCTAAAATGCCTACAACTCGCCCTGCCTAAACACTCCGACCTGTCCCTCAATTCTATCCGGACACAAATGGTTTTTTCCTGCCTATCTTTCCCTAATCAGCAGCCAGCACATTGATGTGTGCTCTGTCCCTTAGCTAAGCAGCAGAATGACGCTGCTGCGGCGGCTGCCTCGAACTTATAAAGACTTGGTCACATGCTTCAGACGGCCAATCACAGCTACTAAGACATTTGCAGGCATGGCTGGGATGGCTTAAGGCACACCAGTTAAACGATTGTTGATTGGCTGTTGAAAGCCCGCCATGAAAAGAGCGCCAAAGCATGCAAAACCCGGAAATAAAACGACCGAACACGGGTAAAAAAAATCCAATTATTCGGTACGAACACGAATAATACAGTCCGTGTTCGCTCAACACTAATTACTACCAAATCTGAAGAGAGTCCATAAATAAAAATGGGGGTTTGGTCCCACCATATGGCCATATCGTGCTCAAGCCCACTACTGCGTCAAAGTACCCCATTATCAGTGGGTCCTACACTATCCATGAAAAAGAGATGAATCCAGCCTTTCTAACCCATGGAGATAATACTCCTTGCTGGGAAAAATGTGCAAATGCACTACAGGGGACTCCTCCTATATCCACTTGATGGTGGACACTGATTGAGTACAGGTGTGTGTGGGGGGTGGGGAGGGCTGCTCAACCTCGATAGTCTGGTCAGACCGAATACATAATAAACAGGCAAAAAATTTGGGAGAGCATACCCATGTATTTCCAAAGCTGCTGCAGCTATGAACCAAAAGACATGTATATTAAAAAAGAATAGCGCGCAAATGCAAAGGAAATTACTACCAAATCTGAAGAGAGTCCATAAATAAAAATGGGGGTTTGGTCCCAACATATGGCCATATCATGCTCAAGCCCACTACTGCGTCAAAGTACCCCATTATCAGTGGGTCCTACGGTATCCATGAAAAAGAGATGAATCCAGCCTTTCTAACCCATGGAGATAATACTCCTTGCTGGGAAAAATGTGCAAATGCACTACAGGGGACTCCTCCTATATCCACTTGATGGTGGACACTGATTGAGTACAGGTGTGTGTGGGGGGTGGGGAGGGCTGCTCAACCTCGATAGTCTGGTCAGACCGAATACATAATAAACAGGCAAAAAATTTGGGGGAGCATACCCATGTATTTCAAAAGCTGCTGCAGCTATGAACCAAAAGACATGTATATTAAAAAAGAATAGCGCGCAAATGCAAAGGAAATTACTACCAAATCTGAAGAGAGTCCATAAATAAAAATGGGGGTTTGGTCCCACCATATGGCCATATCGTGCTCAAGCCCACTACTGCGTCAAAGTACCCCATTATCAGTGGGTCCTACACTATCCATGAAAAAGAGATGAATCCAGCCTTTCTAACCCATGGAGATAATACTCCTTGCTGGGAAAAATGTGCAAATGCACTACAGGGGACTCCTCCTATATCCACTTGATGGTGGACACTGATTGAGTACAGGTGTGTGTGGGGGGTGGGGAGGGCTGCTCAACCTCGATAGTCTGGTCAGACCGAATACATAATAAACAGGCAAAAAATTTGGGGGAGCATACCCATGTATTTCAAAAGCTGCTGCAGCTATGAACCAAAAGACATGTATATTAAAAAAGAATAGCGCGCAACTGCAAAGGAAATTACTACCAAATCTGAAGAGAGTCCATAAATAAAAATGGGGGTTTGGTCCGACCATATGGCCATATCGTGCTCAAGCCCACTACTGTGTCAAAGTACCCCATTATCAGTGGGTCTTACACTATCCATGAAAAAGAGATGAATCCAGCCTTTCTAACCCATGGAGATAATACTCCTTGCTGGGAAAAATGTGCAAATGCACTACAGGGGACTCCTCCTATATCCACTTGATGGTGGACACTGATTGAGTACAGGTGTGTGTGGGGGGTGGGGAGGGCTGCTCAACCTCGATAGTCTGGTCAGACCGAATACATAATAAACAGGCAAAAAATTTGGGGGAGCATACCCATGTATTTCCAAAGCTGCTGCAGCTATGAACCAAAAGACATGTATATTAAAAAAGAATAGCGCGCAAATGCAAAGGAAATTACTACCTTTCTAACCCATGGAGATAATACTCCTTGCTGGGAAAAATGTGCAAATGCACTACAGGGGACTCCTCCTATATCCACTTGATGGTGGACACTGATTGAGTACAGGTGTGTGTGGGGGGTGGGGAGGGCTGCTCAACCTCTATAGTCTGGTCAGACCGAATACATAATAAACAGGCAAAAAATTTGGGGGAGCATACCCATGTATTTCCAAAGCTGCTGCAGCTATGAACCAAAAGACATGTATATTAAAAAAGAATAGCGCGCAAATGCAAAGGAAATTACTACCAAATCTGAAGAGAGTCCATAAATAAAAATGGGGGTTTGGTCCCACCATATGGCCATATCGTGCTCAAGCCCACTACTGCGTCAAAGTACCCCATTATCAGTGGGTCCTACACTATCCATGAAAAAGAGATGAATCCAGCCTTTCTAACCCATGGAGATAATACTCCTTGCTGGGAAAAATGTGCAAATGCACTACAGGGGACTCCTCCTATATCCACTTGATGGTGGACACTGATTGAGTACAGGTGTGTGTGGGGGGTGGGGAGGGCTGCTCAACCTCAATAGTCTGGTCAGACCGAATACATAATAAACAGGCAAAAAATTTGGGGGAGCATACCCATGTATTTCCAAAGCTGCTGCAGCTATGAACCAAAAGACATGTATATTAAAAAAGAATAGCGCGCAAATGCAAAGGAAATTACTACCAAATCTGAAGAGAGTCCATAAATAAAAATGGGGGTTTGGTCCCACCATATGGCCATATCGTGCTCAAGCCCACTACTGCGTCAAAGTACCCCATTATCAGTGGGTCCTACACTATCCATGAAAAAGAGATGAATCCAGCCTTTCTAACCCATGGAGATAATACTCCTTGCTGGGAAAAATGTGCAAATGCACTACAGGGGACTCCTCCTATATCCACTTGATGGTGGACACTGATTGAGTACAGGTGTGTGTGGGGGGTGGGGAGGGCTGCTCAACCTCGATAGTCTGGTCAGACCGAATACATAATAAACAGGCAAAAAATTTGGGGGAGCATACCCATGTATTTCAAAAGCTGCTGCAGCTATGAACCAAAAGACATGTATATTAAAAAAGAATAGCGCGCAAATGCAAAGGAAATTACTACCAAATCTGAAGAGAGTCCATAAATAAAAATGGGGGTTTGGTCCGATCATATGGCCATATCGTGCTCAAGCCCACTACTGCGTCAAAGTACCCCATTATCAGTGGGTCCTACACTATCCATGAAAAAGAGATGAATCCAGCCTTTCTAACCCATGGAGATAATACTCCTTGCTGGGAAAAATGTGCAAATGCACTACAGGGGACTCCTCCTATATCCACTTGATGGTGGACACTGATTGAGTACAGGTGTGTGTGGGGGGTGGGGAGGGCTGCTCAACCTCGATAGTCTGGTCAGACCGAATACATAATAAACAGGCAAAAAATTTGGGGGAGCATACCCATGTATTTCAAAAGCTGCTGCAGCTATGAACCAAAAGACATGTATATTAAAAAAGAATAGCGCGCAAATGCAAAGGAAATTACTACCAAATCTGAAGAGAGTCCATAAATAAAAATGGGGGTTTGGTCCCACCATATGGCCATATCGTGCTCAAGCCCACTACTGCGTCAAAGTACCCCATTATCAGTGGGTCCTACACTATCCATGAAAAAGAGATGAATCCAGCCTTTCTAACCCATGGAGATAATACTCCTTGCTGGGAAAAATGTGCAAATGCACTACAGGGGACTCCTCCTATATCCACTTGATGGTGGACACTGATTGAGTACAGGTGTGTGTGGGGGCGGGGGAGGGCTGCTCAACCTCGATAGTCTGGTCAGACCGAATACATAATAAACAGGCAAAAAATTTGGGGGAGCATACCCATGTATTTCCAAAGCTGCTGCAGCTATGAACCAAAAGACATGTATATTAAAAAAGAATAGCGCGCAAATGCAAAGGAAATTACTACCAAATCTGAAGAGAGTCCATAAATAAAAATGGGGGTTTGGTCCCACCATATGGCCATATCGTGCTCAAGCCCACTACTGCGTCAAAGTACCCCATTATCAGTGGGTCCTACACTATCCATGAAAAAGAGATGAATCCAGCCTTTCTAACCCATGGAGATAATACTCCTTGCTGGGAAAAATGTGCAAATGCACTACAGGGGACTCCTCCTATATCCACTTGATGGTGGACACTGATTGAGTACAGGTGTGTGTGGGGGGTGGGGAGGGCTGCTCAACCTCGATAGTCTGGTCAGACCGAATACATAATAAACAGGCAAAAAATTTGGGGGAGCATACCCATGTATTTCCAAAGCTGCTGCAGCTATGAACCAAAAGACATGTATATTAAAAAAGAATAGCGCGCAAATGCAAAGGAAATTACTACCAAATCTGAAGAGAGTCCATAAATAAAAATGGGGGTTTGGTCCCACCATATGGCCATATCGTGCTCAAGCCCACTACTGCGTCAAAGTACCCCATTATCAGTGGGTCCTACACTATCCATGAAAAAGAGATGAATCCAGCCTTTCTAACCCATGGAGATAATACTCCTTGCTGGGAAAAATGTGCAAATGCACTACAGGGGACTCCTCCTATATCCACTTGATGGTGGACACTGATTGAGTACAGGTGTGTGTGGGGGGTGGGGAGGGCTGCTCAACCTCAATAGTCTGGTCAGACCGAATACATAATAAACAGGCAAAAAATTTGGGGGAGCATACCCATGTATTTCCAAAGCTGCTGCAGCTATGAACCAAAAGACATGTATATTAAAAAAGAATAGCGCGCAAATGCAAAGGAAATTACTACCAAATCTGAAGAGAGTCCATAAATAAAAATGGGGGTTTGGTCCCACCATATGGCCATATCGTGCTCAAGCCCACTACTGCGTCAAAGTACCCCATTATCAGTGGGTCCTACACTATCCATGAAAAAGAGATGAATCCAGCCTTTCTAACCCATGGAGATAATACTCCTTGCTGGGAAAAATGTGCAAATGCACTACAGGGGACTCCTCCTATATCCACTTGATGGTGGACACTGATTGAGTACAGGTGTGTGTGGGGGGTGGGGAGGGCTGCTCAACCTCGATAGTCTGGTCAGACCGAATACATAATAAACAGGCAAAAAATTTGGGGGAGCATACCCATGTATTTCAAAAGCTGCTGCAGCTATGAACCAAAAGACATGTATATTAAAAAAGAATAGCGCGCAAATGCAAAGGAAATTACTACCAAATCTGAAGAGAGTCCATAAATAAAAATGGGGGTTTGGTCCGACCATATGGCCATATCGTGCTCAAGCCCACTACTGCGTCAAAGTACCCCATTATCAGTGGGTCCTACACTATCCATGAAAAAGAGATGAATCCAGCCTTTCTAACCCATGGAGATAATACTCCTTGCTGGGAAAAATGTGCAAATGCACTACAGGGGACTCCTCCTATATCCACTTGATGGTGGACACTGATTGAGTACAGGTGTGTGTGGGGGGTGGGGAGGGCTGCTCAACCTCGATAGTCTGGTCAGACCGAATACATAATAAACAGGCAAAAAATTTGGGGGAGCATACCCATGTATTTCAAAAGCTGCTGCAGCTATGAACCAAAAGACATGTATATTAAAAAAGAATAGCGCGCAAATGCAAAGGAAATTACTACCAAATCTGAAGAGAGTCCATAAATAAAAATGGGGGTTTGGTCCCACCATATGGCCATATCGTGCTCAAGCCCACTACTGCGTCAAAGTACCCCATTATCAGTGGGTCCTACACTATCCATGAAAAAGAGATGAATCCAGCCTTTCTAACCCATGGAGATAATACTCCTTGCTGGGAAAAATGTGCAAATGCACTACAGGGGACTCCTCCTATATCCACTTGATGGTGGACACTGATTGAGTACAGGTGTGTGTGGGGGGTGGGGAGGGCTGCTCAACCTCGATAGTCTGGTCAGACCGAATACATAATAAACAGGCAAAAAATTTGGGGGAGCATACCCATGTATTTCCAAAGCTGCTGCAGCTATGAACCAAAAGACATGTATATTAAAAAAGAATAGCGCGCAAATGCAAAGGAAATTACTACCAAATCTGAAGAGAGTCCATAAATAAAAATGGGGGTTTGGTCCCACCATATGGCCATATCGTGCTCAAGCCCACTACTGCGTCAAAGTACCCCATTATCAGTGGGTCCTACACTATCCATGAAAAAGAGATGAATCCAGCCTTTCTAACCCATGGAGATAATACTCCTTGCTGGGAAAAATGTGCAAATGCACTACAGGGGACTCCTCCTATATCCACTTGATGGTGGACACTGATTGAGTACAGGTGTGTGTGGGGGGTGGGGAGGGCTGCTCAACCTCGATAGTCTGGTCAGACCGAATACATAATAAACAGGCAAAAAATTTGGGGGAGCATACCCATGTATTTCCAAAGCTGCTGCAGCTATGAACCAAAAGACATGTATATTAAAAAAGAATAGCGCGCAAATGCAAAGGAAATTACTACCAAATCTGAAGAGAGTCCATAAATAAAAATGGGGGTTTGGTCCCACCATATGGCCATATCGTGCTCAAGCCCACTACTGCGTCAAAGTACCCCATTATCAGTGGGTCCTACACTATCCATGAAAAAGAGATGAATCCAGCCTTTCTAACCCATGGAGATAATACTCCTTGCTGGGAAAAATGTGCAAATGCACTACAGGGGACTCCTCCTATATCCACTTGATGGTGGACACTGATTGAGTACAGGTGTGTGTGGGGGGTGGGGAGGGCTGCTCAACCTCGATAGTCTGGTCAGACCGAATACATAATAAACAGGCAAAAAATTTGGGGGAGCATACCCATGTATTTCCAAAGCTGCTGCAGCTATGAACCAAAAGACATGTATATTAAAAAAGAATAGCGCGCAAATGCAAAGGGAATTACTACCAAATCTGAAGAGAGTCCATAAATAAAAATGGGGGTTTGGTCCCACCATATGGCCATATCGTGCTCAAGCCCACTACTGCGTCAAAGTACCCCATTATCAGTGGGTCCTACACTATCCATGAAAAAGAGATGAATCCAGCCTTTCTAACCCATGGAGATAATACTCCTTGCTGGGAAAAATGTGCAAATGCACTACAGGGGACTCCTCCTATATCCACTTGATGGTGGACACTGATTGAGTACAGGTGTGTGTGGGGGGTGGGGAGGGCTGCTCAACCTCGATAGTCTGGTCAGACCGAATACATAATAAACAGGCAAAAAATTTGGGGGAGCATACCCATGTATTTCCAAAGCTGCTGCAGCTATGAACCAAAAGACATGTATATTAAAAAAGAATAGCGCGCAAATGCAAAGGAAATTACTACCAAATCTGAAGAGAGTCCATAAATAAAAATGGGGGTTTGGTCCCACCATATGGCCATATCGTGCTCAAGTCCACTACTGCGTCAAAGTACCCCATTATCAGTGGGTCCTACGCTATCCATGAAAAAGAGATGAATCCAGCCTTTCTAACCCATGGAGATAATACTCCTTGCTGGGAAAAATGTGCAAATGCACTACAGGGGACTCCTCCTATATCCACTTGATGGTGGACACTGATTGAGTACAGGTGTGTGTGGGGGGTGGGGAGGGCTGCTCAACCTCGATAGTCTGGTCAGACCGAATACATAATAAACAGGCAAAAAATTTGGGGGAGCATACCCATGTATTTCCAAAGCTGCTGCAGCTATGAACCAAAAGACATGTATATTAAAAAAGAACAGCGCGCAAATGCAAAGGAAATTACTACCAAATCTGAAGAGAGTCCATAAATAAAAATGGGGGTTTGGTCCCACCATATGGCCATATCGTGCTCAAGTCCACTACTGCGTCAAAGTACCCCATTATCAGTGGGTCCTACGCTATCCATGAAAAAGAGATGAATCCAGCCTTTCTAACCCATGGAGATAATACTCCTTGCTGGGAAAAATGTGCAAATGCACTACAGGGGACTCCTCCTATATCCACTTGATGGTGGACACTGATTGAGTACAGGTGTGTGTGGGGGGTGGGGAGGGCTGCTCAACCTCGATAGTCTGGTCAGACCGAATACATAATAAACAGGCAAAAAATTTGGGGGAGCATACCCATTTATTTCAAAAGCTGCTGCAGCTATGAACCAAAAGACATGTATATTAAAAAAGAATAGCGCGCAAATGCAAAGGAAATTACTACCAAATCTGAAGAGAGTCCATAAATAAAAATGGGGGTTTGGTCCCACCATATGGCCATATCGTGCTCAAGCCCACTACTGCGTCAAAGTACCCCATTATCAGTGGGTCCTACACTATCCATGAAAAAGAGATGAATCCAGCCTTTCTAACCCATGGAGATAATACTCCTTGCTGGGAAAAATGTGCAAATGCACTACAGGGGACTCCTCCTATATCCACTTGATGGTGGACACTGATTGAGTACAGGTGTGTGTGGGGGGTGGGGAGGGCTGCTCAACCTCGATAGTCTGGTCAGACCGAATACATAATAAACAGGCAAAAAATTTGGGGGAGCATACCCATGTATTTCCAAAGCTGCTGCAGCTATGAACCAAAAGACATGTATATTAAAAAAGAATAGCGCCCAAATGCAAAGGAAATTACTACCAAATCTGAAGAGAGTCCATAAATAAAAATGGGGGTTTGGTCCCACCATATGGCCATATCGTGCTCAAGCCCACTACTGCGTCAAAGTACCCCATTATCAGTGGGTCCTACACTATCCATGAAAAAGAGATGAATCCAGCCTTTCTAACCCATGGAGATAATACTCCTTGCTGGGAAAAATGTGCAAATGCACTACAGGGGACTCCTCCTATATCCACTTGATGGTGGACACTGATTGAGTACAGGTGTGTGTGGGGGGTGGGGAGGGCTGCTCAACCTCGATAGTCTGGTCAGACCGAATACATAATAAACAGGCAAAAAATTTGGGGGAGCATACCCATGTATTTCAAAAGCTGCTGCAGCTATGAACCAAAAGACATGTATATTAAAAAAGAATAGCGCGCAAATGCAAAGGAAATTACTACCAAATCTGAAGAGAGTCCATAAATAAAAATGGGGGTTTGGTCCCACCATATGGCCATATCGTGCTCAAGCCCACTACTGCGTCAAAGTACCCCATTATCAGTGGGTCCTACACTATCCATGAAAAAGAGATGAATCCAGCCTTTCTAACCCATGGAGATAATACTCCTTGCTGGGAAAAATGTGCAAATGCACTACAGGGGACTCCTCCTATATCCACTTGATGGTGGAAACTGATTGAGTACAGGTGTGTGTGGGGGGTGGGGAGGGCTGCTCAACCTCGATAGTCTGGTCAGACCGAATACATAATAAACAGGCAAAAAATTTGGGGGAGCATACCCATGTATTTCCAAAGCTGCTGCAGCTATGAACCAAAAGACATGTATATTAAAAAAGAATAGCGCGCAAATGCAAAGGAAATTACTACCAAATCTGAAGAGAGTCCATAAATAAAAATGGGGGTTTGGTCCCACCATATGGCCATATCGTGCTCAAGCCCACTACTGCGTCAAAGTACCCCATTATCAGTGGGTCCTACACTATCCATGAAAAAGAGATGAATCCAGCCTTTCTAACCCATGGAGATAATACTCCTTGCTGGGAAAAATGTGCAAATGCACTACAGGGGACTCCTCCTATATCCACTTGATGGTGGACACTGATTGAGTACAGGTGTGTGTGGGGGGTGGGGAGGGCTGCTCAACCTCGATAGTCTGGTCAGACCGAATACATAATAAACAGGCAAAAAATTTGGGGGAGCATACCCATGTATTTCCAAAGCTGCTGCAGCTATGAACCAATATTTATATATATATATATATATTTATATATATATATGCGTGTGTATATATATATATATATATATATATATATATAAATATATATAAATATCTATATCTATATATATATATATATATATATATATATATATATATATATATATATATATATATATATATATATATATATATACACTTTAACTTATTTATAGCTATTTATTATATTATAATTTATGATTTTGTGTTTCAAACTTTATCATACCCGAGATGTTATAAAGAAGAGCGCACAGTAAAAAAAAAATCATATGTAAATAGTTGGTTTGGGCTGCTCATCCTTAAGAATTACTAGCAAAATAATGTTACCGCTTTCAGCACCTAAAATCAGGAACAATCATACCGCCAGGTAGGTTAATGTATATTTTCTACCACAGTATTGTTAACTTCCACAGTGAATTAAACGCTGGTCCATGTTTTCCTTCTTTTCTTTGGATCCCATCTTCAAAGAGTTTTAAATTATACAGGTGAATAGATAAACTTTTAACTTAGCCTGTCCATTCTTTAACACAAAAAAACGCAGGCAGTCTGGATTGTAGATTGTGTTTTGATAAACAGTATGTAACTCTCTCTCCCTCTCTCTGTTTCTGTTTTTAGTGAGTCAGCCATTTGTGAATAACATTGGAAACTCCTTCAGAATTAAGTTAGCTCCAAATGGAAGCAAGTCTTTCTGAATGTACTGTGTACAGTGACACTTTATATTATTCCTGCCAGTTTATTTATAAAAACAAAAAAATATATAATAAATTCTGCCAGCATTCAAAAGCCAAAATTATATCCCATAGTTAAATGTAAGTATGTGTCATTAAAAATAATTATCTCTTTTAATGTTGGATGCAACCCAGATTTTAGCTTTTGATTGCATATATTCGAATGTATCACAAACAATGTCAATTTTAATATGATTCCTTTTTTCTATATTAACTGATACATGAAGTATGCAAGGCTTTATTGGCAGTAGTGCAACTATAGGAATACTAGACCACATATTTTTTTTGGTTTTCAAGAGAAAAGGGAGTCTAGTATAGCTATATAATGGTTTATCCAAGCACCAAGTAAATCTAGCAAATTATTTCCAAATATATATTGTGTGGGGGAATGACACAATTGTTGGGGTAGCGGAAAACCATGCATGTAACAGGGACACCCAGGAATAGTTCAAATAAGTTCCCCCTGCATTTTTATTCAGCAAGGTAGCAAACAATCACAGTGTCAGTGCAGGAGTGCTTTGTACTGTAAGTCCACAGCATAACACAAACAAAAAGTGTTTTTTTTTTTAACAAATACTTTTGGGTCAGTTCCTAACTAAAAGCATGCCCATTCAGGTTCTCCAAAATAAACAGTCAGCACATGTACCTTTCAGTGCTTTGTCCTCACTTGTTTTTTTTTTTCCCATAAATATAATTCCACACCAGAGAAAACAGGAGAAAGCTGTGCACAGCTGAGACTAATAATGAGGTCTGCCTTATCCCCCTCTCCCAAGGCTGGGCCATGCCTCTGGTCTCCAAGGCCCAGAATAAGACTTTTTAGGATTTTGAGAAAACAACAAGTTTGTTTTCTTTAGGCTCCGTTCACATGTGAGCGTATGGATCGCGGGCAGAACCGCCACGGTTCCGCCCGCGATCCGGAGATTTATTGCAAATTGCGGGACGCCTAGCGTTGCCCGTTGATTTGCAATAGCCCCCCAAACGCCGAGCGATGTTGCCGAGATTTCCGCCTGCCGAATCGCGGCAACATCGCGCAAACAAAATCGCGGGACCCAATACGCTCCAAAGAAGTACAAGAGCTTCTTTGGACCGTATTGCGTTCCGCGATTTTGTTTGCGCGATGTTGCCGCGATTCGGCAGGCGGAAATCGCGGCAACATCGCTCGGCGTTTGGGGGGCTATTGCAAATCAACGGGCAACGCTAGGTGTCCCGCGATTTGCAATAATCTCCGGATCGCGGGCGGAACCGCGGCGGTTCTGCCCGCGATCCAAATGCTGACATGTGAATGCAGCCTTATATCTGTCATCAACCCTGTCCACAATGCTGTCAGCTAGTGCCTTACAATATTGTTGTTGTTGTTTAATCGTTTAGTTGTGTCCGACTCTTCTTGACCTCATGGACCATTTCAGCTTCAGGATCTGTCCTTGCAGTAAATATTCATAGTTGGGTTTCTTCAAGATTGACTGATTTGATCTTCTTGCCATCCGTGGAAATTTTAAGAGTATTCTCCAACACCATAGTCCAAAAGCATAAATTCTTTGGTGCTCAGCCTTCCTTATGATCCAACTTTCACAGCCATGGGTTACTACTGGGAATACCATAGCTTTGACTATATAAAACTTTGTTGGTAGGGTGATGTCTCTGCTTTTTAAAATGTTGTCTAGGTTTGCCATTGCTTTCCACAAACAAACAAGTGTTTCTTAATTGCATGGCTACTGTCACCATCTGCCGTGATCTTGGAGCCTTGGGAAATAAAATCTGTCACTGTTTCCATTTCTTCTCCTTCTTTTTGCCAAGGAGTGATGGTACCGATTGCCATGATCTTAGTTTTCATAATGTTCAATTTCAAGCCAGCTTTTGCGCTCTCCTTTTTCACCTTCATTAAGAGACTCTTTAGTTCTTCTTTACTTTCTGCCATTAGGGCAGTATCATCTGCATATCTCAGGTTGTTGATATTTCTCCCATCTATTTTAATTCCGGCTTGTGATTCGCCGATCCTGGCATTTCATATGATGCACTTTGCATATAAGTTAGATAAGTAGGGTGACAATATACATCTTTGCCGCACTCCTTTTTGAAATTTTGAACGAGTCAGTTGTTCCATGACCTGTTCTAACTGTTCCTTCTTGACTTGCATACAGGTTTTTCAGAAGACAGATGACGTGGTCTGGTATTCCCATGTCTTTCATTATTTGCCACATCTTGTTGTCATCCAATTGTTCAACAATTGAAGGCTTTACTGTACTCAATAAAGCAGAAGCATACATTCTTCTGGAATTCCCTTGCATTTTCCAGCGAATGTTGATGATTTGAATTCTAGTTCCTCTGCCTCTTCAAAATCCAGCTTGTACTTGTGGTAGCTCTTGGTTCACATGCTGCTGAAGCCTAGCTGCTAGGATTTTCAGCATGCGCTTGCTAGTGTTTTAGATGAATGCGATTGTACAGTAGTTTGAATATTCTTTGGCACTGACCTTCTTTGGTATTGGAATGTAAACAGACCTCTTCCAGTCCTGTGGCCTTTGTTGAGTTTTCCAAATTTGTTGGCATATTGAGTGCAGCACTTTAACAGCATCATCTTTTAGGTTTTTAAACAACTAGGAGATGGCTGGGATACCATCATATAGTAGTTACATATAGTATAGTTATCATCACTTTCACTAGCTTTGTTATTAGCAAAGCTTTCTAAGTATTCTTGCCATCTCTTGTTTATCTCTTCTGCTTCTGTCAGGTCCTTGCCACTTTTGTCTATTATCGTGCCCATCTTTGCACAAAACTTTCCGTTGGCATGTCCAATTTTCTTGAAAGCTCTCTAGTATTTCCCATTCTGTTGTTTTCCTCTAATTCTTTGCATTGATTGTTTAAGAAGGTGTTTTTGTCTCTTCTTGCTATCCTCTGGAAGTCTGCATGCAGCTGGGTATATTTTCCCCTTTCTCCATTTTCTTTTGCCTTCCTTCTTTGCTCAGTTATTTGCACTGCCTCATCAGATAGCCACTTTGCTTTCTTGCATTTCTTCTTCTTTGGGATGTTTTTTTCATTGCTGTGTCTTGTAGGATGTTACACACTTCTTTCCATAGTTCCTCAGGCACTCTGACTATTGGATCTAATCCCTTTAATCTGTTTGTCACCTCCACTGAGTATTCACAAGGGATCTGATTTAGATAATATCTGAATTGTCTAGTGGTGTTCCCACTTTCCACAATTTAAGCCTGAATGTTGCCATATGAAGCTCATGGTCTGAGCCACAGTCAGCTCCAGGTCTTGTTTTGACTGACTTTATAAATCTTCTCCATCTTTGGCTGCAGAGAATGTAATCAGTCTGATTTCTGTATTGACCATCCGGTAATGTCCATCTGTAGAGTCACCTCTTTGGTTGATGGAAAAGAGTTTTTGTTATTATAAGTGTGTTGTCTTGACAAAACTCTATTAGCCTTCATCCTGCTTCATTTTGTGCTCCAAGGCCATATTTACCTGGTATTCCAAATATGCTTTGACTTTCAATTTTAGCATTCCAATCTCGTATTATGAAAAGGATATCTTTTTTTGGAGTTCATTCTAAAAGGTGTTGTAGATCTTTATAAAAGCAGTCAACATCAGCTTCCTCAGCATCAGAGTTTGGTGCATAAACTTGGATTATTGTGATGTTGAGTGGTTTGCCTTGGATGCGAACTGAGATCATCCATAGTTACATAGTTACATAGTTGGTGAGGTTGAAAAAAGACATCAGTCCATCCATTTCAACCTATGATGTGTGTGTGTGTTTGCTTTTAACCATACATTGTATACCCCTGTATGTTGTGGTCTCTAAAGTGCCCATCTAATAGTTTTTTGAAACTATCAATGCTCCCTGCTGATACGACTGCTTGTGGAAGATAATTCCACATCCTTACCGCTCTTACAGTGAAGAACCCCTTACGCACTTTAAGGTTAAACCGCCTTTCCTCTAGTTTTAGTGAGTGGCCACGTGTCTTATTGTATCTCCTTTCTCTGAATAGTTTGTTCCTTATGCTCGGGTCACCAGTACAGTATTTGTACATTGATATCATATCCCCCCTCAATCGTCTCTTCTCCAGAGAGAATAGGTTCAGTGCTTGTAGCCTTTCCTCATAGCTGATGACCTCCATTCCCCTAATCATTTTTGTTGCCCTTCTCTGGACTTTCTCCAGTTCCAGCACATCCTTCCTGAGGACCGGTGCCCAGAATTGGACAGCATACTCCAGATGTGGCCAGACCAGAGTCTTGTAGAGTGGGAGAATAATCTCTTTATTTCTGGAGTCAATCCCCTTTTTTATACATCCCAGTATTCTGTTGGCTTTGCTTGCGGCGGCTTGGCATTGCATGCCACTGCCAAGCCTGTTGTCTACCAGTACCCCCAAGTCCTTTTCCATCCTAGACTCACCCAGAGGTTTCCCCCCTAGTGAGTAGCTTGCTTTCTGGTTTCTGGCCCCCAGGTGCATTACTTTACATTTTTCAACATTAAACCTCATCTGCCATGTAGTTGCCCACCCCGTTATTTTGTTCAGGTCCGCTTGCAAGGTTTCCACATCCTGCATAGAAGATATTGTCAAGCCTAGTTTAGTATCATCTGCAAATACTGAGATTGTATTAGATATCCCCTCCTCTAGATCATTTATGAATAAATTAAACAGGATTGGTCCCAGGACAGAACCCTGGGGACCCCACTTTCCACACCCGCCCAATTTGAGTACTCCCCATTAATCACCACCCTCTGGACTCTCCCCTGGAGCCAGTTCTCTATCATCCAGGTACTTACCTTATGGTCCATACCTACCTTCCTTAGTTTGTAAAGTAAGCGTTTGTCGGGAACGGTGTCAAAGGCCTTTGCAAAGTCCAGATACACCACATCCACAGGCTTTCCCTTATTTAGGTGGCAGCTCACTTCATCGTAGAAGGTTAATAGATTGGTTTGGCAAGAACGATTTTTCATGAATCCATGCTGATTACTACTTATAATACCGTTTTCATTACTAAAGTCTTGTATGTGGTCCCTTAACATCCCCTCCAAAATTTTGCAGACTACTGATGTTAGGCTGACCGGCCTATAGTTACCCGGGATACATCTCGGCCCCTTTTTAAATATTGGTACCACGTTGGCTTTTTTCCAATCAGCTGGCACCATACCCGTCTGTAAACTATCCTTAAAGATCAAGAATAATGGTCTGGCAATCACCTGGCTGAGCTCATTAAGAACCCTCGGGTGCAAGCCATCCGGTCCCGGGGATTTATTTATGTTAAGTTTCTCTAGTTTAGCTCTAAGTCTATCTTCTGTTAGCCATGGCGGCACTTCCTGAGGTGTATTATTTAGTTCGGCCTTACAAGCAAGGTTCGTGTAGCCCCCCGATTCTTTTGTGAAGACTGAAGAGAAGAAATTATTTAACACTTCCGCCTTTTCTCTGTCCTCAGTGGCCATATTTCCTTGTCATCTTTTATGGGGCCAATGTTTTCTGGCCTCGCTTTCTTACTGTTTATATACTTAAAGAATTTCTTGGGGTTCTTTTTACTCTCCTCCGCTATATGTCTCTCATGTTCTATTTTAGCCGCCCTGATTTCATCTTTACATTTCTTATTACACTCTTTGTAATGCTTAAATGCTGCCAATGACCCCTCAGTCTTGTATTTTTTGAAGGCCTTTTCTTTAGCACTAATATACATTTTTATGTTGGAGTTTAGCCACCCAGGGTTTAGTTTTGCTCTTTTAAATTTATTTCCCTTTGGAATACACTGGCCAATCCCTTTGTTAAGTATGCTCTTGAAGCACTCCCATTTTTCCTCCGTGTTCTTTGTTCCCAGGGTTCTATCCCATTTGATATTTTCTAGCAGCGAGCGCAGTTTAGGGAAATTGGCTCTTTTGAAATTCAGTGTCCTTATATTCTGTTATGGGCCATGCGCCTTCAGACAGCAGCTATCTGGGCCATGAAATATACACTTAGGGTGTGCCCCTATCCCTAAATAATTTATTACATGGAAGGATTGGGAAGCAAGGATTTCGGGTACAAGAATTTGTATAAAATTACTTTTTTTGAAAAGACATCTAAAATCATAAGAACATACAGGCAGATAGTTATGTATTGAGGACCAAACAAAACCAATAAATGGTCTGTGCTGTAGTGTTTCCTGATACATAAAGTATACAACAACGATTTACATACAATTCAAGGTACAAGACAGTTGGTAATCATATATATCTCAGAGCTATATACTTAATCTCAGAAGAAACCTGCCAGCAGACACGCGAACACTATGGTGCCGTTCGACAGGGTCAACTGGGAGTATAAATTAGCTTTCAACATACAATATTTGACCTTTGCTCAACATGTTTCGCTTTCTTATGAGAAAAGCTTCGTCTGGAGCATATCATTTGGCTTGTCTGTACACTATGTAGTAGGGCAAAAATCTAAATTCGTAGAGAGTTTTTTAACGAAAAGGACTGTTATGCATTTTAGAGAGCTCATGTGTTGGCACCTGAGGGGTTACATAGCAGTGAGGATAGTCACTCTATGTTTAATATCAAACACTGTATAGGAGGGAGCCTATTGTATAAAGCGTATCTTCTATGGTCATGTAGAGACCCGTGCCGAGCTTCTCTGCACTCGCATACAGTCCTCACCGGATGGGGAACCGCCGCCAACCAATTAATGGCGGCGGTTCCCCAACACATGAGCTCTCTAAAATGCATAACAGCTGATGGTATAGGCATGGCACAGGTGATGGTATAGGCATGGCACAGGCATGGCACAGGTGATGGTATAGGCATAGCACAGGTGATGGTATAGGCATGGCACAGGTGATGGTATAGGCATGGCACAGGCATGGCACAGGTGAGGGTATAGGCATGGCACAGGTGACGGTACAGGCATGGCACAGATTATGGTATAGGCATGGCACAGGCATGGCACAGGTGATGGTATAGGCATGGCACAGGTGATGGTACAGGCATGGCACAGGCTTGGCACAGGTGATGGTATAGGCATGGCACAGGTGATGGTATAGGCATGGCACAGGTGATGGTACAGGCATGGCACAGGCATGGCACAGGTGATGGTATAGGCATGGCACAGGTGATGGTATAGGCATGGCACAGGTGATGGTACAGGCATGGCACAGGCATGGCACAGGTGATGGTATAGGCATGGCACAGGTGATGGTATAGGCATGGCACAGGTGATGGTATAGGCATGACACAGCTGATGGTATAGGCATGGCACAGGTGATGGTATAGGCATGGCACAGGCATGGCACAGGTGATGGTATAGGCATAGCACAGGTGATGGTATAGGCATGGCACAGGTGATGGTATAGGCATGGCACAGGCATGGCACAGGTGAGGGTATAGGCATGGCACAGGTGACGGTACAGGCATGGCACAGGCATGGCACAGATTATGGTATAGGCATGGCACAGGCATGGCACAGGTGATGGTATAGGCATGGCACAGGTGATGGTATAGGCATGGCACAGGCATGGCACAGGTGATGGTATAGGCATGGCACAGGTGATGGTACAAGCATGGCACAGGTGATGGTATAGGTATGGCACAAGTGATGGTATAGGCATGGCACAGGTGATGGTATAGGCATGGTACAGGCATGGCGCAGCTGATGGTATAGGCATGGCACAGGTGATGGTATAGGCATGGAACAGGTGATGGTATAGGCATGGCACAGGTGATGGTAAAGGCATGGCACAGGTGATTGTACAGGCATGGCACAGTTGATGGTATAGGCATGGCACAGGTGATGGTATAGGCATGGCACAGGTGATGGTATAGGCATGATACAGGCATGGCACAGGTGATGTTATAGGCATGGCACAGGTGATGGTACAGGCATGGCACAGGTGATGGTATAGGCATGGCACAGGTGATGCTACAGGCATGGCACAGGTGATGGTACAGGCATGGCACAGGTGATGGTACAGGCATGGCACAGGTGATGGTATAGGCATGGAACAGGTGATGGTATAGGCATGGCACAGGTGATTGTACAGGCATGGCACAGGTGATTGTACAGGCATGGCACAGGTGATGGTATAGGCATGGCACAGGTGATGGTATAGGCATGGTACAGGCATGGCACAGGTGATGGTATAGGCATGGCACAGGTGATGGTACAGGCATGGCACAGGTGATGGTATAGGCATGGCACAGGTGATGGTACAGGCATGGCACAGGTGATGGTACAGGCATGGCACAGGTGATGGTATAGGCATGGCACAGGTGATGCTACAGGCATGGCACAGGTGATGGTACAGGCATGGCACAGGTGATGGTATAGGCATGGCACAGGTGATGGTACAGGCATTTCACAGGTGATGGTATAGGCATGGAACAGGTGATGGTATAGGCATGGCACAGGTGATGGTATAGGCATGGCACAGGTGATTGTACAGGCATGGCACAGGTGATTGTACAGGCATGGCACAGGTGATGGTATAGGCATGGCACAGGTGATGGTATAGGCATGGTACAGGCATGGCACAGGTGATGGTATAGGCATGGCACAGGTGATGGTACAGGCATGGCACAGGTGATGGTATAGGCATGGCACAGGTGATGGTACAGGCATGGCACAGGTGATGGTACAGGCATGGCACAGGTGATGGTACAGGCATGGCACAGGTGATGGTATAGGCATGGCACAGGTGAGGTCACAGGTCAGCTTCAATCACTTACCTGCTCTCCTCCTGGGCTGCCTGCGAGACGTCCATGGCGCTGCTCCTCTCCTCGAGTCCTCTTCTTCTGATGGCGGCGGAATTCCGGGAACTGTCCACGGCGCTGCTTGTCTCGTCCTCTTCAGTCTTCTTTGACGGCAGCGGGCTCTCTGGGTCTTCCGATCTGTCCGGGCGGCGAGAAGGAGATTGGGCGGTGAAGGTGCGTGACTGACGCACGCACCGGCACCGCCCCTTTTTTTAGGGGGGGGGGGGGCGGCGCCCTGGCGCCCCCTATGCACAGGCCGCCACTGAGGGCTACACCATTTCTTCTGAGAGATTCTTGTCCACAGTAGTAAATATAGTAGTCATCTGAGTTGAATTTGCCCATTCCATTTTAGTTCACTAATTCCCAAGATATTGATGTTCAATCTTGACATCTCCTGTTTAACAACACCCAGCTTACCTTGATTCATTGATCTTACATTCCAGGTTCTTATGCAGTATTCTTCTTTACAGCATCGGACTTTCCGTTCACTCCTACCATCCACAGCTGAGAGTTCTTGCGGCTTTGGCCCATCCATTTCATTAGTTCTGGAGCCACCTGTAATTGCCCTCCACTCTTCCCCAGTAGCACATAGGAGACCTTCCAGTCTGAGGGACACATTTTCTGGTGTCATACCTGTTAGCCTTTTGTTTCTGTTCATGAGGTTTTCTTGGCAAAGATACTGAAATGGGTTGTCATTTCCTTCTCCAGTGGATCACATTTTGTCAGAATTCTCCACTGTGACTTGTTGGTCTTGGCTGAGCCTACACGGCATAGCTTGTAGCTTCACTGAATTATGCAAGCCCCTTCATCACGGCAAGTCAGTGATCCATATAGGGGGCTTTACAATATACAGGGTGTATATTGAACACATCTTTGCCTCCTCCATCTCCTCAATACATATCTCTGCCCCCCCCCCCTCTCACCCACCAGTACACATCTCTTCTTTCTCTAACTCCCAGTACACATCTCTTTCCCCTTCAACCCTCAGAGTACACATTTGCCCCTCTCCAAACCCCCTCCATAAACCCCCCTAAATATCTTCCCCTCTACCCCCCAAAACACATCTCTCCTCCCTTCACCCACCCAGTACACATCTCTGCCCCACCCACCCAGTAAACAACCCCCCAGTACACAGCTACCACAACCCCTTAGTACACATCCCCCCCAACCTCCCAATATACATATCACCCCGCAACCCATCTTCCTCAGCACTCATTTCTCCATTCTCTCCAGACTCAGATACCATGGCAAATCAGATTGAGGGGAAATCCTGCCCTTGGCTCTGAGTTGCAAGCCTGCCGAAGTACCTTGGGTCTGTCAACAGCTGCAGTGTGATTGGCACTGAAGCACTGGAAGTTTGAAATTAAAAACATTGCTGGAGGTAGCAGTGTTGTGGCCTCAGGCCACCCTGCAACAGATGCTGAGTATGTACCCTAGATGGCCAATGTTAGAAATGCCACTTTCGTGTGCTAATGTACAAAACTGTTAGCAAGCTCTCTATTATGAGTTTCAGTTGGAGGGATACATCTTTTTATACTTTTGCCAATTATAGTAACATATCCCTGTCTTTTAGGTTTACCTTACATAATATAATATATAAAGAATAATAGGATAACATATGAAGGATAACATAAATAATCATTGGTCTGACACTAAAAAATTACTATAGCACAGAGCTTCCTCCACATTTTTCTTTCTTAAAGATGACCTTCCAAAATGATCAAATAATTAAAAAAAAATAAATAAATATATATATATATATATATATATATATATATATATATATATATATATATATATATATATATGTATATATATATATATATATATATATATATATATATATATATATATATATATATATATATATATATATATATATTTCAGTTTAGACCATATAAATCAAAGTTGATATTGCCACCGTCTGATCCCTTATATGGGCTGCATTACCTGCATTAAAACCAGCCAAGCAGCCTGCTAACTGTATGGACATAATATACGTTCAAGTTTTGTATTTCCTTCACTGCTACTGAAGTTTTAGGTTTTTCAACTATTTAGCAAATTGCACAGTCAAGGTTTGGAATGTCAGCATGCATCATCTCAACTCTTTGGCATTGTTTCACTGCTGAATTTCAAACCACAACATAGATTGAAAGGGGTAAGGCTGTTTACACCAAAACACTTGTAATGATTTGGTGTAAAGCTTTATTTTGCTACCAAACTTTTGTTATGTAATTTATTTAATTTGCAAAGCTTAAAACAAATTTAATTTTAATCAGCTGGTGCACTTTTTATGTTCTGATGAGAAAAGTTGCAGTGTCTACATCACTTTAGAAGTGATTAACCATTATAAAGTATCCCTTCAAAAATTACATTTTTTTGCAGAGGATGCCTAAAATCTTACATATCTTAGTGTAAAGTTCTTTACCAAGGCAAGAAATTACTTTTCTGAGGCTGTACTGTACACTAAACTAACTGTGGATATAGTATACATAGATTTTGCAAAAGCATTTGACACAGTTCCACACACACACGGCTAATGTGTAAGTTATCCACTTGAAGAATGGCATGTTAAACTCCCTTACTAGGGTTGAGCGAACACCTGGATGTTCGGGTTCGACCGAACTTGAAAAAAAAGTCCGGGTTCGTGACCCGGACTTAACCCGAACTTTGTCCCGATCCCGAACCCCATTGAAGTCAATAGAGACCCAAACCTTTGAGCACTAAAATGCCTCTAAAACAAACATGGAAAGGGCTAGAGGGCTGCAAATGGCATCAAAATCATCTTAAGAGCATGGCAAGTGCTCTGCAAACAAATGTGGATAGGGAAATAACTTAAAAGAACATAAAAAACAGAAAAATAAAAAATAATCATCTTGAATGATGTAGGAGGAGGACGAGGCCCATATGGAGTAGGAGGTTGAGGTGGCGGAGGATATGGCGATGTAGGTGGAAGCGGCGGTGGCGGTGGAGGAGGAGGTCGAGGCCCATATGGAGTAGGAGGTTGAGGTGGCGGTGGATGTGGCGGTGTAGGTGGAAGCAGCGGTGGAAGAGGACGAGGTAGCCAACACTGGTTTTTGTTTTTAATTTTATTTCTTTTTAAATTAGGGTACACCCCAAAAAGAGTGAGAAAGATCAAAAATACAACAATGGCTGGGTAAGGCCGGTATACATGTCTATTCGGCACAAGGTACAGACAAGTCCTGTGGGATCCATGCCTGGTTCATTTTAATGAATGCAAGCTTGTCCACATTGGCTATGGACAGGCGGCTGCACTTGTCTGTGATAACGCCCCCAGCCGTGCTAAATACACGTTCAGATAATACACTAGCTGCAGGGCAGGCCAGCACCTCCAAGGCGTAAAGGGCAAACTCAGGCCATGTGCCCAATTTGGTGACCCAGAAGTTGAAGGGGGCAGACCCCTCATTCAGTACGTCTAGGCGTGTGCACACATACTGCTCCACCATGTTAGTGCTGGGTCGTGGTGCTGCTGGTGGAGCTCCTGTTGCAAGGAGAGGACGTGGTCGATCTGTGCCAGCTACACGCACAAGTGAAACACCTTTCTCAGCTGCGAGTAGGCGACAGAACCTTACAGCAGTATTTGGCAGGGCTTAATGCACCTCTACAAATGTTGAGGCCAGAACAAGTACAGGCAATAGTAGATTGGGTTGCTGACAGTGCCTCCAGTTCCTTCACATTGTCTCCCACCCAGTCTTATGCTGAAAGGTCAGAGTTGCCACCTGCAGCCGATGTCCATCAATCTTTCACCTCACCCCCTTGCAAATCAGCCAAGCAGTCTGAGCCCCAAGTCATGCAGCAGTCTCTTCTTCTTTTTGATGACTCCCAGGGCCATCCACCTAGCCCTGCCCCAGAAGTGGAAGAGATTGAGTGCACCGATGCCCAGCCACTCATGTCTCAAGATGAGTACATGGGAGGACCATCGCAGCACGTCTCAGATAATGATGAAACACAGGTGCCAACTGCTGCGGAATTCCGAATTGTGGAGACCGACAAGGGTTGCAGGGGTGAAGACTGCGTTGAAGATGATGTGGAGGACGATGAGGTCCTCGACCCAACATGGAATGAACGTCATGCAGGTGACCTGAGTAGTTTGGAGGAAGAGGCGGTGGTCGCACAGAGCCACCAGAACAGCAGAAGAGGGAGCAGGGTGCAATAGCGGAGCGGCCGTGCCCTAGACACTACGCCTGCTACTGCCCAACGCAGCAAGGGACCGAGCACACCAAATCCAGAGTTCCCTAGCGTGGCAGTTCTTCAGACAATGTGCTGATGACAGGACAGGAGTGGTTTGCACGCTGTGCAATCAGAGCCTGAAGCGAGGCATCAACCTTCTCAACCTGAGCACAACCTGCATGACCAGGCATCTAAGTGAAAAGCACGAGCTGCAGTGGAGTAGACACCTCAAAAACCAAGAAAGGTCTCTGGCTCCCCCTACTTCCTCTTCTGCTGCTGCAGTCTCAGCCTCTTCATCCACCTCTGTAGTGAGACCGGTAACTGCCACCCCGCAAACAGAGGATCTGCCAGCAACACCACCACCTGGGTCACCAACAACCATCGCCACAATGTCCCGTGGAAGCGGTCAGCTTTCTATCTCCCAAACACTGGAGCGAAAGAGGAAGTACCCACCCACGATCCCTGGCCCTGAATGCCAGCATTTCAAAATTCCTGGCCTTTGAAATGCTGTCATTCCGTCTGGTGGAGACGCAGAGTTTTAAAAGCCTTGTGGCGGTGGCTGTCCCACAGTACGTTGTGCCCAGCCACCACTACTTATCCAGGCAAGCCATCCCATCACTGCACAACCAAGTGGGTGACAAAATCGGGTATGCACTAAGCAACGCCATCTGTGGCAAGGTCCACCTAACTACGGATACGTGGACCAGTAAGCACGGTCAGGGATGTTATTTCTCCCTAACAGCACACTGGGTAAATGCAGTGGTGGCTGGACCTGAGGCGGATAGCAGTTTGGCTCATGTCCTTCCACCACAGAGGATTACAGTGTGCTTCAGTTTGCCTCCTGTTCCTAACTCCTCCTACTCTGCTTCCTCATCCTCTACCGCCTCCTCATCCGGTCAGCGTAACACCTTCACCACCAACTTCAGCACAGTCAGGGGTAAACGACAGCAGGCAGTTTTACAACTTGCCTGTTAGGGGGAAAAAAACACACACCGTGCAGGAGTTGTGGAGGGGCATTAAACAGCAGACCGATGAGTGGTTGGTGCCAGTGAGCCTCAAGCCCGGCCTGGCGGTGTGCGATAATCGGCAAAATCTCAAATCGGTTTGACACACATCCCTTGCCTGGCACATGTGCTGAATTTGGTGGTGCAGAGGTTCCTTAGAAAATACCCCGATATGTCATAGCTGCTGAACAAAGTGCGGGCCATCTGTGCGCACTTTTGACGTTCTCATCCTGCTGCTGCTCGCCTGTCAGCGCTGCAGCGTAACTTCGACCTTCCGGCTCACCGCCTCATATGTGACGTGCCCACAAGGTGGAACTCCACCTTGCACATGCTGGCCAGACTGTGCGAGCAGCAGCAGGCCATAGTGGAGTTTCAGCTGCGGCACGCACGCATGAGTCGCTCTGCGGAACAGCACCACTTCACCACCAGTAACTGGGCTTCCATGTGAGACCTGTGTGCCTTGTTGCGCTGTAACATATGCAGACTAGGCCGCAATGTAATATTTTTTCCCAAAATGAGTGTTTATTGAATAGCGGAATAGAACAATAGTATCCAACGAGTGTATCTCTCAGTAAAATATGCAGACTAAGCCGCAATGTAATATTTTTTCCCTAAATGGGGGTTTGTTGAATAGCGGAATAGAACAACAGTATACAATGGGTGTATCTCACGCGTACAGATACAGACTAGGCCGCAATTTAATATTTTTTCCCAAAATTGGTGTTTATTGAATAGCGGACTAGAACAACAGTATCCAATGAGTGTATCTCACACGTACAGATACAGACTAGGCCGCAGTTTAATATCTTTCTGTCCCCTTTTTTTATTGCAATGCGCAATACAACAGTATGCAATGGGTGTATCTCACTGTAACATATGCAGACAGGGCCGCAATCAACTTTTTTTGCCCCTAAATTGTTTTTTTTATTGCAAGGCACAATACAACAGTATGCAATGGGTGTATCTTACTGTAACATATGCAGACAGGGCCGCAATCAACTTTTTTGCCCCTAAATGTTTTTTTTTTATTGCAAGGCGCAATACAACAGTATGCAATGGGTGTATCTCACTGTAACATATGCAGACAGGGCCGCAATCAACTTTTTTTGCCCCTAAATGTTTTTTTATTGCAAGGCCCAATACAACAGTATGCAATGGGTGTATCGCACTGTAACGTATGAATGAAAAACTGAAAAATAATTGTCCCCTTAATTGGTGCTTGTTGAATGGCAGATTTGAAATGCAGTGTCTGTCTAAACGCTGTAAGTCACAGTAAAATATGAAGGAAAAAGTTTTTTTCTTTTTAAAATGCATATTAAGCAGACACATATGCACTGAGGTTGCAGGAAATGCCCGCTACACACCGCACGCTTAACAGGTTGGATACTGTTGTTGTTCTATTCCGCTATTGAATAAAAAAAAAAAATTTGAATGAAAAACTGAAAAATATTTTTTTTCCCCTAAATACTGAAAAAGAATTATTGTCCCCTCACATTGGTGCTTTTTGAAGAGCAGGTTAGAAAAGCAGTCTCTGTCTAAAGACTGTATGTCAAAGTTAAATATGAAGGAATTTTTTTTTCTTTTTTGAATGCAGATAAAGCAGACACATATGCACTGAGCTTGCATTAAATGTGCAGCACTGCACGCCGCCCACCTAACAGACTGATAAAAGTTTTTTTTCTCCTTTCTCCTCCTCACTTGGCTCAGGTCAAGGCATAAAGATCGTGCACTGCACCCCCACACAATCAAATCAATGTAGATTGCTGTCTGTTTAAAGCAGATTGTTCCTATCCTATGCTTTCCCTACAAGCAATCTCTCCAGCCTGGCCCTACAGTAAACTCCTATCTCTCCCTCCGGGCAAAAAGATTGTGCACTGCACCCCCACACAATTAAATCAATGTAGATCGCTGTATGATTAAAACAGATTGTTCTTATGCTTTCCCTACACGCAATCTCTCCAGCCTCGCCCTACAGTAAACTCTTATCTCTCCCTCAGCAGCAGTCAGGAACCTCTCCCTAGTATAGTTATAGCAGAGTGACGTGCGTCGCTGTGTGACTCCAGCTTATATAGAGTCTGGGTCACATGCTGCACTGGCCAATCACAGTCATGCCATTAGTAGTCATGGCTGTGATGGCCAAATAAGAGGAGCACCCAAAATTGGAGACTGCTGTGTCCTAATTAGCCTGGGCACAGACCCGTCAGTAGACCCAATGGTAATCCAAGAGGGTCTCAAATGATAAGTGGGGAGCCACCGCAGCCTAATGTAACTGGGGAATAAAACATGGAAGGGGCCAAAGAAAAGCCTCTAAAGAACGGCTGCATAAAGGGATGCTCAGACCAACTTAGTATGAATAATCAAAAAATGCTTTATTAAGGATCAAAAGTGACACACTGTCTAAAAATTAACCCCATCGTAGGGGAACAGTATACAAAACATGAGAGGATACAGAAAATAAACTGACCACACACAAGACATAAAACCAAAAAGAGAAATCACACATACAAGGCCGGCCTTACACATACACTGGAAGATCAGACCAGCAATGACCGGAGTAAGCTGCATACATTCCAGCCGGGAATGTTTGAATGCTGCTATCTCATCGGTTTGCTGGTCGGCATGCCACAATGATGTAAAATACCTGGTATAATATATAACCAATATAGCTGCACCAATGGTTCAAAAGGTTGAGAACTTCAGACTTAAAACTCTAATTTTGTCAACCCTGAAATTCAAAATATACTGTGAACTGTTGCCATGCAATACAGATCTAAACCCATACACTTCTACTGTGGTTGAGAAGCATATAGGCTTTAAATTATCAACACGATTCCACCATAAAAAGAGGGAGGCATCTAGAGGAATGTCTGCACACCGATTGGTATAAACTGTGAATAAAGCCAGTCCTTGACATGGATGATGGCTAGAATCTTGAAAAAGATGAAGTTCAAATCCTCAATGAACGTTTGGTTTGCATGATCGGGCCAACTTAGAACCCCTATGGCAGAGAGTCTCTTGCTGTAATGGTGAGTAGGGGTGCTGGAGCAAGGGAGAGACGCAGTATATGGGGAAGACTGCGCGGGCTCACACCAAACATAGGCTGTATCCCATACTGGTCAATTGTGCCATTGGCCAGGTGACGGCCATGAATTAATTGGCATATATCCACTGTATGGCCGGGTCAGCTCGGTGGTCACGGCCTTTTCTCTATCCCATTTATTGTAAATGCTTATGCTCACCATGCACTGGAAGTCTTGAATGAAGGGACATCTGCATAATTCCTTGGGGTAATTTTGAAGTAACGGCCCAGACATTAAATGTTCCACTCCGACATGCCACGAGGGGATGGCGTGTTCTCAAAATTGCAGGCGAACAACGCTCTAGACGGAGGCTGGAACGCAGCGGTGGCTCTTCCGGGTAGTGTGTTGCCGGCGTGTGACGTCAACGCGTTTCGCGTGCGTGACGCACGCTTCGTCAGGACGTCATTGGAACGCGAGGGAGGAAAATAAATAGGGAGATGGCCTGATTAAAGATTGCCATCAGGTGGCAGTGTTACAGCCATTCCTCTATTGCAGCCTCCCGCTTGATTAAAAACCGGATGGAATAACACCATCATGTGGTAAAAAATAGGTAATGCACAGTGTTAGGTATTCTTTTTTCATATTTTTTCATACGTGGCGTGGCTCCAATACGGTCAACTGCGGTTCAATACATAACCAGATGCCACTCAAAGGCTTAAGAAGAATAGCATATTTAAACAATGTAGGAATGTCGCATTCATCATGCAGTTTATTGATTACCCTTAATGCTAAATTAATCACATTATTATTAGTTATCTTGCGTCAACAGCACATACAACTTAGAGATACCGATGCATTATTTAGACAAATTCCCAAAACAAAGAATGGCATACAGAGGCCACTCTTGTTTCAAGGGAATTATCATTCTTTTTCAAAACTCCAACAGTTTTTCACTTCGAGCTAAATAGTAATTTAGCAATCAAGGCATAAGCAAATGTTATAATTATGGATCCTTTCAGAATTTCTTTCAAAAAAAGGAAAAGAAAAAACAACAATATGCCTTACATTATAAACTCTTAGATTGTACATGAAGGTGGCCAAATTACTGTACTGGGTGGCACTGTATTGTCCAGATTTCCCATAACCCGAGATCCATATCACTGTATATTGAAAAGTATGTAATATATATAGAGGATAATAATCCTATTTAATAAAAACATGTAAGATTCCAATCATATGGATATCAACTTAACGGGAATGTCATATGTATTAAAGGGTTAAAATGGAATGGACTGGTGAAGTATGATGTAGTGAAAAACATAACACCCTTTGTTTTATTGTTCTGCAGGTGAATGTCATATGATATAACCAGTCTTACTCCCTATCATCGGGCCATGTATTAGAACTGACAGTACTACGGCTCAAGAAATATACTGAGACTCATGTCAGTATTCAATCCCAAGGGTACCAAAGTTTGGAGACGAAAAATCCACGCCTTCTCTTCTTTTAAGAGGACTCTATCGAAGTCGCCTCTTCTGGGCGATATCTTTAAGGCCCAAAAGCCCATTACTTTTAGACCAGAGGGGTCGCTGTTGTGTTTTTCGGCAAAGTGTAGGCCGATAGGAGTCTCCTCCTTAAGGCGTACACTTTTTAAATGCTCCCCTATTCTAATACGCAGCTGCCGTTTGGTCTTACCAACATACATTTTATGACATGGGCACTGTATGATGTACAGCACACGGGAGGTGGAGCAGTTTATGAAGGACTCAACACTATATGTCACTTTTGCTTGTGAATCTGTATAAACCTGTGATTTTATCACATGGTTACAAATCTGACAGTGACCACAGGGGTACATTCCCCTTAAGGGTGGTAATTCAGTAAGCCAATTGGTTTTGGTGGTACGAGTGAATTCAGATCGTACTAAATGGTCACCGAGATTTGTAGCTCTTCTAGCCGTTAATAGTGGACGCGGGCCAACTATATTTTTAAGTTGTTCGTTGTTCTGTAATATGTGCCAGTGTGATTGAAGGATCTGTCTCACCTCATTCCACTGGCTACCATATTTGGTAATTAGGCGTGGTAGATTTGAATTCTGAGGTTTTGGCTTATTTTGTGACAAGAGCTCGTTTCTATCTCTCGCTGCTGCCTGTCTTCTTGCCCTCCTAATAATTCGGTGAGAGTATCCCCTCTCACGGAATCTCGCATACAGGTCTTTTGATTCTTGTAAATAATCTTCACCAAATGAACAATTACGCTTTATGCGAATATACTGTCCCACAGGGATCCCTCTGATTTGACTGATTGGATGATGACTGTCTGCCCTAAGGAGGGTATTGGCGGCCGTTGGTTTACGAAAGGTAGTGGTAACTAATTTTCCATTTTTGAGCTCTATATTTAAGTCTAGAAAAGAAATTGTTTTCTTATCGACTATATAAGTCAGATGAATATTACGCTGATTAGAGTTGAGTTCCAACATAAACTGCTCCAGCTCGAGTGGCGTACCTGCCCATACCATGAGCACGTCGTCTATGTACCTCAGCCAGGTCAATGCATGGCCGAGGTACATAGGCGAAGTGTACACCACCTCTTCCTCCCACATGCCAAGATGTAGGCATGCATATGACGGTGCCCACGGGGCACCCATGGCCGTCCCTCTAATTTGCTGGTAAAAATAGTTGGAGAATTGGAAAACATTATTCAAAAGGGAAAATTCAAGCAATTCCAGAAGAAATTCATTTTGTGAACCCTGCAATGGATATTTCTGTTCAAGAAAATGATATACTGATAGAAGCCCCCAGGGGTGGGGAATAGAGGTATAGAGAGACTCAACGTCTATTCCAACAAGTAATACTTCCATATTGAACTCAAGATCTCGGATCTTGCTCAAGACGTCCCCCGTATCTCTCACATACGAGGGAAGGTCGAAAACAAGATCCTTGATCAATGAGTCCAAGTATTTACCAATCCTGTCCAAAGGGCCCCCACAGGCAGACACTATAGGTCTGCCCGGGGGGTCAACCGGGTTTTTATGTATTTTTGGTATAATGTATATTGTGGGTATATTGTAATCAGAAACCTGAAGGTAGTGTTTCTCTTTGGTGGTGATGAGTCCAGCTTCAAAAGCAAACTGGAGTTTCTCATTGATGTTTTTTGCTAGCTCGGGGAGTGGGTTGTGTTGCAGTTTTTTATAGGTGTTTTCGTCTGATAAGAGACGTTTAACTTCCCTTTCATAATTGTCTGCTGTTAGTAACACAACATTGCCCCCTTTGTCACTTTTTTTGATGACAAGGTCGCTAGCTTTTTTGAGATCTCGCAATGCGATTCTTTCCTCAAAAAAGCTAGCGACCTTGTCATCAAAAAAAGTGACAAAGGGGGCAATGTTGTGTTACTAACAGCAGACAATTATGAAAGGGAAGTTAAACGTCTCTTATCAGACGAAAACACCTATAAAAAACTGCAACACAACCCACTCCCCGAGCTAGCAAAAAACATCAATGAGAAACTCCAGTTTGCTTTTGAAGCTGGACTCATCACCACCAAAGAGAAACACTACCTTCAGGTTTCTGATTACAATATACCCACAATATACATTATACCAAAAATACATAAAAACCCGGTTGACCCCCCGGGCAGACCTATAGTGTCTGCCTGTGGGGGCCCTTTGGACAGGATTGGTAAATACTTGGACTCATTGATCAAGGATCTTGTTTTCGACCTTCCCTCGTATGTGAGAGATACGGGGGACGTCTTGAGCAAGATCCGAGATCTTGAGTTCAATATGGAAGTATTACTTGTTGGAATAGACGTTGAGTCTCTCTATACCTCTATTCCCCACCCCTGGGGGCTTCTATCAGTATATCATTTTCTTGAACAGAAATATCCATTGCAGGGTTCACAAAATGAATTTCTTCTGGAATTGCTTGAATTTTCCCTTTTGAATAATGTTTTCCAATTCTCCAACTATTTTTACCAGCAAATTAGAGGGACGGCCATGGGTGCCCCGTGGGCACCGTCATATGCATGCCTACATCTTGGCATGTGGGAGGAAGAGGTGGTGTACACTTCGCCTATGTACCTCGGCCATGCATTGACCTGGCTGAGGTACATAGACGACGTGCTCATGGTATGGGCAGGTACGCCACTCGAGCTGGAGCAGTTTATGTTGGAACTCAACTCTAATCAGCGTAATATTCATCTGACTTATATAGTCGATAAGAAAACAATTTCTTTTCTAGACTTAAATATAGAGCTCAAAAATGGAAAATTAGTTACCACTACCTTTCGTAAACCAACGGCCGCCAATACCCTCCTTAGGGCAGACAGTCATCATCCAATCAGTCAAATCAGAGGGATCCCTGTGGGACAGTATATTCGCATAAAGCGTAATTGTTCATTTGGTGAAGATTATTTACAAGAATCAAAAGACCTGTATGCGAGATTCCGTGAGAGGGGATACTCTCACCGAATTATTAGGAGGGCAAGAAGACAGGCAGCAGCGAGAGATAGAAACGAGCTCTTGTCACAAAATAAGCCAAAACCTCAGAATTCAAATCTACCACGCCTAATTACCAAATATGGTAGCCAGTGGAATGAGGTGAGACAGATCCTTCAATCACACTGGCACATATTACAGAACAACGAACAACTTAAAAATATAGTTGGCCCGCGTCCACTATTAACGGCTAGAAGAGCTACAAATCTCGGTGACCATTTAGTACGATCTGAATTCACTCGTACCACCAAAACCAATTGGCTTACTGAATTACCACCCTTAAGGGGAATGTACCCCTGTGGTCACTGTCAGATTTGTAACCATGTGATAAAATCACAGGTTTATACAGATTCACAAGCAAAAGTGACATATAGTGTTGAGTCCTTCATAAACTGCTCCACCTCCCGTGTGCTGTACATCATACAGTGCCCATGTCATAAAATGTATGTTGGTAAGACCAAACGGCAGCTGCGTATTAGAATAGGGGAGCATTTAAAAAGTGTACGCCTTAAGGAGGAGACTCCTATCGGCCTACACTTTGCCGAAAAACACAACAGCGACCCCTCTGGTCTAAAAGTAATGGGCTTTTGGGCCTTAAAGATATCGCCCAGAAGAGGCGACTTCGATAGAGTCCTCTTAAAAGAAGAGAAGGCGTGGATTTTTCGTCTCCAAACTTTGGTACCCTTGGGATTGAATACTGACATGAGTCTCAGTATATTTCTTGAGCCGTAGTACTGTCAGTTCTAATACATGGCCCGATGATAGGGAGTAAGACTGGTTATATCATATGACATTCACCTGCAGAACAATAAAACAAAGGGTGTTATGTTTTTCACTACATCATACTTCACCAGTCCATTCCATTTTAACCCTTTAATACATATGACATTCCCGTTAAGTTGATATCCATATGATTGGAATCTTACATGTTTTTATTAAATAGGATTATTATCCTCTATATATATTACATACTTTTCAATATACAGTGATATGGATCTCGGGTTATGGGAAATCTGGACAATACAGTGCCACCCAGTACAGTAATTTGGCCACCTTCATGTACAATCTAAGAGTTTATAATGTAAGGCATATTGTTGTTTTTTCTTTTCCTTTTTTTGAAAGAAATTCTGAAAGGATCCATAATTATAACATTTGCTTATGCCTTGATTGCTAAATTACTATTTAGCTCGAAGTGAAAAACTGTTGGAGTTTTGAAAAAGAATGATAATTCCCTTGAAACAAGAGTGGCCTCTGTATGCCATTCTTTGTTTTGGGAATTTGTCTAAATAATGCATCGGTATCTCTAAGTTGTATGTGCTGTTGACGCAAGATAACTAATAATAATGTGATTAATTTAGCATTAAGGGTAATCAATAAACTGCATGATGAATGCGACATTCCTACATTGTTTAAATATGCTATTCTTCTTAAGCCTTTGAGTGGCATCTGGTTATGTATTGAACCGCAGTTGACCGTATTGGAGCCACGCCACGTATGAAAAAATATGAAAAAAGAATACCTAACACTGTGCATTACCTATTTTTTACCACATGATGGTGTTATTCCATCCGGTTTTTAATCAAGCGGGAGGCTGCAATAGAGGAATGGCTGTAACACTGCCACCTGATGGCAATCTTTAATCAGGCCATCTCCCTATTTATTTTCCTCCCTCGCGTTCCAATGACGTCCTGACGAAGCGTGCGTCACGCACGCGAAACGCGTTGACGTCACACGCCGGCAACACACTACCCGGAAGAGCCACCGCTGCGTTCCAGCCTCCGTCTAGAGCGTTGTTCGCCTGCAATTTTGAGAACACGCCATCCCCTCGTGGCATGTCGGAGTGGAACATTTAATGTCTGGGCCGTTACTTCAAAATTACCCCAAGGAATTATGCAGATGTCCCTTCATTCAAGACTTCCAGTGCATGGTGAGCATAAGCATTTACAATAAATGGGATAGAGAAAAGGCCGTGACCACCGAGCTGACCCGGCCATACAGTGGATATATGCCAATTAATTCATGGCCGTCACCTGGCCAATGGCACAATTGACCAGTATGGGATACAGCCTATGTTTGGTGTGAGCCCGCGCAGTCTTCCCCATATACTGCGTCTCTCCCTTGCTCCAGCACCCCTACTCACCATTACAGCAAGAGACTCTCTGCCATAGGGGTTCTAAGTTGGCCCGATCATGCAAACCAAACGTTCATTGAGGATTTGAACTTCATCTTTTTCAAGATTCTAGCCATCATCCATGTCAAGGACTGGCTTTATTCACAGTTTATACCAATCGGTGTGCAGACATTCCTCTAGATGCCTCCCTCTTTTTATGGTGGAATCGTGTTGATAATTTAAAGCCTATATGCTTCTCAACCACAGTAGAAGTGTATGGGTTTAGATCTGTATTGCATGGCAACAGTTCACAGTATATTTTGAATTTCAGGGTTGACAAAATTAGAGTTTTAAGTCTGAAGTTCTCAACCTTTTGAACCATTGGTGCAGCTATATTGGTTATATATTATACCAGGTATTTTACATCATTGTGGCATGCCGACCAGCAAACCGATGAGATAGCAGCATTCAAACATTCCCGGCTGGAATGTATGCAGCTTACTCCGGTCATTGCTGGTCTGATCTTCCAGTGTATGTGTAAGGCCGGCCTTGTATGTGTGATTTCTCTTTTTGGTTTTATGTCTTGTGTGTGGTCAGTTTATTTTCTGTATCCTCTCATGTTTTGTATACTGTTCCCCTACGATGGGGTTAATTTTTAGACAGTGTGTCACTTTTGATCCTTAATAAAGCATTTTTTGATTATTCATACTAAGTTGGTCTGAGCATCCCTTTATGCAGCCGTTCTTTAGAGGCTTTTCTTTGGCCCCTTCCATGTTTTATTCCCCAGTTACATTAGGCTGCGGTGGCTCCCCACTTATCATTTGAGACCCTCTTGGATTACCATTGGGTCTACTGACGGGTCTGTGCCCAGGCTAATTAGGACACAGCAGTCTCCAATTTTGGGTGCTCCTCTTATTTGTCCAGTAACTGAGATCCAATAGGGATCTTCTTTTCAAACCCAAGATACTGAGACACCGTCTTATATGTAGGATCATAAGTGACACATCGTCTGGTTGAATTTCCTTATGAAAATATGACATGGAACTTGATACAGTATCTTAACTGACGCATCATGCCAGACTAATAGGTAATTGCTTTGTTTTTGTTTCTCTTTTTTTATTATTTAATTGTAAAAATTTTTTTGACCATTGCACTATTGCTTGGTCGTTACTATTGGCTGTGAAAAAGGCGTGGCTCCGGTACCGTCAACTGCGGTTGTTTCTTGTGTTTATATACTCTGTACCTCTGCTGTTAAGCTTGTTTCCAGGATGGCCTTCATGATTGGGGACTCCCTGGACGCAGAAATTAGAGCTACATTTGACAACAGTAAAGATACAGAAGTCAATGGCGATTTGAAAAATCTGTTTCGGGACCACAAGAAGTTGCTTGTAAGGTCCCTTAACAGAAAATGGGATGTACTCTCACTGGAATCCTACATTTCACAAGGTATTATACCTAGGGGATTACGTGAGAGAGTCATCCCAGCAATGCACTTACATACAGAGCGTTTCTTAGAAAAGTGGAAAACTGAGTGCATTGCACATGGTATAAAAGTTATGGCTTTAATAGTAGAGGAGGAAAAAGCACAATTGGAGGAGATACAGGAAGAGACCAAAATTATATTGGAGAAACTGGAACCACATAAAGAATTGGAGCAATTCCAGAAGTTAAATGACTATCTTAAAAAGGAAATAGAGAGAACCCAAAAAAATCTAAAAAATGTTAAACAATCCAAATTCCAAAGAGACCTGGATGACTGGGCACGTGGGGAAATCTTTGATCTATCTTCAAAAAATAGGCGTAACAGGTCAAGGAGGAGAGGAGGTAGTTATAGAAATTATTCAAGTTACGAATCTATGCCTTCAGGTAGTGATGATGAAGATCGGTCGGTCACTTTTTTAAGGGAGAGTGCGGCGGAGGATGTCTCTCCGCCCACAACCCCAAAGGGGATCTTGAAAAAAGGACCCAAAAAAAACAAAGGAAGCAAAGACAAAGAAAGAGAAAAAACAGGAGGACAGGGAAATATGTGGGAACAGAGAACCAGACCACGCAATCGTCGGTAATGACTAATCTCCCACAGTTTCCAAATAGTGATAAAATTTCTCCTCAGACAATTATTGAAAGAACTGATGACCCCAAAATAATCAACCTTTCCAATTTTGTCCTAAATGAATCTCACATTTCTGTATTAACTAAAGGCCTTTCCTTCTCACCTACTTCAGGCATGGACCATTTTGAGGTTTACAAAGACTTATGTCTTTACCTCAGGAAAGTGTATTACAGATTGGCACATGCTGGAGATGGAAGTATTTCAAAGGAAGCACAAGTTAATGCTAAAGAAGCTGAAGCTTTGTCAGTGTTAGAGTCATTATTGGATGAAGCCGGCGAGTTCTCGGACGAGGATGAAGTCCCATTAGAAGATGACAGTCTGAGAAAGAGCAGTATTTATATACGCTCAACTAAGATGCCCAAGTTTTGTACTAACAAATGGTTAAATTCCTTCCTATTGTTGGTAGAGGAAGATCTTAAACGCGTCAACTGGGACTCACTCTCGTCCGACAATCTCACACGGGAGGAAAGAATCGCATTGCGAGATCTCAAAAAAGCTAGCGACCTTGTCATCAAAAAAAGTGACAAAGGGGGCAATGTTGTGTTACTAACAGCAGACAATTATGAAAGGGAAGTTAAACGTCTCTTATCAGACGAAAACACCTATAAAAAACTGCAACACAACCCACTCCCCGAGCTAGCAAAAAACATCAATGAGAAACTCCAGTTTGCTTTTGAAGCTGGACTCATCACCACCAAAGAGAAACACTACCTTCAGGTTTCTGATTACAATATACCCACAATATACATTATACCAAAAATACATAAAAACCCGGTTGACCCCCCGGGCAGACCTATAGTGTCTGCCTGTGGGGGCCCTTTGGACAGGATTGGTAAATACTTGGACTCATTGATCAAGGATCTTGTTTTCGACCTTCCCTCGTATGTGAGAGATACGGGGGACGTCTTGAGCAAGATCCGAGATCTTGAGTTCAATATGGAAGTATTACTTGTTGGAATAGACGTTGAGTCTCTCTATACCTCTATTCCCCACCCCTGGGGGCTTCTATCAGTATATCATTTTCTTGAACAGAAATATCCATTGCAGGGTTCACAAAATGAATTTCTTCTGGAATTGCTTGAATTTTCCCTTTTGAATAATGTTTTCCAATTCTCCAACTATTTTTACCAGCAAATTAGAGGGACGGCCATGGGTGCCCCGTGGGCACCGTCATATGCATGCCTACATCTTGGCATGTGGGAGGAAGAGGTGGTGTACACTTCGCCTATGTACCTCGGCCATGCATTGACCTGGCTGAGGTACATAGACGACGTGCTCATGGTATGGGCAGGTACGCCACTCGAGCTGGAGCAGTTTATGTTGGAACTCAACTCTAATCAGCGTAATATTCATCTGACTTATATAGTCGATAAGAAAACAATTTCTTTTCTAGACTTAAATATAGAGCTCAAAAATGGAAAATTAGTTACCACTACCTTTCGTAAACCAACGGCCGCCAATACCCTCCTTAGGGCAGACAGTCATCATCCAATCAGTCAAATCAGAGGGATCCCTGTGGGACAGTATATTCGCATAAAGCGTAATTGTTCATTTGGTGAAGATTATTTACAAGAATCAAAAGACCTGTATGCGAGATTCCGTGAGAGGGGATACTCTCACCGAATTATTAGGAGGGCAAGAAGACAGGCAGCAGCGAGAGATAGAAACGAGCTCTTGTCACAAAATAAGCCAAAACCTCAGAATTCAAATCTACCACGCCTAATTACCAAATATGGTAGCCAGTGGAATGAGGTGAGACAGATCCTTCAATCACACTGGCACATATTACAGAACAACGAACAACTTAAAAATATAGTTGGCCCGCGTCCACTATTAACGGCTAGAAGAGCTACAAATCTCGGTGACCATTTAGTACGATCTGAATTCACTCGTACCACCAAAACCAATTGGCTTACTGAATTACCACCCTTAAGGGGAATGTACCCCTGTGGTCACTGTCAGATTTGTAACCATGTGATAAAATCACAGGTTTATACAGATTCACAAGCAAAAGTGACATATAGTGTTGAGTCCTTCATAAACTGCTCCACCTCCCGTGTGCTGTACATCATACAGTGCCCATGTCATAAAATGTATGTTGGTAAGACCAAACGGCAGCTGCGTATTAGAATAGGGGAGCATTTAAAAAGTGTACGCCTTAAGGAGGAGACTCCTATCGGCCTACACTTTGCCGAAAAACACAACAGCGACCCCTCTGGTCTAAAAGTAATGGGCTTTTGGGCCTTAAAGATATCGCCCAGAAGAGGCGACTTCGATAGAGTCCTCTTAAAAGAAGAGAAGGCGTGGATTTTTCGTCTCCAAACTTTGGTACCCTTGGGATTGAATACTGACATGAGTCTCAGTATATTTCTTGAGCCGTAGTACTGTCAGTTCTAATACATGGCCCGATGATAGGGAGTAAGACTGGTTATATCATATGACATTCACCTGCAGAACAATAAAACAAAGGGTGTTATGTTTTTCACTACATCATACTTCACCAGTCCATTCCATTTTAACCCTTTAATACATATGACATTCCCGTTAAGTTGATATCCATATGATTGGAATCTTACATGTTTTTATTAAATAGGATTATTATCCTCTATATATATTACATACTTTTCAATATACAGTGATATGGATCTCGGGTTATGGGAAATCTGGACAATACAGTGCCACCCAGTACAGTAATTTGGCCACCTTCATGTACAATCTAAGAGTTTATAATGTAAGGCATATTGTTGTTTTTTCTTTTCCTTTTTTTGAAAGAAATTCTGAAAGGATCCATAATTATAACATTTGCTTATGCCTTGATTGCTAAATTACTATTTAGCTCGAAGTGAAAAACTGTTGGAGTTTTGAAAAAGAATGATAATTCCCTTGAAACAAGAGTGGCCTCTGTATGCCATTCTTTGTTTTGGGAATTTGTCTAAATAATGCATCGGTATCTCTAAGTTGTATGTGCTGTTGACGCAAGATAACTAATAATAATGTGATTAATTTAGCATTAAGGGTAATCAATAAACTGCATGATGAATGCGACATTCCTACATTGTTTAAATATGCTATTCTTCTTAAGCCTTTGAGTGGCATCTGGTTATGTATTGAACCGCAGTTGACCGTATTGGAGCCACGCCACGTATGAAAAAATATGAAAAAAGAATACCTAACACTGTGCATTACCTATTTTTTACCACATGATGGTGTTATTCCATCCGGTTTTTAATCAAGCGGGAGGCTGCAATAGAGGAATGGCTGTAACACTGCCACCTGATGGCAATCTTTAATCAGGCCATCTCCCTATTTATTTTCCTCCCTCGCGTTCCAATGACGTCCTGACGAAGCGTGCGTCACGCACGCGAAACGCGTTGACGTCACACGCCGGCAACACACTACCCGGAAGAGCCACCGCTGCGTTCCAGCCTCCGTCTAGAGCGTTGTTCGCCTGCAATTTTGAGAACACGCCATCCCCTCGTGGCATGTCGGAGTGGAACATTTAATGTCTGGGCCGTTACTTCAAAATTACCCCAAGGAATTATGCAGATGTCCCTTCATTCAAGACTTCCAGTGCATGGTGAGCATAAGCATTTACAATAAATGGGATAGAGAAAAGGCCGTGACCACCGAGCTGACCCGGCCATACAGTGGATATATGCCAATTAATTCATGGCCGTCACCTGGCCAATGGCACAATTGACCAGTATGGGATACAGCCTATGTTTGGTGTGAGCCCGCGCAGTCTTCCCCATATACTGCGTCTCTCCCTTGCTCCAGCACCCCTACTCACCATTACAGCAAGAGACTCTCTGCCATAGGGGTTCTAAGTTGGCCCGATCATGCAAACCAAACGTTCATTGAGGATTTGAACTTCATCTTTTTCAAGATTCTAGCCATCATCCATGTCAAGGACTGGCTTTATTCACAGTTTATACCAATCGGTGTGCAGACATTCCTCTAGATGCCTCCCTCTTTTTATGGTGGAATCGTGTTGATAATTTAAAGCCTATATGCTTCTCAACCACAGTAGAAGTGTATGGGTTTAGATCTGTATTGCATGGCAACAGTTCACAGTATATTTTGAATTTCAGGGTTGACAAAATTAGAGTTTTAAGTCTGAAGTTCTCAACCTTTTGAACCATTGGTGCAGCTATATTGGTTATATATTATACCAGGTATTTTACATCATTGTGGCATGCCGACCAGCAAACCGATGAGATAGCAGCATTCAAACATTCCCGGCTGGAATGTATGCAGCTTACTCCGGTCATTGCTGGTCTGATCTTCCAGTGTATGTGTAAGGCCGGCCTTGTATGTGTGATTTCTCTTTTTGGTTTTATGTCTTGTGTGTGGTCAGTTTATTTTCTGTATCCTCTCATGTTTTGTATACTGTTCCCCTACGATGGGGTTAATTTTTAGACAGTGTGTCACTTTTGATCCTTAATAAAGCATTTTTTGATTATTCATACTAAGTTGGTCTGAGCATCCCTTTATGCAGCCGTTCTTTAGAGGCTTTTCTTTGGCCCCTTCCATGTTTTATTCCATGGCTGTGATGGCTTCTAGGGCACACTAGTTAAACGCTTGCTGATTGGCTGCCTTGCACCTGTTGAAAGCGCGCCATTAAATCCGCGCCAAAACATCAAATAACGTTACCGAACAATGGACAGTACCCGAACATACAGTGAAATGTTCTGGTTCGGGTCCGGGTACCGAATACCCAAAAGTCCGGTACGAACAATACAGTCCGGGTTCGCTCAACACTATCTCTTACTGTTAAGGCAATTTTTCAGTTTTCAGCACTGTAATACTTTGAATGACATTTACTCAGTCATGAAAAAATGTACTCAAACTAATTTTATACCTTTTTTGAAACTAGATAGAGCTTTAGTTTAGTGGTATTTAATTACCACTCAGTTTTTTAGTATATACATTTAAAAAGACCACACATTTTGAAAAAAATAAATATTTTTCTTAGTTTATGTTATAAAACCTTGCAAATAAATAATCTTTCCTCATAAATGTTGGCCAAAAAACAAAATGTACTGTATTCTGCTACCTTGAAAGAAAGTGGGTGACAAACTATGATATATATATAAATATATATTTATATATATTTACATGTGTATACGTGTATGTGTGTGCGTGTGTGAAATTTTTAGATCTGATTAAACTGACTCTGTCAAAAATTAGCCTTAAGAGTATAGACTATGGGCGCATGCGCGGCAGCTCCCCGGATGGCAGCTTAACCAGGGAGCTCCGTCCCGCACCGGCATCATAGGCGTCCCTTCTGCTCTGAAAGCACCGCTCCGCCTCCACACCGGACCCGCAGCTCCCCCACACACCAGGGATCTCCCGTGGACGCCCGATGATCGGATCGCAGGTCCGGCGGGACCTCACTCCGCAACTTAATGCGGCGGAGACCCGGCCCTGCAGTCCCAAGATGGCGGCCGCTAATAACCTCCTGCCAGTACCCGCTGAGGGAGAGGACATCACAGACATCCCATCACCTCCAGATCGCAGCAGGTCAGTCCTCCTCAGCCCCTCGGACCCCCCAGATCGCCCACTGCTCCTCTCACCAGCCTCCACAGTTTCCCTTCTGGAAAGGACCATGGAGGAATTACTCCAATCCCCGGCTGGGGCTTACACTGCTCTGCAGGGTTTACCTCAGGGCTCCCTGCCACCTCCTCCAAACATCCCACAAGACCTCACATACCTCATGGCTTCTTTCTCTAAAATGCTGTCTGCAGGCCTAGCCCAGACAGCCTCTCAAATTACCTCAGCTATACACTCTGACCTGCAGAACCTGGGAGCTAGAATAGAAGCCATAGAACTCAAAACTGACCAAACTGTCCACAGAGTTAATCAGAACTCGGCAAGGATGCAGGACCTCCATGATCAGCTGGATACAGCCTTGTCTAAGATTGATGACTTAGAAAATCGAGCCAGGAGACAAAATTTCAGGATCAGAGGCCTGCCTGAGTCTATTAAAGATGTTGAAGCTGTAGTGACATCCTTCATTCAGGAATTAATTCCTGCTATACCACCGCATCGCCTTGAATTGGATAGAGCACACAGGGCCTTGAGGGCCCCCCTCCCTGATGGCTCTCCAAGAGACATTATTGTAAAACCCCATTTTTACAAAGTGAAGGAGGAAGTTATGAAAATCTCCAGATCCTCTAATCAGCTGCTCCTACAAGGTCATCCTGTACAGATTTTTGCAGATCTTTCACCCACTACTATCCAAAAGCGGAGGGCTCTTAAACCACTCCTTCAGGTGTTGCAGCAAAAATCCATCAAATATTGGTGGTCCTTTCCTTTTCGCCTCACTTTTCTGTATCAACATAAGACACACAGCTTCTCATCTTTACAGGACGGTGAACAACTTCTTCTTCGCCTGGGACTGCTCTCCCTAGAGCCAACTTCCTTATCCACTGCCAGGAATTCAAGCTCCTTCAAGCGCCCCTCACCCCAGAGCCCTCTGGTCCCCACCTGGGAGAAGCAACACTTCAAAAGGTCTAAGGAGACCAGACCTCCCTAGAAGCACCTGTCCCCCAGCCGGTATCCACCTTCTTTCTGCAGGAGTCGCACTTCTGAGACGGATTTAATTGAATGTCACTTCAGGACTGCAGCGGTCACCTGTAAGGGTTCTTCCTTCCACCTTTGCTATAAAACAAACACAGACTAAACTTTTCCTTTTTGGGGGGGGGGGAATAATTTTTGTTATTTTCCCCATTATATGACAGTTTTTCTCTAACACAAACTTTTTTTTTTTTTTTTGTTTTGTTTTGGGTTGCCTCTACCCTTCGGCTTAACCATTTAGGCAATGGGCGGCTATGATAGCCCCAAGGACGCCTGGCCGGAGCGGGATTTATGCTGCGCCTCGCCCCTCACTCTATAGAGGTACGGTGCACCTCTGTAGACACGGGCGGATGCCTTCCCTGAGGATAGGCATCTTTGGGTCTCAGGGACGGAAGGGGTTGGCCCTTCCTCCCCTGACTGGGTTATGGGTTTTTACTGATAGCCATTGTATGCAAATTTTCATTGTCTTGTGGTTCTTTGTGTCTTCCTCCTCTCCTTCTGTTCTCCTTCCCTGCTGCTTCCATCTCCTCCCACCCTCAGTCACCGGGGGTCCCTCCCTCTCTCTTCTACAGGGTTATAGTCTCCGATGTGGATCGACCAGACTAGGCATCTTCCCCTCATTGGGTCTCGCAGAAGTCACCGACTTGCCCCTTCTCCAGCGCTTCTCCCCTCTGCCACGGAATGAAACCACCTGATGATTCCTCTCGACCGTTGAAGCTCTCATCACATAACGTCCAGGGGATCAACTCTCCTCCTAAGAGGCGTAAGCTTTTTAACTTATATCATTCCCATCACGTAGACATTGCACTAATCCAAGAAACGCATTTTCCGGCATCTTACAGTCCCTTGTTCGTTCACCACAAGTACCCGCAATTCTATTTGGCGAATGCTCCAGACAAGACCAGGGGGGTGGGTATCTTCTTTGCACGACATATACAATTTGTACTCAAAAGTAAGCTTGTGGACAGTGAGGGCAGATACCTCTTACTGGTAGGTGAAATTGGGGGCAATACCTTCTCCTTCCTATCCTATTACGCTCCTAATCGAAGACAAGACACATTTTTTCTACACTTAGCCTCTCATGTGCTTCCCCATGCAGCGGGTACGCTGATAATGGGAGGAGATTCTAATGTGGCTCTTGACCAAGGGCTGGATAAATCTCGCGCAGGGAACCCCTCCTTTTGTCGCCCCCCCCCAGGCAGAGCACCCGAATTGCCAAATTACTCTTCACGGAAGGACTGGTCGACGCCTGGAGAGAACTCAACCCCACAGCTAGGGATTATACTCATTATTCGGCCCCTCATAATGTTCTCTCCAGGATAGACCACATCTTCATCTCCACGAGAGCGCTTCCCCAGACCGTTAAGGCCTTCATTCGGGACTCTCCTCTTTCAGACCATGCTATGGTCATCCTTCTTTTTCACCACACCCCGACTCAGGGCAGGGAATTCCACTGGCGCCTCAATGAGGCTCTCCTGAGCGATACTACCCAATGCACTATCTTGACTAAAGAATTGGAGTCTTACTTTTCACTCAATGACACTCCAGAGGTCTCCCCCGAAACCGTCTGGGCTGCCCAGAAAGCCGTTATCAGAGGGAAAATAATCCAAATCTCTTCCAACCTTAAGCGCCAGAGGAAATTGGATGTTCTTAAGCTGGAAACTGAATTTTTCAAAGCTAGTAAGGCCCATAAACGTAATCCCACTCCGGCTTCCAAGACGCTTTTGGAAGAATCCAGATTGCGATTGAATTTAGCTCTAACCACGGAGGCGGAAAAACAGCTCCGCTGGTCTGGGGCCAGGTTCTATGCCTCGTCGGATAGAATAGGAACCAAACTGGCAGTCAAACTCTCACCTAAATTCCGTGCTTCCACAATCCCTAAAATTAGAACCCCCCAGGGCACCTTATCCCAAAACCCACAACAGGCCCTGCAAGCTTTCCACTCCTTCTATTCTCAACATTATGACTGTGACTCCACATACTCCCCCTCCCATTCTCATAGTTTCCTGGATGATCTCCCGTTACCTCGCCTTACTCGAGACCACAGGGAACTACTTGAGGACCACTTCTCTGAACTCGAGGTATTGAGTGTGATTAAGGGACTGAAGACAGACTCCGCTCCAGGCCCCGACGGGTTCCCCACGACCTATTATAAGACCTTTGCCACGACCCTAGCTCCCCGGTTATGTAAATTTTACAATTCACTTCAGCAAGGGGGCACTATTGAGAAGACTTTGAACTCGGCTTATATCTCGGTTATTCCAAAGCCGGAAAGGGATCACAGTGACGTAAGCAACTATAGGCCTATATCTCTTATTAATGTTGATCTCAAGATCCTGACAAAGATACTTTCCAATAGACTGTCCAGCTTTATCAGCAACTATGTCCATAAGGACCAATCAGGCTTTATCCCGGGGAGACAGGGTCCAGACCTTATTAGGAGAGCGATAGACCTAATTTCTATGACTAAATCCAGATGGGCTGGGGGCCCTCTCCAAGAAGCTTTGCTCCTTTCCCTAGACCTGCACAAAGCATTTGACACTATATCATGGCCGTACCTCTTTGAGACCCTCCGAAGATGGGGATTTGGACCTAGGTTTGTCAACATTCTACAGGCACTGTATTCCTCCCCCTCGGCACGGATTCGCATCTTAGGCCACTATTCAGACTCACTGTCCATCAAACGGGGTACCCGCCAGGGATGCCCCCTTTCTCCCTTAGTTTTCGCAATCGCTATTGAATCTCTGGCGATAGCTCTCCGCCACAGCCGGGACATCCATGGCATTCAATGTGGTCCGACGGAACATAAGTGTGCACTCTTTGCAGACGATGTCCTTCTTTTTGTCACTTCCCCAACCGTCTCGGTCCCCAACATCCTTGCCCTGCTCCGTGATTTCTCACTAGCCTCCGGCCTCACGGTGAACATCTCAAAATCATCGGCTTTGAACATCACAATTCCATTAGCCACGCTCGAAGCCCTCCAACCCACCTTCCCGTTCCAGTGGTGCAAAGTCTCACTCCCTTACTTGGGGATAAAGCTTACCTCGTCAATTGAGACACTTTACCAAGCCAATTACCCACCCCTGTATAACAAATTAAATGATGATTTGGCGAAATGGGGTCTTCACAATCTTTCGTGGCTAGGCCGCATTAATTCTATAAAAATGACACTTCTTCCCAGAATCCTTTATCTTTTTAGGTCACTCCCCATACCTATTAATAAACGCCACCTGCTTAGTTTCCAATCCAAACTGGTTAAATTTGTTTGGGGTAGGAGGGGCTATCGTTGTGCACGTTCGGTCTTATATAGACTGAGAACACAAGGAGGATTAGCTCTGCCCAACCTTTGGAATTATTACCAAGCGGCTCAATTGGCCCAGTTTTCCATGATTTATGCTAGGGGACCAAAACCTGACTGGCTCCACTTAGAGAGACAGGCTACTCCCAACCACACCCTGGACTATATTGCTTGGTGCCCACCTAAATTGCAGCCGGCAATTCTGGCGCCGACCCTTTCACATTCGATCGGGCTCGCCAGAAGACTGTTCCACCTCCGGTCTTTGGTTTCACCCCTCCGGCCTCTGTCTCATATATTTAACAACCCCCTTTTTCCCCCAGGACGTGACATCAGAGCTTTCAAGTGGTGGACGAACAAGGGATTATTTCGTATCGGGCACTTCCTCTCCTCCACAGGCCCTCTGACCCTTTCTCATTGTGTTAATAAACTTCAGATGCCGTTGACGGAAAAATTCAGATACCTCCAAATTTATCACTTCCTATGTTCGTTATGGTCGGACAAGAAAGAACCCCCTTTCCTAACTAACTACGAACGGTGGTGTTCGGAAACAAAGGACATGAGAGGGGGCATCTCGGTCATATATTCTGCTTTACAGGATTCCCCCGAAAAACCTGCATATGCCGTTAAGTGGGAACAGGACCTACAATTGGACCTCACTAGGGACGCCTGGCACAGAATCTTCCATAAAGCTTTCAAGGGGATTGTTAATATCACACTTATTGAGGCGAATATCAAAATTCTCACTCAATGGTACTTGGTCCCAACTCGCCTAGCACTTATGTTTCCCAACACTTCCTCGCTCTGCTTTAGGGGGTGCGACCTCCAGGGATCCTTAATGCATACCTGGTGGTCCTGCCCTAGAATCCGGTCATTTTGGAACAAAATGTTTCACTTGATGCGTTTGGTCTCGGGGCTCCGGATTCCTCAGACACCTCAGATAGCATTTTTACACGACTTTCCCCATGATTACTCTAAAAATGTATCAACATTAATTACTTTTATGCTACTGGGGGCCAAACTTACCCTTGCCAAAGCGTGGAAGAGGCCATCGGTCTCCTACAGCCTGGCTAAAAGGAAAATTTCGTGGATAATGACACATGAAAAAATTGTGGCTATTCTGCATAACCGGGTCCCACGATTTGAGAGTGTCTGGGAACCTTGGGCCCAATTTCTTCAGATTACGTTGTGATCTTACCCTGAGTTCGCCCGTTTTAGGCCCCCGGTGACTTCTCTCTTCCACTCTTCTCCCCCTTTTCCCCCTTCTTTCTCCGGCCTTCCCTCCCTTTCACGTCTCCGCTTCCCTTTCCCCTGCCTCTCCCTCGCTACCCTTCTCCACTGGGTTTACGATGTAATTTAGCGGATTGTAGCTCTCCCGGATTCCTCACTATTAGCCTCCACCTTCCTTATGTGTGCAAAATAGCCGATGGCTCCCTGCCGTTCTTGGGGACGCTGTCTTGCGCTGGTGTGTACCCTGTTCCCCGAATGTATCGCAACCCTACGGGGTGCTCGGGGGCAGGGATCTAACCACCGATGCTACTGTTCTCCTCATCTTGTATTCATCTTGGAGACTCTTAGGGGGAATTTGGGACAGCACTTACCTAAACTTCAGTGTTCGATGTTACGGACTCTCCAAGAGTTACTTCGTTCTCAGTTATAATTCCTTTACGACTCTTTGTTATAAAGAATTCCTCAATAGTTGCCTGGTTTCCAGGCCCATGGTTTTTCACAATGTTTGTTGGAAGATTACTTTCATGATTCTTACTCTTGGAGTATTGTACCTTACATAGTTTCTATGAGTATATCTGTTTTACAACGTTCTTTATGATACTTATGTTTGCTTATACTTATTTTTTCTCAATAAAAATGATTGAATGAAAGAGTATAGACTATCTACAGCGCTTGCTAAAAAAATATAATATAGGTGCTATGCACAGTATTAGTAAATTGGTAAATTAATGTGCAAACAAAACATATATATCCCAGCTGAGTGAGTTAATACATAAGTAATTAATATTCCAACAAGAAAATTCCTTAAAAAGTGCAGCAAATGGTGAGTACTCCAATATGAACCGAAAAAAAGTGCAAATAGATTATATAAATTTCAAATATAATTAGTGAATAAATAAATTATTAATAAATCAATAGAGTGCAGTTAATTAATAGTCCGTAATGAATAAATAATAAGGTGACTATAGTTAGCAAAGTCCAAACAGTTTCCTTGCGCAAAAATAAATCTTCCAATCTTTAATCAAAGTGCAGGTGCTCAGTGTTAAATTGTATCCGATGCGGCTTTGTGACTATATGTGGCATAGGTTCCTTTTTCCACAGTAATATTATAAGGATGGGTGACTTACCAGATGTAATGGGTCTTATGTGCCTTACAGCACTAAGACCAATAACACTTGTAGACCCTCAGGGCCAAAGTGGGTTCCCTCGTGCCTGCTCCTGTGATGGGGTAGGGGTGGGTTCCTCCTCACCTTTTCCTTACATCCAGTATGGGGCCAGGGTATAAAAAAAAGAAATGCTCCAATAGTGTAAACGAGTTTCAATGAATTGATTTCCCACCCGTGGGTAAAATTGGGTTAAAAGCAGAGTATACAGTAACCGTGACAAAAGCTCAGCTATGCTGCAGAGTGGCTAGCATAGTGTTCTGACTTGCGCTCCAAGCCAGCGTGCTGAAGTCACGCCATGCGTTCTAGATTTGACGCGTTTTGTCAAAAAAAAAAAAGGACGTGTGCTTATGAGCTGCAAGGCACATAAGACCCATTATATCTGATAAGTCACCCATCCTTATAATATTACTGTGGAAAAAGGAACCTATGTATGTTTTGTTTGCACATTAATTTACCAATTTACTAATACTGTGCACAGCACCCATATTATATTTTTTTAGCAAGCGCTGTAGATAGTCTCTACTTTTAAGGCTATTTTTGACACACTACCTCATTCCCTGTAGCTGCTGCTTATCATTTATTTATTTATATATTTATATATATATTTTTTTACCCACTCACACCATTAGGTGCGGGGGATACAACAACTAGGTGTTATCTTTTTTCTATACTGATTAAACTGACTGCCTATCTAAATTCTTCAGGAAAGTAGACAGTCCAATGTATTTTTTAATAGGCATAGTGAGCATTTTTTTGAAGTTGTAATTGTAAATTGTAATGTTTTTTGGAAAAGGAAGAAAGTAAATAAAATTTCATTTATTTCACAAAATTGTAATTTAACTTTTTTTTTCTCTCTCACACAGCATAAGCATACTTACAATTACACAACAAAACACATTCTACTATGTGCCTGGAGTGCCTAGGATACATGTCAGGAGACTAGTCGGAGGAGAGCTGTCCATAGGCATGCCACAGTGGAAAATTTCCAATAAGGCCACTCTCGCACGAATACGCTCAAACGTGCTGCGAACGCTCATTTTCCACGTGGGCACACACAATGCATGTCACAATATATGTTTCAGGCATGCCAATGTTTAATTGAGCAAACTATTATGATATATATATAAAAAAAAAAGCTTGTGAGATTTCTGAGCCACAAAGTCCTCCTCTTCAAAACATGTGACACATACTTTAAAGAAGATAAAACACTGAGGGGTGAAATTTTATTGTGCTGGGAGGAAACTTTTAACAATATTCCTCAGGTTGTAGTGCTTTGCAGAATATGATTAAATCTAGAATAAACCAACTGGCTCAAAGATACATTGGAGTGCATGCCTATGTGATTTTTTTAATTTTAGGAAGTGCATGTACATAACCTAATTATTAAGGTTTGCTAAAGCAGTGATTCATTCATAGGTACATATATGTTTTTAACTACTTCAGCCCCGGAAGGTTTTACCCCCTTCCTGACCAGACCCTATTTTGGGATTCGTCACTGCATTACTTTAACGGACAATTGCGCGGTCGTGCTACGCTGTACCCAAATACAATTTATGTCCTTTTTTTTCCCACAAATAGTACTTTCTTTTGGTGGTATTTGATCACCTGTGCGATTTTTATTTTTTGCGCTATAAACAAAAAAACAGCGACAATTGTGAAAAAAAACAATATTTTTCACATACTGCTATAGGACATTCCCTCCCAAAAAAATTAAAAATCAAAATTTTTAACATTTTAGGCTTATTTGGCTTGGCCAAGGAGCCCAAACTAACCACTTTATTAACACCAAAACATATATTTATACCATAGTCCAGCCAAAAAGCTCAGACTACACTACTTAAATATAAAACATCCCACATAAATAAAGACCGTGACAGTAAGAGGGTGGGCGGGAGGCACGAATCTTCCTGACTTCTGCTCCCGCTGACTGAAAAGAACGGTTTTGCCTTCAACCATATAAGAAATGTTTTGCCTTCAACCATATATTTAGACGCAAACACTGTAAAACTAAGAAACGCAAAAGAGAAATGACAGGCAGAGAACGTGAAGACAGGCAATTCACAGCAAAGACAACCCCTTTATTGTCAGAGTGCAAAATTATTCTTCTGTTTTTGAAATGTTGTCCCCACAATTCCAAGGCAACTAGCACAGGAAATAGTTCCAACAAAACTATACTATTGGTGAAACCACTACTGATCCAATTAGGATACCAGGAGTCAGCAGACCAGTGCCCATCCCAGTAAGCGCCAAAACCGTGAGCTGCAGACGCATCCGTAAACAAATTTAGAACAGAAGCAGAACAAAATTGTTCTTGCCAAACAGAAGAACCATTAAAATTATCTACCAACCAAACTAAAAGATCCTCAGTAATATTAGAAGAAACCCTAATAAAACGATAAGGAGAAGAAACCCCAGAAATGGCCCTGTACAAATGCTTACAAAAAGCCCTACCCATAGGCAGAATTCTAGAAGCGAAGTTCAAAAGCCCCAAAATAGACTGAATAGTCCTCAACTGAACTTTCTTCTTGTGCAAAATACATTTCAACAAAAATTTAATTTTTGAAATTTTTGCAGCAGGAAGGCAAAACTCCATCAAGACTGTGTCAATTTCAATACCCAAGAATTCAAGATTATTGGTAGGGTAGACAGTCTTTTCAGCAGCCAAAGGAACTCCGAAATTATGGCAAACAATCTTGAATTCAGTAAAAAATTTTAAACAATCCAAAGAATCAGCACTCCCAATGAACAAAAAATCATCTAAGTAGTGCAAAATATTATTGGAAGATGCTCTATAAGACACCACCCATTCCAAAAATCTAGAAAAAAGCTCAAAATAACAGCAGGATAATGAACACCCCATTGGTAAGCATTTATCAAAGAAACATTGATCATTAAATAAAAAACCCAAAGAGTTAAACGCAGATGGGTGTATGGGTAATAGTCTAAAATCAGATTTCACATCAGATTTTGCAAGTAAAGCAGAAGCTCCCACACCCCTAATATTAACCAGGGCATCCTCAAATGTAGAATACGAAACAGAACATAGAGAAGGGTCAATCTCATCATTTAGAGATAAGCCTTTTGGGTAAGACAAATGATGTATAAGGCGAAACTTGCCTGCTTCCTTCTTAGGAATGAGACCTAATGGAGAAATCCGAAAATCTGGGAAAGGAGGGTAAGAAAAGGGGCCAGCAACCCTGTCTGCAGCAATTTCTTTTAAAATCTTCTCATTAACCACTTCAGGAAAAGCAACTACTGATGGCAAATTATCAACAATAAAACAACCTTTTCCTGAAAAAGCAGGCAAAGAAAAACCAAATATAAAACCATTATATAAAGTAATGTCTTTTTTACTGTCTGGGTACTCCAGGAGCAAGGGAAGCATTCTTTCCCAACTCACCGGAGTTTCCGCTCTTTTGAAAAAGCTATTCCTTTGCAGAAGGAATAGTAACTGGACTATTCCTTTTAAAACATCTAGATATTGGGTGAGTGCCTGCACAGTGAGAGCACTCATGTCTAAATTTACAATTGGGTCTATTGCATTGACCTTCATTGAAGGCAAAGCAAACTCCTTTGCGCAGCTGACCAAATGTAGATGATTTCAGGGAGGGAGTTGGTCTTTGGGGCAACAGAAAATTAATCCATAGGCCCACATCCTTTACACCCCATTTCAAGGACCTGTGAATGGAAAGTTTTTGCCGGAAAGACTCATCATACAGAAACCAAGCAAAACCAGGAAAGTGCTTATAGGCTTATAAAATGATGTCCACATGTTGAAAAAGTCCAGAACATAAATGAGGCTGTCTTTCTCCCAAAACACTGGCAAAGATACAGAAACCTTGTAGCCAATTGTTGAAAGATCTAGTAACAGGCCTAGATCTATCATCAGAGGATTTTTCACTATCAGCCTTAGAAGATCTGCTGTTAGGCAGTAAGGACAAAAAATCCACAAAGTCACCCTTCCAAATATTTTCTTTTACACTGTCCTTTAAATGAAATCCCAAAGGAGAGATTTCACATGTCATACTCTCTTTTAGACAGGAGTCAGGTACCAAAGGGGAAGAGACAGGAACAGATGGAGAGGCAGACATCTCAAAAGAATGAAAGTCAGGGCGAGATGTGGGAGGCAAAGCATCAGACCATACTGTGCACAAAGGGTTAACAGAAGACATTTCAGGAATAATATCAGGAACAATAGGAGGAAGAGCAGTCATATCAATAGCAGAATTACTCACATTAATAGAATTAGGTGACACTTTAGAACAAAATGTGGACAACATAGTAAAAAATTCTTGCAATACATCAGATTGACGCTCACCTCCAGACACTGCTTCATTAGAGACCACAGTGCTAACAGCAGGCACAGGCAGGATCGAAGACACCGAGGGAACGACAGTTGAAGGCCTCTCAACCGAATCTGAGACCGCTGGCCGACTGGACGGAATGACGAATCCTACACCCTGTACAGAATGAGAAAAATTAGCTGGAGGGGCTGACGAGAGACTGGCACTACAAGTACCTTTAATATGCCTCCCCTTTTTTCCAGCTCCTCTCGAAGACCAAGTTGAAGCCTCAGCAAATCGACCTGGACGCTTTGCTGTGCGATGCGGACGTCCATCTTGCCTCCCGGAAATGGATGCCGATGATCCGGAAATGCGTCATCGGGTGCACGGGCAGCCGCTTCCATAGGACGACCTCGGCGAGCGGAAAGCGCGTCAGCGGAGAGCGCAGCAGGAACCGGAATGACGTCATCCGAAGAAGACAAATATGGAGGACAAGGCTCCACCGTAACCGGGACATCGGTAACGGAGAGGCAATGTCGCATCCAGGCTTCACCGTCAGCCCGATCCAGCAACCTCTTCAGCAAGGACTCCATCACCAGGCAAGAACGATCCACGAACCTTCCTGACTTCTGCTCCCACTGACTGAAAATAACGGTTATCTCTCTTTCTTATATAGGGGAACTTCACACCTTTAGGTGGCTTCATAAAACAATTTGAACCAATCCCAGGCAAGTGAATTATACTGACCAATTAGATTAATGACTTAATAACCAATCAACATTGAATTTTACTGACCAATTATATTGATGTTTTAATAGCCAATAGAATTATATTTTAACCTCCCTGGCTGTATGATTCTTTCGGATTTTAGGTGCTGAAAGCGGTACCATTATTTTGCATGTAATTCTTGAGAATGTGCAGCCCAAACCAACTAATTACATATTTTTTTTTTTTACTGTGCGTTCTTCTTTATAACATCTCGGGTATGATAAAGTTTGAGACACAAAATCATAAATTATAATATAATAAAAAACTATATAAGTTAATGTATATAAGTTAACATTAACTAATAAGTTAATGTATGTATGTATACATATATATATACAGTATCTATATCTATATATATATATATATATAGATATATATATATATATATATATATATATAGATATATCTCTCTCTCTCTCTCTCTCTATATATATATATATATATATATATATATATATATATATATATATATATATATATATATATATATATATATATATACACATACACATATACATATGTATATGTGTGTGTATATATATACATAAAAAGTACAGTAAAACTGCAGGAAAGGGCACTGGGGGGCAATGTAATGTGAATTTATTTTATTTTGCATTGAATCAGTGTAAAAAACAGAATATACTGCGCTTAATCAAACAAACAAAATCAGACCACAATACCAGCTGCCAGCATAAAAAAGTTGTTGTACCCCAACCTCAGACAGAATTAAAACAAAATATGCAGCGCTTGATATAGTGATCATAGAAATCAATCAGTGTTAATACTGATGATAATACATAATTATAGAAAGTCCATAGAAGAAAGGAGTCCAATAAGAGGTCCAAGATGCGGGTGAGAAGATCAGAATGGATAGCCTCCACCAAACACCAAACAGTGGCCTCTTACCAGAAATGTGTGATCCCCATTAGGGATCTCAGTACACATTGACAGGAACCCGTCTCCTTTCACACAAGGTCAGACCAAATATCACCTCCACAGGAAATGCCTCTAAGTGTATAAAGCCAATCCTCTCATGGACATATTAATATCACCATCGGCACATGTAAGAAGAAAAAACTCCTCATGGTGCAGTATATTTTGACACAGGTAATATTTAATGGAAAAAGCCAATAAAACACTCACATTGTAGTAGATAAGCCAGGCATCAAAGGTAAGTATCCTGAGGGGATCTTGCAAGTAAAATGTGTGATAGCTGTAGCCAGATGAAATCCTAGTCTCCCAGCAAAGGAAGGAGGCCTCGTTTGCCCTGTAACATCTTTGCAGCGTCCTCCTTCCTTTGCTGGGAGAAAGACAGAAAATTGGGGGGAAGTACCGCGCTTCAAGGGAAGTCTATGTAATGTACAATAAGCTCAGTAGTGATAAATCTAATAATAAATAGTGGAAATTATGTTGACAAAAATTGTGCAATGGATAATAAATAAATAAAATTTAATTGTGCAATAGTTAATACATATTCAATGTGTTGTGTCGAAGTATAAACTGAATAAAAGCACTATTGATATGTGATATAAAATGTGTCCTCTTAAATAAGATATAAAAAGTTCATTCCATAGATCAATAAATATTAAAGTGCCCAAATAAATACATATAATGGTGTACAATATATTCAATAAGGATAAATCTATAAGTATATATGAAATTATAAATAAACTGATCTTCAAAATATATATTAAGGTGCTTATGGTGATGTTGTGTTCAAAAATATATAAGTGTGCCAATAAAGTGTTCAGTGCAAATATAAACCAAGATATTCTTTTCGTGTATATCACAACAAAAGATAAGGTGCCAATTTATATTATAAAGTGCTCAAGTGTCCCAAAACATCAGAGGAAACAAAGAATGCTGATCTTCCTCTTCCAGGTGTCACAATGATAATTCTTCCACCTTTCCACCATGTGATTATAAAAGGTGCTCTTTGGTGCTGTCTTCACCTATGGGTGTGCTACATGCTTACCTCAAACTTTCAGGTAATGCGCCTTTAGATCTATAAACGATCTGATCTCTCCTCCTCTCCTTCTTTAGGTGTATATGGTGGGGTATAGGGGATGATGGTATACTCCTCCTTATCTGGATCAGGTTTGAGGGCCCTCTGGTGGTGCCTCGGATCTCGAAATAAGGGGCCAATATAGTGTAGTATTTTACATCCAAAATGTATTCAATAAAATAAAATCGTAACAACTCACATTTCAAAATGCCGTTCTTAGCGGTTTGCAATCAACCGCGGCTGCGGGACTTACTTCCGTGTCCCGTAACGTCACTTCCGGTGCTATGCCCTACGCGTTAGGTCACGATTAGGGTTGAGCGAACACGGACTGTATTAATCAGGGTCCGTACCGGATAATTGGATTTTTGTTACCCGGACATGGACCCGGAAACTTTACTGGATATTCGGGTTTAAAATCCGTGTTCGGTAATTTTATTTCCTGTTTTGTATATAATGGAGCGGTTTTAATGGCGCGGTTTCAACAGCCAATCAACAAGCATTTAACTGGTGTGCCATAGAAGCCATCACAGCCATGCCTACTAATGGCATGGCTGTGAATAGCCAGATGAAGCATGTGACCCAGGTCTTTATAAGCTAGAGACACAGCGCGGTGCGCATCAGTCTGTTCTAGTGTAGGGAGAGAGCACACACAACGGTGTTGGCTGCTGCTGATAAGGGACAGAGACAGGAAAAAAAAACATTATGGCTGTTAGAAAAGAATGTAGGGACAGGTCGGAGTGTAGGCAGGGAAAGATAGAAAAGCATTTTAGGGACAGGCTGGAGAGAGTAGGCAGGGAGAGATTAGGAGACATAGGAAAGAACAATCGTCCGTTAGCGATCTACATCGATTTTGCTGTGTGGGGGGTGGTGCAGTGAATGATCTTTTTGCCCTCACTTGAGCCCACTGAGGAGGAGGAGGAGGAGGGAGAAAAAAATATTTTTATCAGTCTGTTGTGTGCAGCGTTCAGCTATATTTTACTACACAGTGCTGTTCTAATCTGCTATTTAAAAATTACAAATTTAAAGGGGAATTTTTTATTTTTTCCTTCATAGCCTGCTGCTGACCGTGACATAAAAAATAAGACACTGCTGTGTTCACATCTGCTATTGAAAAATCACCAATTAAAGTGAAAAATAATTATTCATTTTTTCATTCATACTTTACTGTGACATACAGCCTTTACACACAGTGCTGTTCAAATCTGCTATTTAAAAATGACAAATTTATAGGGGAATTTTTTTTTTTTACAATTTTTCCTTCATAGCCTGCTGACCATGAGATAAAACATAAGACACTGCTGTGTTCACATCTGCTATTCAAAAATGAGCAATTTAAGTGAAAAATAAAAAATATTTAATTCATACGTTCCTGTGAGATACACCCGTTGTATACTGTTGTTCTATTCCGCTATATAATAAACACCCTTTTGGGGGTAAAAAAATTAAATTGCTGCATAGTCTGTATCGGTACGTGTGAGATACACCTTTTAAATTTGTTTGGCGCATCTCCATCCACGGCCGAGGATTGCAGGGCGCTTCAGTTTGCCTCCTGTTCCGAACTCCTTCTACTCCTCTTCCTCATCCTCACCCTCCCTTTAGGGTACAAAAAATTGTAATCGGGGCCTAGTCTGTGTTTGCACGTGTGAGATACACCGTTTCATATACTTTTTTCTATTCCGCTATTCAATATACACCCTTTTGGGGTGAAAAAAATTAAATTGCGGCATAGTCTGTATTGGTACCTGTGAGATACACCTTTTAAATTTGTTTGGCGCATCTCCTTCCACCGCCGAGGATTGCAGGGCGCTTCAGTTTGCCTCCTGTTCCGAACTCCTCCTACACCTCTTCCTCATCCTCATCCTCCCTTTACGGTACAAAAAATTGTAATCGGGGCCTAGTCTGTGTTTGTACGTGTGAGATACACTGTTTTATCAATTTTTTTCTATTCCGCTATTCAATATACACCCTTTTGGGGTGAAAAAAATTAAATTGCGGCATAGTCTGTATCGGTACGTGTGAGATACACCTTTTAAATTTGTTTGGCGCATCTCCTTCCACCGCCGAGGATTGCAGGGCACTTCAGTTTGCCTCGTGTTCCGAACTCCTCCTACTCCTCTTCCTCATCCTCATCCTCCCTTTAGGGTACAAAAAATTGTAATCGGGGCCTAGTCAGTGTTTGTACGTGTAAGATACACCGTTTTATATACTTTTTTTCTATTCCGCTATTCAATATACACCCTTTTGGGGTGAAAAATTTAAATTGCAGGATAGCCTGTATCGCTACGTGTGAGATACACCTTTTAAATTTGTTTGGCGCATCTCCTTCCACCGCCGAGGATAGCAGGGGGCTTCAGTTTGCCTCCTGTTCCGAACTCCTCCTGCTCCTCTTCCTCATCCTCATCCTCCCTTTAGGGTACAAAAAATTGTAATCGGGGCCTAGTCTGTGTTTGTACGTGTGAGATACACCATTTTATATACTTTTTTCTATTCCGCTATTCAATATACACCCTTTTGGGGTGAAAAAAATTAAATTTCGGCATACTTTGCATACTTGACTGTGAGATACACCCGTGGGATACTGTTGCTGTTTTGTTCCGCTATTCAATAAACACCTTTCTAGGGCAAGATCATAAATTACAGAAATATGAGGAGAACGTCAAATAGGGGCCGTGGCCTGGGTCGTGGTGCTGCGGGTAGAGCTCCTGTTGCAAGGAGAGGACGTGGTCGATCTGTGCCAGCTACACGCACAAGTGAAACACCTCACTTAAGTGCGACAGAACCTGCAGCAGTATTTGGTAGGGCATCATGCGCCTCTACAATTGTTGAGACAAGAACAAGTACAGGTGTTAGTAGATTGGGTTGCTGACAGTGCCTCCAGTTCCTTCACATTGTCTCCCACCCAGTCTACTGCAGAAAGGTCAGAGTTGGCACCTGCAGCCGATGTCCAACCGTCTTTCACCTCACCCCCTTGCAAATCAGGCAAGCAGTCTGAGCCCCAAGTCATGCAGCAGTCTCTTCTTCTTTTTGATGACTGTCAGCAGGGTTTCCCAGGGCCATCCACCTAGCCCTGCCCCAGAAGTGGAAGAGATTGAGTGCAGCGATGCCCAACCACTTATTTCTCAAGATGAGTACATGGAAGGACCATCGCAGCACGTCTCCGATGATGACGAAACGCAGGTGCCAACTGCTGCGGCACTCAGAATTGTGGAGACTGACAAGGAGGGCAGGGGTGAAGACTGGGTGGAAGATGATGTGGAGGACGATGAGGTCCTCGACCCCACAAGGAATGAAGGTCATGCAGGTGACCTGAGTAGTTACATAGTTACATAGTTACATAGTTAGTGAGGTTGAAAAAAGACATCAGTCCATCCAGTTCAACCTATGATGTGTGTGTGTTTGCTTTTAACCGTACATTGTGTACCCCTGTATGTTGTGGTCTCCAAGGTGCCCATCTAATAGTTTTTTGAAACTATCAATGCTCCCAGCTGATACGACTGCTTTGTGGAAGAGAATTCCACATCCTTACCGCTCTTACAGTGAAGAACCCCTTACGCATTTTAAGGTTAAACCGCCTTTCCTCTAGTTTTAGTGAATGGCCACGTGTCTTATTGTATCTCCTCTCTCTGAATAGTTTGTTCCTTATGCTAGGGTCGCCAGTACAGTATTTGTACATTGATATCATATCCCCCCTCAATCGTCTCTTCTCCAGAGAGAATAAGTTCAGTGCTTGTAGTTTTTCCTTATAGCTGATGTCCTCCATTCCCCTAATTATTTTTGTTGCCCTTCTCTGGACTTTCTCCAGTTCCAGCACATCCTTCCTGAGGACCGGTGCCCAGAACTGGACAGCATACTCCAAATGTGGCCGGACCAGAGTCTTGTAGAGAGGGAGAATAATCTCTTTATTTCTGGAGTGAATCCCCTTTTTTATACAACCCAGTATTCTGTTGGCTTTGCTTGCGGCGGCTTGGCATTGCATGCCACTGCCAAGCCTGTTGTCTACCAGTACCCCCAAGTCCTTTTCCATCCTAGACTCACCCAGAGGTTCCCCCCCTAGTGAGTAGCTTGCTTTCTGGTTTCTAGCCCCCAAGTGCATTACTTTACATTTTTCAACATTAAACCTCATCTGCCATGTAGTTGCCCACCCCGTTATTTTGTTCAGGTCCGCTTGTAAGGTTTCCACATCCTGCATAGAAGATATTGGCATGCTTAGTTTAGTATCATCCGCAAATACTGAGATTGTACTAGATATCCCCTCCTCTAGATCATTTATGAATAAATTAAACAGGATTGGTCCCAGGACAGAACCCTGGGGGACCCCACTTTCCACACCCGCCCAATCCGAGTACTCCCCATTAATCACCACCCTCTGGACTCTCCCCTGGAGCCAGTTCTCTATCCAGGTACACACCCTATGGTCCATACCTACCTTCCTTAGTTTGTACAGTAAGCGTTTGTGGGGAACGGTGTCAAAGGCCTTTGCAAAGTCCAGATACACCACATCCACCGGCTTACCTTTATCTAGGTGGCAGCTCACTTCATCGTAGAAGGTTAATAGATTGGTTTGGCACGAAAGATTTTTCATGAATCCATGATTATTACTACTAATAATACAGTTTTCATTACTAAAGTCTTGTATGTGGTCCCTTAACATCCCCTTCAAAATCTTGCAGACTACAGATGTTAGGCTGACCGGCCTATAGTTACCCGGGAAACATCTCAGCCCCTTTTTAAATATTGGTACCACGTTGGCTTTTTTCCAATCAGCTGGCACCATACCCGTCTGTAAACTATCCTTAAAGATCAAGAATAATGGTCTGGCAATCACCTGGCTGAGCTCTTTCAGAACCCTCGGGTGCAAGCCATCCGGTCCCGGTGATTTATTTATGTTAAGTTTCTCTTGTTTAGTTTTAAGTCTATCTGCTGTTAGCCATGGTGGCACTTCCTGAGGTGTCTTGTTTAGTTCGGCCTTACAAGCTAGGTACGTGTAGCCCCCGATTCTTTTGTGAAGACTGAAGAGAAGAAATGATTTAACACTTCCGCCTTTTCTCTGTCCTCAGTGGCCATATTTCCTTTGTCATCTTTTATGGGGCCAATGTGTTCTGGCCTCGCTTTCTTACTGTTTATATACTTAAAGAACTTCTTGGGGTTCTTTTTACTCTCCTCTGCTATATGTCTCTCGTGTTCTATTTTAGCCGCCCTGATTTCGTTTTTACATTTCTTATTACACTCTTTGTAATGCTTAAATGCTGCCAATAACCCCTCAGTCTTGTATTTTTTGAAGGCATTTTCTTTAGCACTAATATGCATTTTTATGTTGGAGTTTAGCCACCCAGGGTTTAATTTTGCTCTTTTAAATTTATTTCCCTTTGATATGCACTGGTCAATCAACTTGTTAAGTATGCTCTTGAAGCACTCCCATTTTTCCTCCATGTTCTTTGTTCCCAGGGTTCTATCCCAATTGATATTTTCTAGCAGCGAGCGCAGTTTTGGGAAATTGGCTCTTTTGAAATTCAGCGTCCTTATATTACCCCTCTGCTTCCTATAACTGTAATTAATACTGAAACTTATTGACCTATGGTCACTGTTTCCTAAGTTGCCCCGTATTTCTTTATCCGTGAGCAGGTCTGTATTGTTGGTAATCAGTAGGTCAAGTACCGCATTGTTTCTCGTCGGTGCATTCACCATCTGACCCATGAAATTATCCTGCAAAACATTTAGGAACTGCCTAGCCTTGGCTGAGTGTGCGGTTCCTTCTGCCCAGTCTATATCAGGATAATTAAAGTCCCCCATTATAATGACATTTCCCATCCTTGCTGCCAATCCTATCTGTAAAATGAGGTCCGCCTCCCCCTCCTCCCTCTGGTTGGGGGGCCTATAGCATACGCCCAATATTACCTTCCCCACCGTGCCTTCCCTTTAGCGCTCTACCCATAGGGATTCTGCCTCGTCCTTAGCTCCATTATTAATATCATCCCTCATATTTACCTGTATACTGTTCTTAATATACAGACATACCCCTCCCCCTTTTTTTACCATCTCTCTATCCCTGCGATAAAGGGAATACCCCTGAATGGTCACCATCCAATCATGAGAGCTGTCGAACCAAGTCTCTGTTACCCCCACAAAATCTAAGTCCTAGTCCTCCTCAAACATGAGCAGCTCCAGCTCTCCCATCTTGTTGGCTGCTCTCTTGATTTTTCCCCATACCCACCCTGGGTATAGGAGCTCTGAACACCCTACCGCTAATGCCCCCATTTCTGCCCTCTGAAACTTGCTTTCCACTGGCTAATTCTACATCTGTACCCTCCCCCCCATCACCTAGTTTAAAAGCCCCTCTAACTTTTTGGCCATCTTCTCACCCAGTACGGCTGCACCCTCCCCATTAATGCCCCGTACACACGTGCAGATTATCTGAAGACTTTTGTCTGCAGACTTACCAAAACCATATAATATGAGGTCAAACCTAAACACTTTAAATTTGTATGCAATCCGGCAGGCCCTTGCACTACATAGAAAAGGTAAATCTGAAGACAAAAGTCTTCAGATAATCTGCACGTGTGTACGGGGCATTAGGTGCAATCCGTCCCTACCAAAGAGCCGGTGGCCAACTGAGAAGTCGGCCCAGTTCTCCAGGAACCCGAAACCCTCCTTACTACACCAGCTCCTCAGCCACTTGTTAACTTCCCTAATCTACCGCTGCCTCTCTGGTGTGGCTCGAGGCACAGGTAGTATTTCGGAAAATACTACCTTGGAGGTCCTACTCCTCAACTTAGCGCCTAAGTCCCTGAAATCGTTTAGGACTCTCCATCTTCCTCTGCCTATGTCATTGGTACCCACGTGTACCATGACAGCTGGGTCTTCCCCAGCCCCACCCAATAATCTGTTCACCCGATCCGCGATGTGCTGAACCCGAGCGCCCGGCAAACAACAGACTGTTCGGCGCACATGGTGTTTGTCACAGATTACACTGTCTGTCCTTCTAATAATTGAGTCCCCTACCACCAGCACCTGTCTTTCCTTTCCCTTTCTCCCGGCCTCACTGGAGGAGTTCTCCCCCTGGCAGCTAGGGGCGTCGCTCTGCTCCAGCAATGCTGGTCCCTGACTGGTTTCCCCAACATCACACAACGGGGCGTATCTATTGGGGTGCTCCAGCCCAGGATCAGCCTCCTTGCCTTGTCCCCTTCTACCCCTCCTAACTGTCACCCCTCTACTCTGCTCTGATGCCTGCACCTCCGATACTCCGCCCACCTCTGTGCAGACCCCTGCCTGCACCTGACTGGTACGATCCTGGCTCTCCTCCGGTATGGACATTCGTCTCAGTGTTGCCAGCTGCTTCCCTAGATTCAGGACCTGAGCTTCCAGGGAAGCAACTTGCTTAGATTTTGCGCATCTGTATTCGCCCTCGATCACATGTCCGAGGAACGCATACATATTACAAGATGTACACCGAGTCGCATCTCCACACCCGCCGGGCATTGTACCTACTAATCTAATCTAATGGGGATTCAGTAATTTAAGTCTATCCTATGTGGCTATTTCCTGGCTTCCTAACTCTACCTTCTCGCCCTCTGGTACTCCGCTACCCTCACTTGACACTCAGTTGCACAACACTCACAATCTCACAGCCCGGTCAGTCGCACAACACTCCCAGTCGCACCACCCGGTCAGTCGCACAAAACTCATAGTCGCACACACTCACAGTCGCACCACACTCACAGTCTCACAGCCCGGTTCAGTCGCACCACACTCACAGTCGCACAGCCCGGTCAGTCGCACAACACTCTCAGTTGCCAAACACTCAGTTGCACAGCCCGGTCAGTCGCACAACACTCACAGTCGCACAACACTCACAGACACACAGCCCGGTCAGTCGCACAACACTCACAGACACACAGCCCGGTCAGTCACACAACACTCACAGACACACAGCCCGGTCAGTCGCACAGGTAGTAATAGGTACTCACAGGCCCTCAGGTAGTAATAGGTACTCCTAGACACTCAGGTAGTAATAGGTACTCACAGACACTCCGGTAGTAATAGGCACTCACAGACACTCAGGTAGTAATAGGTACTCCCAGACACTCAGGTAGCAATAGGTACTCCCAGACACTCAGGTAGCAATAGGTACTCCCAGACACTCAGGTAGTAATAGGTACTCCCAGACACTCAGGTAGTAATAGGTACTCCCAGACACTCAGGTAGTAATAGGTACTCCCAGACACTCAGGTAGTAATAGGTACTCCCAGACACTCAGGTAGTAATAGGTACTCCCATACACTCAGGTAGTAATAGGTACTCCCAGACACTCAGGTAGTACTAGGTACTCACAGACACTCGGGCAGTACTAGGTACTCACAGACACTCGGGCAGTACTAGGTACTCACAGACACTCAGGTAGTAATAGGTACTCCCAACACTCAGGTAGTACTAGGTACTCACAGACACTCAGGTAGTAATAGGTACTCCCAACACTCAGGTAGTAATAGGTACTCCCAGACACTCAGGTAGTAATAGGTACTCCCAGACACTCAGGCAGTAATAGGTACTCACAGACACTCAGGTAGTAATAGGTACTCCCCACACTCAGGTAGTACTAGGTACTCACAGACACTCAGGTAGTACTAGGTACTCACAGACACTCAGGTAGTACTAGGTACTCACAGAAACTCAGGTAGTAATAGGTACTCACAGACACTCAGGTAGTAATAGGTACTCCCAACACTCAGGTAGTACTAGGTACTCACAGACACTCAGGTAGTAATAGGTACTCCCAACACTCAGGTAGTAATAGGTACTCCCAACACTCAGGTAGTAATAGGTACTCCCAGACACTCCGGTAGTAATAGGTACTCACAGACACTCAGGTAGTAATAGGTACTCACAGATACTCAGGTAGTAATAGGTACTCACAGACACTCAGGTAGTAATAGGTACTCACAGACACTCAGGTAGTAATAGGTACTCACAGATACTCAGGTACTACACTACACCCTCAGTCAGTGTTCAATCTCAGTCACCAGTCTTACTTACCTAGTGTGTGTCCCTTTAAGCCTGTCACTTGCAGTTCCTCCCTCCTCTCTCAGTCGGTAAGTCTCCTCTCTGCACCCGCCTCCCTCGGCCACTTCCCGGTCAGCTAGTCTCCTCTGCTCCTCTCTGTGGGGGGGAGGGGGAGGTTCCCGCAGCGCTCGCCGCAAGGAGGATTTACTGCCGCCCACAACAAGGGAGGGAGGGGGGTTACCGCACCGCTCGCCACCCGCCTTTACCTCGGGGGGGGAATTCTAGCACCCGACGCCACCGTAGCAAGGGAGGGGGGGTTACCGCACCGCTCGCCGCCCGCCTTTACCTGGGGGGGGTCTAGCACCCGACGCCTCCGCAGCAAGGGAGGGGGGGTTACCGCACCGCTCGCCGCCCGCTTTGTTTCGGGGGGGGTTCTGGCACCGGACGCCGCCGCCGCTTCTACTGGGGGGAGGTACTCACACACACACACCGATCTGTCACACACCCGCTCCTCTCACACGCACACCGCCACTGATCCCGCGCTCTCTGCTCCTCTGCTCTGCTCCACAGCACCACCTGCCGGTCAAGATGTCACAGGCTGTTGTGATTTTGTGTAATCACAATGTGATCAGAGGTAGCCTGATGTGAACAGACCACCCACAGAACTAAGCCAACTCAACAGGGTCTGCCCATGTCATCTCTCCATGTCATCTCTAAGTGCAAAGCACGAGCTGCAATGGAGTGGACACCTTCAAAACCAAGAAAGGTCTCTGGCTCCTCCTGCTTCCTCTTCTGCTGCAGTCTCGGCCTCTTCATCCACCTCTGTAGTGATACCGGCACTTGCCACCCCGCAAACAGAGGATCTGTCAGCAACACCACCACCTGGGTCACCAACCATCTCCACAATGTCCCGTGGAAGCGTTCAGCTTTCCATCTCCCAAACACTTCAGAGGAAGAGGAAGTACCCCCCTACCCACCCGCGATCCCTGGCCTTGAATGCCAGCATTTCAAAATTCTTGGCCTTTGAAATGCTGTCATTCCGTCTGGTGGAGACGCACAGTTTTAAAAGCCTTATGTCGGTGGCTGTCCCACAGTACGTCGTGCCCAGCCGCCACTACTTTTCCAGGCAAGCCATCCCTTCCCTGCACAACCAAGTGGGGGAAAAAATCAGGTGTGCACTGCGCAACGCCATCTGTGGCAAGGTCCACCTAACTACCGATACGTGAACCAGTAAGCACGGTCAGGGGGCGTATATATCTCGGCACACTGGGTAAATTCAGTGGCGGCTGGGCCTGAGGCGGATAGCAATTTGGCGCATGTCCTTCCACCACTGAGGATTGCAGGGCGCTTCAGTTTGCCTCCTGTTCCTAACTCCTCCTACTCCGCTTCCTCATCCTCTACCGCCTCCTCATCCAGTCAGCGTAACACCTTCACCACCAACTTCAGCACAGCCAGGGGTAAACGACAGCAGGCAGTTTTAAAACTTGCCTGTTTGGGGGAAAAACCACACACTGCGCAGGAGTTGTGGAGGAGCATGAAACAGCAGACTGATGAGTGGTTGCTGCCAGCGAGCCTCAAGCCCGGCCTGGTGGTGTGCGATAACGGGCGAAATCTCATAGCAGCTCTGGGCCTAGCCGGTTTGACGCACATCCCTTGCCTGGCGCATGTGCTGAATTTGGTGGTGCAGAGGTTCCTTAAAAATTAACCCGATATGTCAGAGCTGCTGCAAGTGCGGGCCGTCTGTGCGCACTTTCGGCGTTCTCACCCTGCTGCTGCTCGCCTGTCAGCGCTGCAGCGTAACTTCGGCCTTCCCGCTCACTGCCTCATATGTGACGTGCCCACAAGGTGGAACTCCACCTTGCACATGCTGGAAAGACTGTACGAGCAGCAGCAGGCCATAGTGGAGTTTCAGCTGCAGCACGCACGCGTGAGTCGCTCTGCGGAACAGCACCACTTCACCACCAATAACTGGGCCTCCATGCGAGACCTGTGTGCCTTGTTGCGCTGTTTTGAGTACTCCACCAACATGGCCAGTGCCGATGACGCCGTTGTCAGCTTAACTATCCCACTTCTATGCCTCCTTGAAAAAACGATTCGGGCGATGATGGAAGAGGATGTGGCACAGGAGGAGGAGGAGGAGGAGGAGGAGGAGGAGGAGGAGAAAGAGGGATCATTTCCAAGGCTTTCAGGGCAGTCATTCACAAGTGGCTCCAAGGGTGGGTTCCTGCACCCACAAACGCCAGGTACACAATTGTCCAGCAGGGGAACAGTTCTGGAGGATGAGGAGGAGGAGATGGAGGAGGAGATGGAACCATGTTAACAGCAGGGTGGCACCCAGGCCAGCTCATGGCCATCATTGGTGCGTGGCTGTGGGGATACAGAGGACACAGATGATACACCTCCCACAGAGGACAGCCTTTCGTTGCCTCTGGGCAGCCTGGCACACATGAGCGATTACATGCTGCAGTGTCTCCACAATGACCGCCGAGTTGCCCACATTATAACTTGTGCTGATTACTGGGTGGCCACGCTGCTGGATCCCCGTTACAAGGACAACGTACCATCCTTAATTCACTCACTGGAGCGTGATCGCAAGATGCGCGAGTACAAGCGCGCGCTGGTAGACACGATGCTGCTGGCATTCCCACCTGACAGCGGGGCCAGAGGAGGAGGAGGAAGAGGTCGCCAACACAACCAGTGCACCGCCAGCACCTCAGAAGGCAGGGTTAGCATGGCCGAAATGTGGAAAAGCTGTGTCAGCACGCCACAACGAACAGCAGCACCAGCAGCTCATATGGAACGTCTTAGCAGGAGGCAACATTTCACCAACATGGGGGAGTAGAATGTGTGCACACGCCTACATATAGTGAATGACGGGTCTGCCCCCTTCAACTTCTGGGTCTCCAAATTGGGCACATGGCCTGAGCTTGCCCTTTACGCCTTGGAGGTGCTGGCGTGCCCTGCAGCCAGTGTATTATCTGAACGTGTATTTAGCACGGCTGGGGGCGTTATCACAGACAAGCGCAGCCGCCTGTCCAGAGACAATGTGGACAAGCTCACATTCATTAAAATGAACCAGGCATGGATCCCACAGGACTTTTCCGTACCTTGTGCAGAATAGAGATGGATACCGGCCTTACCCAGCCATTGTTATATTTTTGATCTTTCTCACTCTTTTGGGGTGTACCCTAATTTAAAATGACAAAAAAATCAGTGTTGGCTACCTCGTCCCCCTCCACTGCCGCTTCCACCTACACCGCTACATCCACCGCCACCTCAACCTCCCTCCTACTCCATATGACCCTCGTCCTTCACAGATGAAGAAAATTGTTTTATTTTTCAGTTTTTATTGTTGTTTAAAGTTATTTCCCTATCCACATTTGTTTGCAGAGCACTTGCCATGCTCTTAACTACATTTTTGCTGCCATTTGCAGCACTCTAGCCCTTTCCATTGTTTTTTTAGAGCCATTTTAGTGCATGAAAGTTCGGGTCCCCATTGACTTCAAAGGAGTTCGGTGTCCGGGTCAAGTTCGGAAAAGTCCGGGTCACGGACCCGGACTTTTTTTCAAGTTCGGCCGGACCCACCGAACACGGACATCCAGGTGTCCGCTCAACTCTAGTCACGATCACTCACGTGACTTCTTCAGGGAGTAATTTGCATACGGGGGTGACGTTATTTATAATCCTAGAGCGGGATGTGTATGTATCGCCATTTTCTATGTATTAACTGTATATGGGGCGTCTGTCTGGAACCGGATATGCCGGTTCCGCCATGTTTAAATGTCTAATTATGGGAAATACTTAGCAAATACATTTATATAGATCTCATGTGAAATATTACATCTATATTGGATGCCTAATTTATATAGGATATTCCATGATTAAAATACAAACTCTTTAGATGTTTAAAAAAAACAGAAGTGAATTAGACCACGGATTACATATCCATATACCGCAAGTATACAATTCATGCATTATTTTGCTGTATAAGCTATATATATATAGAAATATACATTAATCTAACAATATATCATCAACATGATGTGCCAATATATAAACAGTATAAAATTTACAGTAATAAATTCATGTATCATTAATATAATGAGACTATATGTAAACAGTAATAAATTGCTTTTAGTTAAAAATGGACCTATATTATGTAAAAAATTGATGGTGATAATAAATATATGTATGTATTATATAGAATAAATCCAGGTCACAGTCTATGTTACATATTAAATAAATACAGGTGACACAATAAACATTTTTTTAACCTAATATTCATGTCGCTGTATAAATGAGAGATATGAAAGTGTGTATATAATTATTTATAATATATAAATATATTATTATATAATCATTTAGAATATTTTAGAGATAGAAATCAAATTATTTTAAAATAATAAACAATGCATATTTATATTAAAATTAATATTAAAATAATATATATATCTTATTTATTAAAAAATCATAGATGGGCATTGGTGTTATAGTATGTATGAGAGGTATTGGACTTTAATATTATAATATTATATGCTATAAAAGAGATCAAGCAAAGAATTTAATAAATAATGAATTAATATAAAACTATATCTGTATGATACTATTGGGGATAAGGAGTCTAAAAACAAATAGTGAATACTTATTAAAAATCAATAAAATCAGATATATGTTATTAAAAATTACTGAGAAAACAATTAAGATCAAATTCAATGTTTAACGCATTCGTTGTGTGGGAGTCTAATGTGTGAATCCAGTATGATTCACGTTGACTGAGGGAATGTATTTTATGACTCCCTCCAATGTCTTTTGTATGGCTCAATTGCCCAAAATTTGAATTGGGAGGGGTCTCTCTGATGATGTTGGTCAAAATGTCTAGATACGCTATGTCTGTTGTAGCCCTTTTCTATATTTTTTATATGCTCTTTTTTTATTCTAATTCTCAAAAGTCTTTTTGTTCTACCGATGTATTGTAATCCACAATCGCATTCAAGGCTGTAGACTACTTCTTCAGTGTTACAACTGATGAAATCTATTATTTTATGGGTAGTTCCATTTCTTGTTGATTTGAATTCATAAACTTTTTCTTTTGGGTATTTCGTTTTCAAGCACGCATAACATCTCTTACATGGAAAAAAAACCTTTTCCTGTAAAAAATGTAAAATTGTTTTTGGGCGGGTCGACTACCGTTTTCACAATCATATTCCTAATTGTTGGAGCTTTTCTGTATACAAATACAGGTTTCTCTGGTAGATTAATACTTAGATGTTTATCCATTTTTAAAATTTCCCAGTGTTTTTTAATTATTTTTTTAACTTTTTTATGTTGCATGTTTTAGTCAAGTATAATGGGTAATTTGTCCACAAATTTTCCATCTGCATTCTGTTTATCTTTTATTTAAGTCGCTCTCTCTGTATCTTTGACCTCCTTTATTTTGTCTGCAAGAAATCCAGTATCATATCCTTTCTCGATAAATCTTTGTCCGATAATGTTTGCCTGTTCCTCGAAATCTTCACTTTTGGTGCAGTTCCTTTTTAACCTTAATAGTTGACCTTTTGGGATATTGTATATCCAATTCATATGGTGGCAACTATCTGTTGGAAGGTAACTATTTTTATCAACCACCTTAAAATTAGTTTTTGTGTGTCATTGATTGTGTTATTTTTTATGGAATTTATAATACTTTAAAAAACGAATAAATAACTAATTAAAAAAAATTAGTTTTTGTAATTATTTTCCCTTCATTTTGTATAATTATTAAATCCAGGTATGTAACTTGTTTGTCGCTGATATCCCATGTAAGTTTAATATTTTTTTAATTTGTGTTTAATTTATTTAAAAAGTTTTCCAATGATTCTATATTGCCTTTCCATAATAAATTTAGTAAATTTGAGTAAATTTTCTCAAAGCCCATTTTACTGACTCACACTCCACCTGATGGTTTACTATCGTGTCGAGCGCTGCCACGTCTACTGTCGCCATATACATATTATTTTCAAATTCCAGTAATTCATCTATTATCTGTAGGATATGTTTTGTGTCTTTAACAAATGCTGTTGCTGATGGTATTATGGGTTCTAGGTATGAGTCAATGTATTGTCCCATCCTTGCTGTTAAAGAGTCAATACCATTGACTATTGGTCTTGGTGGTGGATTTTCCTTGTTTTTATTTTTTTTCAGTAGTATGTATATTATTGGTGTACGGCATGATTTAGGTAATAAATATTTTGCCTCTTTCTTATTCAATATATTTTTCTTTAGGCCTAAATGTAATAATTGTTCTAGTTCTTTTTTGTGTCTTGACAATGGGTTACTCATTAATTTCTCATATGTATATGAATCTTCTAGTATTCCCTTCATTATTTCTTCATGCTTCTCTTTTGTCAAAATTACGATACCTCCTCCTTTGTCCGCAGGTCTTATTATTATTATTATTATTATTATTATTATTATTATTATTATATCTTCTCTTTTTCAGCTTCTTCAATCCTGTTTGTATTGCCCTTGGTTAATCATACTTTTTGATCTTTATGTATACAAAGAAGGTTCCCCTTGTGATGTGGGACTATAAATGCCGCTAGACACTGTGTATTGCATAAAAAGTATATCTTTATTGAATTACAAATTAGGAATAGATAATACAAAACAAAAAATATTGAGAAAACTCAAAAACACATACAGGGCATTTAAAATATGCATGCATATGACAGACCATATACCGAACCAAGATGAGGACGCTCAGGTGTACAGGGCGATCATGGAACCGGAACCGACCCTACGCGTTTCGGGCATAGATACAGCCCTTCTTCAGGGGTCACCCAAAGTTCCAGATATAGCGCCTAGTATATCTAGGAAAGCAAGATGTTTTAGTATATTGTAAGATAGATATCTGTGCATCTGTACATCCATAAACAGGCAATTATATACTTTGTCTTATAACGTGAGCTTTATGCTAATCAACCTACCCTTTGCGTCCAACCAATGGATTGGATCGGTCTGTCAGATTAAAAACGGTATTGCTACCGTATGGAGGGATGCCCAAGTTTCCCAAGGCCCGTTCAGGGCAAAGAGATCCGTGAGAGTATGAAAAAGATGGTAGTAGCTGCCCGGAGGGACCAACAGGGCACCACGGTGACAGGTCAGTGTATGGCTCAACATGGACCGCCCACACATAGGGAAATATATTCGTTTGTCATACCTAATGCAAAAATATAAGAATACAAGACACAAGGGCTATAATGACCATGGGTAAAAATTTACCTATAAATTGGTCGTAGACCCTTTTAGAACCGGAGAATGGAAACACTTACCTTTAGTATATGGAGTAAATGCGACCGCAGAGGGTCAAATGAAGTGGATGAAGTAACGGTCTTGTATTGACGTGGTCAGAGTAGATATTATGTCTGAAAATTTTTTTAAGGGGTATGGAGACTGTTAAAACCCCATTAGGTTGAAAAAATGCAGTGTCAAGAAGGTGCAGTGACACCGGGATCCCGAAATAGTGCAGAGAGCCAAAAAGTCCGTGCACACAGCAGAATAGTGCCAGAGAGTGAAAAGTTGAAGTGGGAATAAGTTAGTTTTAGCAGGTTCAGTATAGTATACACAAAATATAAGAGACATAGACGCACAACTGCCCACATTCGTCCTTGATATATATTGTATTATCAACGTGACTCAGGTATAGATAAGGTACCCTAGGGTGTCCATAGTGATGTCTGTCACAAAAACATGACGTGACCTCAGAGTAATTCAAGGGTGGATTTGCGGCAGTGTGTGTACATGTCCACATGGAAGTGAAAGAAGCCATATGACAGTGTAATAGCAACAGACACCACCATTTATATATAAGAGTACATAAAAAAGAAGAAGGTGTGCTTCCCAGGCAAGGAAAAGAAAATTAGATAGTGGTTAGAGGATCCACAATTGCAAGCAATGTGGATCCTATACTACACAGTGCTAATAACCAACGTGCACAGATATACTGTAAGGGGCGTGATAATATAAGTCCATATAATAGAAAAGTAACGTGCAGCAAAAAAAGGGGGGTTAGGTACTCTGTGTACTTACCTGTCCCTGGGTGTCTATGGGCTTGGCATCCTCTGCGGATAGCCATTAGCCCGAACTGCTTAAAAGGCATCGTGTAGACGCCGACACATGCGCAGCAGGGATGTGTGACGTCATGTGGTGCGGCCTGAGAGCCAATCCGGTCACCCGCTCGGGGAGCGCGGGCCCCGCCCATCCCGGAAGGAGAGGCCAGGACCGCGCTCCACGGGCGCCGACACGGGAAACCAGCTGCTCCGGAAGAGAGCTGGTATGAATGGAGAGCCACCACGAGGGGCGCCCCTTACCCGCGCCGGGGGAGCCTGCAGTCATCAAGAGCAGCCACTGAAGTAAAACTGTAATGTTTCGGTACCTTTGGTACCCTAAATTACTCTTTTCACAAGTGTATGCGCCCCACCATTCTCTTTTGGAAAGGTGCGCATACACCTTTAAGATTGAAGCTGTCATCACTCAGCGCCGGACTAGATGGCTATTTAAAGCGCCGGTTCTCACTCACATGTGTTCGTTCAAACACCCTTACCTGGATGCTAACTTGGCTTGAAGCTTTCGTGCTTGCAAGCATACTTCGCTGACGGAACCTCGCTGCGCTGATCCCTGCATCCCGCTTCCGGATCATCCGCTCCTCCTGAACCAACCTTCGGCTGTATTGCTATTAGTGCTAAGTACCCCGCAGGGGAACCCTCTATAAACTTATACTAAGCTTACACTATCTAGCTCTGCATAGTAAAGACTATTTATCACATCTGCATATCTAGATTGCTAGCTCTTAAGACTACTGCTACTTATTCCTGCACTGGGTTGATCACTCTTGTATGTCCACCTGCTACTCTGTCATCTGCTACCATACATGATTGCTAAACCTATCTGCATCCATCTGCTACTGTCTTACCTTCAAGTGTCTGTCACCTACCACCTCCACTCAACCTGTCTCTTAAATCTTCATCACTGTGTTACTACATACATAAAGTCACTCTAGGAACCAGCTTGTTGAGTGTGTGTATTTGCTAGCTGAATTAAGACCTTCCACACATGATGAGTCATTGAGGTTGGGAATGGTATCTCAGCATCTCTCTTACATGACTACTGAAGTGGAATATTTCTGCAGCTGAAAATCCACACCATACATGAAACGCAGGAGCGTTACAAAAACCAGCTGACGGCTGGTAATGAGAGAGAGGAGATGAAAAGAAATAACAAAGAGAGATGGGAAATGAGAAAAGGGGGAGAGAAAAAAAGAGGAGAAGAAAAAGAGAAACAAAGGGGAACAAGGAAGGAAAGCCCTGGGGAGCAGGACTATAGGGCAATATGACAAAAATTGTAGAGAATTATGAAAAAGAGGGGTAGAAAAAATGAATCAAAATCTATCGCCCCCTAATAGTGGCTCTCTAGTTAGGAAATTGTATCCCATAGGGACAATTGATCCAAGGGGGGGGGGGGGGGGGAAAGGGGAAAACAACCGGAAGGAAAATTACTTGACGCTCAATTTGAGCAAAAAAGATAATGTTAAGTACAGTGCACAAGTCAAAAAAGAGGGGGGTCCATCACAGTGGGCCAGTAATGGTCTCTCAATTACATGTAACAACAATATACAGTATGTGAACATACCATATGATTAACAGAACCGTATTTTCACACCATGTACTAGCCGAAAAGGTCCATAAGGCACCATATATAGCATTAAACGTATACCACAAGAGATATGGCATCTTGTATTGGCAGATATGTTACACATATATAATACATAGCTAGGTCGTTCAGGTAAATATATATACAAATAAGATGTACAACATGCACATATATATGGAGTAATCTGCTTGTATACCCCTATGTCCCCCTAAAAAGAATGAAACTGATAGGTGGAATATAATATCTCCACATAGTGGTTATATAGTCTCTATAGTGTGGAGTGTAAGGATGGTAAGGGGTTGCCTCATTTGTGAGTGTACCTGGCTGGCTATCCGCAGATTTGATGTAAAATTAGCTGGTTTCAATGGTATATATCTTGATAATATCGAACTAACCTAGCGCGGAGCCTCCCACATATATGTACTGTGTCCTAGACATAATCTCTAGACTTCTGGGGTTGGATGATGCTATTGATTTAATAAAGCCTGAGACCATCTATCTAGGCGATCTGTCTAAAGTTTGGTAGCCACGACCCATTAATAAGGGGAGTGAAGGTGGTCACTAGGAAGTTGTGGTTGCTCATCCCCCATCAGCAGTGAAGGCATAGCCAAATTCGGGGGGGGAGGGGGCGGGAAAAACGCAAAAACAAGAGACGCTTGGTTATTGTTCCCAGCCACCTGAGGAGAAACCCTCCAAAAATGGCCTGAAACTCACTACATCGTTCAGGCCCGGGGCTGTGGTGGCATTCATGTCTAGAATCCAACGTGTTTCTCGCTGTAGAAGGGTCTTATTCCAGTCCCCACCACGGGGACTGGGGTGGACCCTATCCAGAGCCAAAAACGTTGGTACCCGAGGAATACCTGTGTGCATATCCCGTACATGTCTACCGAGAGGTAGATCAGGGTCTCGTTTTTGCATACTCAATACGTGTCGGTAAATGTGCTTGTGGAAAGGTAATTGGGTTCTCCCTACATAGTAGGACCCGCAGGGGCAGGAGAGCAGGTACACTACCCCCGCCGTTTTACAATTCACAAAATGGTGTGCCTTGAATGTCTTGCCATTGGGGAGACGGATGTTGGTGTCTCTATTGATATATTGACAGTAATTGCACCCCCCACACGTGAATGTTCCGAATCTTTTACAAGGATCTTTCCGATATTTGCCAACAAATTCACTGCGTGTGAGATAGTCTTTTAGGGCTTTGGTCCTGCGGTATGTGATAGCAGGTCTTTGTGTAATATGTGGACTAATGCTAGGATCACAACTCAGCATGTGCCAATATTTTTCAATCGCCTTAAATACTTGTTGATGCTGTTCCGAGTACTGCATTATGATGCGAGGGAGATTCGCGTCATCAGTGCCTGACTTAGCTTTCTTGTTTTTAAACAGCAATTCCTGTCGCGTAAGTGAGCTTGCTCTATTGAACGCTTTTTTAAGGCAGGTTTTGGAATAGCCCCTTTTATACAGGCGTTCCCTTAGGTTATTGGCCTCGATTTTAAATTGTGTGTTGTTTGAGCAATTTCTGCGAATGCGAAGGTATTGACTGAAGGGTATGGATCTGACTAGTGGTGCAGGGTGTGAACTGGACGCATGTAAGATAGTGTTCGCAGGAGTGGGTTTGCGGTATAAGGTAGTTTGTAAATTCCATAAAGTATCCTTCTCGATGGTGATATCGAGAAAGTTAATCGAATGCAAGTCATAGTTCATGGTAAATTTTAAATTAAAGTTGTTATTGTTCATACGGGTGACACCCTCAATGAGTTCCTCAATCGAGCCGCTCCAGATAACCAGAACGTCATCAATGTAGCCGTACCAAGTCAGGATATGCCTGGTCCAGCTTGTAGATGAGTCCTCAGATAGCAGTTGGCGTTCCCACTCCCCCAGGTACAGGTTGGCATACGACGGGGCTCACAAAGTCCCCATCGCAACCCCCTGCACCTGGAGGTAGTGGGAACCATCAAATGAAAAAATATTGTTGGTAAGTATAAACCTGAGGCCCTGTATGAGGAATCCATTGAGGTCGCTCTGATGTCTATCAGATTGGGACAATGTTTTTTGAATTACTTGGATGCCCTGTTGGTGTGGTATAGAACTGTAGAGTGCTTCTATGTCGATAGCCACCAACAGGGCATCCGGTGGGACAACTGTAGACTCCAAAACCTGGAGTAGATGAATTGTGTCCCTAACATATGAGGGTAGACTTTGCACGTAGGGGCGTAATTTTGAATCTATGAACTTGCTTAAATTTTCTGATATGCTCCCACATCTGGACACTATCGGGCGGCCCGGGGGTTTTGAAGGATGTTTATGGATCTTCGGTAGGCTATAAAAGGTGGGGACTACCGGAAATTTTGTACGTAAGAAATCCCATGTGGGCTTATCGATAATATTGTAAAGATAAGCGTGGTCCACCATGGTATAAAATTGTTGTTGAGGATACGAAGACACATGTCCCTATATTGAGTATTGCTTAATATGACAATGTTCCCGCCCTTATCTGACGGTTTGATCGTGAGATCATGTTGTTCTACTAGAGATTTTAGAGCTTTTTTCTCCTCATTAGATAAATTAGAAGTCGTATTGGAAAATTTTATTTTATTTATCTCCTGTGTAGTCAGAGAGACAAATGCTGCTAAATTTGAATTGAGATTAAGGGACGGGAGTCGGACTTTTTCCGAAATATGGGCGTTGTTTGGACTATCGACTGATCACGATCGGTCTCAACTAGATTTAATAGTGAGTCCAAGTCAATGTTGTCGATAAGGTCTCTTTCCTCTTGTTCCTCAAGGAGTGATATAAGACAGTCTAGGGCTTCATTTTCCTTAGTGGTTTTGCCACCTGTGTTCGTGGAAGAAGAAAAAGTTTTGGTTTTTTTGTCATATTGGGTTTTAAGTAGGACCTTCCTAGCAAACAAATGTAGATCTTTTATGATGGAAAATTTGTCTGGTTTGCTTTGGGGGCAGAAGCTTAAACCCTTTGAGAGTAAGGGCAGTTCTGCAGTGGTGAGAGGGTAATCCGTGAGATTAATAAAGTCACAATGGTCCTGTTCAGTATCTATGTTACTGGGGTCTGTATGTAATGATACACTATCCCCCAGTACCTTGGATCGTAAATCAAGGTCACGAGGCCCTCTTATATTTCCTGGTCCCCTGTCTCAAAAAAAACGTCAGAGTCTTCGTTTTCTGACCCTATCTCTGTTTGGGCCGTACTTGTATTTGGGCGTTTAGTTTGTTTGGATGATGCATTAGTAGGGTCCAATGTAGTAGACGCATTACGATTTTGGCGGGTATTATATGCCCCAGTTGCCATGGGGAGTGCTCGGCCTCCCTCTGTTATTTGCTTTTTAGATGGATTTTTTACATATCTATTGTTCCTCCTTGAGGAACAAGAGGAAAGAGACCTTATCGACAACATTGACTTGGACTCACTATTAAATCTATGAAACAAACAAAGATAAAATTCCCAGTTCAATTTGCCAACCAGTCTGCTTACCAACCAAATTGGCCTGTCTAACAGTTTGCGTCAATACAGGGGTTTAGTTAGCACACATTTGCAAACGCATGTGAAAGCTGCAGGGCCACGTCAAGGCTCCCTGTTACCTGCAGTCCTAACTCTAATGAATTTTAAAGAGTCTCCACAGTGGGAGCACATGCAAGCTAATGGATAGATAGGGGGCAGGTGAGCCTGGAGGTGGCCCATCCCTCCTGAAAGGTAATTGGGGGCATAATGGAAGCCCAGCTGATAGTATTACAGCAAAGGCACCCAGTATGTCCACTCACCAGTACACATATACAACAAAGAAAATGGCCTCTGCCCCCACCTATAACTGGCCTTCATAGCAAAGAACACATGGAAGGGCAACGCACATGAAACAAACAAAGATAAATTTCCCAGTTCAATTTGCCAACCAGTCCATTAGCTTGCATGTGCTCCCACTGTGGAGACTCTTTAAAATTCATTAGAGTTAGGACTGCAGGTAACAGGGAGCCTTGACGTGGCCCTGCAGCTTTCACATGCGTTTGCAAATGTGTGCTAACTAAACCCCTGTATTGACGCAAACTGTTAGACAGGCCAATTTGGTTGGTAAGCAGACTGGTTGGCAAATTGAACTGGGAATTTTATCTTTGTTTGTTTCATGTGCGTTGCCCTTCCATGTGTTCTTTGCTATGAAGGCCAGTTATAGGTGGGGGCAGAGGCCATTTTCTTTTTTATTTGTCACTATTAAATCTAGTTGAGACCGGTCGTGATCAGTCGATAGTCCAAACAACGCCCATATTTCGGAAAAAGTCAGACATGTTCCCGTCCCTTAATCTCAATTCAAATTTAGCAGCATTTGTCTCTCTGACTACACAGGAGATAAATAAAATAAAATTTTCCAATACGACTTCTAATTTATCTAATGAGGAGAAAAAAGCTCTAAAATCTCTAGTAGAACAACATGATCTCACGATTAGAGGTGTACCGGACTGTTCGCCGGCGGACAGTTCCCGGCGAACTTAGCATGTTCGCGTTTGCCGCTGCGGGCGAAAATATGCGATGTTTGGTCCGCCCCCTATAATACATCATTGAGGCAAACTTTGACCCTGAACTTCACAGTCAGCAGGCACATTTCCAGCCAATCAGCATACCTCCCTCCCACACCCTCCCACCTCCTATAAATAAGCAAGGGCAGCATCCATCTTAGATCATTCTGAAGCAGTGTGTTAGTGAGAGCAGGGAGAGCTGCTGCTGCTGCTGTTAATAGCTAGGGAAAGTTGTTAGTCAGTGTTCCTGGTCTTGCTAGTCAGTGTTCTTGGTCCACTACTGCTGTAAGGACAGCATCCTGACAGCACCCCAAAAAGCCCTTCTAAGGGCTGGTATTTTGTGTAATATATATATATATATATATATATATATACATATATCTAGTGTCCCCAAAAGCCCTTTTAAGGGCTGGTAATTGAGTATTTTTTTTTATTTATTCATATATATATATATATATATATATATATATATATATATATATATATATATCTAGTGTCCCCAAAAGCCCTTTTTAGGGCTGGTAATTGAGTATTTTTTTTATATAATTATATATATATATATCTATTGTACACTGCAGTTGCCTGCCCGCTGTGTGTGAGAGGCCACAGACCCACCACAGACCCACCACAGACTGTACTGTGTGCACACCACACTCATTTCGGGTGGCACAGGCACAGTACAGTTGCATTTTAAAAAATATTTTTTTTTCCTGTGTCATAATTGCAGTGAGTGCTGTGTCAGGTCCACAGAGTGCACTGTACCCACTGCAGTGCACTGCCCACCACTGATATATATATATACGGTGGCACAGCATCTTGTTGCAAATTGAAAAAAAAAAATATTTTTTATTATTGCAGTTGCCTGGGCTGCCAGTGACTGTCAGGTCCACAGAGTGTACTGTGCCCACTGTAGTGCCACTGCGTGCCCACCCACCACTGATATATATACGGTGGCACAGCAGCTTGCAAAGTAAAAAAATATATATTTTTTTTATAATTGCAGTTGCCTGGGTGCCAGTGACTGTCAGGTCCACAGAGAGTGTACTGTGCCACTGCCCACCCACCACTGATATATACGGTGGCACAGCAGCTTGCAAAGTAAAAAAATATATATTTTTTTTATAATTGCAGTTGCCTGGGTGCCAGTGACTGTCAGGTCCACAGAGTGTACTGTGCCCACTGCAGTGCCACTGCGTGCCCACCCACCACTGATATATACGGTGGCACAGCAGCTTGCAAATTAAAAATATATATATTTTTTTATAATTGCAGTTGCCTGGGCTGCCAGTGACTGTCAGGTCCACAGAGAGTGTATTGTGCCACTGCCCACCCACCACTGATATATACGGTGGCACAGCAGCTTGCAAATTAAAAATATATATATTTTTTATAATTGCAGTTGCCTGGGCTGCCAGTGACTGTCAGGTCCACAGAGTGTACTGTACCCACTGCCCAACACTCCTATAGGGTGGCACAGCACCTTGCACTCATAGTACAACACATTAAAAAAAAATGACAGGCAGAGGCAGGCCACCACGCAAGGGCCGTGGTGGTGGTGGTGCTGTGATTTCCTTAGGCCCTAGAATAATGCCCAGTGTTCAGAGGCCACCACAGACCCTGAACTCAAAAAATTCTGAGGACATAGTTGACTGGCTTACACATGACACCCAATCGTCTACAGCTTCCGCTCGGAACCTTAATGCACCATCCTCCTCCAGCTCAGCTTCGGGCACCTCTCAATTTACCACTCGCCAGCCCGCCGGCACCACCACCAACACTAGCACCACAGCCGCTTCACTTGATCCGTCAGAGGAGTTATTTTCACATCAGTTGGAAGAAATAAGTGATGCGCAACTATTAGTGCCAGAGGATGTAGATAACGGGGATATGTCTCAGTCAGGCAGCATTATACACATGGACGTACATTGTGATGATGATGATGATGTTGTACCTGCTGCTGCTGCCTTTGCTGAGTTGTCAAGTGAAGCGGCTGATGATGACGATGTGTCTGTGGATGTCACCTGGGTGCCTGCTCGAAGAGCAGAAGAAGAGGGGGAAAGTTCAGATGGGGAGACAGAGAGGAGGAGGAGGAGACGAGTTGGAAGCAGGGGGAGGAGGTCATCGCAAGGAGCTAGTGGCGCAGTCAGACAGCTTGTAGATTCGGCACCCGGGGTCAGCCAGACAGCACGCCAATCAACGCAAGCTGTTGCCACCACCAGAATGCCGTCCTTGCAAAGCTCAGCAGTGTGGCATTTTTTTTGTGCGTCTGCCTCTGATATCAGCGATGCCATTTGTAACCTGTGCCAAAAGAAACTGAGTCGTGGGCAGTCCAACACCCACCTAGGTACAACTGCTTTGCGAAGGCACATGATCTCACATCACAAACGCCTATGGGATCAACACATGAGTAAAAGCAGCACACAAACTGAAAGCCACCATCCTCCTCCTGGTCCAGCATCTTCAGCCACGTCAACCACTGCTGTCCTCCATGCCCCCTATCAACAACCCGCCCCTCCGCCTCTCAACTTCAGCAGTTCCTGCTCATCTGCCCACAGTCAGGTGTCTGTCAAGGAAATGTTTGAGCGTAAGAAGCCAATCTCACAGAGTCACCCCCTTGCCCGGCGTCTGACAGCTGGCTTGTCGGAACTCTTAGCCCGCCAGCTTTTACCATACAAGCTGGTGGAGTCTGAGGCCTTCAAAAAATTTGTCGCTATTGGGACACCGCAGTGGAAGGTACCCGGCCGAAATTATTTTTCACAAAAGGCAATCCCCAACCTGTACTCTATTGTGGAAAAGGAAATCATGTCACGTCTGGCACACAGTGTTGGGGCAAGGGTCAATCTGACCACTGATAGCAGGTCTGCAAAGCACGGTCAGGGCAGGTATATCACTTACACTGCGCATTGGGTAAACCTGCTGGCGGATGCCAAGCATGGAATGCGTGGCTCTGCTGCAGAGGAGTTGGTGACACCGCCACGACTTGCAGGCAGGCCTGCTGCCACCTCCTCTACTCCTCCTACTCCATCCTCTTTGCTAACCTCCTCGGCTGAGTTCTCTTCTGCTGTTGCGTCTTGCTCCACACCAACTGCACCCCCCCAGCTCCCCAGGGGCTATTCCACATGCCGGATACGACAGTGTCACGCTGTCTTGGGGTTGACTTGCCTGAAAGCAGAGAGTCACACCGGACCAGCACTACTGTCCGCCCTGAACGCACAGGTGGATCAGTGGCTGACCCCGCACCAACTGGAGATCGGCAAAGTGGTGTGTGACAACGGAAGCAATTTGTTGGCGGCATTGAATTTGGGCAAGTTGACACATGTGCCGTGCATGGCACATGTGTTGAATCTGATTGTACAACGCTTTGTGCAGAAGTACCCAGGCTTACAGGTTGTCCTCAAGCAGGCCAGGAAGGTATGTGGCCATTTCAGGCGTTCCTACACGGCCATGGCGCACTTTGCAGATATTCAGCGGCGAAACAACATGCCAGTGAGGCACTTGATTTGCGACAGCCCGACACGTTGGAATTCAACACTGCTAATGTTTGACCGCCTGCTCCAACAAGAAAAAGCGGTCAACGAGTATTTGTATGACCGGGGTGCAAGGACAGCCTCTGGGAAGCTGGGTATTTTTTTGCCACGTTACTGGATGCTCATGCGCAATGCCTGTAGGCTCATGCGTCCTTTTGAGGAGGTGACAAACCTAGTCAGTCGCACCGAAGGCACCATCAGCGACATCATCCCATATGTTTTGTTCCTGGAGCGTGCCCTGCAAAGAGTGGTGGATCAGGCCGTAGATGAGCGTGAAGAGGAAGAGGAAGAGTTGTGGTCACCATCACCACCAGAAACAGCCTTACCATCGCTTGCTGGACCTGCGGCAACACTGGAAGAGGAGTCTGAGGAAGAGGAGTCAGAGGAGGAATGTGGCTTTGAGGAGGAGGAACACCAACCACAGCAGGCATCCCAGGGTGCTCGTTGTCACCTATCTGGTACCCGTGGTGTTGTACGTGGCTGGGGGGAAGAACGCACCTTCAATGACATCAGTGAGGACGAGGAATTGGACATGAGTAGCTCGGCATCCAACCTTGTGCAAATGGGGTCTTTCATGCTGTCATGCCTGTTGAGGGACCCTCGTATAAAAAGGCTGAAGGAAAACGACCTGTACTGGGTGGCCACGCTACTAGACCCCCGGTATAAGCAGAAAGTCTCTGATATGTTACCCAATTACCGGCAGTCGCAAAGGATGCAGCAGCTACAAAATAAGTTGAAAAGTATGCTTTACACAGCATATAAGGGTGATGTCACAGCACAACGGGAATCCAACAGGGGAAGAGATGAAAGTAATCCTCCTCCTACCACAACCACGCCGGCAAGGACAGGACGCTTTACAGACGTCTTGTTGATGGAGGACATGCGGAGCTTTTTTAGTCCTACGCATCGCCACCGCCCTTCGGGGTCCACCCTTAGAGAACGACTCGACCGACAGGTAGCAGACTACCTTGCCTTAACTGCAGATATCGACACTCTGAGGAGCGATGAACCCCTTGACTACTGGGTGTGCAGGCTTGATCTGTGGCCTGAGCTATCCCAATTTGCCATTGAACTTCTGGCCTGCCCCGCTTCAAGTGTGCTGTCAGAAAGGACCTTCAGCGCAGCAGGAGGTATTGTCACTGAGAAGAGAAGTCGCTTAGGTCAAAAAAGTCTTGATTACCTCACGTTTATTAAGATGAATGAGGCATGGATCCCGAAGGGACTGACAGTGGGGGATGCATTTGACTAAAAAAGGCCTGGTGATGACTGAGATGCCTTGGGCTAAAAATGGTCCACACGCTGCTGTATTTAATCATTCTCTGCATGCCGGATGACTTACGTGACGTCTCCGCCACCAACTACGGTTCAAGCCGCAATGTTTTAGTGCACTTTCTGCCTTGAAAACCTAAATTTTTCAGGCCGCTGCTAAAGCAGCGGCTGCAATAATACCTACTTTTTCATGCATGTGTACATGCCTAATTTTTCTGGCCTCTGGTGCTACACTGTGGCTGCAAAAAAACAAAAAAAAAAGGCACATACATGTGTCAATTTCCCTTTGTGATCGTTACCTTGTCGTGGTGAAGGGGCTTGCGTATCACAATGAAGCGATCACCTCTAGGAGTGTGTTGGCACACCCCAGATGATAAGGTCGTTGCTTCATTGTGAACAGACCAAAAGCGATCCGCCGGATAATTTTTCATAGAAAAAACATTCATTTTCTTTCATTCTTTCTGCGGAGCTGGGTATTTTTTGGCCCGTTACTGAATGCTCATGAACAATGGCTGTAGGCTCATGCGTCCTTTTGCGGAGGTGACAAACCTGGTGGTCAGTCGAACCCAAGGCAACATCATCGACCTCATCCCATATGCGTTTTTTCTGGAGCGTGCCCTGCGAAGAGTACTGGATCAGGCTGTAGATGAGCATGAAGAGGAAGAGTTGTGGTCCCCATCACCACCAGAAGCAGCCTTGTCGTTGTCAATTGCTGGACCTGTGGCAACGCAGAGAGAGGAGTCTGAAGAAGAGAAGTCAGAGGAGGAAGGTGGCTTTGAGGAGGTGGAATACCAGCCACAGCAGGCGTCCCAGGGGGCTTGTTCTCACCTTTCGGGGACCCTTGGTGTTGTACGTGGCTGGGTGGAGGAAGAGACCTTCAATGATGTCAGTGAGGACAAGGAACGGGACATGGCTAGCTTGGTATCCAACCTTGTGCAAATGGGGAGTTTGCGGTTGTGCAAATGGACTGACTGACTGTTAAACGGGGAGTTTGGTCTGTCGCTGTGAAGCGGGCGTAACCCTTACACTACTTGACCGATACAACATCATACCTGATCGTATTCACACACTGGATGTTTTAAAGCACGTTATTCCAAACAATTTAGGAATGTTAGGTGATTTATGCCCTTTATGGATCAAAACCCGACTCTGCGTCAACTAGGTAATTTTCCATGGGAGTTTTGCCATGGATCCCCCTCCGGCATGCCACAGTCCAGGTGTTAGTCCCCTTGAAACAACTTTTCCATCACTATTGTAGCCAGAAAGAGTCCCTGTGTGTTTTAAAATTCGCCTGCCTATTGAAGTCTATGGTGGTTCGCCCGGTTCGCCGGTTCGCGAACATTTGCCGATGTTCGCGTTTGCCGTTCGCGAACCGCGAATTTTAGGTTCGCGACATCACTACTCACGATCAAACCGATAACAGATAAGGGCGGGAACATTGTCATATTAAGCAATACTCAATATAGGGACATGTGTCTTCGTATCCTCAACAACAGGGAGTGGTATAGGCCCATCTCAAAGGGGGCCATCGATCGGTCCAACCTAGAATTTTATACCATGGTGGACCACGCTTATCTTTACAATATTATCGATAAGCCCACATGGGATTTCTTACGTACAAAATTTCCGGTAGTCCCCACCTTTTATAGCCTACCGAAGGTCCATAAACATCCTTCAAAACCCCCGGGCCGCCCGATAGTGTCCGGATGTGGGAGCATATCAGAAAATTTAAGCAAGTTCATAGATTCAAAATTACGCCCCTACGTGCAAAGTCTACCCTCATATGTTAGGGACACAATTCATCTACTCCAGGTTTTGGAGTCTACAGTTGTCCCACCGGATGCCCTGTTGGTGGCTATCGGCGTAGAAGCACTCTACAGTTCGATACCACACCAACAGGGCATCCAAGTAATTCAAAAAACATTGTCCCAATCTGATAGACATCAGAGCGACCTCAATGGATTCCTCATACAGGACCTCAGGTTTATACTTACCAACAATATTTTTTCATTTGATGGTTCCCACTACATCCAGGTGCAGGGGGTTGCGATGGGGACTTCGTGTGCCCCGTCGTATGCCAACCTGTACCTGGGGGAGTGGGAACGCCAACTGCTATCTGAGGACTCATCTACAAGCTGGACCAGGCATATCCTGACTTGGTACCGCTACATTGATGACGTTATGGTTATCTGGAGCTGCTCGATTGAGGAACTCATTGAGGGTGTCACCCGTATGAACAATAACAACTTTAATTTAAAATTTACCATGAACTATGACTTGCATTCGATTAACTTTCTCAATATCACCATCGAGAAGGATACTTTAGGGAATTTACAAACTACCTTATACCGCAAACCCACATCCGCGAACACTATCTTACATGCGTCCAGTTTACACCCTGCACCACTAGTCAGATCCATACCCTTCAGTCAATACCTTCGCATTCGCAGAAATTGCTCAAACGACACACAATTTAAAATCGAGGCCAATAACCTAAGGGAACGCCTGTATAAAAGAGGCTATTCCAAAACCTGCCTTAAAAAAGCGTTCAATAGAGCAAACTCACTTACGCGACAGGAATTGCTGTTTAAAAACAAGAAAGCTAAGTCAGGCACTGATGACGCAAATCTCCCTCGCATCATAATGCAGTACTCGGAACAGCATCAACAAGTATTTAAGGCGATTGAAAAATATTGGCACATGCTGAGTTGTGATCCTAGCATTAGTCCACATATTACACAAAGACCTGCTATCACATACCGCAGGACCAAAGCCCTAAAAGACTATCTCACACGCAGTGAATTCGTTGGCAAATATCGGAAAGATCCTTGTAAAAGATTCGGAACATTCACGTGTGGGGGGTGCAATTACTGCCAATATATCAATAGAGACACCAACATCCGTCTCCCCAATGGCAAGACATTCAAGGCACACCATTTTGTGAATTTTAAAACGGCGGGGGTAGTGTACCTGCTCTCCTGCCCCTGCGGGTCCTACTATGTAGGGAAAACCCAATTACCTTTCCACAAGCGCATTTACCGACACGTATTGAGTATGCAAAAACGAGACCCTGATCTACCTCTCGGTAGACATGTACGGGATATGCACACAGGTATTCCTCGGGTACCAAAGTTTTTGGCTCTGGATAGGGTCCACCCCAGTCCCCGTGGTGGAGACTGGAATAAGACCCTTCTACAGCGAGAAACACGTTGGATTCTAGACTTGAATGTCACCACAGCCCCGGGCCTGAACGATGTAGTGAGTTTCAGGCCATTTTTGGAGGGTTTCTCCTCAGGTGGCTGGGAACAATAATCAAGCGTCTCTTGTTTTTGAGTTCCCCCCCCCCCCGAATTTGGCTATGCCTTCACTGCTGATGGGGGATGAGCAACCACAACTCCCTAGTGACCACCTTCACTCCCCTTATTAATGGGTCGTGGCTACCAAACTTTAGACAGATCGCCTAGATAGATGGTCTCAGGCTTTATTAAATCAATAGCATCATCCAACCCCAGAAGTCTAGAGATTATGTCTAGGACACAGTACATATATGTGGGAGGCTCCGTGCTAGGTTAGTTCGATATTATCAAGATATATACCATTGAAACCAGCTAATTTTACATCAAATCTGCGGATAGCCAGCCAGGTACACTCACAAATGAGGCAACCCCTTACCATCCTTACACTCCACACTATAGAGACTATATAACCACTATGTGGAGATATTATATTCCACCTATCAGTTTCATTCTTTTTAGGGGGACATAGGGGTATACAAGCAGATTACTCCGTATATATGTGCATGTTGTACATCTTATTTGTATATATATTTACCTGAATGACCTAGCTATGTATTATATATGTGTAACATATCTGCCAATACAAGATGCCATATCTCTTGTGAATGTCTTGATATGCTTTAATATGGTCATATGCATTGTATACGTTTAATGCTATATATGGTGCCTTATGGACCTTTTCGGCTAGTACATGGTGTGAAAATATGGTTCTGTTAATCATATGGTATGTTCACATACTGTATATTGTTGTTACATGTAATTGAGAGACCATTACTGGCCCACTGTGATGGACCCCCCTCTTTTTTGACTTGTGCACTGTACTTAATATTATCTTTTTTGCTCAAATTGAGCGTCAAGTAATTTTCCTTCCGGTTGTTTTCCCCTTCCCCCCCCCCCCCTTGGATCAATTGTCCCTATGGGATACAATTTCCCAACTAGAGAGCCACTATTAGGGGTCAATAGATTTTGATTCATTTTTTCTCCCCCTCTTTTTCATAATTCTCTACAATTTTTGTCATATTGCCCTATAGTCCTGCTCCCCAGGGCTTTTCTTCCTCGTTCCCCTTTGTTTCTCTTTTTCTCTTTTTCTTCTCCTCTTTTTTTCTCTCCCCCTTTTCTCATTTCCCATCTCTCTTCGTTATTTCTTTTCATCTCCTCTCTCTCTCATTACCAGCCGTCAGCTGGTTTTACTTCAGTGGCTGCTCTTGATGACTGCAGGCTCCCCCGGCGCGGGTAGGGGGCGCCCTTCGTGGTGGCTCTCCATTCATACCAGCTCTCTTCCGGAGCAGCTGGTTTCCCGTGTCGGCGCCCGTGGAGCGCGGTCCTGGCCTCTCCTTCCGGGATGGGCGGGGCCTGCGCTCCCTGAGCGGGTGACCGGATTGGCTCTCAGGCCGCACCACATGACGTCACACATCCCTGCTGCGCATGTGTCGGCGTCTACACGATGCCTTTTAAGCAGTTCGGGCTAATGGCTATCCACAGAGGATGCCAAGCCCATAGACACCCAGGGACAGGCAAGTACACAGAGTACCTAACCCCCCTTTTTTTGCTGCACGTTACTTTTCTATTATATGGACTTATATTATCACGCCCCTTACAGTATATCTGTGCACGTTGGTTATTAGCACTGTGTAGTATAGGATCCACATTGCTTGCAATTGTGGATCCTCTAACCACTATCTAATTTTCTTTTCCTTGCCTTGGAAGCACACCTTCTTCTTTTTTATGTACTCTTATATATAAATGGTGGTGTCTGTTGCTATTACACTGTCATATGGCATCTTTCACTTCCATGTGGACATGTACACACACTGCCGCAAATCCACCCTTGAATTACTCTGAGGTCACGTCATGTTTTTGTGACAGACATCACTATGGACACCCTAGGGTACCTTATCTATACCTGAGTCACGTTGATAATACAATATATATCAAGGACGAATGTGGGCAGTTGTGCGTCTATGTCTCTTATATTTTGTGTATACTATACTGAACCTGCTAAAACTAACTTATTCCCACTTCAACTTTTCACTCTCTGGCACTATTCTGCTGTGTGCACGGACTTTTTGGCTCTCTGCACTATTTCGGGATCCCGGTGTCACTGCACCTCCTTGACACTGCATTTTTTCAACCTAATGGGGTTTTAACAGTCTCCATACCCCTTAATTTTTTTCAGACATAATATCTACTCTGACCACGTCAATACAAGACCGTTACTTCATCCACTTCATTTGACCCTCTGCGGTCGCATTTACTCCATATACTAAAGGTAAATGTTTCCATTCTCCGGTTCTAAAAGGGTCTACGACCAATTTATAGGTAAATTTTTACCCATGGTCATTATAGCCCTTGTGTCTTGTATTCTTATATTTTTGCATTAGGTATGACAAACGAATATATTTCCCTATGTGTGGGCGGTCCATGTTGAGCCATACACTGACCGGTCACCGTGGTGCCCTGTTGGTCCCTCCGGGCAGCTACTACCATCTTTTTCATACTCTCACGGATCTCTTTGCCCTGAACGGGCCTTGGGAAACTTGGGCATCCCTCCATATGGTAGCAATACCGTTTTTAATCTGACAGACCGATCCAATCCATTGGTTGGACGCAAAGGGTAGGTTGATTAGCATAAAGCTCACGTTATAAGACAAAGCATATAATTGCCTGTTTATGGATGTACAGATGCACAGATATCTATCTTACAATATACTAAAACATCTTGCGTTCCTAGATATACTAGGCGCTATATCTGGAACTTTGGGTGACCCCTGAAGAAGGGCTGTATCTATGCCCGAAATGCGTAGGGTCGGTTCCGGTTCCATGATCGCCCTGTACACCTGAGCGTCCTCATCTTGGTTCGGTATATGGTCTGTCATATGCATGCATATTTTAAATGCCCTGTATGTGTTTTTGAGTTTTCTAAATATTTTTTGTTTTGTATTATCTATTCCTAATTTGTAATTCAATAAAGATATACTTTTTATGCAATACACAGTGTCTAGCGGCATTTATAGTCCCACCTCACAAGGGGAACCTTCTTTGTATACATATTTATTAGGGATAATGGCCGCTGACACTGGGCACTGAGTACGAAGATACTATTTGTCTCTACTTTTTGATCTTAAGATTTTTTATGTCTTCTAAAACTAAGTCTTTAAAAACTCCAATGTGTCTGTTGTCATTTATTTGTGGGTTAAAAATGGATTTGTTTCTTAAAGTGCTGTGCTTGATCTCTTCTGTTTCCGAGGTAGTGGTTGTGTATTTCATAGGGTTACTTAGTATATATTTTTTTATGTTCAGTTGTCTAACATATTTTTGAATTCCTATGTATGCTTCAAATTTATCAAGATTTTTTGGGGCGTATTTGAGTCCTTTATCTAAGACTTTAATCTCTTTGTGTGTTAATGTTTTTATCGCTTAGATTAAATACACCTTGTCCTATCTTTCTCTTTTCCTTTTGTTGTCTCTTTCTTCCTCTACTGCCTCTCTTTTTTCTACGCTCCTTCTTTGATTTCTTTGTTCTTCTTTCTTTTTTGGTGAGTGGGTGCCCTTTCCTCTCTCTAAAAAAGAAAGAAGAAACAGTAACCATGGATATGATCAAAGAGAACACTCCAACTACCATGACCCAAGAGAATACCAACAAGGCTATCATAATCCACATTACCAACAAGGTTATTATAATCAGTATAACCAAAGAGGCTATCAAAATTATTACAATCATCCGCCAAGGAATATGGAACAGGGTGGCCACGGAGGATACCAAACACCAAATAACACGTGGAGAAAACCCCCATACTGGAAAAATAACAGAAAACCTTAATACAACTACAACAATGGACCAAGAAGAGGACCCCCGCAAGAAACAAACATACTACAATAATGGATCAAGAAGAGGACCCCACAAGAATATACTCAATATAGAAGAGAAAGGAGTCCAATACCAGTACACAATTACTATGCCCCCCTGGAAGATTATCAAGATAAGGATAGAAGAAATCCCCAATATCAACAAAGAGAAGAAGACAGAAATAGAGAACATAAAAGAGACAGTGGAGATAACAGGTCTTTTTTAGAGAGAGGAACCCAGGGCACCCACTCACCAAAGAAGAAAGAAGAACAAATAAATCAAAGAAAGAGCATAGAAAAAAAGAGAGGCAATAGAGGAAGAAAGAGACAACAAAAGGAAAAGAGAAAAGATAGGACAAGGTGTGTTTAATCTAAGCGATAAAACATTAACACATTGGAGTTTTTAAAGACTTAGTTTTAGAAGACATAAAAAATCGTGAGATCAAAAAGTATGATGAACCAAGAGCAATACAAACAGGATTGAAGAAACTGAAAAAGAGAAAAGATATAATAATAAGACCTGCGGACAAAGGAGGAGGTATCGTAATTTTGGGACACTTGAGCACTTTATAATATAAATTGGCACCTTATCTTTTGTTGTGATATACGCGAAAATAATATCTTGGTTTATATTTGCACTGAACACTGTATTAGCACACTTTTATATTTTTGAACACAACATCACCATAAGCACCTTAATATTTATTTTGAAGATCAGTCTATTTATAATTTCATATATATTTATAGATTTATCCTTATTGAATTTATTGTACACCATTATATGTATTTATTTGAGCACTTTAATATTTATTGGTATATGGAATTAACTTTTTATATCTTATTTAAGAGGACACATATTATATCACATATCAATAGTTCTTTTATTCAGTTTATACTTCAACACAACACATTGAATATGTATTATCTATTGCAAAATTAAATTTTATTTATTTATTATCCATTGCACAATTTTTTATCAACATAATTTCCACTAATATTTATTAGATTTATCACTACTGAGCTTATTGTACATTACATAGACTTCCCTTGAAGCGCGGTACTTCCCCCTAATTTTCTGTTTATTGCGTTTAATAACTGCAGGGAAAGATTTATGTAATTTTTATTGGTTTTTTTTTTTAACGAGTAATGGCGGCGATCTGCAACATTGCGGCGGACAGATCGGACCCCTGACTGACATTTTTGACACTTTTGGGAGCACCAGTGACATTACTACAGTAATCAGTGCTATACATATGCACTGTTACTGTAAAAATGACACTGGCAGGGAAGGGGTTAACTTTATTTGTGATCAGTGGGTTAAATGTATCCCTAGGGGCGTGTTTCTAACTGTGGGGGGCTTGGCTTGTGATGTAACCACAGAGACATACGATCCTACATAGCAGGATCGTATAGTCTCTGCAGTTACACCAGGGAGAATGACAGATGGCTGTGTTTACATCAGCCGTCTGCCTTTCTCCCTCTCCAGTGGGAGATCGCGAGTGGCCGGCGGACATCGGAGCCGCCAGTCACTCACGCGGAGATGTCAGGGAAAGAGTGGGGGTGGGAGCGTGCCTCCGGTGGCGCGCGCTCGCCCCCCTACAGGCTCCTGGGTGAGTGATGTAGTACTACGTCGGTTTGCCCAGGAGTGCCAGACTGCCGCAGTAAATGTACTTGCGGCGGTCGGCAAGTGGTTAAAGCAGATTAAACACCCAAAAACCTCCCAACTTCTCAGAGTCTGCAGCCTCACATGTGCACTAGCAGCCAATTGTTCACAACAATTTCTTCATTGTTGTCACATGAAAAGGTATAATAAAATATTTACAAAATGTGAGGGGTGTACTCACTTTTGTGGGATACTGTATTTCATTTCTAAATAGGGATCACACTTTCCTTTCAATAATTTTTATTGAAGTTTTCACAAATGAGAAGTGATATACATAGGTCATAAATGTAGTAGAGCTGAACATGTCTGATATACAATTGAACAATACATGCTAAATTAGGTAAGGCATATCGGACCAACTTAATTCTCAAACCGACTTGTGTAGTCTGTGATGATTAATTGTGAGTGCTCACCTGTTGGTGGGATTGATGGCCACCACACCCAGACATCCCATTGGGTTTTAACTGTGTCCTGGAGTGGGAGATATCATGTCCAACCTCTACTCTATCTTTTCAAACTTTTTCTTTCAAAAAATGTTGTATTGCTAAAAGTGATAGCAACAAGTCATTACCTTTAACCAAAACAATAATGTAAAGGAGACTGACGAACACTAACAACATTGTTAACTTTGGAATAGAGATGAGCTTATTCAGGATATCTCAAATGTAGCAAGCTTGCTATTCATCTTCTATCATGCCTGGGTCTGATGTTCAGCTTCAGACGTATCATTGCATACCTAGCTTGTTTAAGTACCAAAATTTCAAACTGTTAAAAGTAAAGAAAGAATGTAGAACAAAAAAGGAGAACATATAAAAATTTTTGGAAAAAAAAAAAAAGTTGGTCACTCCAGATTATCAGGAATCACCTATTCCTAGAATCGAGGATATACCCATATGCTTCACCTATGGTTTCCAAATTGCCTCAAACTTTTTAAATGAATCCATTATGATGCTAACCAAATTTTCCTGAGCCATTATCAATGATACTTTCCTCTTAGCTGCCCTAATAGAGACCTTGGGTTTTTTCCAGGCTCTGGCTATGGTAATTTAGTCCCAAAAAGTTAAAAGAAATCAGCGTTTGAGTGTGTTTGGGTACCTTCAGGATGGGAAAGTAAAGAAGTGCTACTGAGGGAAATTTAGTAACCATGCAGCCAGTAACTTTACAAATCTTGTTCCAAAACCCCCTGATCTTTGGATATTCCCACCACACACAGACCATTGATACTAACATCTGGCAACCTCTAAATCATTGGGGAGAGGAAGAGGGGAACATTTTGGCTATCCTGGATGTGTACCATCATGTAAGTACCTTGAGTATCACTTCTATTTGAGAAGAATTGCAAATGCCTCTAAAAGATCTAAAGAAAGATCTATTCCAGTCTTCTATGTCCCAATTTTCTTGTATGTCCCTTTCCCAAGCAGTCATATATGAGAGTTTGGTAAGATATGTTGCCAGTGACAAGTAGATTTTTGAGACACCCCCCTTTTGCACCGTGGCTTTGCCACACCAAAGCTTATATTTCGTAAATTTCGGGGGATCAGGTTTTCTTTTCCAAAGAATATTTAAAAAATGTGAGATTTGGGTGAACCTAAATTTCTCAGAGGTCAGCATTTCAAGTTTATTGATACAGTGGCTAAAGGAAATTGGTCCTAGGGGTATGAAATATTGGCCTACGCGATACAAACCCTTGTCCAGCCACCATTTGAATGCCTTGATGTCCATACCTGGAATGAACTTATTGTTGTGAAAAATATGAGATAAAGGTTGGACAGCAGAGGTTATAAAGGGCAGATTTTTAAGACTATCCCAGGGGCAAATGGCATGGGATAAAGTGGGAGATAAAAATGATTCTTTTGTAAACACCAGAGAAGGAAATCCAGGGTGAAATTAGGGACAGCTTGATGCTCTAGTTGCACCCAATTAGGCTTTTCAAATTGCAAGTAAACAGTCGATATTTGTGCTAGGCAGGCAGCTTAGTAATACCACCAGAGATTGGGTAAACCCAATCCTTCCTGAGATCTTCGGCGAAAGAACTTGTTGCGGGATAGTTGGCAGAGTATAAATGTTCTATCTTAGAGGTGAGATTAATCCCCAGGTATCGGATGGTCTAATCACTCCATTCAAAGTTAGACAAGTTTTTCTTTTTTTTTTTTAGACACGTTTTTCAGTTGCTTCGCCATAAAGGGCAGAACAGAAACATTCAGCACCTGGGGTTTGGAAAGGTTGACGTGTAAATCTGAGACTTTTTCAAAATCTTTAAACAGTTTGCAGATGTTAGGAAGATGGGTATTTGGTGAAGTGACAAAAAGAAGCAGATCATCTGCAAATAGGGCACATTTATGCATCTGCGGGCCTTATTGTACTTCTGTAATATTCGGATGTGTAGGTATAGCTATTGCCAGAGTTTCTATTGCTATTGCAAATATTAGGGGTGAAAGCGAGCAATCCTGTCGGGTTACCCTGGCAATCTTAATAAGTTCCGAGTAAAATCCTTGGGTTCTGGTGTGAAGTAAAGTGCTTCCAGCATCCCCATGAAATTTTGACCAAAGCCCCAGTGTCACATGATCGAAAAAAGGGAAGGCCAGGAGATCGAATCAAAGGTCTTCTGGAGATCAGTTGATAAAAGTATGCTTCTTGGTGACTACCCCCATCCTAGCCTGATTGGTGAAGGGAAACTATATTATTCGCCCTTCTGATTTGATCAGGGCCCTCTCTACCGGGAATAAAACCCACTTGGTTCTTGTGGATATACTGACCAATGAAGGGGGCTATACGGTTCGCTAGGATTTTGGTCAAAATCTTCATATCATTATTTACCAAGGAAATAGATCTATAATTCTCTACAACTCCTGGGTCTTTATTGGGTTTGGGGATTAAAGAAATATAAGCCATAGTTTAAATGTCTATCCGATGGGTCTCCCTTTCTCTTAGAGTTGAAGAATCAAGTTAAGTGTGGGGCTAAGGTATCTGAGAATGTTTTATAATACGGTACAGAGAAGCCATCTAGACCTGATTTTGTGACATTGATGGTAAAATCTGGCTTCCCTCCAACAGATGTGCTTCTCTGCTTTAACTATGAGAGCGAGGTTTAAGTTTAGACGAGCCGCATCTAGTTTAGCTATATGAACCTCAACTGGGTTCTGTTTGTGCTGGACACATAAAGATAGGAATTCCTTCTCAAGTTTCTCAATATCTATAAGTCTTTCTCGTTTTATCTGCACAGCTATCTGGATACGTTTTTTCCTGATTGTTGCTTTATGTGCAGCCCAAAGGGTTTCTGCTGAAATTCCTTCCACATTATTAAAGAGGAAATAATCTTTTATATCCTTCTCTAGTTCTTTCACTCTAATTGGATCACTCAGAATTGATTCATTCTTTCTTCATTGATAATAACTCGAGTGTGTAAGGCCTCTACGAAGAGTAAGGAAGACTGACTATGGAATGATCCGATCATACCGGGTGTAACAGAACCTTACCTTTGACAGAGAATATTTGTGCTTACCTGGTTCATGTGTGTGAAGGATTTCCTGGCAACCATTCAGTTATTTACACTCCCTGCTATCTCTCTTTGCACTGTGAGCCCCAGGAACTCACTCCTTATATGGACATTCTATGAAGTCAAGATATGGCCAGCCTAGAGACAAAATGTCTGCTGATTAACGATGCGCTTTTGTCTACATTATGTTGATTTGGGCTGAGGCAGCTTTTGTTAAGTGTGGTAATGACCTCACCTATTTGTCTGGGTGGATGTCGGGCCATTGTTTAAGTAGTGTCTGATTTACTCCCCAGGTGTATAAAAGCCTGTATTCTTGTTTCAATAAACAATTTTTCTTGACCCCTCAAAACTTAGCTTTGTCTCGTTCCTGGAGGGGGATTTTACTGCATTATTACCTGGTCGTTCAACAGCTGAAACTGACTTTCCTCTTGTATCTTATGGTTGGGATTATACTACTCCATTACTACACAGGGACTTGCCGGGAAAAAGGACGTCTCCAACAGCTGATACCCTCTTACCACCTGGGTAGCCATTACATTGGTTGGCAGTGGTGGGATGGTCCTTTCATCCAAAGCGCAAGCACTGAATGGAGTCTCAGTACGCTAGACTGAAGAGACCCACACTGAAAGATTTATTGGAGAATCGTGGAAGGAGTGCCAGTAACAGACCGTGGAGAGAGCTGATAGCTGACCTGCTGGAGCTGGACGAAATGAATAGATCCATGGAAGCAACCGAGCCCCTTGCGCCTGTCAGGGAGGAGGAGGAGGTTACCAACATTGTACAGAGGAGATTAGCCATGTACCCAGCAACATCAGTGGAACTGATGGAGCTTCTGTTCCTTGAAGTAAAAGCAGCGATTCGGGAGAAAAGGGGACACAAAATTGAACTGGCAAGGGCAAGACAACCTGTCCCACAGACAGTTCATACTCCCCCTCCAACTAACGCAGCAAAGAAGATACACTTTGCTGCATTTAAAGCATTTGTGGAGAATGAAAAGGAAATTGATGGGTATTTGGCGGATTTTGAGCGACAAGGCTCCCTACATCAAGTACCCCTAGAGCAATGGGTCACTATTTTGTCCGGGAAACTGTTGGGCAAAGCGAGCAAGGCCTTTCAGGCGCTCACCCCAGAGGACATATTACAATACCAGCGGGTCAAAGAGGCGCTGCTAACCCGATATGCCGTAACCCCAGAAACCTACCGCCGTCGCTTCCGGGAGTCCAAAAAAAAAAGGCGGTGGACTTCCACATGGAATGGGCTAACAGGATACAAAGGGTGGCATCACACTGGGTACGAGGGTGCAACGCAAACACCAGGGAGGAAGTGCTGCAGTTATTTCTACTAGAACATTTTTTCCAAGATTTATCTGCTGACTTGCAGGACTGGGTAAGAGACCGGCACCCCAACAACCTCAACGAGGCGGCCCGGCTGGCAGATGAATACGCCGAGACTAGGAAGGTGAGCCAGGGTACCACACGACCAGCTAACAAGGTAGAGCCTCGTACCCCAGCCATTACCCCTCGCCCGGAGTTCCGTGCCCCCGTGCCTCCAGGGCCATCTCGCCCTCAGGAGTCGAACAACTACCCCCGGGACTTGTCAAGAACGACTTGCCATCAATGCAGCAACACTGGACATATTGCCCGTTACTGCCCTTTGGGATCGGCTGCTAACAATTGGAGGCGCACCTCACCCAACCCAGAGAACAACACACCACATACCTCTGCTGTTCACTGCCTGGAGGCCGAGATGGGCCCAGAGGAATGCCTGGGCATCTTATATGAGGCGGACCTGATCCAAGCGGCATCCACAGATAACCATCAGCATCATCGTCAGGAGGTACGAGTAAATGGGCAGGTAGATCAAAGCTTGAGAGACACCGGAGCTACCATTACACTGATGCAACGACATTTGGTGAACCCGGAGTACAGGTCCAATCGCACAGTTGCTGTACGTGTGGCGGGAGGGGCTGTGTTTCTTTTACCCACGGCCCGGGTACACCTGGACTGGGGGGTCGGGTCGGGAAAGACCACGGTGGGCATCATGGACAACTTACCTGCTGAAGTAGTATTGGGCAATGATATTGGCCCCCTGGCTTCAGCCTACTTGCCCATCACTGCTGCTGCTTGCCCCGTGACCACCTGTGCCCAGAGCCGTATCGCAGACGATCCTACAACAGGACGGGAGACCCAGGTAAGCCAAGAAACAACCCGTAGACCCCCTACGTTAGAGGAACCTTTAGCTTGGGACACCCCAGAGGAGTTTGGGAGGGAAACCAGAGAAGACCCAACCCTCCAAAAATACTGTGAACTAGCTGCCAGTGGGGGGGATAAGCGGGAATGCTTTGTATGGGATAACGACCAATTGTATAGATTGACCGAAGGTAGGAAAAGAGGCTGTGTCCCTGCGCAGATGTGCCAATTAGTGGTACCCTGAAAGTACCGGTTGGAACTTCTCCGAATTGGCCATGATATTCCCTTAGCAGGACATTTGGGGGGTAACCTCACTACCTACAGGATCACCCAGACCTTTTTTTGGCCGGGGATCTCAAAGGATGTGCGGCGCTACTGCAGTACATGCAACGTTTGCCAACGAGTAGGGAAGAGGGGGGGTCATCCTAAGGCGCGACTGTCACCTATGCCCATAATCGAGGAACCATTTAGCAGGGTGGCAGTCGACCTGGTAGGACCCCTGCCTAACCCCAGTCCCTCCGGTAAGAAATATATTCTTACCGTGGTGGACTACGCTACCCGCTACCCGGAAGCCGTCGCTCTGACGAATATCCAGGCTGACACTCTCACCAGTGCTCTAGTTGGGATATTCACCAGAGTGGGATTCCCATAAGAAATATTGTCTGACAGAGGGACCCAGTTTACTGCTGACCTAACCCAACTGTTATGGAAGGTCTGCGGTATTAAGACCCTCCTCAGCTCCCCATATCAGCCCCAGACTAACGGTCTCTGTGAACGCTTTAATGGTACCCTGAAGCAGTTACTGCGGACCTTTGCAGCGGAATACAGAGACTGGGAGTGATTCTTGCCGCACCTCTTGTTTGCATATCAGGAGGTACCGCAGGAATCCACTGGGTTCTCTCCGTTCAAACAGCTCTACGGAAGGAGAGTTCGAGGACCTCTTGACCTCATCCGGGAGCACTGGGAAGGAGAGATGGAACACGAGGGGATCCCCATTATGCCATATGTTCTGGAGATGCGGGACCGCATGGCGCATTTTGCTTGGATGGCACGGGACCATCTCCATGCCCAGGACCGACATAAAGGTTGGTATGATAGGGGCGCCTGGCAAAGAACATTCCAGGTAGGACAAAAGGTTCTGGTGCTTAGACCCGTTAAAGGGAATAAACTCCAGACCTCCTGGCAGAGCCCTTACAAGGTAGTAGCGCAAGTCTGCAACACTTCTTATGTGATTGCCAGCAGCAAGGATGAAAGGGTTCAAAAATCCTTTCACGTTAATTTGTTAAAAGAATATCAAGAGAGGCCAGAGGATATTGCAGCTATATTTATCCCTGCTACTGAGGATTCCGACAGCCTACCCATCCCAGATCTTTTAGCACGCACCAAACCCATTAGCTTGCTCAGTACGGTGCAACTAGGGGAGCGCTTAAACCCAACAGAAAAGGGTCAGCTCAGCCAGTTATTAAGGAAAAAGGGATTAACGTTTTCCCAAGAGCCGGGATACACCCTGCTAGCAACCCACTACGTAGAAACCCCAGGACAAACCCCCCTTAGACAGACCCCATACAGGATTCTTAAGGCAGTGCAGGAGGAAATGAGAAATGAAATACAAGAGATGTTGAGACTAGGAGTCATAGAGCCCTCCAACAGCCCCTGTGCCTCGTCCTAGTACCCAAAAAGGACGGGACTACCAGGTTTTGTGTGGACTATAGACTACTCAATGACTGTACAGTGACGGATGCATACCCCATGCCCAGAGTCAACAAACTATTAGATCGCATTGCCAGGGGGCGGTATCTGACCACCATTGATCTGTGCAAGGGATACTGGCAGATTCCCCTGGCCAAGGAAGCTATCCCCAAGCCGGCGTTCGTCACCCCGTTTGGCCTGTACCAATTTAAGGTCATGCCATTCGGGATGAAGAACGCCCCAGCTACATTTCAGCGCTTGGTGGATAGACTCCTTGATGGCTTCCACGACTTCGCTTGCGCGAACCTGGATGACATTGCGATCTATAGCGAAAGTTGAGGTGGATTACTTGTGACAAGTAGAGGCCGTACTGGATCAGATTCGGGCTGCAGGCCTAACTCTGAAGCCAGAAAAATGTCACTTCGGTATGGCCGAAGTCCAGTACTTGGGACACAGGGTAGGGTGTGGGAAGCAGGGACCAGAACTCGCTAAGGTCGAGGCTGTGGCCAACTGGCCCACACCAAGACTCAAGTATTGGCGTTTTTGGGGACAGCCGGAAACTACAGGAAGTTTGTCCCTGACTATAGCACCATCGCCAAACCCCTGACAGATCTGACTAAAAAGAACCTGCCTAGAGTAGTCCTGTGGTCTCCCGCCTGTGAAACAGCCTTCCAAGCCATAAAGAAAGCTCTGATCCACGCACCTGTTCTGTCTGCCCCCGCCCCTAGCAAAAGATTTGTTGTCCATACAGATGCGTCCTTGTACAGACTGGGGGCAGTTCTAAGCCAGATCGGGGAAGATGGAGGAGAACACCCTGTCGTGTACCTGAGTAGAAAATTGTTACCCAGAGAAGTGAGTTACGCGGCAGTGGAAAAAGGAGTGTTTAGCCCTGGTCTGGGCTCTAAAGAAACTTACACCATATCTGTATGGCCAAGAATTTGCCCTCATTACAGATCATAATCCCTTGGTATGGTTGAACCAAGTGGCAGGAGATAATGGATGCCAAACAATACCGCCCTGGCAAGTTGAATAGGAACGCTGTCCAGGCAAACAGAACTTTTACCCTGATAGTCGGCCGGACAGCCCCAAATTGACCCGAAAAGGATCAATCCGGGTCTGCCGGAGTGTTCCACAAAAGGGGAGCAGTGTAACAGAACCTTACCTTTGACAGAGAATAATTGTGCTTACGTGGTTCATGTGTGTGAAGGATTTCCCAGCAACCATTCTGTTATTTACACTCCCTGCTATCATATCTCTCTTTGCACTGTGAGCCCCAGGAACTCACTCCTTATATGGACATTCCATGAAGTCAAGGTATGGCCAGCCTAGAGACAGAATGTCTGCTGATTAACAATGCGCTTTTGTCTACATTATGTTGATTTGGGCTGAGGCAGCTTTTGTTAAATGTGGTAATGACCTCACCTATTTGTCTGGGTGGATGTCGGGCCATTGTTTAAGTAGTGTCTGATATACTCCCCAGGTGTATAAAAGCCTGTATTCTTGTTTCAATAAACAGTTTTTCTTGACCCTTCAAAACGTAGCTTCATCTCGTTCCTGGAGGGGGATTTTACTACATTATTACCCGGTCGTTCAACAGCTGAACCTGACTCTCCTCTTGGATCTTATGGTTGGGATTATACTACTCCATTACTACACAGGGACTTGCCGGGAAAAAGGACGTCTCCAACGGCTGATACCCTCTCACCATCTGGGTAGCCGTTACACCGGGTCTCTAATGTAAGATTTGACTACCGAAGGGAATAGGGATATAGACACAAATATGTAGTCAATGCGGGCATATGACTGGTGCGGGCTAGAGAAGCGAGTATAGTCTCTTTTGTTAGGATTAATTTCTCTCCATATGTCCGCTAAACCCTGTTGAAAGACTAGCTTAACTTTTTGGAGATATTGTTTTGAGGACGGGTAATCTGGGCGCTGGGAGATTTGGATTTGTCTAGTCCTTGATCAAAAGCAATGTTTGAATCACCGCCATATATTACCGTGCCTTCCACCATAGGGCCTATTTTCTGGAACATTAGTTGAAAAAATTTTGCTTGACCCTGATTGGATGTATAATAAGAGATGGAAGAATATAAATGGTCATCCAGGAATCCCTTTACTAATATAAATCTGCCTTCTGGGTGTCTGTGCTCCAACTGTGGCGTAAATTTGCAATTTTTAGAAAAAAGAATAGCCACACCCCTAGTTTTGTCTTCAGCATTTTCTAGAAAAAAAGGGGGGCATTTCACATGTAGGAAAGAGGGGTTGTATCGCCTAGGATAGTGTGTTTCTTGTAATAAGAACACGTCTATTTTTTTTCTATTAAAAACATTGGAAAAATTCACAGCATTTTATCAGGAAATTTAACCAGTGTGTATTTTGGGATACCACATGCAAAGGTGGTGTGAGTACAGAATCAGAGCCTATGGAGCAAACGGGGTGGGTGTCCTCCCAATCCACTGTCACTTACCCAGGAGTTCTGTGGAGTCTGGGCCAATGGGTTAGCCCATATGGATATGGAGTGCCATGAGGAATCTTGCTGGTATGATGTATGCTGGAGGTTGGCGGAAAGAGAAGATAGATTAGAGCCAGAAACAGGAAAAAGAAAAATAAGTGATAAGAGTAGGCAAGAGTCCATTAAGGATCCAAAAAGGCAGGGGGTAACCTGCTCCTCCCTGCCTGAAAAATAGCATATCTCATCCCCAACATGGGAGGACAAAATCCTGCCATGTGAACATAGAGAAACCAGGTCAACAGGGCAGGTGGGGGTGCATGAAGGCCACCCCGGCAGCAACACACTCTTAACGTAAAACTTTAAATTCACAGATTCTGAATCAAAATCACAACTGACATTAATCCTATAGGAGAGCCCCTTTAATTAGGATGAGGTGGGGCAAGAAAAGATGGGTATTTATAATACCATGAGAGTAGGGGAGGGATAGGGGATGGTATCCATAATAAACCGGAAAGTGGGGCTAAATATAAGGTTGGTCTTGGAATCCACTGCTCAGAAGGTTTAGATTAACAGCATTTAGTCATTACAAATTAGTGCACACTTGGGATATCTTCATAGGTCTAGGGGGCCACTCCTTGCAGGCCCATTGAGAAGCCACTATTAAGAACATAATCCCCACAGAGAAAAAAGGGAAGCAAAAAAAAGGAGAAAAAAAAGGGGGGGGGGGTTCAAAAATGTTTAAAAAAGTGTTTAGGACCAGTCTTGATTGAAAACATCCTATATCAAGGGTTTTTTTTTTATAAGAGAGAATATGGCTTTGGGTGATCAAGGGGGCAGATTGTCCTTGGAACACATGTGCTTGGTCTTGTTCCACACAGGGGTGATAGGGCCTGGGGGTGTAGGACGTTTGGTAGATCCATGTAAGGAGTTTGAGTTAGAGGAGATGGGATCTAGGGAGATGAATTTCAAGTTCAGTAGCATTCGTTCTTCATCTGCATAGTTGAAAAAGGAATAAGTTTTGTTTTTATAGATGGGCTTGAGAGCAAATGAGAAGGCCCACCAATGTTTAATGGCTCTTTCAGATAAGACAGTTAGAAGAGGTTTCAGGGATCTTCTCCTTCGGATTGTAGAGGGAGAGAGGTCGGCAAAAATCTGCACCATATGATCCTGGCAGGTCAGCTGAGTTTGAGAGCGAGATTTTTTTCATGATTTCCTCTTTTACTACATAAAAATGAGGTTTGACCACCACATCCCTCCGAGAGCCATTCTTTTTGGGGGGGGGTCCTAAGGCCCTGTGAGTTCGGTCAAGTCCCAGTCTATGCAATGGAATATCAGAAATCAAGTCTTTGATGAACTCTTGAAATGCCGCTGGAATATCTGTCACTGACTCTGGGAGGCAACCAAGTCTAAAGTTATATCTTCTCGATCTGTTCTCGAGATCATCAATCCTTGCGAGAGCAGTTTCTAGTTGTTTCTGTAAAACTTGAATGTGCTCTGTGTTCTGATTGGCTCTTGAGACTGTAGAATCTAGTTTGTGCTTAATAGCTTCCATTCTGGATGCTAAATTCTGAAAGTCAGCCTTGATATCCCCTTTTATTTTAGCAGTTACTTGTGACAATCCTTTGTCCAGTAATTCAGATAGTTTGTGAAGTAAATCAATCTTATTCAGTTGCAGATTCTGGCTTAGTTCCCCTGACCGAGTAACATGGGCTGGGTGAACTGGAGTGATTCCCAGTGGGGACAGCATGTGTTCCCCCATCGTGTGCCCAATCAGTGTTCCTGTGGATGCAGGAGAGGGGAGCATTTGTTGTTGGTTACTCACATGCCTGTTTGAGGATAGAGGAGTGAAGTCCTGAGTCTGTGAGTGTCCCTGCTTTGTATCTCCTTCCTCCAAAGGAGGGCATGGCTGGACCGCAGCCACCATCTTGGAATAGGCCAGAGCGGCGTTAGCTGAAAAGTGTGTGCGATGGAATCCAGACACCGCGACTGGGTATCTCCGCCAGTAACCTGCTTCCTAAGCTCTGGAACCTGAGATCCGTGAATCTGGCTATAGTTACCCCAAGAACTCGACAGTACAAGTTTTGGAGTCAAACCAGAATCAAACTGTTTATTCAAACACAAAGCAAAAGGTGATGTACACTTCTGGGACAACCCCTCCCACTGCCAATCCACACAAACATTCACATCCCATAATAAGCTTACTCAAGGCAGACAGGACCCCTGCTGAGGAGAAGTGTGGACTGGTCCTTCTCCCTGGAGTCCATTTAGCCGCTGGAGAGAAGACAGGGTGGATGGGCTCACTCCATCATTCTTTGGGGATCTGGACCAACTGCCCATCATCCCTGGGGTATCCAGGTGCAGACAGTAGTCTCATACACTTTTTCTCGATTAAAATCAGTCAGTGATTGTACAACAAGGCTGACATCTTCCTGTCCCAATGCCGGACCTTTTTCTGGGGTTGTGTAAGTGGAAACCGGAGTCCCATCCACTACCACAGGAAATCCATCTTCTGTTAGTTGGAGGCAGAGGCCAGCAGCACTCTGCCCTGTTGCCAGCTCTTCTGCTGGATTGCTGTCAGTGAATACCACAGTCCCCTCCACTGATATCAGCTCAAGCTGCAGTTGTGAGGTGCTGATCGCATTCTCACCCTGGAGCTCCTGCAAAGGTAATTGCTGTGGGCAGAGGCCAGTAGTGTTCTGCCCAGCTTCCAGCTGTTCCACTGGGAAGTAAATTGAAACATTGGTGACCTTGCAAAAATCCTTCAGGGCTATCGATTGTTGTATGCATGGGTCCACAGCACCATGCTCTGAAGTCAGCTCTTTTGCAGGAGGCTCACTCGGTTGTTCCTCCTCAATAGAAAGGTCTATTAAATCCCCAGTCTCTGGTGGTGTCTGGGGATCAAGATTCACCATCTCCTGTCTGTGGAATCCAGAAGATGCTACAGGTGCTGGGCAGAGGTTAGAAGAGCTCTGCCCTGTTGTCAGCATTTCAGCATTGGGGAAGCAATCTCCGGAGTTTCCACTGCCGATTCTAAGGCATGCTGCTGAACGTGTTTTAGCAGTTTCCTGTATGCCCTTTCCAGATACTGTTCTTTCCTTAGCAAGTGTTCTAGATCAGGTGTAAGTTCTGAGTCCCCTGTGAGACCGAGCATAGCCTCTCTGTCAGTGGCGGCCTGTCTATAGGGGGCGCAGGGGCGCCGCCCCCCCCCCAATCTGTGGCCGAAAAAAAAAAAAATTCAGCACCCACTAGGGGTGCCGGACCTAGTGGTGGGTATGGGAGGGGTGGGGTTTTGTCCCCCACGTGAGGCAGACAGAGGCACTGATTGGTAGCCTTTTGGGGGTCACCGGGGCGCAGAGCAATGCGCCCCGACACTCCCCACTTTATGGATGTCCTTGCTGTGATTGGTCCAGGCTCCAGCCTGGACCAATCACACAGGAGGACATCCCGGGACTTGGTGACGTGATGCCGTCCCGGCGTCATGTGACCACCTTCCGTCGGAGACTGCGAGAGCCACGCGTGGATGGGACCGTCACCCGAACGAGGACTGATCATCTGCTGCTAGCAGCACAGCTCACCAAGGAGTCAGACGGATCATCTGCCGCTAGCAGCAAGGCTCACCGAGGACGGATCATCTGCGGCTAGCAGCACGGCTCACCGAACGAGGACGGATCATCTGTATTTGACTTGAGTTGGTGGAGAGGGGAGGGGGGTGTCCACAAGAGTTTCCTGTTTTGTAATGCCGCTTCCATATTTCACAGTCCCAAAGTCCGAAAGTTTGCCGCTGTAGTGGACAGGCTGTGGTCTCTGCTTCCTCTGCAAGATAGCATTTAAACTACTTTCCTCCTCTATATACACTGCACTTTACTATTCCCCCCCACCTCAACATTATATCACACATCAAGCCAATGCCAAGGGAATCACATGTATAAATCATTATAGTGAATACAAAGCTGGGATTTGCATTGCTGTGATGTCTATGTGCATCTTCCCGATCTGTCCATAAAAAGTCCCATCCTAGCAATCATTAACAACATCATATCTCCATGTTTACCTTTCTCGAGTACCTGCTATGCCGGGTGAGCCGTGCTGCTAGTGGCAGATCGGGTCCCATCCACGCGCGGCTCTCGCAGTCTCCGACGGACCTCAGTCCCTTCATAAATGCTATTCTGCAGAGGAAGCAGAGACCACAGCCTGTCCACTACAGCGGCCAACTTTCACCCAGCAAGGCTGGGACTGTGAAATATGGAAGCGACTGTATAGAGAGCAGAGTGATGGACACAGATGGTGTGTATGGCGTCACATGTTACGTGTTCTGGGGGAATCAATTTAATGGAGAGCAACAGGACGCTGGTGAAAGACATGGAGGGGAAAGGACACTGCCTGCCTCCCACACTCAGCCTTTCCTGTCCTTGTCCTCCACATCTATTATCACTGATAGAAATATAGGATGTTTATTAAGCCAAGGTGCACTCACCAAAAACAGCCAATCACAATTCACCTTTCACTATGCTCAAATCTGATTGCTACAGGATAACGCATTTCGCACAGCATCCCTCTCTGCCCACTTTTAGGGGTGCATTGACGTGATCTGCGTTGAGCGACGCTGATCTATGTGGATCGACAGGGGTTTTTGTTTGGCGGGTTGTGTGCGTTTACATAAAAATCCAGTAAAGTTCATATTCCTATCGTACACCTTCCTGGTATATAGGGGCACATATATATTGGGTGCTTAAGCGATCACCAGCTGTACACTGGAAAGGGGGCATGTACGCTGGTCACTGCATTGAAAGGGGGCATGTACACTGGACACTGCATTGAAAGGGGCATGTACGCTGGTCACTGCATTGAAAGGGGGCATGTACTGTGGGGTTTTTGCTAGGGGGCCTGTACTGTGGGTTTAGTGCTAGGGGGTCTGTACTGTGGGGTTTGTGCTAGGGGGACTGCACTGTTAGATTAGTGCTAGGGGGCCTGTACTGTGGGGTTTGTACTAGGGGTTCAGTACTGTGGGATTACTGCTAGGGGGCCTGTACTGTGGGGTTTGTGCTAGGGAGTCTGTACTGTGGGATTAGTGCTAAGGGGCCTGTACTGTGGGATTAGTGCTAGGGGGTCTGTACTGTGGGATTAGTGCTAGGGGGCCTGTACTGTGGGGTTTGTGCTAGGGGGTCTGTACTGTGGGATTAGTGCTAGGGGGCCTGTACTGTGGGGTTTGTGCTAGGGGGCCTGTACTGTGGGGTTTGTGCTAGGGGGCCTGTACTGTGGGGTTTGTGCTAGGGGGCCTGTACTGTGGGATTAATGCTAGGGAGCCTGTACTGTGGGGTTTGTGCTAGGGGGCCTATACTGTGGGGTTTGTGCTAGGGGGCCTGTACTGTGGGGTTTGTGCTAGGGGGTCTGTACTGTGGGATTACTGCTAGCGGGCCTGTACTGTGGGGTTTGTGCTAGGGGGTCTGTACTGTGGGGTTTGTGCTAGGGGGTCTGTACTGTGGGGTTTGTGCTAGGGGGTCTGTACTGTGGGATTACTGCTAGGGGGCCTGTACTGTGGGGTTTGTGCTAGGGGGTCTGTACTGTGGGATTACTGCTGGGGGGCCTGTCCTGTGGGGTTTGTGCTAGGGGGTCTGTACTGTGGGGTTTGTGCTAAGGGACCTGTACTGTGGGGTTTGTGCTAGGGGGTCTGTACTGTGGGGTTTGTGCTAGGGGGCCTGTACTGTGGGGTTTGTGCTAGGGGGCCTGTACAGTGGGGTTTAGGCTTGAGGGGTTTGTGCTTGAGGGGTTTGTGCTGGGGGGGTCTGTACTGTGGGGTTTGTGCTAGGGGGCCTGTACTGTGGGGTTTGTGCCACTCTCAGTCAGTATATCCCATAATAGGGTGTCTCTCACAGTATATCCCATAATAGGGCCCCTGCTCCCTATTATGGGATATACTAGTACTAATGGACCCCTTAATATGTGATATATTGGGAGAATTTGTTCACGCAAGCAAAATACAGGGGACAAAATGGGTGGAGTATATAAGGGGTGGGGCTTCTGAGAAATGGGAGGAGTCCAAATGGAAGGGCGGGGTCTTGCGCCCCACCATTTTAAAACTTCACCAGCCACCACTGCTCTCTGTATTCTCGCAGGTCCTCAATGGTAGGTTCCCCTTCATCACCAAACACAAACATCTGTAAGGCTCTCCCACAGCAATCCAGGGCCACCAAAGCCATATCCCTCCGGAGAGCATTCTCATGTCTCTCCTAAATATTTCTGCTTTGTGTGCCATTGCAGAGCCTAATACTGATTGTCCAGCTCTATCTCCTGCTGGACCAGCCTGTCCAATTCAGATACCCATTGCTCCTGTGGTTGCTCTCCCAGGAATGCCATCCGCAACTTCTGTTGATCTCTGGCCCATTCCCCAGGGGTTGGAAAGCACTTGCACTGGTATATACCAGCAAGTTGGAGGGCTCCAATCCAGAGCCCCACCAAAATATGCTGCCTGAGCTCCAGGTATTGATCCGCAGACACTGTCCTGTGGTATACTGAAAGGGCGATCCGCAGCACCCCCTTGAACTCAGATGCCAGGTCCATATCTCAGTTGTAGCGACCAAAGTCTGCTATCCCGATCTTGGATCCCGGTGGAGGTTTGCATGTCCCAGACTGCAGGAAGCATCCCACCGCTTGCCACCAATGTGACAGAATTCGGACACCGCGACCGGGTTATCTCCGCCAAGAACCTGCTTCCTAAGCTCTGGAACATGGTATCAGTAAATCTGATTAGTGCAGACCCGACTGGGGTTCTTGGTCACCCTGTGCCCCTAATAGACACAGGGTGATTTACACATAAGAGGTGCTGGGGAAGCTGGACAAGTAGTCTCCCAACCTCCCAGAAGCAATCTGGGTTCCACAAGCCCCCCAACCAAAGTGACTCACGTCACAGTGTGGCTGGAGGTCCCTCCGGACTGAACCTCCTGACATGTTCCGGTAGAGGATAACTTCACCTAGCTGATGATGGTTGGGGTGCTAGTTCTGTGATTTGCGATTGGCTATGGGGTGCACTGGACTGACGGGGTGATGCGGAGCTCCCGAATTAAGCAACCATCTTGGACACTACCGCGCATGCGCCTTCTCTAGGGATCACATTATAGACTCCTGCATTCTATTTTCCTTGCAATGGGGTGTAAACAGAATACAGGTTAGCATGGGGTCTACGCATATGGCTGATCTCTTATTGAGAATAAAATAAGTAAGTATTAACTTAGTGATTCATTTAGCATAGGGCTCATATTAATCATTACTTAAGTGAACAGCATGGTAGCATATCATTTACAAGAAATAATTCCTTTTCACAATTTTCTTTAAATGTTGATTTTTTTTTTACTTCCTGTGCAGGCTTGTGAGCTTATTAATTAACAGAAGGTAAAAACACAGCACCAGGTACTTCTACATATATTAACGGCCTCTGTGGTATCAGTAACATAGACTCATTTTCACCATCTTTCTGACAAGTGGATTGGGCAGATCTATAAGAAAGTTGCATCTACAGCACAAAGCTTGCTGCATCTAACAGTACATATACATTTTCTCACCTTTTAAGCAATAAACAATTCATGAGACAGAAGAGCTTACACCTGTACAAAATTAGACATCAACGCTTCTAGATGTTTATGATGGTGTATGAAATCAAATCCCACCCAACACTAAATTTTAAGAGCTGAGTAGAATCACTTGATAACAATTATCTGATTTTTTTCTCGCCTGACTTTTTAAAACATTTAAAACCATTTAACCATATGTAAAACTTTAGCTATTGCAAAAGTGCAACAAGCTGTTAGGATGGCTTGCACTGACAATAACAATTCTGAAATGCTCTAAGTCACACATTTTAGCAATTAAAAATGAGCCAATTGCCATAAATATTCCCTTGTGAAGATATTTATTTAATGATCTACAGTGTAAATTGAGTTAGACATGAACAGAAATTGATCTAAATCTTGTTAAACAATGAATTTAGTTCAGAAATGTAATCATTCAATTCATACCATCATTTGGTAACAATGGCTGTAAAAAGGTTTTATAACACTTGTAGGCATTGTGAATTTCTTTATAGCAAAGTTGCCTATTTAATCCAATTTCCTTGGATTGGAAAAAGGAAAGGTTACAAGGGCAAAGCAGTGAAAGGAAAATTAGATTTTTATATCTACTATACTTCCAAGCTGGTGCACCGCCGTGCCACTTGCAGACCAGACATTTTCTAGCACTTTTTGTTTTCAAGTCTAAATCGCTATTTTTGCTAGAAAACAAAATGGCGATTGTTGCAATTTTTTATGTCAAACGGTATTTGCGCAGCATTTTTATTTTTTAAATGCATTTTTTTGGGGTAAAATTTTTTTTAATGAATTAGAAAAAATATTTTTTTTCTGTATATCGTGAAAGATGATTTTACACTGAGTAAACAGATATTTAACATGTCATACTTTAAAATTGTGCACACTTGTGGAAAGCAGTTTGGGCGAGCTTCCAGAGCCATATGGTGATATTCAAATATACACCAATCTCTCCAAGAACACTTTGGAGCTTAGGAGACAGCTCAGCACTATAACAAAAGCGCTTCCCAATCATAATCATTTGGAGCTATATAATAAAGAAATCTTATCTTAAAAAGAACATACATTTTTGAGGGACAGACAGGACTTTCTGGAGGGTAGGGCTTATAAATGGCAGCAGGGGTTACAGACACACCGAAATCCACAACATTCTGGACAACTTAACTACAACAACATAAAGGTATAATCTTATGCTTCAGATAACTCCTCTGCTTCTTCTAACATCTCTCTCTACCTCTAAACAGCCCAGAAGGACACGGCGATCAAAAAGACATTGTAAGGGAGTGGAATCCCCTACTAACACCCCTAAAATAAGGGCCACTGAACCCTCGAAATCCACCCCTTCATCAATTTCAGTTTCTCGTACACACACTAGCGAAACACTCCCCGAAGGATTAACTGCCTTTGAACACCCCCCTAAAATTCCATCTATTTTTTTTTTTTTTTTTTTTTTTTTTTTTTTATTTTATTTTTCTTATTTCTTTTCTATTTTTTTAGGGAGAAAAATAGGGACCCTTTTGCCACTAATGCAATAGAAACACAAATGAACAAAGTAACATCCTCTTATCTTAATATCATTGATCTCTCTTCACACCCTTTCAGTAGATGAAGCTGAGGTCCTATCCAAAGGCCTCACCTTCTGTCCCACACACACCCTCAATAAGTTTTACACCATCAAAGATTTACACATGTATGCAAGGAAACTCCTCCTGAAAAGCATGTTTTCCAAAGATAAACATCACGATATTCACACTCTAAGTGAGCAGGGGGCACTTGAAAACCTTACTGCACTCTTGCAAGAAAGTGAACTTACTAATATTACTGACGAGCTGGATTTGGAGGAAAGTGAATCCACAAATATTATTGACGAGCTGGATTTGGAGGTGTTACTTGATTTGGACACATCACTTTCTCCCCCTCCTCCAGTCACTTCACTTTCTAAGTTTAAAAAACCATCCACGTAATATCCCTCTCCGAGCTCCAATCAAGCCGTAGCTACCTTTTTGAAAATGGCTTGTAAGCATATTGGAAATTTAAGACCCAATTTAGACACCAATAGTAATCTCACCTTATCACAAAAAAATGCACTACGATCCCTAGCTGAGAACAATTCACTCACCATTAAGTTGGCGGATAAGGTAGGTAATATCGTCCTTATGGATAATCACTTATATGAGGGAATGTGTTTAAAGTCACTCCAAAATTCTGAATGGTACAAACGCATTGACCAATCTTTCATTAAAAAATCTTATTTGGAATTCTATACCTTAGTGGATCTGGCCTATTATGGAAATGTGATTTCTAAGCAACTATGGGAGTTTGTACGTACTGCGTATCCTAATATACCTACCTTCTATGCGCTTCTGAAGGTGCACAGAAATGTCCTAAACCCCCCCCCCCCCCCGGGAGGCCCATTGTCTCCGGGAATGGTTCTATTTCTGAAAATCTAAGTTGAGTTATCGACGAACATTTGAGACCTTTCGCCACGTCCCTGCCCTCCTATGCGCAGGACACAGCCCATCTTCTCCAAATGTTAAAGGGTGTCCACGTTACACCCAACACTATACTTACCACTGTGGATGTCGAGGCTTTGTATAGCTCGATTCCCTACGATTTGGGTGTAGCAACCATCAGACATATATTGTCACAAAATCATAGAAAGGAAAAACCCTTAGATGAATTCATTATATAATCATTAGAATATGTACTTCGTCACAACATGTTCTCGTTCTCAGGGTCCCACTACTAGAGATGGCCTTGCGGTTCACCCAGTGGTCGGTTTGCGGCTGCCATATTTGTTTACATTGGGGAGAACTTTGACCCATGACACAGCCGTCAGGTGGAACGGGACAGCCAATTGAAACATTCCAGCACATGGACAGTCCCCCTACCCTATAAATAGACCCGATCTGGTGGCCATTTCACATTCCGTTTTTTGCCAGTGTAGGGAGAGGTCTGCTGTGCTCATCAGGGAGAGTTTGCTACACACATATAGCGCTGTGAAGATCCACAAAAGTCCTTTTAAGGGCTGGTATTTCGCTATAGGTCTAGTATCTTTTGAGCTTAGGGAGAGGTATCCAGTGGTTGCTTTAGGGGCAGTTAGAGATCGGCTGCAGTCACACACAAACCGCTCTGTCAATGTCCACAAAAGTCATTTAAAGTGCTCCAATGTCGTTCTAGGGTCTATTACAGTCTCTTTACTATAGGGAGAGGTATCCAGTGGTTGCTTTAGGGGCAGTTAGAGATCGGCTGCAGTCACACACAAATCGCTCTGTCAATGTCCACAAAAGTCATTTAAAGTGCTCCAATGTCGTTCTAGGGTCTATTACAGTCTCTTTACTATAGGGAGAGGTATCCAGTGGTTGCTTTAGGGGCAGTTAGAGATCGCCTGCAGTCACACACAAATCGCTCTGTCAATGTCCACAAACGTCATTTAAAGTGCTCCAATGTCGTTCTAGGGTCTATTACAGTCTCTTTACTACAGGGAGAGGTATCCAGTGGTTGCTTTAGGGGCAGTTAGAGATTGGCTGCAGTCACACACAAATCGCTCTGTCAATGTCCACAAACGTCATTTAAAGGGCTGCAAATTTTTTGGTATTGCTGTGCAGTGCACTAAAAAGAGAGGTGGGGAGGGGGTTAATCCACAGTATAATATACTTTGTAGAAAGCATATTATAGTGGATTAGTAGTATTATTGTGCACTGAGCAGCATTGTGACAGGTGTGGTGGTGAGACTGAGCATTTCTGCAGCAACACTACACACAGTGGCAAACTCCCTGGCCAATTATTTGTAGAAGTGGTGTGATAGACCAGTGGCCCCCCAATAGCACATATTGAAGTGGGGTGTTATCAGAGTATACTTTTACAAGTGTATTTGTGTCCTGCAACAATATTGCCTCTTTTGCTGTGTGAAGTCTGATACACACAGTGCCAAACTCACTGGCCACTTTTTTGTAGAACTGGTGTGATAGACCAGTGGCCCACCAATAGCACATATTGAAGCAGGGTGTTATTTAACAGTATACTTTTCTAAGAGTGTATTTTAGTCCTGCAAAAATTTGGCCTCGCTTGCTGTGTTGACTGTGCTACACACAGTGACAACAGTTACTGGCCAATCATTTGTAGAACTGGTGTCATAGACCAGTGGCCCCCCAAAAGCACATATTGAAGTGGGGTGTTATCAGAGTATACTTTTACAAGTTTATTTGTGTCCTGCAACAATATTGCCTCTTTTGCTGTGTGAAGTCTGATACACACAGTGCCAAACTCACTGGCCAATCTTTTCAACAACTTGTGTGATAAACCAGTGGCCCCCCAATAGCACACATTGAAGCTGGGGGTTATTTAACAGTATACTTTTCTAAGAGTGTATTTTAGTCCTGCAAAAATGTGGCCTCTCTTGCTGTGTTTTTTTTTTTTTAACTATATTTATTGAGATTTGCAGAAAAATACAGATAAACATAAACATGAGATTGAACTCTTTTTTACAAAGGGTATAAAAAGATATAAAACAGCATGGTTAATACACGCGGTACAGTTGGCCTAGGGACCTAATGCCCCCCGGCGCGATGGGGTAAGCATAAATCGGAAGAAAACAAATTAAGTAACACTGAACAAGTAAAGTACGTGGTATATGGGTTAATGAGGGAAATAAGATGGTGGGTAGGCACGAATACACTGCCAAACATGAGACTGGTATTGATGAAATAATTGGTAATATATAAGAGGATAATGGAATGCATTAGGGGTTCCATAGGGCAGGGGCTTAAGGTAGAGATGTAGACCCTGAGTACTTGCAAAGTCCATGCGGGTGTACCAGCTAGTGAATGCGAAGGAGGATGTGTGAAGAGAGAGCCCCTCTGAGGGAAGAGAGTAATTCATGAACTGACGCCACCTGCATACAAATTTCTTCATGTTTCCAGATGGCTGGGTCATGGAGTCCGTTTTTTCCAGTAGGAAAAGTTTATGGAGAGCCTGTTTAACTAGAGCCAGCCGTGGGGGGGCAGGATGGATCCAGGATTGCATTATAGCTCTGCGAGCCGCGAGGAGGCAGATATGAGCCCACTGCGGAGTTGGCGTGGTAGTTCCCAAGGAAGATTTGGCCGTCGACATATCATAGCCAAAAAGGCATAAAAGTGGTTCTGTCGGGAGACATATAGATGTGACTTTGGAGATATAGCGCAGTACTTGATCCCAAAAAGTAGAGATGGGGGGGCATTCCCATAGTCTGTGAAAAAGGGTTGGCCGAGGAGTATTACACCATGTGCAGGTGGCTGAAGAGGGGTCCAGTTTGTCATGGCGAAAGGGAAAGTAAGCTCTGTGTGCTATCCGGAATTGGGTTTCACGCTAGGGTTTCGTTGAGGACCAGGTAGCAAATTTTCTTGTAGCCTAGGAGGATTTGTTCCGGTGCATCCGAAGAATTTAGGACGGGTGACCATGGTTTAAAAGGGATTGTGCCGTATTTGGATGTTTGGTGGGCCACTAGTTTATGGTAGATCTCCGAAATAGAGTAAGAGTCTTGATCAATGAGGGTGTCAATAGGTGAGCATTGACAAGGATTCTTGCCCGGGTGGGAGCAGGCTCTGATGTAGCTGCACAGTTGGTGATATTGGAACACGTGCGTGGGCGGTAGGGAGTATTGCCGCGCGATAGCAGCAAACGGGAGAGGAGAGCCAGACTTGTGGTCTATTATTTTTGAAACAGAGGTTAGTCCCAGAGAGGCCCATTTTTTAAAAGTGTTACAGTCTGTGGACGGGAGGAACATCGGATTACCAGTGATAGGTAGGTGGGGAGATATCCTGGAGGGAAGGTCCATGAGCTTCCTCATTTCTCTCCAGGCAATCACTGTGTCCCTAATGAGTACATTCTTCCTCAGGAGATGTGGCAAAGCAGAAGGTCTTGTGTGGAGAATCGCTTGCAGGTTAAAGGGTGCGACCAGTGCTGATTCTAATTGTTGGAGTAACGTTTTTTAGCGACCAGCCAGTCAATACCTTGTCGCAGGAGGCAGGAGAGGTTGTACAATCTGATGTTTTGGCAGCCCAGCTTCCCCCTCGCCTCGAAAGTTTTTTCAAGGAGATACGAGGTTTCTTCCCCCTCCATAGAAATTTCTGGAGGGCAGAGTGTAACCTGCGTACATCAGAATGTTTCAGTAATAGTGGGAGAGTCTGCAAGGGGTACAGTAGCTTCGGGAAGGATACCATTTGAAAAAGGTGGCATCTCCCAAAGAGCGAGAGGGGGAGGTCCGCCCAGGCTTCCATCTCCTGCACCATTTTGTTGAGAATTGGGGGATAGTTGAGAGAATATAGTGATGAGGGGTCCCTTCCTATCTTAATTCCCAAATATGTAACGTGGTGATTCGCCACCAGTAATGGTGAGGAGCCTATCCAGGAGCTGGCCAGCCGAGTGTTGAGAGGCAGGATTTCACTCTTATCAAAATTTATGCGCAACCCCGTGCACTTGCGAAAAGTTGAAAATACTTCCCTGAGTAGTGTAATGTCTGAGGAAGGCGATGTAGAAAAAAGCAGGATGTCATCGGCGAAAAGAGCAGACCGGAACAGCTGGTCTCCTACGCGAATACCGCTAACCCCTGAATCCGAGTTCAAAAATCGCGAGAGAGGCTCGATAGCAATGTTGAAGAGGAGAGGGGAAAGGGGGCATCCCTGTCTAGTGCCTTTGTTGAGCAGGATATCAGGGGAAGTAAAGGAAGGCGTAACGATACGTGCCGAGGGGGATGAATACATCGATTTGACGAATTGTAGTATGGGTCCTGTAAATCCCAGAGATTGCATGACCATAAATAACCAAGCAAAGCTAATATTGTCAAACGCCTTTTCGGCGTCTAGATAAATGATGGCAGTGTCAGCGTCAGGGTGAGATTTGGCATAGTCTAGAGCGAGGAGGATCTTGCGTAGATTGAGGGTGGCAGAACGACTTTGGACAAACCCCAATTGGGCTTGGTGTAGGAGGGACGGAAGGATGGGAGCTAGTCTAGAAGCTATGATTTTAGAAAGAATTTTTGCATCCACATTAATGAGGGAAATGGGTCTGTATGATCCCGGGAGCAGGGGGTCTTTACCTTTCTTCTCTAGAAGCTTAATATGAGCTCTGGATCCCGTGGGTAAATAGGGCCCCACCTCCCATATATGTTGGTAAACTGTGCAGAGGGTGTCAGGGAGAAAATCCGCAGTAAGTTTATAGAATTCAGAGGAGAATCCATCTGGGCCCAGGGCTTTCCCAGAAGAAAGGGATTTAATCGTGGTGAGGACCTCAGTGGAAGATATGGGGGCATTTAGCTGTTCCAGGTGTTCTGCGCGTAGCCGGGGGAGTTGTAAGCCCCCTAGGAGCTTTGAGGCTGCCTCCCTATCTATGGGATCTTCTGAGTAGAGGGCAGTGTAGTAGTCAGTAAGAAGGGCTTCGATCTCCGGGGGAGAGTTAGTAATAGTACCGGTGGGGGTACGGAGTGCGCCTATGTATGTAGGTTTGTGTGGTCCCCTACTTAGTCTCGCCAGGAGCCTACTAGCTTTGTTACCATACCTGTGTAGCTGTAGCGTAAAGTGAGAGTGGTGGATCAGTTCCGCCTGGGCAGACCAATGGTCGAACGTACGTTTGGCTGCCTGCCACGCCTGAATGGTCAAGGGGGTGCGGTGCAGGGAAAGAGCATGGTGTGCTTTACTAAGGGAATCACTGGCTATCATGTATTGTCTGCGGTTCCGTTTTTTGAGTAGTGCAGCGTAAGAAATAACACGACCCCGGAGGAAAGCCTTCCCCGCTTCCCAGAAGAGGTTGGGAGTGGACTGGTGGATGCGGTTGTTGAGGACGTATTCCTCCCAGGATGTACGTAGCATATGTTTGAAGTCCTCACTTTTCATTAAGTACGATGGAAAACGCCAGGGAGCAGAGATCCTTGGGGAGAGAATACCATCAATTTGGGCCGCAACAGGGGAGTGATCTGATATAGCCATGTCTGCGATAACTGAGTTGGTGATGAAAGGGAGCAAGTCCGGGGAACAGAAAATATAATCGATGCGGGAAAATGACGTGTGGGGTCAAGAAGGTGAAGTCCCTATCTGTAGGATGTGTGAGGCGCCAAATATCCGTGAGCCGAAGTGATGAAATGGCCTGGGCTAGGGGGGTGGAGGGGTCGTCAGTCTGTGTTGACGGTCTAAGTGTGTGGCTACGATCCTCCGAGACGTTCATGACCGAATTAAAGTCTCCTCCAATCAGGTGTAGAGGTTCAGCAACCTGTAAGGCCCAAGTAGTGAGGTCTCTAAAAAAGAGTTGGTTTGGGGAAGTTGGGGAATAAACGTTGGAGATGGCGATGTCCCTAGAGGCCACCGTTAGGTGGAGTGTAATCCGACGCCCGCATGAGTCAGTGTCAAGGGCTCTAAGGGTGTGTGAGAGTCTTCTATGAATCAACACTATTACTCCTGCCTTCCTACCCACGGCTGGCGAGCCATAAACCTTTCCCACCCACAACTTTTGCATCCGAAAGAAGTCCTCTGTGGCCAGATGTGTCTCCTGTAGAAGAGCCACATCTGCTCGCAGACGTTTGAGGTGCCGTAAAATCTGCATGCGCTTATGGGGGGAGCGCAGCCCCTTTACATTCCAAGAAACTACCTTTAGGTGATATCCATCATCCGAGGGAGCCATGACTGAAGTAATGAGTAAGGAGTAGCAGTCTCTGTAGAAGACAGGCGTACCACAGGCATCGCCCCATCGGATCCGGAGCCACCCAGGAAGGAAACGTTACCTAAAGTCAAGTAAACAAAATGAATGTTAAAAAAACAGATACCAGTAAGAACCCCAGTATGGAGGTACAGCCTCCAGTAAAACAAATCTAGCAACTTCACTTTTTTCCTCATGGAGTCACCACCTATGAAGCCACCGCCAAAGGCGCATCCCCCGGAAGCAGAGGGGATACCCCTCCGTCGCATGAGGGAAAGGAGGGATGGGAGGGGGTAGAGGGAAGGGGGGTGACAGAGGGAGAAGAGGGCAGAGGGGTGGGACCAAGAAGGAGAGAGGGTAAGGGAGGGAGAGAACCAGGCAAAGGGGGACCGAGTGACAGATGATCCTAAAACTGATATAACCGCATATTAAAGATAGACCCCGATCTCAGGAAGAGGTCAGAAATGGCATAAATAACAAACCATCCAATAGTAAATCTAAAAGCATCTCAGGTAATCATGGGCAGAGGACTTGAAACAACTTCAGTGGTATAGGACAGCGAGTCAGCGTCTATGTTCACGGGAATCAGGCATGCCAACCCGAACTCTCTTGAATGGCGGCTTCTGGGGGCTGTATAGCTGTTTAGAAGGGTGTGGAGGCCTCCTGAGAGGAGGGAAGTCAGATGACGCGGCGCCATTACCTTGATCCATGTCTGTTTGTTGCGGCGTGTCGAAGTACTGTTCAGCTTCAGATGGGGAAGAGAAAGAAGCCCGTTCACCCGAGGCTAGTTGGACGTGCAGGATAGCTGGGTATGCGAGCATAAACTTGATTTGCTGTGCATGTAGAGAATAGCAGATCGTAGAGAAGTCCTTGCGTTGCTGCATGACGTCTACTGAATAGTCGGCAAAAATTAGCAGGGGATGTTCATCTAGAGTTAGGTTGCGGTGTCTGCGAAATTTTTGAAGTATCGCATGCTTATCCACATAGTTCAAGTATCTGACAATAACTGGTCGCGGTTTGGTGCGCGAGTCACTTTGCTGACTAATGTGATGTGCCCTCTCAACCGTGCAAGGGGTGCGCAAGCCCAGCTGTTCTGGAATGGTGGTAGCGCAGATAGTAGCCAGGGAGGAAGCGGTATAGGACTCCAGAATACCAATAATGCGCAAGTTGTTGCGGAGAGAGCGGTTCTCCAGGTCGTCCACTTTGTCCTGGAGTTCCTTTTGGATCACAGACATTCTGGCTAAGGTCGCAGCGGTGGCATCAGCATCATCCTCAATATGTGAGATTCTCTCCTCAGTATGGGTAATCCTCTGAGCCTGGGATTGTAATTCTTTGTGTAGGTGTTCTAGCCCTTTAAGAACAGCTCTGTCAACTGCCTCAGTGAGCATGGGGGTCATAAGGGCAACCACAGCCTGTGCTATGCTGGCTGGTGATGCAGGGTCAGGCATGGCCATAGGTGCCTCTGTGGCTTGAACCGGCTGTGCGGAGGCAGAGGGCTGTGGCAGAGCAGAGGCATGTACGGCGGCCATATTGGCTGCAGCGTGTGCTGTGTCTTCTGTCCCGGCCGTGGGAGCGGGGATCGTGCGTGGCACGGGCCGGTCCAAGAAGCGGTCCATGTGAGTCTCTCCGTCCGCAGGAGGTGGGGGTTAGATGCACCGGAGGGGTGTGCAGGTCTAGAGAGATGGATTTGCGGGGTGCGAGGCGGGAGCCGCGGCTTCTCAGCTCCTCTCCATTCGGCGCCGGAACCGGAACCTCTCTTGCTGTGTTGACTGTGCTACACACAGTGACAACAGTTACTGGCCAATTATTTGTAGAACTGGTGTGATAGACCAGTGGCCCCCCAATAGCCCATATTGAAGTGGGGTGTTATCAGAGTATACTTTTACAAGTGTATTTGTGTCCTGCAACAATATTGCCTCTTTTGTATGAAGTCTGATACACACAGTGCCAAACTCACTGGCCAATTTTTTGTAGAACTGGTGTGATAGACCAGTGGCCCCCCAATAGCACATATTAAAACGGGGTGTTATTTAACAGTATACTTTTATAAGATTGTATTTTAGTCCTGCAAAAAAATGGCCTCTTTTGCTGTGTTAACTGTGCTACACACAGGGCCTAATTCACTATAAGTTTGGAGTAGAGCTGTTCTCTTCTCCAGAAATAACTCCAGCCTAAACTCATTAGCATCCTAATTAGGTAAGTGGCTGGAGTTAAACCTTCAACTAGGTGCTTTAGTGAATTCGGAGTTGGAGTTAACTAAGACTGAATTCGGATTTGGAGTTAACCAAAATCCCTTTGTGTTTTTCATAAAAGGAAATTTGTCAAATCTGAATCACTATTACACAGCAATGTCATCTATTATGGTTTATTTTAATTTTAAGGTATAGTTATGTATCTTATGTGTTTTAACATTTACTGTAGATTTACTAATAGCAGACTACACAGCTGTCTAATTAGCAATCTTCATTCTTTATTCATCTGAAACTTTCAGGCATATCTGATTGTATTCAGCATTTTGGTGTAGTGGGCTATGCTCATAGACAAAGAATGCTAGGTCATGAGTTCAAGGCCCAACCATGATAACACCCTGTGTGCTCACTGTTGTGTGTCATTATTTCTTTTTGGCCACATAGTAATACATTGGCCATGTATATTCAAGAAACAGACATGCATATGTGCAGGGTGCAATTATGCATTTGCCAAGTTTCAGTATTTATTTACAGTTTTCTAAAATTGAATGAGGTGATGGCACACTTGGGATTTGAACTCATGCTCTCAGTGTTTATAGACAGGAACACTAACCACTAAACCACTGAGCTGAGCATGATTACCAATGGAATATTTATTCCCATGTTTCAATAGTTTAACCACTTCCTTACAGGGCAGTTACACCCCTTCCTGCTCAGGCCAATTTTCAGCTTTTTATACTGTTGCATTTTTTTTCTGTTCAAATAATTTTATTAGGTTTTCAAACATACAGGATAAAGGATACAGGATACAGGATAAAGGAAAACGTACAGGGTAAAAGAAAATATGCAGGCGTAAAACATATAGATACGCTCAGATAAAGAGAGAATACAGTTCTCAGAACAACTACAACAATAACCATCAACAGTAAGTAGCATATGACAGTCTATTCCTAGTGTACATATTCAAAGACCTATAGTGCCATCTAGTGGTGCTCTACCATGTGTTCCACACGCTGTACCCCTATTTTGTGATGTATGCAGAGTACCAATGTGTCCACGGCTGCCACCATTGCAATTCCCTTTGATACCTGCTCATGGTAGGTGCCATTAGCAGTTCAAAGGTTTTGTGTGTTTGGACAGTAGCTATCACCTCAGAGATGGTAGGTGGGCAGGTATCTTTCCATCTTCTGGTAATATTAATCTTGGTAACGAGCATGATATTGATTACTAGTTTGCAGGTTCTCAGTGGGATTTGGTAAATCGGAAGATGAAGCATAGCCGTGCTAGGGGTCGGTGATACCTGGAACTCCACAATAGTGGAAATTATGTCAAACACTTCCTTCCAGGTCTAGGACAGGAGGGCATGACCACATTATGTGTGTCAGAGTGCCTTGAGCACCGCACCCCCTCCAGCATGTGGACGGGGCTAATGGGGCGAATTTCGCGATCACATTTGGGGTTAGGTACCACCGCAGGGACACTTTGAGATAGAGTTCCCTTAAGGATGCACTCAATGTGGCTTTTTGACTCAATATAATTGCCTTTTTCCACGGCGGGAGAAAGAGGACCCTAGGTCCTGTTCCCATTTCAGTAGGGGAGGGGTTTTGGTAAAAATACTTTTTTCACCCAGCAGGGAGTAGAAAATCGATATGCCTTTAGCAGATTGCAAGGGGTAAGGTCAAGTATTGCCACACTCTGGTAGGAACTTTAGCTTGAAGTTGCGGATTATGGCTGATACAGGAGGTAGTTTGATTGTATCTAAACCATTCGCTACTGTTTAGATGCCATTCAGCTGCTAACGTCTGGAAAGATTTAATAGAGTCATTGTGATATAGATCCTGAAGACAGGTAGGAGGAGATCACCACCAAGCCTGAAGGTCCATGTCAGGTACCACCTGACTTAGTCCTAAGATCGGAAATGTTATAGTAACTAATGGTGTGTTCTTCCACTTGGTATGTGTGAGGTGCAGCCATGCCATCACCGATGCCCTTATTGTTGGTGACACATAATATGGAAGGCGAGCCCCTTGCTTCCTACTGCACACCCAAGTGCACAGATCGGAGTTGGGAGTCACTGCCTGTTCCATTAATCCCCAGATGGTGTCCGGGTCGGTTGAAACCACATACGTAGTTGCGACAAAAGTGTGGCTAAGTAATAGTCAATCAGATTCGGCATGGACGCACCCCCCACCGCTTTAGACTTCATTAGAATGCACTTTGCACATCTGGGGTGTTTTCCCTGCCAAACGTATCTAGATACCATGCCTTGAAGGGAATTGATAAATGATTTGGGAACCGGGATTGGCAGGGATCTATACAGGTACAATAGCTTGGGTAAGGTGCACATTTTGAAAGCCGATAGCCTCCCCGACCACGTGAGTTCGAATTTAGAGAGGTATTGGAGTTCTGCAGCCAACTGCGATTTGAAAGGGGCATAACTGGCCTGAAATAGGTTTTTGGTAGTTTTGGTAAGTCTGATTCCTAGATAGGTAATGCCTGAGTCAGACCATTTGTATGGAAAGGAGCGGGTGAGAATATTCCTGGTGGTGCCATCAACCCCCAGATCTAAGATATTAGATTTGGTTTCATTGACCTTGTAAAGGGATATGTTCCCGAAGTCAGTTAGGACTTGCTTAATACGCGGTAGGGATGTGGTAAAATTTGAGACCATGAGGATGACATCATCTGCAAATAGACTAATGCGGTGTTCTAGGGAGTCTATGGTTATGCCTGTGATTTGGGAGTCAGTCCTTATCTTCTGTGCTAAGGGTTCTATTGCCATGTTGAAAACGAGAGGAGACAGCCGACAACCCTGTCTCATCCCATTCGTAATTACAAACGGAGACGATAGAGTGCCGTCCACCAATACCTGGGCTGAGGGGTCGGCATATAAGGCCATGATTGCAGAATGCATTCTGCCCTCTATGCCAAAATGTTTAAGGACTTCCCGCAGGTATCCCCAGTGCACCCTATCAAACGCCCTCTCTGCATCCAGAGACAGGAGCAGAGAAGGCGTTCTGGAGGTGTGCGCTGCGTGGATGACATTGATAAGACGTCTGGTTGCGTCGGCTGATTGTCTACCCTTAGTGAAGCCGGCCTGGTCTCTGTGGATAAGTTGAGGTAAATACTTCATCAGTCGAGTGGCTACAGTCTTAGCGTAAATTTTAACGTCCGTATTCAATAAGGATATTGGGCGAAAATTTTGTGGCGTGTCGGGATCTTTACCCGGTTTGGGTAGGGTGATTATAGTAGCTTTAAGCATTTCCAGGGGAAATGAGAATGAAGAATCAGCCTCGTTGAAAACTGAGCACAGGTGTGGGGCTAGTACCTCTTTGAGCTGGTGGTAATATTCATTGATCATGCCATCTGGGCCAGGAGATTTCCCAGATGGCAACGATGCGATGCTTCGTCTACCTTAAAGGGCTGGTTAATCAGGGATGCCTGAGATGGGCTCAGGGTAGGGAGTGTGATAGAGTCTAGGAAGGTATTTATGAGCTCCGGTGTAGGGTAAGTTGTTTGGTTCGCTTGGAGATTGTAAAGGGAGTCATAGTAACTACTGAATGCGTCAGCTATGTCCTTGGGATCCTGTAGCTTGGATATACTGTTGCATTTTGAATGCAACAGTATTGCGCGGTCATGCAACCCTGTACCTAACACAAATGTATGACATTATTTTCACACAAATATTGCTTTCTTTTGGTGGCATTTGATCACTGCAAGGTTTTTTTTTTATTGGCAAAAAGAAGACCTTAATGTTTGACCCCTACAAAATGTGTTTTTGTTTATGTAATAAAATTTGGTAAATCAATATGTTTTTTGTTGCATTGATGAGCATTGATGAGGCTGCGCTGGCAGGCACTGATGAGACACTAATATGCAGCACTGATGGACACTGATAGGCGGCACTGATATGCAGCATTGATGGGCATTGATAGGTGGCACTGATGGGCAATGATTGGCACTGGTGGGCAGAACTGATAGATGGTAATGATGGGTAGCACTGATGAGGAGGGCACTAACAGGTTCCCTGAGCACTGGCATCAATGGTGGCATGGGTGGGAATCCCTGGTGGCCATGGGTCAGCAATCCCTGGTGGTCCTAGTGGCATCCCCCAAAGGTCTGCACTGGTAATCAATGCTCTGATTACAAGCACAGACCCCCCCCCCCCCCCCCACACACACACACACTGACTTTGCATATGAATGCCATTTCTTCACAGCTGAAAGTGGCTCTCACCATGATTAGCCAGTTGATTGTGACCACTTGCTGGAATGTGTGCAAGCCAACTTGGTGTCATTTCTGGTCCAGGGTGAACACGCCAATGTGCCATTTGCAATTTATTGTAAAGAGATTTTGCTTTATTTTAAAAATGGTGCACACAGACAACTAAAATGTATTGGAAATGTACCTAGGCCAGTGATGGTAATCCTTAACCCCCCCCTAGATGTTTTTGCCCTACATTTCCCATAATGCTCATGTACTCTGCAGTGTACGTGAGCATCATGGGAAATGTTACAAAACACCTGTGTTGCCAAGGTTCATCATTAGAGTTGAGAGGACACCTGGATGTCCATGTTCGGCGGGTTCGGCCGAACTTGAAAAAAAAAGTCCGGGTCCGTGCCCCAGACTTTTTTCGAACTTTACCCGGACACCGAACCCCATTGAAGTCAATGGAGACCCGAACTTTCAGGCACTAAAATGGCTCTAAAAAACCAATGGAAAGGGCTAGCGTGCTGCAAATGGCAGCAAAATGTAGTTAAGAGCATGGCAAGTGCTCTGCAAACAAATGTGGATAGGGAAATAACTTAACACATCAAAAAAACAGAAAAATAAAACAATTTTCTTCATCTGTGAAGGACGAGGCCCATATGGAGTAGGAGGGAGGTTGAGGTGGCGGTGGATGTGGCGGTGTAGGTGGAAGCGGCGGTGGAGGGGGACAAGGTAGCCAACACTGCTTTTTTTAGTCATTTTAAATTAGGGTACACCCCAAAAGAGTGAGAAACATCAAAAATATAACAATGGCTGGGTAAGGTTGGTATCCATCTCTATTCTGCACAAGGTACGGAAAAGTCCTGTGGGATCCATGCCTGGTTCATTTTAATGAACGTGAGCTTGTCCACATTGTCTCTGGACAGGTGGCTGCGCTTGTCTGTGATAACGCCCCCAGCCGTGCTAAATACACGTTCAGATAATACACTGGCTGCAGGGCACGCCAGCACCTCCAAGGTGTAAAGGGCAAGCTCAGGCCATGTGCCCAATTTGGAGACCCAGAAGTTGAAGGGGGCAGACCCGTCATTCACTACATGTAGGCGTGTGCACACATATTGCTCCACCATGTTGGTGAAATGCTGCCTCCTGCTAAGACGTTCCATATGAGCTGCTGGTGCTGCTGTTTGTTGTGGCGTGCTGACAAAGCTTTTCCACATTTTGGCCATGCTAACCCTGCCTTCTGAGGTGCTTGCGGTACCCTGGTTGTGTTGGCGACCTCTTCCTCCTTCTCCTCTGCTTTGGCCTTTTGCTTCCACTGTGGCCCGCTGTCAGGTGGGAATGCCAGCAGCATCGCGTCTACCAGCGTGCGCTTGTACTCACGCATCTTCACGCTTCAGTGAGTGAATTAAGGACGGTACGTTGTCCTTGTAACGGGGATCCAGCAGCGTGGCCACCCAGTAATCAGCAACTCGGCGGTCGTTGTGGATGGCTCGGCGGTCGTTGTGGAGACACTGCAGCATGTAATCGCTTATGTGTGCCAGGCTGCCCAGAGGCAACGAAAGGCTGTCCTCTGTGGGAGGTGTATCGTCTGTGTCCTCTGTATCCCCCCAGCCACGCACCAGTGATGGCCATGAGCTTGTCTGAGTGCCACCCTGCTGTGAACATGGTTCCATCTCCTCCTCCATCTCCTCCTCCTCATCCTCCTCATCCTCCAGAACCGTGCCCCTGCTGGACAATTGTGTACCTGGCGTTTGTGGGTGCAGGAACCCACCCTCGGAGCCACTTGTGAATGACTGCCCTGAAAGCCTTGGAAATGATCCCTCTTCCTCCTCCTCCTCCTCCTCCTGTGCCACATCCTCTTCCATCATCGCCCGAATAGTTTTTTCAAGGAGGCATAGAAGTGGGATAGTTAAGCTGACAACGGCGTCATTGGCACTGGCCATGTTGGTGGAGTACTCAAAACAGCGCAACAAGGCACACAGGTCTCGCATGGAGGCCCAGTTATTGGTGGTGAAGTGGTGCTGTTCCGCAGAGCGACTCACGCGTGCGTGCTGCAGCTGAAACTCCACTATGGCCTGCTGCTGCTCGCACAGTCTTTCCAGCATGTGCAAGGTGGAGTTCCACCTTGTGGGCACGTCACATATGAGGCGGTGAGCGGGAAGGCCGAAGTTACGCTGCAGCGCTGACAGGCGAGCAGCAGCAGGGTGAGAAAGCCGAAAGTGCGCACAGACGGCCCGCACTTTCTGCAGCAGCTCTAACATATCGGGGTCATTTTTAAGGAACCTCTGCACCACCAAATTCAGCACATGCGCCAGGCAAGGGATGTGCGTCAAACCGGCTAGGCCCAGAGCTGCTTTGAGATTTCGCATGTTATCGCACACCACCAGGCCGGGCTTGAGGCTCGCTGGCAGCAACCACTCATCTGTCTGCTTTTCCATGCTCCTCCACAACTCCTGCGCGGTGTGTGGTTTTTCCCCCTAACAAGCAAGTTTTAAAACTGCCTGCTGTCGTTTACCCCTGGCTGTGCTGAAGTTGGTGGTGAAGGTGTTACGCTGACCGGATGAGGAGGCGGTAGAGGAAGAGGAAGCGGAGTAGGAGGAGTTAGGAACAGGAGGCAAACTGAAGCGCCCTGCAATCCTCGGTGGTGGAAGGACATGCGCCAAATTGCTATCCGCCTCAGGCCCAGCTGCCACTGCATTTACCCAGTGTGCCGTTAGGGAGATATAATGCCCCTGACCATGCTTACTGGTCCACGTATCGGTAGTTAGGTGGAACTTGCCACAGATGGCGTTGCGCAGTGCACACCTGATTTTTTCCCCCACTTGGTTGTGCAGGGAAGGGATGGCTTCCTGGAAAAGTAGTGGCGGCTGGGCACGACGTACTGTGGGACAGCCACTGACATAAGGCTTTTAAAACTGTGCGTCTCCACCAGACGGAATGACAGCATTTCAAAGGCCAAGAATTTTGAAATGCTGGCATTCAGAGCCAGGGATCACGGGTGGGTAGGGGGGTACTTCCTCTTCCTCTGAAGTGTTTGGGATATGGAAAGCTGAACGCTTCCACGGGGCATTGTGGAGATGGTTGGTGACCCAGGTGGTGGTGTTGCTGACAGATCCTCTGTTTGCGGGGTGGCAGGTGCCGGTATCACTACAGAGGTGGATGAAGAGGCCGAGACTGCAGCAGAAGAGGAAGCAGGAGGAGCCAGAGACCTTTCTTGGTTTTAAAGGTGTCTACTCCACTGCAGCTCGTGCTTTTCACTTAGATGCCTGATCATGCAGGTTGTGCTCAGCTTGAGAAGGTTTATGCCTCGCTTTAGGCTCTGATTGCACAGGGTGAAAACCACTCGTGTCCTGTCATCAGCACATTGTCTGAAGAACTTCCACACTAGAGAACTCCTTTGAGCTGGTTTTGGTGCGCTCGGTCCCTTGCTGCGTTGGGCAGTAGCAGGCGTAGTGTCTAGGGCACGGCTGCTCCGCTTCTGCACCCTGCTCCCTCTTCTGCTGTGCTGGTAGCTCTGTGCGACCACCGGCTCTTCCTCCAAACTATTCAGGACACCTGCATGACCTTCATTCCATGTGGGGTCAAGAACCTCATCGTCCTCCACATCATCTTCCACCCAGTCTTCACCCCTGCCCTCCTTGTCGGTCTCCACAATTCTGAGTGCCGCAGCAGTTGGCACCTGCTTTTCGTCATCATCAGAGACGTGCTGCGATGGTCCTTCCATGTACTCATTTTGAGAAATAAGTGGTTGGGCATTGCTGCACTCAATCTCTTCCACTTCTGGGGCAGGGCTAGGTGGATGGCTCTGGGAAACCCTGCTGACAGAGTCATCAAAAAGAAGAAGAGACTGCTGCATGACTTGGGGCTCAGACTGCTTGCCTGATTTGCAAGGGGGTGAGGTGAAAGACGGTTGGACACCGGCTGCAGGTGCCAACTCTGACCTTTCTGCAGTAGACTGGGTGGGAGACAATGTGAAGGAACTGGAGGCGCTGTCAGCAACCCAATCTACTATAGCCTGTACTTGTTCTTGCCTCAACACTTGTAGAGGCGCATGATGCCCTACCAAATACTGCTGCAGGTTCTGTCGCCTACTCACACTTGAGGAAGGTGTTTCACTTGTGCGTGTAGCTGGCACAGATCGACCACATCCTCTCCTTGCAACAGGAGCTCTACCAGCAGCACCACGACCCAGGCCACGGCCCCTATTTGACGTTCTCTTCATATTTCTGTAATTTATGATCTTGCCCTAGAAAGGTGTTTATTGAATAGCGGAACAAAACAACAACAGTATCGCAGGGGTGTATCTCACAGCCAAATATGCAAACTATGCAGCAATTTAATTTTTTTTACCCCAAAAGGGAGTTTATTAAATAGCGGAATAGAAAAACAGTATACAAATACAACGGGTGTATCTCACAGTCAAATATGCAAAGTATGCCGCAATTTAATTTTTTTCACCCCAAAAGGGTGTATATTGAATAGCGGAATAGAAAAAAGTATATAAAACGGTGTATCTCACACGTACAAACCCAGACTAGGCCCCGATTACAATTTTTTGTACCCTAAAGGGAGGATGAGGATGAGGAAGAGGAGTAGGAGGAGTTCGGAACAGGAGGCAAACTGAAGCGCCCTGCAATCCTCGGCGGTGGAAGGAGATGCGCCAAACAAATTTAAAAGGTGTATCTCACATGTACCGATACAGACTATGCCGCAATTTAATTTTTTTCACCCCAAAAGGGTGTATATTTAATAGCGGAATAGAAAAAAGTATATAAAACGGTGTATCTCACACGTACAAACACAAACTAGGCCCCGATTACAATTTTTGTACCCTAAAGGCAGGATGAGGATGAGGAAGAGGAGTAGGAGAAGTTCGGAACAGGAGGCAAACTGAAGCGCCCTGCAATCCTTGGCGGTGGAAGATGCGCCAAAAACATTTGAAAGGTGTATCTCACACGTACCGATACAGACTATGCCGCAATTTATTTTTTTTTACCCCAAAAGGGTGTAGATTGAATAGCGGAATAGAAAATAGTATATAAAAAGGTGTATCTCACACGTACAAACACAGACTAGGCCCCGATTACAATTTTTTAGTTTTCAATAAGTTTTTATTAGGATGCAATAAAAGAGAAATACAAGCGGACAAGGAATACAGTTTCAATACAATATGTGACACAGCATTAAAGAGACAGTGAAACTACATTGCTGCAATAACAACATAACCAAAAAAAACAGCAGAAAGAACAATTTGTGTCAGTCAAAATGTGCAGGGTACATACTATGGAACCCTATCCGCATCCGGACATGTAAGGCCGGAAGCATAAAATGGGGAGTCAACCTCCCGCAATAGTAGCATGATACGGTACTAGAGATACATCAATGTGAGAACAACAGAAGACAAAAGAGAAATATATGAGACAAGGACAACATAAAAAGAGAAGGAGAAATTAACTTTACTCAAAACTTCAGATGCAGGAAAAGTCTGACAATGACGTAGAAAACACAGCTTAACCTGCTACCTCCGAGAGCGTTGTTCTTAAAGTTGACGATCCGGGTCCCCAGCACCTGAAAAGGTTGCGAAACATTGGGGAGCCAGGACGGGCAACCAATTAGGAAGGCTATTGGATAGGATGAGGAAATCCAAGTGCTCCATTGGGATCAATAGAGGGAGCAAGCAAATGCACCTTAGAGGAGAAAGGAATCGGCCCTGAGAGAACATAAATAAGAAAGAAGCATGAGCGGGATAGAGAGAGAAAGAAGAGAGAGGGTGGTGAGAAGTGGAAAAGGGAAAGGAAGAGGAGAAGAGGGGTAGGATCACCGGGAGATCTCGAGCTATGGAAGGCGTATCTATGAAATCGAGATATGATTTTGTTTAGCCCACGGTTCCCAGATCAGTTCAAATTTGGAAACCTTATCCTGCAGGATCGCCACCATTTTTTCTTGGGCCATGATCCATGATATTTTGCGCTTGGCAGCACTATATGAAACTGAGGGTTGCTTCCACGCTTTAGCCACCGTGAGTTTAGCACCCAACAAAATAAAAAAAAACAAGGATAGAGAGTGTTTGGGAGTGCCCGTGAGTTTGTCATGTAAGAAAGCTGATTGAGGTGTTTGAGGAAGTGGTATTCCAGTCACCGAGCGAATGAGGTGGAAGATTTTGTTCCAAAAGTTTCTAATCCTGGGGCAAGACCACCATGTATGCATGAAGGATCCTAGGTGTTCACAGCCCCTAAAGCAAAGCGGAGATGTCTGCGGATACATGGCATGTAAGCGAGCGGGGACCAGGTACCAGCGAGTGAGTATTTTGATATTGGCTTCTATAAGCGTGATATTAATGATGCCCCTAAAGGACTTACAGAAAATGCGGTTCCAGACTTCAGTCGGGTAGTCAATCTCCAAGTCCCTTTCCCAATGGCGCGCAAAGGTAGGTTTTTCAGGGGAGGACATCAGAGCTGAGTATATAATAGATATGCCCCCCTTCTGTATATGGGAATCTGCGCACCAAAGTTCGAAGGGTGTAGTCTCAGGGGGTATCTTTCTATCTGACCATAAGTTCCGGAGGAAGTGGGAAATTTGTAAGAAACGAAATGTCTCATACGCATTTTGAGTTTGGTACTACAAAAAGTCAATGACAACGGGCCAGAAGGGGTAAGGAAGTGACCTATACGGTAAAGACCTTTGTCTGTCCACCACTTAAATGCTTTAATATTCTGGCCAGGGACAAACAGAGGATGATGGAATAAGTGAGCGAGGGGCGTCATCGGGGATATGAGGGAATCTAGCTTGAAGAGTTGGGAGCATAGGGTGATAGAGTGAGAAAGAGTAGGTGCCAGGATTGGCGGCTTAAGGTTTACAGGGCAGCAGGCGATAAAATCTAGTGTGTGGTGAGGAACGGCCTGTCTTTCCATGCTGATCCAAGCTGGTTTGGCGCCCATGGAGAACACCATGGCAAATTGGGCTAGTTGGGCTGCCCTATAGTAGTTCCATAGGTTTGGTAAGGCCAGTCCTCCTAGAGAGCGGAGCCGGAATAGAGTCGCTCTAGGACACCTATATCCCTTTTTACCCCAGACAAAACGGACAATCTGCGATTGTAATTTAAGCAAGTGGGATTTAGGGACAGGCAGAGGAAGGGAGCGGAATAGGTATAACAGGTGGGGCAACAGGGTCATTTTTACCTGCCTAACCAAGATAGATTATGTGCATTCCAATCCCTGAGTTCAGAGTGTAGTTTTTGGTACATCGGAGGGTAATTGGCTTTGTAAAGGGAGGTGATAGAGGGGGTCATAAATATTCCCAAGTATGGGATACAGTCCGAGCGCCAGGCAAATGGGAAATGAGGCTTCAGTGCTTCAAGGGTTCGTTGCGGTACTGATATATTGAGGGCCGTTGACTTTGAAAAATTCACAGACAGGCCAGACGCATGGGAGAAGTCGTTGAGGAGTTTGCAGACATTAGGGACCGTGACTGTGGGCGATGTTAGGAACAATAGTAGATCATCCGCGAAAAGGCCACATTTGTGTTCCGAGGGGCCACAGGAAACACCCCGAATGTCAGGGTGTTGCCTGATGGCAATTGCTAGGGTTTCAATTGCGATGGCAAAGATGATAGGCGAGAGAGGGCAGCCCTGACGCGTGCCCCGTCAGATGTTAAAGGGTTCTGAGTAGTAACCCGAAGTGCGAATTTGGGCGGTGGGGGTGGAGTACAGCGTTCTCAGGATGTTGAGAAAATGTGGACCAAAGTTCCATCGTTCAAGAGTATGAAATAAGTATGGCCAGGAGAGGGAGTCAAAAGCTTTATGAAGATCAATGGAAAGCAAAAATCCTTCCTGGGAAGGACCTCCGTCCCATCTGGATTGCAGCAGGGTGACAATATCTATAGCTCTTCTGATTTGCTCAGGACCTTGCCTCCCTGGGATAAAACCCGATTGATCTTTATGAACATAGGTTGCGACAAAACGGGACATCCTATTGGACAGGATCTTCGTTAAGATTTTTAAATCGACATTGATCAGGGAGATCATTCTAAAATTATGTACATCACTGTGATCTTTTCCCGGTTTAGGGATGACCATTATGAAAGCGGAGTTGGAGGTCCTATCCACAGGGCACCCATTTCGCAAGGAGTTGTAGAAAGTAGCCAAGTGAGGAGCCAGTACAGGGGCGAAGTGTTTGTAGTAACCCACCGAGAACCCATCTGGACCTGGCGCAGAACCTAGTTTAAGATTTTTAATGACCCCTAAAATCTCTGAGTCCGAGATTGGGGATTCAAGTTGCAGTCTATGTTCCTTGCTAAGTTGCGGCAGGGGAATTTGCCGCAGGAAAGCCTGGGCATCCTCTGATAAAGAGAAATCATTATTGTCATATAGTTTGGAAAAGAATTCATGAAACGTTTGCAGAACAGTCTGCGGATTCTGAGAGAGGATCCCCGCTGAGGTTCTAATTTTGGGCAGGGTGTAATTCCTCATTTTTGGAGACAATTTGGAGGCAAGTTTGGGGCCTATCCTGTCCCTGGCCGCATAGAGTTTGGCACCGGACCACCGAAGCTGCTTCTCAGCCTCCGTGGTGAGGGCCAAATTTAGTGACAATCTGGCGGATTCCAGCTTAAGTTTTGAGTCAGAGGAGGGATGTTTCTTATGTTGTTTACTGATGTCTGCAAACTCCTTCTCTAATTTGGCAATGTCTGCCCTTCTTTGTTTTTTGAGGTTGGAGGAGAACTGGATAATTTTGCCCCTTAAAACTGCCTTATGGGCTGCCCATAAAGTGGTGGGGGATATGTCGGGGGTAGCATTGGTGGTAAAGTAGTCTTCAATATCTTTGGCGAACATGGCACAATGGGTGGGATTGCTCAAGATCGACTCGTTAAGTCGCCATTTAAATACCCGAGATGCTTTTTTAATGAGAAGAATGACCATTGCGTGGTCCGATAAGGGGGAATCCCTGATGCGGGATTGGAGAGCGAGGGGAACCATCCGCGTATGGAGAAATATGTGGTCTATTCTGGCGTAGCTCTGGTGAGGGGCAGAATAATGGGTAAAATCCCGTGATCTAGGATTCAGTTCACGCCAGATATCTACCAAGCCCTCCGAGAAGAGCACCCTAGCTATATGAGTGCTCCACTTGGACGGCCGGCGAAGACGGTTGGCACCCGATTGCGTTTTGTCTAGGCTCTGGTCTAAGGCCACATTCGAGTCCCCTCCCATAACCAGTATGCCTTCCACGCATGGGAGAATCTCTACGGCTAGCCGACGAAAAAAGGATTCTTGGCCATGATTCGGGGCGTAGTATGAAAGCAGGGAATAGGTCTTCTATCTTTCTAGTGAGCGTAAAGGAGATATGTTTAGCAAAAAAGATCCCAACTCCTCTAGTTTTATCAGGGGCGTTAGCCAAGTAGAATTGGGGGTATTTGTGGTGGACAAACACCGGTCTATATGATCTAGGGAAGTGAGTTTCTTGAATAAAAAGGATATCAGTGTGTTGGGAGTGATATAAATTAAACAGCTTACGTCTTTTCACAGGAGAATTCAGACCTTGGACGTTATGGGAGGTAATCTTCAAATTACCCCGAGTGGATGTAGACGAGGTCATGGTGAGTTTCGAGATGTAGTACGCTGATCATCCCAAACTTCCTGATGACCGGGACTAGCTTCCGGTCGAGGGGTTTCCTGGCCTGGTCTCCAAAGGGAAGGTGGCCCTGCTGGGAAAAAAGAGGGGGGCAAGCTCCCCCGGTGATCCAGGAAGAGGAGAGAGAAAGGAAGAGAGGTAAAGGAGGGCTGAAAGAGCAAAACAGGAAATGCACGAGTCATAAGTGGATAACGAACAACACAGACAAACAAGACACAAACCCCAAACCCCGAGGAAGGCTGGGGGCCCCATCCCCCTACCTCCCTGTCTCCAAAGATCCCCAAGGATGGGGGAGTCAGACCCAGTCTGCAGGGGCGCAAATGTCCCATGGAGAGAAGGGTCAATGCACCGCGGGAATCCCGCTCTGGCCTAAGGCGCGCAACAAATGTGCGCAACAATATACATAATAATAGAACCTGAAAACAAGTGAATGGATGAACCATAAGGCAACAGTGCAAGCATGGTCTTGAGGCCTCTGACACAAACGATAAGGGTAGGTCAGCAGCCAGGACCTAAAAGAACATTTTAAGTAAAGACATAAATATAAAAAAATCTCATGTGTGACAAAACCCAGTTCAGAGCCCCTGATCTCGGCAGGAGCGGACCAGGGAAGGAGGGAAGAAAAAAAAAAAGGGGTGGACATTTTAGTGGGGGGTGTGGGGCTTCAAGGGGGGCAGGAGGGAAAAAAAAAAAAAACCAACAGGACCTCCTCCTCCCTTCCCCCACATGGTGAAAGTCGAAGTCGGACAACTTCTTCACAGAGGAAAACCGGATTCCAGGATGTATACGGAGAGGTCATCTAAGGAGGTCTGGCTTCTTTGGCTCTCTTTGGTTGATGCTTCTGCCATGTAGGGACCAGTGGGCTTTGAGGAGAAGGTCGCTTGGAGGAAGAAGAAGGGCGAGATCCTGGTGAGGCAACAGAATCCTGGGAAATCAGGCCCAGGCGAAGTAGTAGGCGTTCCCCGTCGGGAAGGGAAGAAAAACCGTGGGTTTTCTGATTATAGACAAAGCTGAGGCGAAATGGGAAGGACCACCAATACTTGACAGAGTGCTGGATAAGGACTTGAACTAGGGGTTTTAAGGAGCGCCGTTTTTGAATGGTGGTGGGTGAGAGGTCGGCAAAGATTTGTATCGGATGCCCTTGGATGATCAGCCGCTCAGCGTTTCTCGATATTTTCATAATGTCCTCCTTCACCTTATAAAAGTGGGGTTTAACGATTATGTCCCGTGGGGAGCCATCAGGGAAGGGAGGTCTGAGAGCTCTGTGCGCTTTATCTAGTTCCAGGCGATGTGGTGGAATATTCGGGATCAAGTCCTTTATAAAGGAGACCATGGCTGGTTCCACTTCCTTAACCGATTCGGGTAATCCGCGAATTCTGAAATTGTATCTGCGTGATCGGTTTTCCAAATCGTCTATTTTGGACAGAGCCGTATCAAGATGGTCATGGAGGTCCTGTAGACGGGCAGAGTTTTGGTTCACCCGTGCTACAGTTTGATCTGATTTCAACTCGATTGCCTCAATTCGGGATCCAATGTTTTGTAGATCGGCATGTATGGCAGATGTTATCTGAGAGGCCGTTTGAGCCAGGCCTTTGGAAAGCATCTTGGAGAAAGTAGACATTAAGTAGGAATAGTCCTGTTGATTTTGGGAGATATGAGGTGAAGCACCCTGCGGCAGGCTTTGATGAGCGGAGTAGGCCCCATCAGGTGACTGAAGTAAATCTTCCAGGGTCCTCTCCAGCAGGGATACTGTGGATGCTGGGGATAAAATTGTGGCTGTTCCAGGGGCCGAGACCGGGTCTGAGGGAATCAGTCCTGGCTGGGAAGGGGTGGATGGTTCATCTGCTATGTCCTCCTCACCCTCTAGACCGCCATTGTGGTGACTAGAGTTCACCATCAGGGGACCGCTGGGGTAGGAGGCCTCAGCATCAAACTGGCGGGAGAGGTCCCTCCGGGCCTGTGATCCAGACATCCGGGGTTCAGATGGTGCACCCAACAGACAGTGAGGCAAGGCAGGTGCTGTCTAGGGGTGAGGGGTTGCTTAGGTCAGTGCTGCGGGTGCTTAAGGGGCCAGAGCGGGACGGGGCCTTCTGGTCAAGCCGCCATCTTGCGCCTACCTGGTCCCCGCTGTCCTCCCAGGCTCCAAGGTTGCTGTGCCATTCGCTGGGGTGTGGGGGGCTCTGGCCGTGTGTAAAGCTAACTGGCCAACCGCCCAGGCCGTTCGGGAGCAAGCAGCGTGCTACACAGTCGGCCGCGCGTCCGCCCTCCGTCTTCCAGAAACTACTAGAGGCCGCGGCTTCGGCCTAGTTGGTAGGCCGCGATTCCGGCGGGCAGTTATCTGCAGGGCAGCGAACTAAGAGGGGTCTCAAACTGACCAGGAGGGAGCGGGGAGCTTGGATTGCTGGTTGGTTTGCTTATAAAACGTGAGATGCCGCCGATGGAGGCGGATTTGGGAGCCGGGATGGCGGAGCTCTCCAAAAGACGTCCGTAGCGATGCTCGTGCCGGTCACGCCCCCGATTACAATTTTTTGTACCCTAAAGGCAGGATGAGGAAGAGGAGTAGGAGGAGTTTGGAACAGGAGGCAAACTGAAGTGCCCTGCAATCCTCGGCGGTGAAAGGAGATGCGCCAAACAAATTTAAAAGGTGTATCTCACACGTACCGATACAGACTATGCCGCAATTTAATTTGTTTCACCCCAAAAGGGTGTATATTTAATAGCGAAATAGAAAATAGTATATAAAAAGGTGTATCTCAAACGTACAAACACAGACTAGGCCCCGATTACAATTTTGTTGTACCCTAAAGACAGGATGAGGAGTAGGAGGAGTTCGGAACAGGAGGCAAACTGAAGCACCCTGCAATAATCGGCGGTGGAAGATGCGCCCAAAAAATTTGAAAGGTGTATCTCATACGTACCGATACAGACTATGCCGCAATTTAATTTTTTTACCCCAAAAGGGTATAGATTGAATAGAAAAAAGTATATAAAAAGGTGTATCTCACACGTACAAACACAGACTAGGCCCCGATTACAATTTTTTGTACCCTAAAGGCAGGATGAGGATGAGGAGTAGGAGGAGTTCGGAACAGGAGGCAAACTGAAGCACCCTGCAATCCTTGGCAGTGGAAGATGCGCCCAAAAAATTTGAAAGGTGTATCTCACACGTACCGATACAGACTATGCCGCAATTTAATTTTTTTTTACCCCAAAAGGGTGTATATTGAATAGCGGAATAAAAAAAAATTTCAAACACAGACTAGGCCCCGATTACAATTTTTTGTACCCTAAAGGCAGGATGAGGATGAGGAGTAGGAGGAGTTTGAAACAGGAGGCAAACTGAAGCACCCTGCAATCCTCGGCGGTGGAAGATGCGCCCAAAAAATTTGAAAGGTGTACCTCACACGTACCGATACAGACTATGCCGCAATTTAATTTTTTTTACCCTAAAAGGGTGTATATTGAATAGCGGAATAGAAAAAAGTACTGTATTTTCCGGCGTATAAGACGACTGGGCGTATTAGACGACCCCCCTAATTTTCATCTACCGGTAATACTTATACTTAGGTTACCTTGGAGATATTGTACTCGGCGTATAAGACGACCCCCAATTTTTGGGGGATTTTTTGAGGTTCAAAAGTAGTCTTATACGCCAGAAAATACAGTATATAAAATTGGTGATTTTTTAATAGCACATGGGAACACAGCAGTGTCTTATGTTTTATGTCACGGTCAGCAGCAGGCTAAGAAGGGAAAAAAAAATAAATTCCCCTTTAAACTTGTAATTTTTTAATAGCAGATTAGTACAGACTATGCCGCAATTTAATTTTTTTTACCGCAAAAGGGTGTAGATTGAATAGCGGAATAGAAAACATTTTTATAAAACGGTGTATCTCACACGTACAAACACAGACTAGGCCCCGATTACAATTTTTTGTACCCTAAAGGCAGGATGAAGATGAGGAGTAGGAGGAGTTCGGAACAGGAGGCAAACTGAAGCACCCTGCAATCCTCGGCGGTGGAAGATGCGCCCAAAAAATTTGAAAGGTGTATCTCACACGTACCGATACAGACTATGCCGCAATTTAATTTTTTTTACCCCAAAAGGGTGTATATTGAATAGCGGAATAGAAAAAAGAATATAAAATGGTGTATCTCAGACGTACAAACACAGACTATGCCGCAATTTAATTTTTTTCACCCCAAAAGGGTGTATATTGAATAACGGAATAGAAAAAAGTATATAAAAAGGTGTATCTCACACGTACAAACACAGACTATGCCGCAATTACATTTTTTTTACCCCAAAAGGGTGTATATTGAATAGCGGAATAGAACATTTTTTATAAAACGGTGTATCTCACACGTACAAACACAGACTAGGCCCGATTACAATTTTTTGTACCCTAAAGGCAGGATGAGGAAGAGGAGTAGGAGGAGTTCGGAACAGGAGGCAAACTGAAGCACCCTGCAATCCTCGGCGGTGGAAAATGCGCCCAAAAAATTTGAAAGGTGTATCTCACATGTATTGATACAGACTATGCCGCAATTAAATTTTTTTCACCCCAAAAGGGTGTATATTGAATTGCGGAATAGAAAAAAGTATATAAATTTGGTGATTTTTTAATAGCACATGTGAACACAGCAGTGTCTTATGTTTTATGTCACGGTCAGCAGCAGGCTATGAAGGAAAAAAAAAAAAAATCCGCTTTAAATTTGTAATTTTTAAATAGCAGATTAGTACAGACTATGCCGCAATTTAATTTTTTTTTACCCCAAAAGGGTGTATATTGAATAGCGGAATAGAAAAAAGTATATAAAATTGGTGATTTTTCAATAGCACATGTGAACACAGCAGTGTCTTATGTTTTATGTCACGGTCAGCAGCAGGCTATGAAGGGGAAAAAAAAAAATCCCCTTTAAATTTGTAATTTTTAAATAGCAGATTAGTCCAGACTATGACACAATTTATTTTTTTTTTACCCCAAAAGGGTGTATATTGAATAGCAGAATAGAAAAAACTATATAAAATTGGTGATTTTTCAATAGCACATGTGAACACAGCAGTGTCTTATGTTTTATGTCACGGTCAGCAGCAGGCTATGAAGAAAAAAAAAAAAAATTCCCCTTTAAATTTGTAATTTTTAAATAGCAGATTAGTACAGACTATGCCACAATTTAATTTTTTTACCCCAAAAGGGTGTATATTGAATAGCGGAATAGAAAAAAGTATATAAAATTGGTGATTTTTCAATAGCACATGTGAACACAGCAGTGTCTTATGTTTTATGTCACGGTCAGCAGCAGGCTATGAAGGGGAAAAAAAAAAATTCCCCTTTAACTTTGTAATTTTTAAATAGCAGATTAGAACAGCAATCTGTAGTAAAATATAGCTGAATGCTGCACACAACAGACTGATAAAAATATATTTTTTTCTCCCTCCTCCTCCTCCTCCTCAGTGGGCTCAAGTGGTCTCAGAGGGCAAAAAGATTGTTCACTGCACCACCCCCCACACAGCTAAATCGATGTAGATCGCTAACGGACGATTGTTCTGTCCTGTGTCTCCTATCTGTCCCTGCCTACTCTCTCCAGCCTATCCCTAAAATGCTCAAATATCTTTCCCTGCCTACACTCCGACCTGTTCCTGCATTCTTTTTGGGCACAATGTTGTTTTTCCCTGTCTGTCCCTAATCAGCAGCAGCCAGCACCGTTATGTGTACTCTCTCCCTACAATACAGCAGACTGACGCACCGCGCTGTGTCTCTCGAGCTTATAAAGACCTGGGTCACATGCTTCAGCTGACCAATCACAGCCATGCCATTAGTAGGCATTGCTGGGATGGCTTCTAAGGCACACCAGTTAAACACTTGTTGATTGGCTGTTGAAAGCCCGCCATTACATACAAAACAGGAAATAAAATAACCGAACACGGATTTTAAACCCGAACATACAGTAAAGTTTTCGGGTCCGTGTAAGGGTAGCAAAAATCCAATTATCCGGTACGGACCCGAATAATACAGTCCGTGTTCGCTCAACACTAGTTGGGAGCAACTAGCGTCTCAAAAACTTCACAACAAGCATGGTATGCTTAAGAGAAAATTGTGTGGAGAAGAGAAAGAGAAGAGACAAAAGGTGGGAAAGGAATAGAAAAGAGAGTTAAAGAGGCTATTAAAAGAGAGAACAGAGAAAGGATAAGACCATGATAAAGAGGGTGCGATACTAGCACAGAGGAATGAGGTCTTAGAGAGAAAAAGTGATAGGAAGGAGTTTTCCTGATAGGTCCCTAGGAACAAGAAGGATCAAACTAGTGCTGCAGAGCATGCAATGGGGTTTTAGTAAACTCAGCCCATGGTTCCCACACGACTTCAAAGATATGGTGAGTATCCAGGAGATTGCTAGCTAACAATTCTTGCGACATGATCCAGGAAATTTTTCTTTTAGCGCGCAGTATGGAAACTGAAGGTCGCTTCCAAGCGCTGACTATGGTCATTTTGGCTCCCAGAAGAAAGAAGTGAATGAGACGTTTTTGAAATTTGGATGCGCCCGGAGTAGGCATGTTAAGCAGAGCAATCTGTGGTGACTGCACAATAGATAGACCCGTGACTTTCCTGATGATATTGAATACTTTATTCCAGAAGCCCCGTATTTTGGGGCAGTCCCACCACATATGAACGACAGAGCCCAGGAGGGAGCAACCCCTAAAACAGAGCGGGGAAGAAGCCGGGTAGAATTTATGAATTCTCTCAGGCACCATATACCATCTAGTGAGGACTTTGACACTTGCCTCAATAAGGGAGACATTCAGTACACCTTTATAAGCTGCAGTCATGGCAGAGGACCACGACTGTTCCCCCCACTCCTGCGAGAGGTCACCCTCCCATGCTCTGGCATAACTAGGTTTCTGACTGTTATCGGCAAGTGACCCATAGATCGCAGAGATGCCACCCCTCTGCTCCATGACATTACCGCACCACGCCTCATATGGTATTACCCTAGGAGAAGTGACGTTGGATTTCCAGATTGAAGAAAGGAAATGGGAAATTTGTTGAAAGCGGAATAGTTTAGTAGCTGGCATTTTGAGTTTAGATTTGCAGTACAAAAGGGATATCGGGCCAGATCTTGTAAAGAAGTGTCCTATTCTATACAACCCCTTATCTAGCCACCATTTAAACGAGGTAATATTCCGGCCCGAGGGAAATTGGGGTTTTGGAACAAGAGAGCCAGAGGTTGTATGGGGGAGCTGATTTCAGGTTTACCCCGGAGCCTGTCCCAGAGAGAGAACGAGTGTGAGAGAGTAGGTGCTAGAATTGCTGGACGATACTTTGCTTGACACCACATCAGGTAGTCTATCGTATGGAGAGGGACCACTTGGCGTACCATATTGACCCAGTCAGGTTTTACCCCACAAGAATATATGACTGATATCTGCGCCAACTGTGCCACCGCAGGTTAGAAAGTCCTAGCCCTCCCTGTGATCTAGTTCTGAATAATATATCCTTAGAAAATCTGTAGCCTTTTGAGCCCCAAACAAACTTGAGGATTCGACACTGGAACTTGCAAAGATGAGTGCTATTGACGGGAATAGGAAGTGATCTAAAGTAATACAGGATACATGGTAAAAGGGTCATTTTGACCGCATGTACCCTACCTATCCAAGAGATAGGTAAGTGTGACCAGGTTTGGAGGTCCGATTCTAGTTTAGAGTAGAGTGGGGGATAGTTAGCCTTATATAGTTGGTCTGTTTTCTTCGTTAGGGTGACCCCCAAGTAAGGTATAGACTGTTCGCTCCATGCGAATGGAATATGATCTTTCAGGTTAGCTATCACTGGGGGGGGGGGTAAGTTTATGTTCAGAGCCATTGATTTGGCCATATTCACTTGTAGTCTGGAAATAGTTCCAAACGTTGTTAAAAGCCTACACACATTGGGAAGGGAAATCAGCGGGGACGTGATAAATAAGAGTAAATCATCTGCGAACAAGGCGCATTTGTGAGTGCCCTGGGCGCAGTAAACTACATGAATGTTAGTGTCATTTCTGATAGCTAGTGTTTCAATTGCAATCGCAAACAGGAGGGGGGAGAGGGGACAGCCTTGGCGGGTACCTCTTGATATCTTGAAAGATTCTGAGTAACAGCCTTGGAATCTGACTTTAGCGTTGGGGTTGGAGTATAACGCTTTCAAGATGTTAACAAACCGTGTTCCAAAGCCCCAAGTATCTAATATAGAGAACAAGTATGACCAAGAAATAGAGTCTAAGGCTTTTTGCAGATCGATAGAAAGGAGAATACCCTCCTGGGGCGGGCCCCCGTCCCACCCTGATTGCAACAATGAGATAACATCAATAGCACGTCTAATTTGATCGGGTCCTTGCCTGCCCAGGATAAATACTACCTGGTCTTTATTAATATATTGGGCAATGAAGGAGGAAAGTCTGTTAGCCAATATCTTTGTCAGTATTTTGAGGTCATTATTTATAAGTGAAATCGGTCTATAATTACTAACCTCGCTACAATCTTTGCCAGGCTTGGGTATTACCGTAATATATGCCGCATTAAGGGAGGTATCTAGTTTTGGGTTAGTGCGAAGATCATTGAATAGCCTTGCTAGGTAGGGGGCCAGGATCGGACCGAAGGATTTATAGTACGGGATCGAAAAGCCATCTGGGCCAGGTGCGGAGCTACTCTTAATGTCTTTAATGACTAGTTCTATTTCTTCTGCCGATATAGGGTCATCCAATAGTGCAAGATGGTCATCAGTTAGTTTAGGGAGAGGAATAGAGGCTAGAAACGAGTGGAGTTGAGAGTGGGGCAGGTCAGGGGCCTTGCTGTAAAGATCAGTGTAAAAGTCTTTAAAGGCCTTCGTTATATTCTGGGGATTGCGAGTACCAGTACCATTCGGGAGTTTCACTAGAAGGGGAGCTTGCAGACGCGGTTTGGGCGAGAGGGTGGAAGCCAAACGTGAATCAATTTTATCTCTCTGAAAATAGAAGCGTGCTCCCATCCAACGGAGGTGTTTGTCAGCTTTAGCCGTCAATGCCAAATTAAGTTGAGTTCTAACCGAGTCCAGCTCCGCTATGGGAACTGAGGTAGAGTTGCTTTTAAGATTTCGTTTAAGTGCCAGGAATTCTAATTCTAGCCATGTCAGGTCAAGGCGTCTCTCCTTGTGTATCAGAGAGGAAAAGCGAATAATGGCGCCTCTAATGGTGGCCTTGTGGCCCGCCCATAGAATGCCCGGAGATGTGTCCCCCGTGTCATTAATATAGAAGTATTCTCTGATCTCTTTTTCAATCTGTGATTTTCTGGTTGGGTCTTTAAGGAGGGATTCTTTTAGCTTTCAATTATTATGTAATGGATGAGTATGAGGGCTCTGCAGGAGCAATGTGACCAATGCATGGTCAGACCAAGCGGAGTCCCTAATGAAGGATTTCAAAGCCAAAGGCGTGAGGTGTGCAGGGAGTAAAATATGATCGATTCTGGAAAAGGAATGATGTGGTGCTTAATAAAAAGTGTAGTCTTTGTGGGTTGGGTTTAGTTCTCGCCAAATGTCGATCAAGCCTTGGTCATGTATGAGTTTGGCCACGAGAGTACTACTTTTAGTGGGACGAACCGCTTGGGAGCCCAGTGGCCTCTTTTTATCTACTCCTGTGTCAAAAGCGACATTGGAGTCCCCCCCCCCCCCCCAAATCACCGAGCCCTCAGGCATAGGTTGCAATGTGCGGAAAAGCTGCGAGAAAAACAAGCTCTGTGCTTTTTTAGGAGCATAGTATGATATAAAAGTGAAGACGTGATCATCAATGGCCCCCTTTACTAGAATAAACCGTCCCTCTGGGTCTCTGTGTTCCATTATGGGGGAAAATTTGCACCTATGGGAGACGGCGATAGCCACTCCCTTAGTCTTTCCTTCTGCATTGGCAAAAAAAAACAAGGGAAATTTAGAGTGGATAAATTTGGGGTTGTACGAGCTAGGAAAGTGAGTTTCTTGGTGAATTACATCAAATTTTTGGCTATGATAATATTGAAGCGCTTTACAGGAGAGTTAAGGCCCTGAACATTATGTGTCCCTATCTTCAAGATAGGGGGTAGTGTAGGGGAGTTAGCCATGGAGCAGAGGGGTGAAGAACCCACACGACCACAAGTCACCTACTTGATACATTTGAACATCTGGCATCCAGCGAAGCTCCACAGGAGAGTAGGGGCTTTGTGCAGCATCTCGTAGTTGTGACCTGTCAGGAAAACTGAAAGCAAGAGACATGAGAGAAAAAAAGAGAGAAGAGAGACAGATAGAGAAAAAAATAAAAAAAATTCTGCCTCCAGGGGGGCAAGGGAGATGATTCCATTGCCACCCTAGGGAAGAATGTACCCCAAAAATTCTCCCAGCAAGGGGAGGGGTTCCACCCAGGGAGTCGGAACAAACCTAGACTCCGAGGTAGGAGAAGGCGTCAGCTCACTAATCCGGTTGCAGCGCCCCATGACTATAAACATTATAAACAACATTTCAGATGTATAATCTGAGAAATGACAACCGCCATCAATGTCATAAGAAAACCGGCAAAATTGGGGGGGGGGGGGGGGCGGGGAGGAAGGGGAACAGGAGGGCAGGAAGGGGATGAAAAGAGGTGAGGATGGGGAAAGAAAGAAGGGGGTTCACAACCCTTTGGAGGGGAGTAGCATGGTGTGCCATCATGGAATTCTCAAAGCCCACAAAAAACACATAGCAAAGAAAAAAAAAAAACAGTGTGCAATTCAAAGTTCAGGGCAGAGTCTGGAGGAGGACCTCCAATCAACAAAAGTTGAAATCTTGGCAACTTTGGGCTTCAGCGAAAACCAAAAGTCTAAAGGATGTGAGAAACCAGAACAGGTGCCAGGAGAGTCTTTCAGCCGGGATGGTTGGAATCCTTGGATCGCTTGATCTTCGGCTTCTGCCAGAGGGGTGTCAGGGGGCTGGTCGGCATCTGGCGTTTCGCTGCCGTATTGGGCAATTCTGGTGGTGGTCAGGAGGGGGTCATGGATATGAGTCCCAAGTCCAGAAGCAATCGTTCCCCTTCCGGGAGGGTAGCAAAGTAATAGTTCTTATTCTTGAAGGAAAATTTCAGTTTAAATGGAAACAGCCACCAGTATTTGATTTCTTTCTGGGTCAGAACAGAGAGAAGGGGTTTCAAAGCTCTACGTTTCTGAATCGTATATGATGAGAGGTCTGCAAATATTTGGATTGGTTGTTCCTGGAATTTAAGATTGGATGAGGCTCTGGCACGTTTCATTACTTCCTCTTTCACAGAAAAATAATGAGGTTTGACCACTATGTCTCTGGGAAGTCCATCAGATCTGGGGGGACCGAGGGCCCTGTGAGCTCTATCCAGTTCCAGCTTATGCTGAGGTATTTCTGGAATCAGGTTTTTGATGAGAGAATGCACTATCTCTGTGGTATCAGTGAATTTTTCAGGGATCCCCCTTATCCGAAAGTTACAGCGACGTGTTCTGTTCTCCAGATCATCAATCTTTGACATTGCAGAGTCAAGCTGATCATGCAGAGTTTGAATAAGTTCAGTATTTTGGGTGGTCCTGGCGACGTTTGATCAAGTTTGGATTCAATCGCTTCAATCCTGGATCCTAGATTATGCAAATCAGCCTTTATCTCTCCTGTAATTTTTGCTGCAGTGACAGAAAGCCCCCTATCCAGCAGCTCAGAGAATTTTACAAACAGAGTGGCTATGTCAAGTTGAGCTGTGGTGACAGGATCCCTGAGGGAGCCATGGGGATTGCAGGCCTCCATAGGGGATAGCAGGAGATCATCCAGTGTGTGCCCTATTAGTGATTCCATGGATGCTGGGGACTGATGGGGTGAGGAGAAAGTGTCCCCTGGGGGTCCCTGGGCAGTAGGGAACAGCTGTGGGTCCAAGATATGTGGGGGGGAGCCCTGCTGAGAATCGGATGGCCGGCGGGGGTTTGGAGCGGCTGCCATCTTGGGCGGGTAGGCCTCAAACTAGAAAGTACTGTTCGGGCCGATCTGGACTGTAATAATGGTACCTGCGGGGTGTGGGAGGTGTCCGGGGATGAGAGAGAGGTGCAGGGATACGTTGCTGCTCAGGATGGCTGCTGATCCCGCTGGATGGTGCGCTAACCACGATGCCGTCGGATCAGGGCTGGTAGGCCTCAAAACCAAAAGAGCTGTCCGGGCCGATCCAAGCGGAAATACTGATGCCTGCGGGGTCCGGGAGGTGTTCGGGGATGAGGGCGAGGTGCCAGTCCACTTTGCGGAGAAGGATGGCTGCGAATGCCGCTGGATGGGGCGCGATGCAGCCGGATCAGTGCGGAGCTCCCAGTCTAAGCAGCCATATCGGAGCCCCACCTGCTGCAATGGTGTGGTCAGTTTTTAATAGGAAGGCAGAGGGACAAGCAGGAACCTTTATTTATTTTTTTTAACGACATTCCTATAAACAATTAGAATTTTCATTTTGAAAAAAAATCCAACATTTTTTTTCCCATTATTTTCAGTGGCCACACAAAAACTGGCCTATGCTCTAAGCACACTAATGATCTGAAAATTGAGCAATCATTCTTTCCACATGAAATTTTAGTAAGTATTTCGAGAATTTTGAGTAAGGTATACCCAATCAGGTTTTAATTGCTGTCCCCACTTGTGAGATTATCCCCTTTATTTGTCCTGGTGACATATATTTGTCACTGAGACAGAAAGTAAGGCGAAATCCAACATTTTAGACTTGTCATGAGAGCAAGGTGTGAGTGTAAATCTTCCAGTGGGGACAATGATCTGTTGAAAATTGTCTAAGATGGAAATGTCACCTAATTTTGGAGAGATGTGCTTTCATTTCCTGTTGCAACTGCAGGCAGAAAAAAGGGTGAATCTCCCCAGAAAGACAGCAAAAATAAAACATGATAGGGGTTTAAACCCCTCCATTTAAAACCACAAAAATGTGGGCTTTAAATATAACATGTAACTTGCTACCATTAAACACCGCCCCCCTATGACAGTAGGTGGGGTTCTTCTCCCCAAACTCGCTGTCACATTGTGAAAACACCAAATCATTCTTTCACATGAATCTGTGAATGCATAAACTACAAGTCCAGTCCACCACTGCTGCAAAGGAACTGCGACTGCACTGTTCAGTGCGCCCATAGTTAATTCACACTGCCTACAACTTAGGCACCGTCTGCCCATACAGAGGTATGAGCAGAGAGCTCTAGGCAGTAAGGCCTCACTTACACAGGGCATTTGAAAAACTAGCTGCAAAGCCAGTTCTGACGCCAGGAAAAAGCAACTGTAAAAACGTGCTTTTAGAATCGTTTGGTATTGGCCTTAATGCACGTTTTAGCCACATTTAGCAGCATTAGAATTTAGCAGCCTTTATCTGCCCTCTTCTATTTTCAAACCTCAAATCCAACTACTACAGCTTAAAAATGTATGGCGAGGCCTAACGCTGTATGCAGCGTTAAGCAGCCTTTAGCATCATCAGGCGTTTTTACAGCTTAATGCTGCTGCTCCAGAATGCAATGACCCTGGGGTTTTTACAGCTTAACACCTATTCCACTTACAGCTCCTAAAAGCCTGTGTGTGCATGGGCCATAGAATAACATGGAGGTGTGTTTTTAAGCTGCAAAAAAAAAAAAAACGTCTGACGCTCCTAAGAGCAGCTGTAAAAACGCCCTGTTTGCATGAGGCCTTTGTGCACGAGGCTGACATTGCCCCTGTAATCCACTGATCACAGGTGCAATGCTCTGCAGACTCCTGACAAAATAAATAATGAATACACATCTCTTTTCCTGGCAAAAGCAAAATCTACGTTTTCGTTATTTCTTTTTTTTTGGAAAGGTGAACTTGGCCTGTAGTTTGATACAGTTATCTGAGGCAAAGTTTTTACACAGAGATTATTTATGTATTATACTGATTTATAGTGGTATTATCAATTGCTGTATATTTTTAAAGGCAAATTATATCAATTTATTGGTAATGTTTAAACTCTTGTACACTGTAAAAGAAGTTGTAAGATTCAATTTAAAATAAACTTACAGTGGCAAGCTGTACAAGTTCCTTCAGATACAATAGCTTTTGTACAAGGTGCGAGTATCGATTATAGCATTTTACAAGGGTACAGGAGGTTAATAGGAGTACCCATAGGGGAATATTGACTGATGAATGTGTTTGTAAACAAGTTAATTATTGTTTCCAAATTAAACAACATCGTTTTTCTAATGTACTTGATTTTGTTGTTCTCATTTTGTTTTCTTTTGGAATTAAAACTAATTAGAAAGTGAGTTTTAAATTTTAACCTAAACAGTAAAGTATTATTGCAGTGCTTGTTAGCTGTCTCTCCTGTTACAGAAAATGTGTTGTGTTCTGTATCTAAAGTGAATGTATTGTTACATTTTTTCTACTGTAGTCTCCCTGATGGTTCTTCCATTGTAAATGAAATGCAGGAGCAATAAGATGTGTTGTGTTAGGTGTTGTATTTTGTGAATTATATTAAAGTGCACTATGCACCTACGTAGAAAGGTTCTCTTATACTAAGTGCACCCCCTCCTTAAAATGCTGGATGAAAGCGCAAAAAAAAAACCCAAGGAGGAGTTAGATAAGATATTTATCTTTCCCTCAACTTTTACTTGCTGCGCCTAGACAAGGGTGATGTCATCCTACTTCTGTCAAGAATGTTAAGTAACTCAAATCCTGAAAGAAGGTGATACTGCACTATGCTTCAGTGTCTTCCTGTGTGATTCAAGCTACTCAGCATTACCTAGGATCTCATCTGCAAGATATGATCTCAAGGAACTCAAGAAAAGGTGAGTTTGATATCTAACAATTTTTTCTCCGAAAGGTTCTTTTCTGCCCTTTCATGCATTATTTTAGGAAGGAGGGCACATTGAATAGCTAGACCTTACTTGAATTGCAAAGTCTGCTTTAAAAAATTGCCCTCTGGAAGGTTTTACCCCCTTCATGACCAGGGCATTTTTTTGGCTATTCGGCACTGATCTAATTTACCTGGCAATTGCATGGTCATGCAACACTGTACGCAAATTCAATTTATATATATTTTTTTCACAAAATAGAACTTTCTTTTGGTGGTATTTGATCACCACTGGGTTTGTGTCAGTGACTATGAACCAGGCAGAGACAGAAAATGCAGTTAAAATGACACCTTTAATGTAATAGTAAAATAATACAAATAAGGAACGTAGAAAGTGTTTAGTGTCACTAATTTACTATTGGTACAAAAGAAAAAACCTAGTACCTACATCCCAGTGATTATCTACATTAAGGAATAAAAAAGTCCTACCACATGGTGGTTAGAAGGGACTTTAATGGTACATACTAATTAATATGACAAGGTACTTATAAAATTATACATTTTTATTGGCACTAAACATATACAAATGCCAAAAGTATATACAAATACAAAAATATGAGACCAGACATATAAACACGGACATAAATATAAAAAATTATTGTGAAAACACAATGCTCCTATACATATTATTCCTTTGTTGATCCTGCCAGAATGGCCAATTGGTCAACAATAGCCCGACATGTTTCGCTGTCACTTCCTCAGGGGCATATAAAGGAATTGTAGTAATAATTGGAGCTCTATATAGGTAGATAGATATATAAATACATTAGTACACCAAATATAGAGACATTTATTACAGTATATATGCATTAAATACATTAGAAGATATCTTTGCTGAGCCAATGACCGTCACCATTATTCAACCATGCATGCACGGTTGAATAATGGTGATGGTCATTGGCTCAGCGAAGATATCTTCTAAAGTATTTAATGCATATATACTGTAATAAATGTCTCTATATTTGGTGTACTAATGTATTTCTATATCTATCTACCTACTGTATATAGAGCTCAAATTATTACTACAATTCCTTTATATGCCCCTGAGGAAGCGACAGCGAAACATGTCGGGCTATTGTTGACCCATTGTCCATTCTGGCAGGATCAACAAAGGAGTAATATGTATAGGAGCATTGTGTTTTCACAATAATTTTTTATATTTATGTCCGTGTTTATATGTCTGGTCTCATATTTTTGTAATTGTATATACTTTTGGAATTTGTATATGTTTAGTACCAATAAAAAATTGTAATTTTATAAGTACCTTGTCATATTAATTAGTATGTACCATTAAAATCAGGAACGTATTCAAAAACAGAAGCCAGAGTTAGGAAGCCAAAACAGGTAATCAAACGGGCCGGAATCAGGGAGCCATGAATCAATGTAATCAGAAGCCAAAGATCAGGATCAGGAGCCAGAAGAAATGTCAGCCAGGCAAAGTCAAACAGGAACACAGCAGAGACACTTTGGATATGTTGACCAGGCGAAGGCACCGATGGAATCAGGAAAGCAGTTTAAATATCCAAAATGGGCTGGCTGTATGCTGGACTAATGAGGCAGATAATGGTAACCAGGTGAGAAGAGAGCTGCTAAAAAAAGTCCAGCCCTGACAGTTTATTTTGTATTATATACTGTAAATGAAAAAAGACTAAAAATGTTGAAAAAAAAACAAAACAATATTTTTACTTTCTGCTATAAAACATATCCAATAAAAAAAAAATAATTTCTTCATGAATTTCAGTAAAAGTGTATTCTGCTGGGGGGGGGGGCGTGGCGACCATGCTAGAGTATGGCTGCACTTCTCTAGAGCCCCGCTCACTGCCGGGAAAATCTGCCAATCATCCACCACCCTTGCTGTCCTCATCTGCTGCCAAACACATCCCCAAACACGCAGGCATGACAAGCCACAAGAAGGACCTGCAGCAGCCCAACAAAATAGCGGGCTTCTTCACATCACAAGCAAAATGGCGGCGGCACCGGCCTGTGGTTCCCCTGAAGCAGCCAGCACCAGGGCCATGCTGCAGGCCTCACCAGCCTCATCGGCCTCCCATCCTCATACCCCACCAGTGAAGGGTCATCTAGTTTCCCTACACCGTCCACACACAGCCCAGTGAAGTCTAAGGCCCACAAGGAATCCCCCAACAGAATCAGAACAGCCCACAGCACAAGCTTCAGCCTCTGCCACTCAACCTGACCCTTTTGCTGCCTTCCCCACCCTAGGCCAGCCAGTCTCAGATAAAGTTCTGAACGAAATGTTTTTTATCCCTACGTTCCTCTCTCCACTCTGACATGCTCACATGAGCACACCAATTTAAAGCTGAAATCCAGGACCTGAGAAATAGGGTGGACAGGATTGAAACATCCATGAGGTGACTGTTTCATTAAACACTATGATAAATGCTCACACGGCCCAATCTAAGGATATAACATGGCTTAAAAACAAGGTGGCTTACCTAGAAAACAGGTCCGGGAGAAGCAATACTAAAATAAGGGGTGTGCCAAAAATGTACTAACAGACAAGCTGCCGCAGTTCGCTCAAGCTCTTTGTCTGCACTTGTATGACATGTGCATACAATTTAAATGTCATATGTAATTTTTGACATCAGGCCCTGTCCCTGTGCCCTGCGCCCAGCAAGAGTAACTGTGAGGGGCTACGGTGTTCAGGCACCACCAACACCAAAGGCAAAATTTTTGGCACTTGTATAGTACGTGCAATTTCAAATTTGTATGGAATTCTTACTAGCAGGTCCCGTTCTTGCACCCAGCAATAGTAACTGAGAGGGGTTGGTTACGGTGTTCAGGCACCACCAACAGCAAAGGCCCAATTTTGGGCACCTGTATGACAAGTACATGCGATTTCAAATCTGTATGGAATTCTTACCAGCAGGTCCCGTTCCTGCGCCCAGCAAGAGTAACTGTGAGGATTGGTTACGGTGTTCAGGCACCACCAACAGCAAAGGCCCAATTTTGGGCACCTGTATGACAAGTACATGCGATTTCAAATTTGTATGGAATTCTTGCTAGCAGGTCCCATTCCTGCGCCCAGCAAGAGTACCTGTGAGGGGTTATTTACAGTGTTCAGGCACCACCCACAGCAAGGCAAAATTTTTGGCACCTGTATGACAAGTACATGAAATTTCAAATTTGTATGGAATTCTGACCAGCAGGTCCCATTCCTGTGCCCAGCAAAACTAGCTGTGAGGGGTTACGGTGTTCAGGCACCACCAACACCAGGGGCCCAATTTCAGTTTCAGTTCCTGACAATACTAACCTTCCAAGTCCCCATCATTCTAGCCGGTTTGCATAGCTGCCACCCAACCTTGGCCAGGTCAGATGACAGCACAGTGCCCCCACTAGATCACTGATAAGAACACATACAACACTTGATCTTTGCAAATTTCAAATTGGTATAGAATTTTTACCAGCAGGGCCCATTCCTGCACCCAATAAGAGTAAATGTGAGGGGTTGGTTACAGTATTCAGGCACTAGCAACATCAAAGGCCCAATTTTTGGCACCTGAATGACAAGTACATGCGATTTCAAATTTGTATGGAATTCTTACCAGCAGGTCCTGTTCCTGTGCCCAGCAAGAGTAACTGTGAGGGGTTACGGTGTTCAGGCACCACCAACACCAAAAGCCCAATATTTCTGCACCTGTATGACAAGTACATGCGATTTCAAAATTTGTATGGAATTTTTAGCAGCAGGGTCCGTTCCTGCTCCCAGCAAGAGTAACTGCGAGGGGTTACGGTGTTCAGGCACAACCAACAACCAAGGCCCAATTTTTCTGCACCTGTATGACAAGTACATGCCATTTGAAATTTGTATGTACATTTGTATATGACATTTTTTCCTTTAGAAATGTCAGTATTGCTGTAGCAGGCTACATACATCGTAGAGATGCACTACTTTACAGGCGCATTCAGGGGACCCCCAGGCATTATATTTGAAGGAATTTTTCATTTTTATAGTTACACTTTAAGCCTCATTAAAAACAATTCTTTAAAAACAATCGCTTTTAAAAACTTTTTTTGCATTGCTGCATGTTCCCAGGTCAGTAACAATAACTTGCATTTAAGCCTTCAAAAAGAGGCAGTTTGATTTTTGACTTTCGAGTCCCATAGACTTCAATAGAGTTTGTTTGTTCAAACAAACTTTTCCTCCGTTCGCGGTGTTCTGGTGCGAACAAGTGTGAAAGAGAGTTTCCTTTTCCTTTTCTGTTTTCCTAGGTTTTTTAAATAGGTCTAGTTGTATAAAGTTATCAGCATCCTTTTTGATTGTGAGGTCTTGAAATGATAAGGTGATTTCATGTATCAATGAGGCAAATTTCAGATTAAATGCATTCTGATTGAGCCTAATCAGAAAAGCCTCAAAGTAGTCAACAGTACTTGACCATAAAATGAAAAAATTGTTGATTTACCAGCGTCCCAAAACAATATGGTGTAGGTATAACGACAAGTCATCTCTATAAAAAATGGATCGCTCCCACCCCCCGCCCCCCCCCCCCTCCAGGTACAGGTTGGCATACGACAGGGCACAGGTAGTCCCCGTCGCCACTCCCTGCACCTGGAGGTAGTAGGAGCCATGGAAAAGGAAGACATTATGAGTCAACGTCAATTCCAAGTAAGTCCAAAACAAACTAATTATAATCTTTATAGTCATTTCTCCTCTTTTTCAAGTAAAAAGAAATGACAGAAAGTCCTCTATCGTGTGGTATACTGGAGTAAATAGCCTCCACATCTATCGAAGCTAGTGTAGTCTCTTCCTGTGAGATGTAAATTGTCAAGGATAGTGAGAAGATGTATTGTGTCTTTTAAAAGGAGGGTAGAGACTCCACATGAGGTCATAAGTAATCATCTATGAGTTTGCTGGCTTTCTGAGCAAGAGATTCAATACCCAAAATAATCTACCTGAGGAGGCTACCTGGGGGTTCTTCTGTACATTTGTGCATTTTTGGTAATGCATAAAAAGTTGGAGTTATCGGACACATACTTTTAAAAATTCTTGTGTCTTAGATGAGATAAAGTTATTCAGATGGGCCAGGAGGGCCAGATGGGCCAGATCAATTATTGAAATAGTAAGATGTCAGTTAAATAAATTTTACAATACCAACTCTTATCAAAAAATCTAAATTTGTTAACATTTTAGGCCAATTTGTTTTCTGCTACATATTTTTGGTAAAAAAAATCACAATAAGCAAATTTTGATTGGTTTGCGCAAAAGTTATCGCATCTACTAACTACGGGAAAGATTTATGTCATATTTATTGTTTTATTTTTTTTTTTACTAGTAATGGCCGCGATCTGCATTTTTTTGCCAGGCTGCGACATTGCGGCGGACAGATCAGACCCCTAACTGGCATTTTTTACACCTTTGGGAGTACCAGTGACATTACTACAGTAATCAGTGCTAAAAATATGCACTGTCACTGTAATAATGACACTGGCAGGGAAGGGGTTAAACCTATGGGTGATCAATGGGTTAAATGTGAGCCTAGGGAAGTGATTCTTTTTTGTTTACAAAAGATTTTTATTAGAAAGTCATATAAAACAACACAGGTCAAACCATATATCATAGTACAAAAATATACAGTGTATATAAAACTAGTGCAGATATCAAAAGAACAATGATCATAATATAAAAGCATATCAAACAGACAGCTACAAGTAGAGTATCTCAAGCTCTATATAAGATGTAACACAAGCATCTTGAAGCATAATAATAACCGTTAACATGCATCCCAAGGATCCCATTTAGCATGGAATGTCAGCATAGAACCATGCAAAGAGTGATAGATTCTCTCCGTTAATTTGATGCATTCCATTCTTGAAAGTACCTGAGACCATAATAGGGTGTCTGACCGCCAGTTAAGGGCAATCATCCATTGAATGGAGCACATCAATGTGTGGATCAGATTAGAGGTAGAGTTGTGAGCACCTGGGAATTTTATTAAAAGTAGACACACCTTTGGTGAGAGAGAGACTGAAGAACCTAATAATTTAGAAATGAGCCTTTGAGCTTGATCCCAGATGGGCCGCAGGAAATTGCAGCTCCAAAAGAGATGAAGTAGATCACCCTCCTCAAGACATCCCCTATAACATAGAGGGGATACCGAGCCATAAAAGGAGTGCACTAAGGAGGGGGTCAGATACCATCTCGTAAAGAGCTTTAGAGGAGTCTCTCTACAGGCAGTAGAGCGTGAGCATTTTCGCAGGTTGGACAACATATGATGCCATTCAGGAAATGAGAAAACACAATTAAGGTCTTGTTCCCACTTAATCATATATTTATGTTTATCTGGGAGTGTGAGAGTAATTAAATGCGAGTATAATAATGATATAAGACCTCTATTTCTAGGGGAGGAGGAACAAATGTTATCAAAAACAGTGAACGGTGGATTCAACGACAGAGAGCCATGTGACTGAAAAAATGCTCTTAAAATGGCATAGTGTTCCCATTCCGAGCTAGGGAGTTTATGCAGGTCAACTAGTTGCTCAAAGGTACAAAATATGTTACCAACAGATAGTGCCTTAAAGTTTACCAAACCACTAGTTATCCATGGAGACAACTCAGCTCTGCTCAGCGGGAAAGATTGGGAGCCTATATGTCCTAAGTAGGATGTCAAGGGAGAGACCTGGGAAACTAATTTAAGGGGGGTCTTCAATTTTAACCACAACCAGTATAAGTGATTAATTATTTTATTAGGAAATGGGCTGTAGCTAACCGGAGGTGAGCCGTTCCAAAGAACTGCAGGAAGGGAACACGGGGTGATTGAGGCCTGTTCAAAAGATAGCCATGGAATGCTATCATTGGCCGCACTCCATTGCGCCATTTGTAGAAGTTTAGCTGAGAGATAGTAGGACCATAGGTCTGGAAGACCCAAACCACCTAGGGACTGAGGGGCATAAAGAATATGGTTATTGTATCTAGATCTTTTACCATTCCAGACAAATTTAGAAATTTCCCGCTGAAAAGAGATGACATGGGATTTAGGCACGTTGACCTGGAGTGCTCTAAAAAAAAACAAGATCTTTGGTAATATTATCATTTTTATAGCTAAGACTCTACCCAAAAACAAGATATGGTAAGCAGACCAAGTTTTCAATAACAACCCTAGTTTTTTAAACATGGGAGGGAAATTCGATATGAATAGAGAATCATAATGGGGAGTAATCTGAACCCCTAAATATCTAAAAGATCTAGTACACCTAGGGGCTAAAATTGAGGCAAAGGATTTATAATAGGAAGAGCAGAATCCATCTGGCCCGGGGGCGGTGGATGACTTCAATGATTTAATTAAATCTAGCACCTCTTCCGCTGTACAAGGTGCTTCTAATGAGTCTCTTTGGGTGTTTGAAAGTGACGGGATAGATAAACTATCAATCCAGGGGTGAAACTCATTTAAAGGCAATGTAGAAGGTACCGAAAGAAGATTTTTATAGAAGTTTGTGAAAATGTCTAAAACTTCTTTGGGGTGCGAAACCACCTTTCCATCGGGTCTTCTAAGCTTATATACATGAGTAGGTTTAGTTGTTTGTGTTAGTTTTTTGGCAAACATAGTAGATGTGGTATTGCTGTTAAGTATAAAATTGGCTTTGGACCACCTAAGAGCCTTTTCGGTGTTATTGGAAAGGATATCATCTAGGGCCTTTCTTTTGGAGGATATCTAATCTAACAGGGTAGAGGAGGGGGATATACTATGCAAGTTATAGAGCCGATCTAGTTCTTTTGTAAGGGATTTAATATCCGACAGTCTAGCCTTGTTTTTGGCCGAGGCCAGTGTGATAATTTTACCTCTAATGACCGCCTTATGTGCAGTCCAGACAATAGGTGCAGGAGATACCCCATCGTCATTTATTTCAAAATAGTCAACCAGAGAGGAGGAAATCTGAGCAACAAATGCAGGATCGTTGAGCAATGAATCGTTGAGTCTCCAGGTATACGCTGTGCTACCCAGACCCCCCCCCCAGCCTCAAACAGAACAATCTGGTGATCAGACCACGGGCAAACGTGAATCCGCGCATCAGATGAATTCGCCAACCAGACCGGTGTGCAAAAAATGTAATCAAGTCTGGCAGAGCAATCATGTGGGTGTGAATAGAAGGTGAAACCCTTTACTCCAACATTATGTGCACGCCAAGCATCTATTAACTGCATGTCACTTAGCGCGTGGGTCAGGCTTTTCGGGAAGGCTTTAGAAGAGTTTGTAATGCTACTCCTATCCAATGATGGATGAGCAGAGAGATTAAAATCTCCCCCAACTACCATATGAGGGGATTCATACCTGCCCAGCACTTCGAAAAAGTGTTTGAAAAATGTGGCATGCGCATCATTAGGGGCGTAAAGAGATGCAATAGTTATTGTTTTACCTGCTATACTACCTTTCAGAATAAGAAATCTGCTTTCTGGGTCACTATATGCAGATGAAATATCAAATATGATGTTATTACGAATGGAAATAGCGACCCCTCTATTTTTATTCTGGAAAGAGGAGCATTTAAATTGTCTAAAAGACTTATCAAAAAATTTTGGGTGTCTGTCTGCTGCAAAATGAGTTTCCTGTAACAGGAGTATATCCGCGCCCAGTCGTTTATATTGTCTAAAGGCCTTATGTCTCTTGTTAGGGGAATTAAATCCCTGGACATTATTTGACAATATTTTAAGACCCATGACTAATATAGAGAGGACCACTATCAAGCTGAAACAACTGAAGGTTGGGGTTTAGAGCCAGAGACTAGAGTTGAGCGGACACCTGGATGTCCGTGTTCGGCGGGTTTGGCCGAACTGGAAAAAAAAGTTCGGGTCCGTGTCCCGGACTTTTTCCGAACTTTACCCGGACACTGAACCCCATTGAAGTCAATGGGGACCCGAACTTTCAGGCACTAAAATGGCTCTAAAACACCAATGGAAAGGGCTAGAGTGCTGCAAATGGCAGCAAAACGTAGTTAAGAGCATGGCGAGTGCTCTGCAAACAAATGTGGATAGGGAAATAACTTAAAACAACAAAAAAAAAACAGAAAAATAAAACAATGTTCTTCATCTGTGAAGGACGAGGCCCATATGGAGTAGGAGGGAGGTTGAGGTGGTGGTGGATGTGGCGGTGTCATAGGCGTGCGCACAGGGTAACCCCTAATCACCTAGGGCACATTAGCATTATCGCTCTGTTTGCCAGTGAGGAGATGGGAAAGATCTCCCTCGGACCTGCTCTGCCATAAGAGAAGTGCGACACACTTCTATTTCACTTTGCCAGCAGGGAGAGTAATGTACCGGGGCCATATACATGTAGGCAAACACATGCTTGTGTATTTAAACTTTGGGGTGCACACCCTAATGCAATAGGCTGCGCACACCTATGGGCGGTGTAGGTGGAAGCGGCGGTGGAGAGTGATGAGGTAGCCAACACTGCTTTTTTTTAGTCATTTTAAATGAGGGTACACCCCAAAAGAGTGAGAAAGATCAAAAATAGAACAATGGCTGGGTAAGGTCGGTATCCATCTCTATTCTGCACAAGGTACGGAAAAGTCCTGTGGGATCCATGCCTGGTTCATTTTAATGAACGTGAGCTTGTCCACATTGTCTCTGGACAGGCGGCTGCGCTTGTCTGTGATAACGCCCCCAGCCGTGCTAAATACACGTTCAGATAATACACTGGCTGCAGGGCACGCCAGCACCTCCAAGGCGTAAAGGGCAAGCTCAGGCCATGTGCTCAATTTGGAGACCCAGAAGTTGAAGGGGGCAGACCCGTCATTCACTACATGTAGTGCTCCACCATGTTGGTGAAATGCTGCCTCCTGCTAAGACGTTCCATATGAGCTGCTGGTGCTGCTGTTTGTTGTGGCGTGCTGACAAAGCTTTTCCACATTTCGGCCATGCTAACCCTGCCTTCTGAGGTGCTGGCGGTGCCTTGGTTGCGTTGGTGACCCCTTCCTCCTCCTCTGCCTTGGCCTTGTGCTTCCACTGTGGCCCCGCTGTCAGGTGGGAATGCCAGCAGCATCGCGTCTACCAGCGTGCGCTTGTACTCACGCATCTTGCGATCGCGCTCCAGTGAGTGAATTAAGTTGCCCTTGTAACGGGGATCCAGCAGCGTGGCCACCCAGTAATCAGTACAAGTTAGAATGTGGGCAACTCTGCGGTCGTTGTGGAGACACTGCAGCATGTAATCGCTTATGTGTGCCAGGCTGCCCAGAGGCAACGAAAGGCTGTCCTCTGTGGGAGGTGTATCGTCTGTGTCCTCTGTATCCCCCCAGCCACGCACCAGTGATGGCCATGAGCTGGCCCGGGTGCCACCCTGCTGTGAACATGGTTCCATCTCCTCCTCCATCTCCTCCTCCTCATCCTCCAGAACTGTGCCCTTGCTGGACAATTGTGTCCCTGGCGTTTGTGGGTGCAGGAACCCACCCTCAGAGCCACTTGCGAATTACTGCCCTGAAAGCCTTGGAAATGTTACCTCTTCATCCTCCTCCTCCTCCTCCTCATCCTGTGCCATATCCTCTTCCATCATTGCCCGAATCGTTTTTTGAAGGAGGCATAGAAGTGGGATAGTTAAGCTGACAACGGCGTCATCGGCACTGGCCATGTTGGTGGAGTACTCAAAACAGCGCAACAAGGCACACAGGTCTCGCATGGAGGCCCAGTTATTGGTGGGGAAGTGGTGCTGTTCCGCAGAACGACTCACGCGTGCGTGCTGCAGCTGAAACTCCACTATGGCCTGCTGCTGCTTGCACAGTCTTTCCAGCATGTGCGAGGTGGAGTTCCACCTTGTGGGCACGTCACATATGAGGCGGTGAGCGGGAAGGCCGAAGTTACGCTGCAGCGCTGACAGGCGAGCAGCAGCAGGGTGAGAACACCGAAAGTGCGCACAGACGGCCCGCACTTTCTGCAGCAGCTTTGACATATCGGGGTAATTTTTAAGGAACCTCTGCACCACCAAATTCAGCACATGCGTCAGGCAAGGGATGTGCGTCAAACCGGCTAGGCCCAGAGCTGCTATGAGATTTCACCCATTATCGCACACCACCAGGCCGGGCTTGAGGCTCGCTGGCAGCAACCACTCATTTGTCTGCTGTTCCATGCTCCTCCACAACTCCTGCACGGTGTGTGGTTTTTTCCCCCAAACAGGCAAGTTTTAAAACTGCCTGCTGTTGTTTACCCCTGGCTGTGCTGAAGCTTGTGGTGAAGGTGTTACGCTGACTGGATGAGGAGGCGGTAGAGGATGAGGAAGCGGAGTAGGAGGAGTTAGGAACAGGAGGCAAACTGAAGCGCCCTGCAATCCTCGGTGGTGGAAGGACGTGCGCCAAATTGCTATCCGCCTCAGGCCCATCCGCCACTGCATTTACCCAGTGTGCTGTTAGGGAGATATAACGCCCCTGACCGTGCTTACTGGTCCACGTATCGGTAGTTAGGTGGACCTTGGCACAGATGGCGTTGCGCAGTGCACACCTGATTTTTTCCCCACTTGGTTGTGCAGGGATGGGATGGCTTGCCTGGAAAAGTAGTGACGGCTGGGCACGACGTCCTGTGGGACAGCCACCGACATAAGGCTTTTAAAACTGTGCGTCTCCACCAGACGGAATGACAGCATTTCAAAGGCCAAGAATTTTGAAATGCTGGCATTCAGGGCCAGGGATCACGGGTGGGTAGGGGGGTACTTCCTCTTCCTCTGAAGTGTTTGGGAGATGGAAAGCTGAACGCTTCCACGGGACATTGTGGAGATGGTTGGTGACCCAGGTGGTGGTGTTGCTGACAGATCGTCTGTTTGCGGGGTGGCAGGTGCCGGTATCACTACAGAGGTGGATGGAGAGGTCGAGACTGCAGCAGAAGAGGAAGCAGGAGGAGCCAGAGACCTTTCTTGGTTTTGAAGGTGTCTACTCCACTGCAGCTAGTGCTTTGCACTTAGATGCCTGATCATGAAGGTTGTGCTCAGGTTGAGAAGGTTTATGCCTCGCTTCAGGCTTTGATTGCACAGGGTGCAAACCACTCGTGTCCTGTCATCAGCACATTGTCTGAAGAACTTCCACACTAGAGAACTCCTTTGTGCTGGCTTTGGTGCGCTCGTTCCCTTGCTGCGTTGGGCAGTAGCAGGCGTAATGTCTAGGGCACGGCCGTTCCGCTTCTGCACCCTGCTCCCTCTTCTGCTGTGCTGGTGGCTCTGTGCGACCACCGCCTCTTCCTCCAAACTACTCAGGTCACCTGCATGACCTTCATTCCATGTGGGGTCGAGGACCTCATCGTCCTCCACATCATCTTCCACCCAGTCTTCACCCCTGTCCTCCTTGTCGCTCTCCACAATTCTGAGTTCCGCAGCAGTTGGCACCTGCGTTTCGTCATCATCAGAGACTTGCTGCAATGGTCCTTCCATGTACTCATCTTGAGAAATAAGTGGTTGGGCATCGCTGCACTCAATCTCTTCCACTTCTGGGGCAGGGCTAGGTGGATGGCCCTGGGAAACCCTGCTGACAGAGTCCTCAAAAAGAAGAAGAGACTGCTGCATGACTTGGGGCTCAGACTGCTTGCCTGATTTGCAAGGGGGTGAGGTGAAAGACAGTTGGACATTGGCTGCAGGTGCCAACTCTGACCTTTCTGCAGTGGACTGGGTGTGAGACAATGTGAAGGAACTGGATTCACTGTCAGCAGCAAACCAATCTACTATCGCCTCTACTTGTTATGGCCTTATCACTTCTAGAGGCGCATGATGCCCTACCAAATACTGCTGCAGGTTCTGTCGCCTACTCACACTTGAGGAAGGTGTTTCAATTGTGCGTGGAGCTGGCACAGATCGACCACGTCCTCTCCTTGCAACAGGAGCTCTACCAGCAGCACCACGACCCAGGCCACGGCCCCTATTTGACGGTCTCCTCATATTTCTGTAATTTAGGATCTTGCCCTAGAAAGGTGTTTATTAAATAGCGGAACAAAACAACAACAGTATCGCACGGGTGTATCTCACAGTCAAATATGCAAACTATGCCGCAATTTAATGTTTTTTTACCCCAAAAGGGTGTATATTGAATAGCGGAATAGAAAAAAGGATAAAAAACGGTGTATCTCACACGTACAAACACAGACTAGGCCCCGATTACAATTTTTTGTACCCTAAAGGAAGGATGAGGAAGAGGAGTAGGAGGAGTTCAGAACAGGAGGCAAACTGAACCGCCCTGCAATCCTTGGCGGTGGAAGTAGATGCGCCAAACAAATTTAAAAGGTGTATCTCACACGTACCGATACAGACTATGCCGTAATTTAATTTTTTACACTCCAAAAGGGTGTATATTGAATAGCGGAATAGGAAAAATTTTATAAAACGGTGTATCTCACACGTACAAACACAGACTAGGCCCCGATTACAATTTTTTGTACCCTAAAGGCAGGATGAGGAAGAGGAGTAGGAGGAGTTCGGAACAGGAGGCAAACTGAAGCGCCCTGCAATCCTCGGCGGTGGAAGGAGATGCACCAAACAAATTTAAAAAGGTGTATCTCACATGTACCGATACAGACTATGCCGTAATTTAATTTTTTACACTCAAACAGGGTGTATATTGAATAGCGGAATAGAAAAAATTTTACAAAACGGTGTATCTCACACGTACAAACACAGACTAGGCCCCGATTACAATTTTTTGTACCCTAAAGGCAGCATGAGGATGAGGAGTAGGAAGAGGTCCGAGCAGGAGGCAAACTGAAGCACCCTGCAATCCTCGGCGGTGGAAGATGCGCCCCCAAAATTTGGAAGGTTTATCTCACACGTACCGATACAGACTATCCCGCAATTTAATTGTTTTTACCCCAAGGGTGTAGATTGAATAGCGGAATAGAAAATATGATATCAAAAGGTGTATGTATCTCACACGTACAGACCCAGACTAGGCCCCGATTTACTATTTTTTGTACCCCCAAAGGCAGGATGAGGAGTAGGAGGAGTTCGGAACAGGCAGGAGGCACACTGAAGCACCCTGCAATCCACGGCGGTATGAGATGCGCCCCAAAAATTGGAAAGGTGTATCTCACATGTACCGATACAGATTATCCCGCAATTTAATTGTTTTTACCCCAGGGGTGTAGATTGAATAGTGAAATCGAAAATATGATATCAAAAGGTGTATGTATCTCACACGTACAGACCCAGACTAGGCCCCGATTACTATTTTTTGTACCCCCAAAGGCAGGATGAGGAGTAGGAGGAGTTCGGAACAGGCAGGAGGCACACTGAAGCACCCTGCAATCCTCGGCGGTATGAGATGCGCCCCAAAAATGGAAAGGTGTATCTCACACGTACCGATACAGACTATCCCGCAATTTAATTGTTTTTACCCCAAGGGTGTAGATTGAATAGCGGAATAGAAAATATGATATCAAAAGGTGTATGTATCTCACACGTACAGACCAAGACTAGGCCCCGATTACTATTTTTTGTACCCCCAAAGGCAGGATGAGGAGTAGGAGGAGTTCAGAACAGGCAGGAGGCACACTGAAGCACCCTGCAATCCTCGGCGGTATGAGATGCGCCCCAAAAATTGGAAAGGTGTATCTCACACGTACCGATACAGACTATCCCGCAATTTAATTGTTTTTACCCCAAGGGTGTAGATTGAATAGCGGAATAGAAAATATGATATAAAATTGGTGATTTTTCAATAGTACATGTGAACACAGCAGTGTCTTATATCAGTCAGCTCTGCTGCAGGCTATGAAGGGAAAAAAAAAGAAAATTTCCCTTTAAGTTTGTAATTTTTAAATAGATTAGTACAGACTATGCCATAATTTAATTTTTTTAACCCAAAAGGGTGTATATTGAATAGTGGAATAGAAAAAAGTGTATACATTTTAAAATCACTCAATAATAGCACATGTGAACACAGCAGTGTCTTATCACAGTCAGCAGCACTGAAGGAAAAACGCTGCACACAACTGACTGATAAAAAAGATTTTTTTCTCCCTCCTCCTCAGCGGGCAAAAAGATTGTGTTCACTGCACCACCCCACACACAGCAAAATCGATGTAGAACACTAACCCTGCCTATTCTCCAGCCTCCCCTAAAATGATCGATAAGATTGGTCACTGGCACTGCAAACCCCCCACACAGCAAAATTGATGTAGAACACTGACCCTGCCTATTCTCCAACCTCGCCCTAAAATGCCCTAATAACTCTCCCTGCCTGCACTCCGACCTGACCCTGAATTCTTTTCGGACACAATATAATTTTTCACTGTCTGTCCCTAATCAGCAGCCAGCACGTATGATGTGTGCTCTGTCCCTATACTACAGCAGAATGACGCAGCGGCGCTCGGTCTCGAACTTATAAAGACATGGTCACATGCTTCAGGTGGCCAATCACAGCTACTAATACATTAGTAGGCATGGCTGGGATGGCTTAAGGCACACCAGTTAAACGCTTGTTGATTGGCTGTTGAAAGCCCGCCATTAAAAGCGCGCCATTACATACAAACCCGGAAATAAAATGACCGAACACGGATTTTAAACCCGAACATACAGTAAAGTTTTCGGGTAACAAAAATCCAATTATTCGGTACGAACACAAATAATACAGTCCGTGTTCGCTCAACACTACCAGAGACCAATGGACCAGACAAGATATTGAATGTGCGAACAGAGAAAAAGCCTTGTATAAAAAGGGATATGACCAAAATCCATGAAAGGGTGATGGTCCCCCAACCATGGGACATGAGCCAGTCCCTATCTCAAAAACCCCAAGCTTGTGGGTTGACCAATGTACCAGCATTTTAATAACGAGGACCTGAAGATATGACTTTCTTTTTTTAACTAAATTTTTCATGAAACAACGACTAACAATACATGAAAGGAACATAAAAATGTTTTGAGCAAAAATATACTTTCTGGGGATGGGCAGAAAAAGAAAACCCATCCAAAAAATAACCGCCCAATGGACAGAATCGTCCAATAGCCATGTGCGGGAATCTGGGCCCCCAAGACCAAGAGTCATAGACCCCAGGAGGGACCCTATCGCTACGGGTGCCCGAATCTCCGCAAAACAGCACATAGGGGACAAACCAGCGGGAGGGGAAAGAGAAAGGGGAAAAAATAAATTTCAACAGCATGTACTAGTTAAATTACTCCATCAGAGTGCTAAGGTAAAATCGCTGGCAGGCACAGTCGCCCCTGCATGCCCACACCAGAATGTAAGGAGCGGACATACAGAGACAAGGGTCCACCAGTGTTCACAGACAACAGGATTCATGCACCAAATCGTCAAGGCACATCAAGAAGAGTTCCCATATTCAGTAAGCAGGATCAGAATGCTCCATCCCTGAAGGGATTGCGCCACCTTCGCTGATCTCTTCTGGTCGCTGGAGTGGACCATGTAGGCGAGGGCCTGGGGGTGATCTGCGGACGAGCTTCTGGAGCGGCCTCCTGGAGGCCCAGCTTACAGAGTAATTCTTTTCCTTCTGAAAGATTATAAACCACATACACCGAGCCATTGTGGGGGACTGTAAGCTTAAAGGGAAAGCCCCATCTATACCGGATATGTGCTGTTTGTAGTACTGAGGTGATTTCTTTCATTTTGCGGCGCCTCTCCAGCATAGCCTGAGATATGTCTGGGAAAATCTGAATCCGATTACCCTCCAGTAAAATATTAGGGGTGTTCCTGGAAGCATGTAAGATGTCCTCCTTGATTAAGAAGTCCTTGAGACACAGGATCACATCTCTTGGAGGTTTATCAGGAGGTGGTTTGGGGCGCAGGGCTCTATGGATCCTGTCGCAGATGAAATCCGACTCAAGCTTGTCAGGCAGTAGATCAGTGAAGAGTTTGGACACTGCAGGGATCAGTTCCGTAACTGATTCTGGGATTCCTCTGAGGCGCAAGTTATTCCTGCGATTCCTGTTGTCCAAATCTTCCACTTGTGACTGTAATAAGCTATAGTTGTCAGACAACAGCTCAAAATCTTTTCTAAGGTCATTGTGAGCAATAGAGAGTTCATCATGCTTGACCTCTAGTAAGTCTGTGCGGCCCCCTAAAGCAGCGATCTCCTGTGTCAAAGTGTTGGTTGATTTATGAATCTCAGATTGGAATTTATCTGCCAATTTTTCATAAATAGCAGCAATCCCTGCATCCAAGTCAGCTTTAGTGACCCCGCATGAGTACTCATGATTCCCAGCCGGTGTATTGGGAGTGGAAGGTAGCGGAGTGGTCTCTGCTTGTGGCGTGGGGAGAGCCTGGGCGTCATCTTGGGACATCTTGCTGATTTCCTTAGTGCGCAGGAGATAAGTCGTCAGGGAGTGCTTTGGAGGACCTGACGCTGACGGCACGCACAAGGTATTCCCACGGGGGTGCTGTATATAACGGGCTAAAAATATGCAGGAGTGGCCCGATGATCACACCAATCTCTCTCTTCTCCGACGGAGCCGAGACTCTAGCGACCGTCCAGCTCAGCGCCGCGCATGCGCCCCCCTAGGGGAGTGATTCTAACTGTGGGGGGGGGGGGGCATGGTTTGTGAAATTACCATAGAGACACGTGATCCTATATAGAAGGATCACATGAGCTCTGTGATCATTTCAGGGAGAATGGTCAGCTGTGTTTACAACAGCCGACCATCCTTCTCTCTCAGCGGGGAGCAATCGCAGGTGTCAGGCGGCAATCGGAGCCGCCTGACCCATTCATCGGCTTCCCCGCTGCCGATGCACCCTAGCTTCTCGCGTGCGACCGACGTAGGTCTACTTCAGTTTGCGCAGGAGAGCCACCCTGCCTGTGGTCGGGGAGTGGTTAACACACCTGGATACCGCCCCTGATTTGTACCAACGTCGTATGTTTATTAATTCATCCCAAGTGTAAGCTGTCTCCTTTCAGACACCATCATACTTTATTATTATTGGCTAGGGTTGAGCGGACACCTAGATGTCCGTGTTCGACGGGTTCGGCCGAACTTTAAAAAAAAGTCCGGGTCCGTGTCCCGGACTTTTACCGAACTTTTCCCGGACACCGAACCCCATTGAAGTCAATGGGGACCCGAACTTTAAGGCACTAAAATGGCTCTAAAACACCAAAGGAAAGGGCTAGAGTGCTGCAAATGGCAGCAAAACGTAATTAAGAGCATGGCAAGTGCTCTGCAAACAAATGTGGATAGGGAAATAACTTAAAACAACAAAAAAAAACAGAAAAATAAAACAATGTTCTTCTTCATCTCTGAAGGACGAGGCCCATATGGAGTAGGAGGGAGGTTGAGGTGGTGGTGGATGTGGCGGTGACATAGGCGTGCGCACAGGGTGTGCTGGGTGTGCCTGGGCACACCCTAATCACCTAGGGCACATAGCATTGCCAGTGAGGAGATGGGAAAGATCTCCCTGGGACCTGCTCTGCTCTATTTCTCCTTGCCTACAGGTACATGGCCCCGATACATTACTCTCCCTGCTGGCAAACACATGCATGTGTATTTCAACTTTGGGGTGCACACCTTAATGCAATAGGCTGCGCACACCTATGGGCGGTGTAGGTGGAAGCGGCGGTGGAGGAGGACCAGGGCCGGATTAACAGCATCATGGGCTTGGTGCTGAGGATTTTGAAGGGCCTTAGGGCCGTGCCTTGCCATGCACCCAGAGGAGGAAGGGTGCAGCCATGCATGCCTAATTCAACATGGGATGCTGTCTCTGAAGCCCATAAACACATCCATGCATCGCCAACTGTCCCTCCTTGTCCGGCCTTCACGCTGTGTGGGGAGGTTCTGAGGGTGCTGCCTGGGGAAGCGAGCATAGAAGCCAGACTTCTGTGTTTACAAGTGACAGAAGAGCGGTAACAGTGAATATGGCCAACCCGGGGCCTATATAAAAGGTAGGGGCCTGGAGCTGCAGCTCCAATAGCCCCTACATTAATCTGGCCCTGAGGAGGAGGACGAGGTAGCCAACACTGCTTCTTTTCACAAATTTTAAATGAGGGTACACCCCAAAAGAGTGAGAAAGAGCAAAAATGGAACAATGGGTGGGTAAGGTCGGTATCCATTGCTATTCTGCATAAGGTACGGAAAAGTCCCGTGGGATCCATGCCTGGTTCATTTTAATGAACGTGAGCTTGTCCACATTGTCTCTGGACAGGCGGCTGCGCTTGTCTGTTATAACGCCCCCAGCCGTGCTAAATACCCGTTCAGATAATACACTGGCTGCAGGGCACGCCAGCACCTCCAAGGCGTAAAGGGCAAGCTCAGGCCATGTGCCCAATTTGGAGACCCAGAAGTTGAAGGGGGCAGACCCGTCATTCACTACATGTAGGCGTGTGCACACATACTGCTCCACCATGTTGGTAAAATGCTGCCTCCTGCTAAGACGTTCCATCTGAGCTGCTGGTGCTGCTGTTTGTTGTGGCGTGCTGACAAAGCTTTTCCACATTTCGGCCATGCTAACCCTGCCTTCTGAGGTGCTGGCGGTGCCCTGGTTGCGTTGGCGACCTCCTCCTCCTCCTCCTCTGCCTTGTGCTTCCACTGTGGCCCCGCTGTCAGATGGGAATGCCAGCAGCATGGCGTCTACCAGCGTGCGCTTGTACTCGCGCATCTTGCGATCGCGCTCCAGTGAGTGAATTAAGGACGGTACGTTGTCCTTGTAACGGGGATCCAGCAGCGTGGCCACCCAGTAATCAGCACAAGTTAGAATGTGGGCAACTCGGCGGTCGTTGTGGAGACACTGCAGCATGTAATCGCTCATGTGTGCCAGGCTGCCCAGAGGCAACGAAAGGCTGTCCTCTGTGGGAGGTGTATGGTCCGTGTCCTCTGTATCCCCCCAGCCACGCACCAGTGATGGCCATGAGCTGGCCTGGGTGCCACCCTGCTGTGAACATGGTTCCATCTCCTCCTCCAGCTCCTCCTCCTCCTCATCCTCCTCATCCTCCAGAACTGTGCCCCTGCTGGACAATTGCGTCCCTGGCGTTTGCGTGTGCAGGAACCCACCCTCGGAGCCCCTTGCGAATGACTGCCCTGAAAGCCTTGGAAATGTTACCTCTTCATCCTCCTCCTCCTCCTCATCCTGTGCCACATCCTCTTCCATCATCGCCCGAATTGTTTTTTCAAGGAGGCATAGAAGTGGGATAGTTAAGCTGAGAACGGCGTCATTGCCACTGGCCATGTTGGTGGAGTACTCAAAACAGCGCAACAAGGCACACAGGTCTCGCATGGAGGCCCAGTTATTGGTGGTGAAGTGGTGCTGTTCCGCAGAGCGACTCACGCGTGCGTGCTGCAGCTGAAACTCCACTATGGCCTGCTGCTGCTCGCACAGTCTTTCCAGCATGTGCAAGGTGGAGTTCCACCTTGTGGGCACGTCACATATGAGGCGGTGAGCGGGAAGGCCGAAGTTACGCTGCAGCGCTGCCAGGCGAGCAGCAGCAGGGTGAGAACGCCGAAAGTGCGCACAAACGGCCCGCACTTTCTGCAGCAGCTCTGACATATCGGGGTAGTTTTTAAGGAACCTCTGCACCACCAAATTCAGCACATGCGCCAGGCAAGGGATGTGCGTCAAACCGGCTAGGCCCAGAGCTGCTATGAGATTTCGCCCGTTATCGCACACCACCAGGCCGGGCTTGAGGCTCGCTGGCAGCAACCACTCATTTGTCTGCTGTTCCATGCTCCTCCACAACTCCTGCGCGGTGTGTGGTTTGTCCCCCAAACAGGCAAGTTGTAAAACTGCCTGCTGTCGTTTACCCCTGGCCGTGCTGAAGTTGGTGGTGAAGGTGTTACGCTGTCCGGATGAGGAGGCGGTAGAGGATGAGGAAGCGGAGTAGGAGGAGTTAGGAACAGGAGGCAAACTGAAGCGCCCTGCAATCCTCGGTGGTGGAAGGACATGCGCCAAATTGCTATCCGCCTCAGGCCCATCCGCCACTGCATTTACCCAGTGTGCCGTTAGGGAGATATAACGCCCCTGACCGTGCTTACTGGTCCACGTATCCGTAGTTAGGTGGACCTTGGCACAGATGGCGTTGCGCAGTGCACACCTGATTTTTTCCCCCACTTGGTTGTGCAGGGAAGGGATGGCTTGCCTGGAAAAGTAGTGGCGGCTGGGCACGACGTACTGTGGGACAGCCACCGACATAAGGTTTTTAAAACTGTGCGTCTCCACCAGACGGAATGACAGCATTTCAAAGGCCAATAATTTTGAAATGCTGGCATTCAGGGCCAGGGATCGCGGGTGGGTAGGGGGGTACTTCCTCTTCCTCTCAAGTGTTTGGGAGATGGAAAGCTGAACGCTTCCACGGGACATTGTGGAGATGGTTGTTGGTGACCCAGGTGGTGGTGTTGCTGACAGATCGTCTGTTTGCGGGGTGGCAGGTGCCGGTATCACTACAGATGTGGCTGGAGCGGCCGAGACTGCAGCAGAAGAGGAAGCAGGATGAGCCAGAGACGTTTCTTGGTTTTGAAGGTGTGTACTCCACTGCAGCTCGTGCTTTGCACTTAGATGCCTGATCATGCAGGTTGTGCTCAGGTTGAGAAGGTTCATGCCTCGCTTCAAGCTCTGATTGCACAGGGTGCAAACCACTCGTGTCCTGTCATCAGCACATTTTCTAAAGAACTTCCACGCTAGAGAACTCCTTTGAGCTGACTTTGGTGCGCTCGTTCCCTTGCTGCGTTGGGCAGTAGCGGGCGTAGTGTCTAGGGCACGGCCGCTCCGCTTCTGCACCCTGCTCCCTCTTCTGCTGTGCTGGTGGCTCTGTGCGACCACCGCCTCTTCCTCCAAACTACTCAGTTCACCTGCATGACGTTCATTCCATGTGGGGTCGAGGACCTCATCGTCCTCCACATCATCTTCCACCCAGTCTTCACCCCTGCCCTCCTTGTCGGTCTCCACAATGCTGAACGCCGCAGCAGTTGGCACCTGCGTTTCGTCATCATCGGAGACGTGCTGCGATGATCCTTGCATGTACTCATCTTGAGAAATAAGTGGTTGGGCATCGCTGCACTCAATCTCTTCCACTTCTGGGGCAGGGCTAGGTGGATGGCCCTGGGAAACCCTGCTGACAGAGTCCTCAAAAAGAATAAGAGACTGCTGTATGGCTTGGGGCTCAGACTGCTGGCCTGATTTGCAAGGGGGTGAGGTGAAAGACGGTTGGACATTGGCTGCAGGTGCCAACTCTGACCTTTCTGCAGTAGACTGGGTGGGAGACAATGTGAAGGAACTGGAGGCACTGTCAGCAGCAAACCAATCTACTATCGCCTCAACTTGTTCTGGCCTCATCACTTCTAGGGGCGTTTGATGCCCTACCAAATACTGATGCAGGTTCTGTCGCCTACTCACACTTGAGGAAGGTGTTTCACTTGTGCGTGTAGCTGGCACAGATCGACCATGTCCTCTCCTTGCAACAGGAGCTCTACCAGCAGCACCACGACCCAGGCCACGGCCCTTATTTGACGGTCTCCTCATATTTCTGTAATTTAAGATCTTGCCCTAGAAAGGTTTTTATTGAATAGCGGAATAGAAAATATGATCCAAAAAAAGTGTATGTATATCACACGTACACAACCACACTAGGCCCCAATTACTATTGTTTGTACCCCTAAAAGGCTAGATGAGGAGTAGGGGGAGTATGGAACAGGCAGCACCCTCAAACCTTCAGAAGTATGAGATGAACCCCAACAACTTGGAAAGGTGGATCTCTCTCACACGTACCGACACAGACTATCCCGCAATTCAATTGATCCTCAAAGGTTTTTATTGAATAGCGGAATAGGAAATATGATCAAAAAAAGTGTATGTATCTCGCACGTACACAACCACACTAGGCCCCAATTACTATTGTTTGTACCCCTAAAAGGCTAGATGAGGAGTAGGGGGGGTATGGAACAGGCAGCACCCTCAAACCTTCAGAAGTATGAGATGAACCCCAACAACTTGGAAAGGTGGATCTCTCTCACACGTACCGACACAGACTATCCCGCAATTCAATTGATCCTCAAAGGTTTTTATTGAATAGCGGAATAGGAAATATGATCAAAAAAAGTGTATGTATCTCGCACGTACACAACCACACTAGGCCCCAATTACTATTGTTTGTACCCCTAAAAGGCTAGATGAGGAGTAGGGGGGGTATGGAACAGGCAGCACCCTCAAACCTTCAGAAGTATGAGATGAACCCCAACAACTTGGAAAGGTGGATCTCTCTCACACGTACCGACACAGACTATCCCGCAATTCAATTGATCCTCAAAGGTTTTTATTGAATAGCGGAATAGGAAATATGATCAAAAAAAGTGTATGTATCTCGCACGTACACAACCACACTAGGCCCCAATTACTATTGTTTGTACCCCTAAAAGGCTAGATGAGGAGTAGGGGGGGTATGGAACAGGCAGCACCCTCAAACCTTCAGAAGTATGAGATGAACCCCAACAACTTGGAAAGGTGGATCTCTCTCACACGTACCGACACAGACTATCCCGCAATTCAATTGATCCTCAAAGGTTTTTATTGAATAGCGGAATAGGAAATATGATCAAAAAAAGTGTATGTATCTCGCACGTACACAACCACACTAGGCCCCAATTACTATTGTTTGTACCCCTAAAAGGCTAGATGAGGAGTAGGGGGGGTATGGAACAGGCAGCACCCTCAAACCTTCAGAAGTATGAGATGAACCCCAACAACTTGGAAAGGTGGATCTCTCTCACACGTACCGACACAGACTATCCCGCAATTCAATTGATCCTCAAAGGTTTTTATTGAATAGCGGAATAGGAAATATGATCAAAAAAAGTGTATGTATCTCGCACGTACACAACCACACTAGGCCCCAATTACTATTGTTTGTACCCCTAAAAGGCTAGATGAGGAGTAGGGGGGGTATGGAACAGGCAGCACCCTCAAACCTTCAGAAGTATGAGATGAACCCCAACAACTTGGAAAGGTGGATCTCTCTCACACGTACCGACACAGACTATCCCGCAATTCAATTGATCCTCAAAGGTTTTTATTGAATAGCGGAATAGGAAATATGATCAAAAAAAGTGTATGTATCTCGCACGTACACAACCACACTAGGCCCCAAATCCTATTGTTTGTACCCCTAAAAGGCTAGATGAGGAGTAGGGGGGGTATGGAACAGGCAGCACCCTCAAACCTTCAGAAGTATGAGATGAACCCCAACAACTTGGAAAGGTGGATCTCTCTCACACGTACCAACACAGACTATCCCCCAATTTAACTGATCCCCAAAGGTTTTTGATTAAATAGCGGAATAGAAAATATGATCCCAAAAAAGTGTATGTATATCACACGTACACAACCACACTAGGCCCCAATTACTATTGTTTGTACCCCTAAAAGGCTAGGAGTAGGGGGAGTATGGAACAGGCAGCACCCTCAAACCTTCAGAAGTATGAGATGAACCTCAACAACTTGGAAAGGTGGATCTCTCTCACACGTACCAACACAGACTATCCCCCAATTTAACTGATCCCCAAAGGTTTTTGATTAAATAGCGGAATAGAAAATATGATCCCAAAAAAGTGTATGTATATCACACGTACACAACCACACTAGGCCCCAATTACTATTGTTTGTACCCCTAAAAGGCTAGGAGTAGGGGGAGTATGGAACAGGCAGCACCCTCAAACCTTCAGAAGTATGAGATGAACCCCAACAACTTGGAAAGGTGGATCTCTCTCACACGTACCAACACAGACTATCCCCCAATTTAACTGATCCCCAAAGGTTTTTGATTAAATAGCGGAATAGAAAATATGATCCCAAAAAAGTGTATGTATATCACACGTACACAACCACACTAGGCCCCAATTACTATTGTTTGTACCCCTAAAAGGCTAGGAGTAGGGGGAGTATGGAACAGGCAGCACCCTCAAACCTTCAGAAGTATGAGATGAACCCCAACAACTTGGAAAGGTGGATCTCTCTCACACGTACCAACACAGACTATCCCCCAATTTAACTGATCCCCAAAGGTTTTTGATTAAATAGCGGAATAGAAAATATGATCCCAAAAAAGTGTATGTATATCACACGTACACAACCACACTAGGCCCCAATTACTATTGTTTGTACCCCTAAAAGGATAGGAGTAGGGGGAGTATGGAACAGGCAGCACCCTCAAACCTTCAGAAGTATGAGATGAACCTCAACAACTTGGAAAGGTGGATCTCTCTCACACGTACCAACACAGACTATCCCCCAATTTAACTGATCCCCAAAGGTTTTTGATTAAATAGCGGAATAGAAAATATGATCCCAAAAAAGTGTATGTATATCACACGTACACAACCACACTAGGCCCCAATTACTATTGTTTGTACCCCTAAAAGGCTAGGAGTAGGGGGAGTATGGAACAGGCAGCACCCTCAAACCTTCAGAAGTATGAGATGAACCCCAACAACTTGGAAAGGTGGATCTCTCTCACACGTACCAACACAGACTATCCCCCAATTTAACTGATCCCCAAAGGTTTTTGATTAAATAGCGGAATAGAAAATATGATCCCAAAAAAGTGTATGTATATCACACGTACACAACCACACTAGGCCCCAATTACTATTGTTTGTACCCCTAAAAGGCTAGGAGTAGGGGGGGTATGGAACAGGCAGCACCCTCAAACCTTCAGAAGTATGAGATGAACCCCAACAACTTGGAAAGGTGGATCTCTCTCACACGTACCAACACAGACTATCCCCCAATTTAACTGATCCCCAAAGGTTTTTGATTAAATAGCGGAATAGAAAATATGATCCCAAAAAAGTGTATGTATATCACACGTACACAACCACACTAGGCCCCAATTACTATTGTTTGTACCCCTAAAAGGCTAGGAGTAGGGGGAGTATGGAACAGGCAGCACCCTCAAACCTTCAGAAGTATGAGATGAACCCCAACAACTTGGAAAGGTGGATCTCTCTCACACGTACCAACACAGACTATCCCCCAATTTAACTGATCCCCAAAGGTTTTTGATTAAATAGCGGAATAGAAAATATGATCCCAAAAAAGTGTATGTATATCACACGTACACAACCACACTAGGCCCCAATTACTATTGTTTGTACCCCTAAAAGGCTAGGAGTAGGGGGAGTATGGAACAGGCAGCACCCTCAAACCTTCAGAAGTATGAGATGAACCCCAACAACTTGGAAAGGTGGATCTCTCTCACACGTACCAACACAGACTATCCCCCAATTTAACTGATCCCCAAAGGTTTTTGATTAAATAGCGGAATAGAAAATATGATCCCAAAAAAGTGTATGTATATCACACGTACACAACCACACTAGGCCCCAATTACTATTGTTTGTACCCCTAAAAGGCTAGGAGTAGGGGGAGTATGGAACAGGCAGCACCCTCAAACCTTCAGAAGTATGAGATGAACCTCAACAACTTGGAAAGGTGGATCTCTCTCACACGTACCAACACAGACTATCCCCCAATTTAACTGATCCCCAAAGGTTTTTGATTAAATAGCGGAATAGAAAATATGATCCCAAAAAAGTGTATGTATATCACACGTACACAACCACACTAGGCCCCAATTACTATTGTTTGTACCCCTAAAAGGCTAGGAGTAGGGGGGGTATGGAACAGGCAGCACCCTCAAACCTTCAGAAGTATGAGATGAACCCCAACAACTTGGAAAGGTGGATCTCTCTCACACGTACCAACACAGACTATCCCCCAATTTAACTGATCCCCAAAGGTTTTTGATTAAATAGCGGAATAGAAAATATGATCCCAAAAAAGTGTATGTATATCACACGTACACAACCACACTAGGCCCCAATTACTATTGTTTGTACCCCTAAAAGGCTAGGAGTAGGGGGAGTATGGAACAGGCAGCACCCTCAAACCTTCAGAAGTATGAGATGAACCCCAACAACTTGGAAAGGTGGATCTCTCTCACACGTACCAACACAGACTATCCCCCAATTTAACTGATCCCCAAAGGTTTTTGATTAAATAGCGGAATAGAAAATATGATCCCAAAAAAGTGTATGTATATCACACGTACACAACCACACTAGGCCCCAATTACTATTGTTTGTACCCCTAAAAGGCTAGGAGTAGGGGGAGTATGGAACAGGCAGCACCCTCAAACCTTCAGAAGTATGAGATGAACCCCAACAACTTGGAAAGGTGGATCTCTCTCACACGTACCAACACAGACTATCCCCCAATTTAACTGATCCCCAAAGGTTTTTGATTAAATAGCGGAATAGAAAATATGATCCCAAAAAAGTGTATGTATATCACACGTACACAACCACACTAGGCCCCAATTACTATTGTTTGTACCCCTAAAAGGCTAGGAGTAGGGGGAGTATGGAACAGGCAGCACCCTCAAACCTTCAGAAGTATGAGATGAACCTCAACAACTTGGAAAGGTGGATCTCTCTCACACGTACCAACACAGACTATCCCCCAATTTAACTGATCCCCAAAGGTTTTTGATTAAATAGCGGAATAGAAAATATGATCCCAAAAAAGTGTATGTATATCACACGTACACAACCACACTAGGCCCCAATTACTATTGTTTGTACCCCTAAAAGGCTAGGAGTAGGGGGAGTATGGAACAGGCAGCACCCTCAAACCTTCAGAAGTATGAGATGAACCCCAACAACTTGGAAAGGTGGATCTCTCTCACACGTACCAACACAGACTATCCCCCAATTTAACTGATCCCCAAAGGTTTTTGATTAAATAGCGGAATAGAAAATATGATCCCAAAAAAGTGTATGTATATCACACGTACACAACCACACTAGGCCCCAATTACTATTGTTTGTACCCCTAAAAGGCTAGGAGTAAGGGGGGTATGGAACAGGCAGCACCCTCAAACCTTCAGAAGTATGAGATGAACCCCAACAACTTGGAAAGGTGGATCTCTCTCACACGTACCAACACAGACTATCCCCCAATTTAACTGATCCCCAAAGGTTTTTGATTAAATAGCGGAATAGAAAATATGATCCCAAAAAAGTGTATGTATATCACACGTACACAACCACACTAGGCCCCAATTACTATTGTTTGTACCCCTAAAAGGCTAGGAGTAGGGGGAGTATGGAACAGGCAGCACCCTCAAACCTTCAGAAGTATGAGATGAACCCCAACAACTTGGAAAGGTGGATCTCTCTCACACGTACCAACACAGACTATCCCCCAATTTAACTGATCCCCAAAGGTTTTTGATTAAATAGCGGAATAGAAAATATGATCCCAAAAAAGTGTATGTATATCACACGTACACAACCACACTAGGCCCCAATTACTATTGTTTGTACCCCTAAAAGGCTAGATGAGGAGTAGGGGGAGTATGGAACAGGCAGCACCCTCAAACCTTCAGTATGAGATTGTGTTCACTGTACCCCACAAAGATTGAGTTCACTGCACCCCACAATGATTGTGTTCACTGCACCCCACAAAGATTGTGTTCACTGCACCTCACAAAGATTGTGTTCACTGTACCCCCCAAAGATTGTGTTCACTGCACCCCACAAAGATTCTGTTCACTGTACCCCACAAAGATTGTGTTCACTGCACCCCAAAAAGATTGTGTTCACTGCACCCCAAAAAGGATGTTGTTCACTGCACCCCAAAAAGGATGTTGTTCACTCCACCCCAAAAAGATTGTGTTCACTGCACCCCACAAAGATTGTGTTCACTGCACCCCAAAAAGATTGTGTTCACTGCACCCCAAAAATGATTTTGTTCACTGCACCCCAAAAAGGATTTTGTTCACTGCACCCCAAAAAGGATGTTGTTCACTCCACCCCAAAAAGATTGTGTTCACTGCACCCCAAAAAGATTGTGTTCACTGCACCCCACAAAGGATTTTGTTCACTGCACCCCAAAAAGATTGTGTTCACTGCACCCCAAAAAGGATGTTGTTCACTGCACCCCAAAAAGGATTTTGTTCACTGCACCCCAAAAAGATTGTGTTCACTGCACCCCACAAAGGATTTTGTTCACTGCACCCCACAAAGATTGTGTTCACTGCACACCAAAAAGGATTGTGTTCACTGCACCCCAAAAAGATTTTGTTCACTGCACCCCAAAAAGATTGTGTTCACTGCAGCCCAAAAAGATTGTGTTCACTGCAGCCCAAAAAGATTGTGTTCACTGCAGCCCAAAAAGATTGTGTTCACTGCAGCCCAAAAAGATTGTGTTCACTGCAGCTCACACACAGAAAAATGGATGTGGATCACTGACACCTGCCTATCTCCAATCCCACACCACACAGCAATATCGATTGTAGTTTGTAGAACACAGTTTCCCTAAAATTCAGCAGACTCTGTCCCTAACAGGATTGAGAAGAGATCAGATCAGGATTGAGTGCAGACCCCACCCCCCACACAGCAATATCGATTGTAGTTTGTAGAAGACACTGACCCTATATAATTCAGCAGACTCTATCCCTAAAATGCCTACAACTCGCCCTGCCTAAACACTCCGACCTGTCCCTCAATTCTATCCGGACACAAATGGTTTTTTCCTGCCTATCTTTCCCTAATCAGCAGCCAGCACGTTGATGTGTGCTCTGTCCCTGAATCTAAGCAGCATAATGACGCCGCTGCGGCTGCCTCGAACTTATAAAGACTTGGTCACATGCTTCAGACGGCCAATCACAGCTACTGAGACATTTGCAGGCATGGCTGGGATGGCTTAAGGCACACCAGTTAAACGATTGTTGATTGGCTGTTGAAAGCCCGCCATGAAAAGAGCGCCAAAGCATGCAAAACCCGGAAATAAAACGACCGAACACGGATTTTTACCCGAACATACAGTAAAGTGTCCGTGTCCGTGTTCGGGTACAAAAAATCCAATTATTCGGTACGAACACGAATAATACAGTCCGTGTTCGCTCAACACTATTATTGGCCTAATGCTAACGGTTCATATAAATGTAGCTTAGGCTCACACATATGTTGTGTTTTTTGTTACTATAGTTTACTTGTGTTGGACTGCACACCTAAGAGGTCCCATGGGCCGGCAGGCTAATTTAGTTACCTTGATACCATTCTGCATGTTATATTTGGTTCAATAGGATAAGTAAATGTTTTTTAGCATACATAAGGAATATACTGAACAGTGTATGAACTTGTTATGCTAATTATGATAATCTGACCTGTACCAATATTTATTGAATTTGTAGTACTGTTTGTCATTTATATATTTTCATTTTTTTGTAGACTTGTTTTTAAAATCCTGTGGTTAGGCTCTTTCAATGTATTAAATATTGTTGGCCCTGAAGAAGCAGACGACCCGCAAAATGCATCAAACTTTTTAAAAGATTTAATACACCTACTGTCGTAATGTATTTTGCAGATAGCAACATGTGTTTTTATATTATATGAAATAAAAGAAAATGTTTTTAGTATAATTATCATTTCTATTTCTTTGTAAAGTTAAGTGACTATAGAAGTATATTTAAAATCCCAAACCCTATCCTCCTTTGCTTTCTAACTCTGAGCTGTGGTTGTCAGGGTCTGTGGGTGGGGGGGTCTTATCAGAATCTGGAAGCCCCCTTTAACGAAGGGGCCCTCAGATCCTGCCCCCCTATGTAAATAGGTATCGGGTACATAGTACGCGCCAAAAAATTGTCAAAAAATAATAGAAACACACAGTTTTTGACAAATCCTTTATTCAAAAATAAAAACAGTGTCCCTCAATCGTCGTCAATCATGCCGCCCACCGCACCGGAAAAGAAAAAAAAATCACTCTTGTCAACACAGAGGCACGATGCAGGCGCCTCTGTTTGGCAGTGCTTTTATAGTAACGCGGTGGAGCCACTTGTCTACGTCACCTGGTGGCCCCGCCCCTCTTCTGATGACATGGACCAATGACCCCAATGGGTCTGTGATGTCAGAAGGTGCGGTGCCACTAGGTGATGTAGACTGGTTGTCCTGCCCTTCCCTATAAAAGAACTGTCAAATGGAGGAGCCTGCAGTAGGCATAATGCCTCCATATCAGTGAGAGCAATTTTTTTCTCAGATCAGCAGGCAGTGTGATTGGTGACAGATCTACATCGGGGGTCACTGTTTTTTATTTTTTAATAAAGGATTTGTCAAAAACTGTCTTTGTGTTTTTATTATTTTTTTAAACTTTTTTGGGGAATGGGTACAGGTACTATGTACCCAATATCCATTCACATGGGAGGGGCGGGATCTGGGGGCCGCCTAGTTAAAGGGGGCTTCCAGATACTGATAAGCCCCCGTTCACATACCCAAACAACCACAGCAAAGGGTTGTTGGGAAGAGGCCCATGTTCCCATCAACATGGGAACAAGGTGCTTTAGGGTGCATAGGCAAAGCCCCCCTGCCCCAAAGCACCCACCTCTCTATGTTGAGGGCATGTGACTTGGTATGATTCTGAAGAGGGGGCACTCGCTCGTCCCTCCCTATCCTAACCTGCCAAGCTGCAAGCACAGGTAAGGGTCTAGTATGGACTTTAGGGGGGAGCCTACGCCATCTTTTTAAACATTTCTCTATTGCCGGGCAATAGCCGGCATTCTTTTCTTTACATTCATCTGTCAGTGGGTAAGCCAGCTGACAGACGATGACTCATGGTTGTTAAGGACATGGGTGCCCGGCTTTTACAGCCTGCTGCTTAACAACCAGCTATTTCTTTACACAGAATTAGAATTGGTCGATCGTTTTTCAACAGATCCGAATTCTAATCATTCTGAAAAGTTGGCATTCGTTAGAAAATTAATACATTAAATACATTTTAAAGAAAATGAAATGACATGTTGCAAAAAACAAATTTAAACAAATTTTGAAACCAAACGAAACTAATTCCATAACGAAATGTAATTAGTAACATAACGAATCTATACAAAACTAAACAAATGTTTCCATTCTAATCATGTCTATACAGCCCCCTTTAGCTCTGTAAGCTTTGAATAAAAAGTTCATTAAATACTTCAGATTACTTTTAGCAGCTTCACTGCTGAAGTATTTTTCCAATTACGCACCCAGACTGGGACTAAAGGGCACTATAAATCCTGTCTCAGCAATCTCCCCACAAATCCCTTTCTCCATCCTGTTTCACCCATTCACACATTTTTATTTTTATTTTACAAAAATCCTTAAAACCCCTATTTTACTTATCTGCCATCATGTGTTCAATAGCAACGTTTCTTTGGATGGTGGAGACCAGTGATTCAGCACTGCAGTCTGTGTCCTTAACCACTTCAGCCCATGCGATGCTGTACCCAAATGAAATTGATGTCCTTAATATCAAAATAGAAATAGCCTTCGTGGGTTTGATTACAGGAGGCCTCCAATCCTAAATAGATAAATAAAAGAACCAAGGAACCTGATCCCCAACCTCAGAGGGTAAGAGGATACTGGTAACTAGGAATAAAATTAGTGGATATGTTGAGGAGGACTCCTGATAGGTGAGCATGAGACAATTACTTCACATGTAGAAAAAACATCATTTATTAAATTTACAAGTTATAAACATAAAATGAACAGACATATAAAAAGGAAACAACATTTCCATGGTACATTCAGTGCAACAGTCCAGATAGGTCTCACATGTGCCCTGGGACAGGTAAGACGCGTTTCGCCCTTGGATGAGCTTTTTCAAAGACCATAGCCAGTCCCGGGTGGACTAATACAAAGAGACAGAAATGTAACATTAAGTTTACCATTATAACAACATCATATTATCTCAGTACTCAAGTACCTACTAATCATCACTTTTATTACATCAAGAGTACAATGTATGCTCACCACATGAATAGAGAAATTGAGGATAGTTGCTGGTGACCAGGGGGTTCCACATACAACCCGATGCACGGCTCCACACCCGCGTTCAAAAGAGGCAACAAACTGGGTATCTCCAGCCCCAAAAGGGGCAAGAAAATTTGTCCCAAAAGATGGGGTGTCGAGCCCCGCCCCTTAATCTGGAGGAGATCAAAGATTATGACCTCGGGGGGGGGGGGGGGAGGCCAGCCAATCAAAGGGTTACAATTATCCCCTGTAAAACAACGGGGTAGCTCAATGGGCTCTGAAAAACAAGAAATATAAATGCCATAATAGGTCTAATGTTGACCAAAGGTTCCCCTCCTCACCCTAATTCCACTCTGTCTGACCATGCAAGAAAAGTGAAACGATGGAAAGCAGTACCCCATATGTGATAAACAAGTGAGACACTAACAAGGCAAGCCATATACCTCAGAGCACGTCCAAACCATTGGATCCCAACTAGGGAGACAGGGTCCGTCTCTATCAGAGGTTTAAAAGGTTTAAATAATATGTATGTCTCACTCCTTCACTATAGAGCATACCGCAAGTGGCCAGAAAAGGAGAGAGGCCCGCCAGTGTAAATAGACAAAAAAGAGGGGGAATGGGAATACACCAGTACAAGTAAAGAGACCATCTCCATAGAGCAGCAGAAGGAGAGGAAGAAAGCAAGGCAGGCTTAACCATCCATCCAGTCACCAAGGAGAGAGAGGGCGGAGGCAACATGTAGATACAGCAATGAAGACCCAATAGACAGGCTGCAACCAAGCCAAAGTCCGATGCCCAAAGGGAGCCCTGAGTAGAGATGACCAAAGTCCCCACTTACCTATTAGCACGCACGGCCAGACCAAGACGCCCCCACCGCCGCATATTGATGTCCTTTTTTTCCCACAAACAGAGCTTTCTTTTGGTGGTATTTGATCACCTGTGCGATTTTTACTTTTTGCGCTATAAACAAAAAAGAGCGAACATTTTGAAAAAATTACAATATTTTTCACATTTTTTATATGAAATTCCCCCAAAAAATTTAAAAATCTACATTTTTTTAAATTTTAGGCCAATTTGTTTTCTGCTACATATTTTTGGTAAAAAAAAAAAATCGCAATAAGCGTATTTTGATTGGTTTACTAACTAAGGGAAAGATTTATGTCATTTTTATTGGTTTTTTTTAACGAGTAATGGCGGCGATTTGCAATTTTTTTTGCGGGACTGCGACATTGTGGCGGACAGATCGGACCCTTGACTGACATTTTTGCCACTTTTGGGGGTACCAGTGACATTACTACAGTAATCCGTGCTATACATATGCACTGTTACTGTAAAAATGACACTGGCAGGGAAGGGGTTAACTTTATTAGAGATGCAGTGGTTAAATGTGTCCCTAGGGGTATGCTTCTAACTGTAAAGGGGTGTGGCTTTTCATGTAACCATAGAGACATACGATCCTACATAGCAGGATCGTATGATCTCTGCTGTTACACCAGGAAGAATGACAGGCGGCTTTGTTTACATCAGCCGCCTGCCTTTCTCCCTCTCCACCGGGAGATCGCGAGTGACCAGCGGACATCGGACCTGCCGGTCACATGCGCGGGGATGCAGGGGAACGAGCAGGGGTGGGAGCACGCCTCCGACAGCGCGTGCTTGCCCCCTACAGGCTCCTGGGCTAGCGACGTAGTACTACGTCACTTTGCCCAGGAGGGGCTGACTGCTGCAGTAAATGTACTTGCGGCGGTGGCCAAGTGGTTAAGGATCCTGTCATTGGACAGTCAAAATGAAATGTCCACATTGCCTTAACAGCAAGTTGGGCACCAAAAGAAGGATCTTCCAGGCATGTCACATAACTATAAACTTAAGTAAGAGATTTTACATTAGTTTTTTAAATTGCTGTTATATCAATTAGTTAGGGGGGTGGAGGGTATTATTTGTGGAAGGGAGGAATCCCTGGCTGGAGCATGATTTTAGTCCCCGTTCACACTGGGGCGACCTGTGAGGCGACCTGGTCGCCTCACAGGTCGCCGTAGGTCGCCTTCCATAGGGAAGCTGCGGACCAATTCTAATAGGAGCTACACAAGTCGCTCCGACTTAGAAAAAGGGTCCTGAGCTTCTTTGGGGCGACCCGGAGCGACCGTCATAGACTTCAATGTTATGAAGTCCGTGCCGGCCGCTCCGAGGTCGCGGCGCGCTGCTTGCACCGCGATCTCGGAGGTCGCCCCTGGAAGTCGGATCGCCCCTGTGTGAACGGGGCCTTACAGTCTTTCAGAAATCACTTATAAGCCAAAATACTTACTGTGTATATGAGGCTTAAGAATCATTGACATGTTTTTATTAATACCCATAACTACTAAGGCAGTTTTAAATATATAAATACTGTGTAAGTACTAGAAATACTCTTGTATCAATGTTGTGTCTGTGAAAAAAAGTGATGTGTCTAGGCCTTTTGTTGGCAAAACAACTAAAATGAGATTGGAAATCCTGGTTTTTAATAATGTGGATTGGTTTCCATTTATTTTAATGTGAACTTGATAGACGGCTTTAGGTTTGGACAGCTGCTTATAAACATGGGGAAAGCATGAATGTACTGCCCCACTTTCATGCAATGTTTCTGTTTTGCCTTGACCTGCATTCATTTGTTATTGTTTTATAGTATGTTGACATCTAGTGGCAGTTCTGGGCCACTACAACTTGTTTACTAATGAAGGCCCTTTGAACCTCCTTTAGGGAAATGGAGCCTTGACTGCTGGAAGCATGGCATCACTGTGGGTGTGAACGTAAAAGAGAAGTTAAGTAGCTCCCTTGGGAGTGGCTACAAAGGCCTGAGGTGACTGGGTGGAGCCTGAACTCTAGGAAAAGGCTACGCTGGGGCACATTCAACTGCTCTGTTTACAAGATTCAGCTGTTACAAGAGTTGCCCACCCCCCTCCTGCCCGTTGTGATGTTTTGTCACAGTTTTATTGGCGGTTTTGACCTTGCCAGCAATTGATGTTGCTTTATGGGCTATGCTCTCAAGTTTAATTCTGGGGTCAGTCCAATGTCTGTCTGGCACTGATGGTAAGGACAGGCCTCTTAGACTATGTGAGTTTATGTTTATGGGTGCTCACAGTATAACCATGACTGGCACTGTTGTCTGGTAAATTTGGAAAGTTGTTACTTTTGAAAAGTTCAATAAAGCTGTGGCCTTGCCCTATTTACAACTTAACCACTTTACCACCTGAAGATTTTGCTGTCTTACGTCCAGGCCGTTTTTTGCGATTCGGCACTGTGCGACTTTAACTGACAATTGCGCGGTCATGCAACGCTGTACCCAAATGAAATTTACGTCCTTTTTTTCCCACAAACAGAGCTTTCTTTTGGTGGTATTTGATCACCTGTGCGATTTTCATTTTTTGCGATATTAATTAAAAATGCGACAATTTTGAAAAAATAACAATATTTTTCTACTTTGACAGTTAAAAAATATCCAATATGTTCAATTTTTGTCATATATTTAGGCCAAAATGTATTTAGCTACATGTCTTTGACAAAAAAAATTCTCAATGAGCGTATTTTTAACCGCTTTATGACCGGAAGGTTTTACCCCATTCCTGACCAGGCCATATTTTGCGATTCGGCACTGCGTTACTTTAACAGACAATTGCGCGGTCGTGCGATGCTGTACCCAAATTAAATTGCGTTATAAACAAAAAAGAGCGACAATTTTGAAAAAAATAACAATATTTTTCACATTTTTTTATATGAAATCCCCCCCCCCCCCCCCAAAAAAAAATGTAAAAATCAAAATTTTTTATCATTTTAGGCCAATTTGTTTTCTGCTACATATTTTTGGTATAAAAATATTGCAATAAGCATATTTTGATTGGTTTGAGCAAAAGTTATTGAGTTTACTAACTAAGGGAAAGATTTCTGTCATTTTTGGTGTTTTTTTTTTTAACGAGTAATGGCGGCGATCTACGATTTTTTTTGCGGGACTGCGACATTGCGGCGGACAGATGGGACCCTTGACTGAAATTGTTGACACTTTTGGGGGTACCAGTGACATTACTACAGTAATCAGTGCTATACATATGCACTGTTACTGTAAAAATGACACTGGCAAGGAAGGGGTTAATTTTTATTGGAGAGGGAGGGGTTAATGTATGCCTGGAGCTTACTAACGTGTGTGGGGGGAGGTGACTGAGTGACACAGGGACAGATCGCAGGTTCAGCTTTGCTCAACCCTGCAATCTGACCCTGCCTGTCACTTAGGAGATCCGCCCGCTTTGTTTACACAAGCGGGCAGCTTTCCACACTAGATCCCCGACGATCGGGGAAGAGCAGCGGTGATCACCGCCGCTCCTCCCCTGGCCCGACTCCCGCTGTAACAGAATACACCGGGAGCGAGCCTCCGTTGGCGTGCGCACGCCGCCGAGAGAGGGGAATGTCTGGTGACATAGGTCTACGCCGCCAGACAATAACGAGCCACTTTGCCGCAGTACAGTCAATGTGACTGGTCGGCAAGTGGTTAATCAGCTTCTGTGTCCTTTTGGGGGGTATTGGATTATTAGTTGCTCATAAATGAGCCTATGCTTCTCAGCAGCCATGTTATTTTGGTATCGTTCTCTGTCCTCCTCTCCTGTTTAGTGCAAGTTTTTTTAGTCCTATTTAGACACTGCCCATTTCTTCCATGATCCTACAGTCAGTGTTAGAGTATCACAGAGACAGGGCTTAGGAAAGTCACTGTCTTCTTACATTTCAAAAAATGGAAAAACACCCTCTGTACTGCAATTTGCTGAAGTAAAATTGGAATGGATTCAACTTCAGTTTCTTATCAAAGAGTTATGCTGTGCATTGATGATGCCAAGTCAGCATGTGATTATACTGTCTGTACACACTGGGTCTTAGAAGCTATTTCAATGCAAACAAACATTTGAAACAAAAAAGTATTGTTTAACCAAAAAAAGGGGGCATTTCAACAATTTACATGTATAAATCTCTACACAGTGAGGGGTTCAGAACTCGAACTCTTGAGTAGATAACCATTCTAAATTTGATTTTGATCTCATAATTAAGACATATAGGTTGCAATCATATTTCACCTCTTCAGCTGTCTATACACAGACCTCCACACGTTGCCTGGGCTAAGTGTGACAAAACAGTATCCTAATCTAAGCAGACAAAATGTTCTCTGTAGAATGATGAACGTGTTTTTAATTCAGCTCCCAATGAAAGGCTCTGCCGCTTGAAAAGCACAACAAACTGTGGCTAGCTGATAGTGACAGACTTTATGTTCTTAATAAAAGCTATTGTTTGCTGGGTTTTCCTTGGTATACAGATAAGTCACCTTGAAACCCTTTCAGACTGTGTAAAGAAATCATTATGTTCCCTTAGAGTGTCCTTAAACATGTTCTTTATTTAGGCCATTCAGTAATCAAACAAACAGATCAAAGTAATACAATGCTTTTTGTCCTGATTATTTTTTTAAAGGTAAGCTACACAATGACAGACAACAACATTAGACAATGTAAATAATTAATACATTGATTTCCTATAAAACACATGTAAGTGCATTAGCTAAAGGGTATTTTACTGTTCACTTTAATTTAGGTGACTGCATGTCTGAACAGCTGATGGTAGGGAAACCATTATTTGCCATGTAAGACAGCAATGCAACTAAACATTAATTTAAAGATTATATATGACTGACTATCAGGTATACATATTTTAATATTTTATACAAATTTGAGGCAGCCATATTTATGCATACCATACACAGCCTCTGCTTTCTGTTTTTAGTTGTACTGGCTGTGCTTTTCTGCTTCATCTTGCTAATGTCTTCATTTTACACAACCAAGAAAATATTAAAATGAAAGTATAAATACAAAAGTCACAACATAATTACTATAAGGCAAACTCTTCAAAGGTACAACAATACACCACCAAGGATAAAGCACCTACAAAGGCTGCCAAACACAGAAATAATTTATTGGACATGTATAATAAAAAAATACAGCACAGAGACCAAGCCATCTAATGAAACACTCTCCCCCCCCCATCCCCAACCCCCCATCCAAACCCCAAACCCCCCCATCCAATGCCCCAACCCTCACACCCTAGGTCTCACCGCACTCCCTGTTCCCACATAGGGATGATCAAACTTTTGAAAAGTTTGGTTCGACCAGAACACCCGAACTTCCCGAAAGTTCGGCCTGGATTTCAGAACCCCATTGAAATCAATGGGACCCGAAATTCAGTAATCAAAAAACACCATTTTGAAGCCCTAAAACCCAATAAATGCCCCTAAAAAGTGCCTAGGGTTCTGGGTCATGCCCCAGGGACTATTAATCACACAAAAAAGTTCTTAAAAATTGTCGTTTTTGATAGAGAGCCAATTATTGAAAAAATTATTGAAAAGAAAAAAAATTAGATTTCTTTGGATTTTGTGTCTGGGGGGGGGGGGGGGTCTAAAAAGTGTACCTGTGAAGTTTCAGCTCTGTAGCATGTCCAGAACCAGAAAAAAAAGATTGTTTGTATTAGAATTGCAGTAGAGCAGGATAGTGGCTCCGCTATTTTCACACCCGGCCATTTTTGTTGCAGGCGTTTATTGGGCTTTTTTGTGGACGTCTTTGGAGGCAGGCATGACATCTGAACTTCTGTGTAGGGGTATATATACACACACACATGTATGTATATATACACATACACATATATACACATATATCAGTCGTATACTGCACAAATCTGGCCTTTATGAAAGAGTGGCAAGAAGAAAGCCATTTCTTAACCACTTAAGCCCCGGAAGATTTTACCCCCTTCCTGACCAGGGCCTATTTTGCGATTCGGCACTGCGCGACTTTAACGGACAATTGCGCGGTCGTGCGACACTGTATCCAAATGAATTTGATGTCCTTCTTTTCCCACAAACAGAGCTTTCTTTTGGTGGTATTTGATCATCTGTGCGATTTTTTGATCATGCGCTATAAACAAAAAAATAGCAACAATTTTGCAAAAATAACAATATTTTTCACATTTTTTTATATGAAACCCCCCCCCCCCCAAAAAAAAAATGTAAAAATCTAAATTTTTTAACATTTTAGGCCAATTTGTTTTCTGCTACATATGTTTGGTAAAAAAAATCGCAAAAAGCATATTTTGATTGGTTTGCGCAAAAGTTATTGCGTTTACTAAGGGAAAGATTTTTGTCATTTTATTGTTTTTTTGTAATGGCGGCGATCTGCGTTTTTTTTTGCGGGACTGCGACATTTCGGCGGACAGATCGGACCCTTGACTGACATTTTTTACACTTTTGGGGTTACCAGTGACATTACTACAGTAATCAGTGCTATACATATGCACTGTTACTGTAAAAATTACACTGGCAGGGAAGGGGTTAACTTTATTGGAGAGGGAGGGGTTAAGTGTGTCCCTAGGGGCGTGATTCTAACTGTGATTGGATGTGGCTGTGTGTGAAACAGCAGAGATCAACTGTCCTACATAGGAGGACCATATGATCTGTGCTGTTACACAGGGGGGAATGACAGGCGGCTGTGTTTACATTAGCCACCTGCCTTTCTCCTGGTGTAACCGACGATCGCGAGTGACCGGCAGACATCAGGTCCGCCGGTCACTCGCGCGGGGGGGGGGGTCCGTGAGCGAGCGGGAGCATGCCTCCGGCGGCGCACGCTCGCTCCCTAGAGCATCACAGGCAAGCGACGTAGTACTACGTCGCTTTGCCTGTGAGGGACTGACCCGCCGCAGTAAATAGTCATGCGGCGGTCAGCAAGTGGTTAAAGATATCCATAAAAAGTGTAGTTTAAAGTTTGCCACAAGCCACCTGGGAGACACACCAAACATGTGGAAGAAGGTGCTCTGGTCAGATGTAACCAAAATCAAACTTTTTGGTAACAATGCAAAACGTTATGTTTTGCGTAAAAGCAACACAGCTCATCACCCTGAACACACCATCCCCACTGTCAAACATGGTGGGCCTGCTTTTCTTCAGCAGGGACAGGGAAGATGGTTAAAATTGATGGGAAGATGGATGGAGCCAAATACAGGACCATTCTGGAAGAAAACCTGATGGAGTCTGCAAAAGACCTGAGACTGGGACAGAGATTTGTCTTCCCACAAGACAATGATCCAAAACATAAAGCAAAATCTACAATGGAATGGTTCACAAATAAATATATCCAGGTGTTAGAATGGCCAAGTCAAAGTCCAGACCTGAATCCAATCGAGAATCTGTGGAAAGAACTGAAAACTGCTGTTCACAAACGCTCTCCATCCAACCTCACCGAGCTCGAGCTGTTTTGCAAGGAGGAATGGGCAAAAATTTCAGTCTCTCGATGTGCAAAACTGATAGAGACATACCCCAAGCGACTTACAGCTGTAATCGCAGCAAAAGGTGGCACTACAAAGTATTAACTTAAGGGGGATGAATAATTTTGCACGCCCAATTTTTCAGTTTTTTATTTGTTAAAAAAGTTTGAAATATCCAATAAATTTCGTTCCACTTCATGATTGTGTCCCACTTGTTGTTGATTCTTCGCAAAAAATTACAGTTTTATATCTTTATGTTTGAAGCCTAAAATGTGGCAAAAGGTCGCAAAGTTCAAGGGGGCTGAATACTTTCGCAAGGCACTGTATATCAATGTTCTTATCCTAATTTAGAATGGCCCAGTAAAGTCCGTACAGGACCTTGTCACTCTCTGTAACTTCATTACATTTGGATTTTCCTTAACCTCAGTAATAAACACCACCTCTTTTTGGAGCTTAGCCATTGTGATTCCACCATCACGTCTAGGAGTTACACAAAACCCATGGCTTGGAACTTTATTTATTTATTTTTTTTACATTTCACAAGTTGCCACCACCCGAAATGGCTATAAAAGTCCCAAAAAGTAAATTCTGTTGCTTATGGCATAATTGTACCAGGTTGGAAGATTACAAAATACAGTGTTGCCCTAAAGCAAATTTTCTTGGATAAGGGATAAAGGATATCCCTTTGATATCATCAAACAGGCATATTTTACATACCATACCAATGACATCCCTACCCCTAAACCACAGAACAAGGGAGAGAAGGGTGTCAGATTTATGACGTACTATCACACCAAACACCATAAAATGGACGTTTTTAAAATACATTGGTCCATTTTAAAACAGGACCCCCATCTTCAACAATCCATTTCTGCAATTCCTCAATTTGGTTATAGGAAAGCTCAGAATATAAAGGGTAAGATTGCCCCTAGCAAAATTAAATTGACTAAACCGTCTGTAAAAAGAGGACAGCTCTCATTCCGCTTATTAATTTATTGCTTTATTGTAAAAAACCCTTATGTCTCACTTGTGCCCACGTACAACATGGGCAAAAATCATTTACCGCCCATGAAAGAACATTGCACTTCACTAATTTTCATAACTGCTTCTCTATGTTTGTAATTTATTGCCTCTCCTGCCCATGTGGAATATTCTACGTTGGCCGTACATCAAAACCCAATGGACAAGATTTGGACAGCATCGCACATTCGTAGAGAAGGGTAACCCCTAGCACAGTGTGCCCTGCCATTTCTTGGAATATCATAGTAAATCTTCCAAAGATTTAAACGTGTGGATCTTGGAATTCATACCAGACACTTAGGGCCTAATTCACTAAGAAGAAGAAGAAGAAATTATCGCTCTCCATTTAATTACTCCCATGTAGAGTAATTAGGACCTCAACTATGTGAACATGCGAACAAAGAAAGTCTGTAGAAGGGCGCTCAGATGTAAAAGTAAATTCCTAATCTGCATAGTCGGAGTCACAGTTTCATAACTGGCAATTGTTTTTATTAAAATTATTGCATATAGTTTGTTTTCTTCTTTTGCTAACAAATGCTCTTCTGAATGATTAGTACAGAATAATTTAACTCAGCACATTGTAGTGGTCTGTGCTCATGGACAAAGACTAAGACTAAGACGTTCCCCCGTCGAGCGTACAGTCAATAGGTTGTTAAGGCAACCCTGCTGAGAGATTAACTTAAAAAAAGAATTGTTTAAGAAAAAATAAAAATGTAAATTAAAGAAAATTAGGGTAAAAACAACAACAGCTTGGGGGGCCCTTTTTGTCTGGTGTGGCGTTTAAGGGGAACGCATGCCAAACTTTAAAAAAAAAAAGGTGCGGGTTCCCCCCTCAAAATCTATGCCAAACCCTTATACAAGCATGCAGCCTGGCAGGCCAGGAAGGGGGGGTGAGCGAGTGCCCCCCTTCTGAACCATACCACGCTGCTTGCCCTCAACATGGGGAGAGTGCTTTGGGGTGCCCCAGAAAGCACCTTTCCCCAGGTTTATGGGGATATAGGCCTCTTCCCGACAACCCTGGGCTGTAGTTGTTGGGGTCTGCTGGTGGGGGGCTTATTGGAATCTGTAAACCCCTTTAACAAGGACTTCCAGATTCCAATAAGCCCCCCACCAGCAGACCCCAATAACCAAAGCCCAGGGTTGTCGGGAAGAGGCCCATCCTAGTCAGTATAGTGTATTGTGTCAGTATAGTGTTAATGTAGTGAAGTGTATAACACCGCATTACAGTAACATTAGGTGCTGTATACAGTGCTGTATGATTTTTTGATTTTTGCAATGCTGGTTTTCCTTTTTTCTTTTTCTTTATCGTTCCTACATTTCTGTCAGAGGCATGCCTCTATTTCTAAAGTGCATCAGACTCCACTTTTCATTCAATAAAGTGCATCCAATCGCACATTTCCCAAATTCCATAAAATGTGGGTAATAAGCCCCCCCCCCCCCCCATCATGTCTTGAAGGCCAGTAAAGTGAGGCAGACTTTCCATGGCACTTTGAGGTGTCAGCAGCGTCTGTGTCCACAGGCAAAGGCGGACATGATCCATCTTCAGGCGGGGCACATTTGATTTTTAAAGATGTTGTCAAGAAAGAGGGAAAAAAATGTCAACACAGGATGACACTGTGGACACTTCAAAATAGCATGTGCCACGTCCTAATCAAAATATGTATGGGGAGAATAGAGACAAATGGACTTTATTGGCACCAACACTCGGACACTAATGTCATAAAATTGAATATTTTATTATGAAATAGTTAAAAAAACATATATATACAATTTGTGTGTCACCACAAGTGAAAGACATAAAGACATAACAAAAATCAAATATTACAACATGCAATTTAAAAGGCACATATATTCTAAATTGCTGAAGCCTCTATCACCGCCTTATGGACAGATATTACCATACTTTAACTTGTATAGATCAAACTTGTATCTAAACTCCTGAAGAAGCGCCAATAGCGCGAAACATGTAGAGTTTGTCCGTGACTGGAATACAGTATTCAATACCGAGCCTCCTCATTCTCACCGCCGATGGATCCGCCTAAAGAGCTTTAATTTACTACATTGGAAATAGTCAGAGGGCCATTATAGCATCTTTGATCTATACAAGTTAAAGTATGGTAATATCTGTCCATAAGGCAGTGATAGAGGCTTCGGCAATTTAGAATATATGTGCCTTTTAAATTGCATGTTGTAATATTTGATTTTTGTTATGTCTTTATGTCTTTCACTTGTGGTGACACACAAATTGTATATATGTTTTTTTAACTATTTCATAATAAAATATTCCATTTTATGACATTAGTGTCCAAGTGTTGGTGCCAATAAAGTCAATTTGTCTCTATTCTCCCCATACATATTTTTAATGATGTTGCCCATGCTATCCAGCCACAGCATGCACAGGAGGTGGTGGACTGGCTTACTAAACCATCCTTTTCTTCATTCTCTATGACCCAGGCAGATACTATTGCGCTGTCCATCACAGCTGCGAGAGTGGCTTATTTTGCCTCCTTGCCCACAGCTACTCCTGCCATAGCCCCATCATCATGCATAAAGGAGTCAGCTGAATTATTTGAACACAGCGTCAACTACTTGCTTATTGAGGATACACAGGCATTACTTGATTTTGATGTTTCTGAGGTAGAGGAAGGGAGGAACATGAGCCTACAGAGAGGGGAGAACACTGATAAACAACAAATTGGCAGTCATTTTCCCCAGCCACAGTGTATTGCCAAGTTGGCTCCAGTGATGAGGGGATGATGATGAGGGTACCGATGCAACTTGGGTGCCAAATAGAGCTGAGGAGGAAAGTGAGGGGGAAAAACAACCTCAACAAGGCAGGATATCCTCCAGAGGCAGCCATCAGGGAAGAGTAGAGAGCAGCCACCCTATTCCATCAGATTGTGAAGCTGTTATCACTCAGCCCACTTCCCAAAGCTCAGCTGTGTGGGCCTTTTTTAGCACATGTGCAGCCGATCGCACTGTTGCAATTTGCAATCTCTGCCACAAGCAGATTAGGCGTGGTAAAAACACCAGCAGTTTGGGTACCACATACTTGACAAGGCATTTAGAGAAGAAGTGCAGCCAGTGCCCTGATTGTCAGCGCAGATGTCCCCACTGGGGAATGCTGCTTACCAGCTCTCCTCATGCGCTGTAAGCGAGAGGGGAGAAATGCCAATAACCGGTATTTCCTGTTTACACTGTGATCAGTTGTGACTGGACACAGCTGAGCACATGGTAAAAAGCCTACGTCATAGGCTCTTTACCGTGATCACTGATGCGCTCTGTCTGATGGACACAGCGCACTTTGTATGCACAGAGCTGAAGAATATATTTAACCACTTTAACACTAGCCACTGTGCTGCTACTGCGGCACAGTGGCTCGTTATCGTCTAGCGAGGTAGACCTACGTAGCTAGACTCCTCCCCCTGTAGGCGGCGCTCCCGCTGCTCTGCCCCGATCGTCGGGGAATCCAGTTTGTGTAAAGAGAGCGGGCGGATCTCCTAAGTGACAGGGAGTGACAGATCGGAGTGTTCAGCATAGCTGAACATCCCATCTGTCCCTGGCTCACTCAGTCACCTCCCCCCCCACACGTTAGTAAGCACCAGGCATACATTAACCCCTCCCTCTCCAATAAAATTAACCCCTTCCCTGCCAGTGTCATTTTTACAGTAACAGTGCATATTTATAGCACTGATTACTGCAGTAATGTCACTGGTACCCCCAAAAGTGTCAAAAATGTCAGTCAAGGGTCCGATCTGTCCGCCGCAATGTCGCAGTCCTGCAAAAAAATCGCAGATCACCGCCATTACTCGTTAAAAAAAAAACCACCAAAAATGACATAAATTTTTCCCTTAGTTAGTAAACGCAATAACTTTTGCGCAAACCAATCAAAATACGCTTATTGTGATTTTTTTTTACCAAACATGGGTAGCAGAAAACAAATTGGCCAAAAATTTTTAAAAAAATTGGTTTTTACATCTTTTTTGGGGGGAATTTCATATAAAAAAATGTTAAAAATATGGTTATTTTTTCAAAATAAACGCTCTTTTTTTGTTTATAGCGCAAAAAGTAAAAATCGCACAGGTGATCAAACACCACCAAAAGAAAGCTCTGTTTGTGGGAAAAAAAGGAAGTAAATTTCGTTTGGGTACGGCGTCGCATGACTGCGCAATTGTCAGTTAAAGTCGCACAGCGCCGAATCGCAAAAAGTGGCCCAGACGTAAGACAGCAAAATGCTCTAGTGGTAAAGTGGTTAATATATTCGCCTGCTCTTTGTCCCCAGTCACCCACTCTAGATTATTTTGTAAAGGGCCTAAATGCTCAGACCTGACCTTTACACTATTAATTTATTTGAAGAATTTATTTGAGTTTGTCTTACTTTCTTTTCTATTATGTTCTTTGTAACATTTATTGATGATAGTGTTGCTTCATTTTTTATATTCTTTAAAAGCTCTTTTCTTATAATTTATAGCTTTTTTTAACTTTGTCTGTGAGCCACATAGGTTTTATTTTTAGCATATTAAACGTGTTGTCCATGGGAATATATTTTGCAATGTGTCTACATACAGTCGTTTTGAAGAATTCCCATATCTGTTCATGGATGCCAATATTCCCTCCCAGTCTAAGACTTGGAGAGAAGCCCTCAGTCTTGGAAAACTTGCTAGTTAGGTGATTTTATCATTCCAGTATGTGCTGATGGCATCACAGGCTCCTGGGCAAAGTACTGCACTAGGCCCCTACAGGCCTGCCCCAATTTACGTACCTACTCTAAAGAATTGAAGTATAATGATGGGTTTATTAGATTTGTTATTAGATTATTTGTTTATTGTATATGATAGGTCTGTGCTGCAAATTCCCTGCAACCATGGGCAATGCATGTGGTTGTGGTAAGGGGATGCAGCATTTAGTTAGTTAACACAGGCAGTGAGGAGGTGACATTGCTTCCTCGCTGCCTGACAAATTACTCTGAAAAGAGATCCATGTGTGTGTTTTTAGGATGAGTGGCAGCCTTTTTCAAGCTGTATTTACACATAACGCAGAGCTGTCAGAACAATTCATCGCTCTGGCAGCTCTATGTTGCTGGCTGTGGTGGGGGCAGTGTGGTGTGTGATTCACATGGCAGTGCATCACATGGCTCCCTTTTTTTTGTAAAAAAACATACACTTCATTCATGGCAATGTACAGCAGTGAGACGTGCTGCATTGCTGTGCATTGTCGTGTATTTTGGCATGGTAGGCTGTGATAAAATGCAGCCATATGCTATGCCTAAGTGTCTTTGAGGTGACATATGCTTTATAATGCAAAAAACATCTGTCACCATATAAAAATTAGGCTAAATTCACTCCGGCTATTAGGGCCGGTGCGAGTTGTAGCAGGAATTTCCTCCTTCCTCTCTCATCGGCTGTCAGCAGGTAGGTAAAGCCGCCGACGCTGTTCACTATAATGACAGGTCCCCGGTGGCAGCACCTGTTTGCGGCTCTCTTCATGGCCAGCAATTACCTGCAGTGACCACTGTTGGACGCAGGCAAAGTGCGTGCAGCAGCAATCACCACAATTAAGCACTGGTTGAGCAGAATAGGTGTGACTGCCAGCGACCTGTCATTATATTAAACCGGCCAGGGGCTGCACCTATCCCCTGACAGTTTCAGGAGGAATTGCAACTACAATGTGCACCAGCCCTAATCGCCAGTGTGAATCTAGCCTTAGCCCTCAATTATAGCAGCAGAGGGGGGTCCATCTGCAATTTTCAGGACGGGGGGGGGGATTAGACACACAATTATCCATCCAGAATTCACCACTATGCGCCTGCTGTAGTGTGTGTGTGTGTGTCTACAATTTGTCCTGCACACCTGCATATACACACAGAAAATACTTTCACAGTGCTGTGTGTGCTCATCAGGGGTGTAGTATGGGCGGGGCTGCCAGGCCAGGCACAGCAGGGATAGGCTGGATCATGAGGAGGTGGAGCAGAATCAATGGCCTGTTGAACATACTTTGCTTTGTTAAAATAATAATCCTCAGTTACCGCCCAAACTGTGTGACTATCTCCGCGCTTTAGGATGCACCAGCACCTGCTGGAAATAAACTGATAACCCTGAAGCTGCTACTTGAACAAATATAAATATTTGGTAACAATGTTAATGGAATGATAGTAGCGCTGAAACACTATATAAGAGTTCCTAACATAGACAGTGGATGTCCACTAAATAAACAGTGTGGTAAAAACTTAGTCCTCACAGTCTTTAATTGACTAATACCATAAGTCTATTAACGGGTGAATATAAACATCAATCCTCCTTCCAGATCTTCAATAAACATGAAAGTCCAATGTTATTGACGGTAGTTGTTGGGTAAGTATTGCAAACCTCCGTGTAATCTGGTCGGGTCACCACAAATCCACCACCAAGTGCAGGGGGACAATAAGAAATGGCCACTCACCGGATAGATATGCTCACCTACTCTCATAAGTGAGCACCACTCGCATAATGATCACAAATCCACATGTCACCATAGGATAGGTTGAATCAAGCAAGAGATGGTTCCCAATCCAGTATAGTGTCCCTTTTTCTGCCAATGTCTCAGAGCTCCACTCCGGCTTTGTGTCTCCCCCGGTACACAGGCCTGGGCTCCTTTCCTCGCTCCTGTCAGGAGAAAAGTGGGCAGGGACCGACGAGAAGAGCGAGGAAAGGAGCCCAGGCCTGTGTACCGGGGGAGACACAAAGCCGGAGTGGAGCTCTGAGACATTGGCAGAAAAAGGGACACTATACTGGATTGGGAACCATCTCTTGCTTGATTCAACCTATCCTATGGTGACATGTGGATTTGTGATCATTATGCGAGTGGTGCTCACTTATGAGAGTAGGTGAGCATATCTATCCGGTGAGTGGCCATTTCTTATTGTCCCCCTGCACTTGGTGGTGGATTTGTGGTGACCCGACCAGATTACACGGAGGTTTGCAATACTTACCCAACAACTACCGTCAATAACATTGGACTTTCATGTTTATTGAAGATCTGGAAGGAGGATTGATGTTTATATTCACCCGTTAATAGACTTATGGTATTAGTCAATTAAAGACTGTGAGGACTAAGTTTTTACCACACTGTTTATTTAGTGGACATCCACTGTCTATGTTAGGAACTCTTATATAGTGTTTCAGCGCTACTATCATTCCATTAACATACTTTGCTTTGTGTGCTTTTATGGAACTACAATAACATTTTTTGGAGTGCTTCAAACCTTAAGTGCAGTCATTCACTTTCTTTATATCATGTGCTTCCTGGCCATGAACCGGACCAGCAGCTTGTGCTGTGCACTGGAGTAGTTGGTACTTTCATACCATACATTATCTTACCTGGAGAAATATTTTTTGTTTGCATTTAGCTTGTTCGCACTTTGTTTACATAGCCAAATGAATGAGGCCAGATGATGTCACTAGTTGCTAAGGATATGTCGGGTGTTGGCACCAGCCACTTACTTAACAACCTCCACAGCAGAAGATGGAAATGTCATATATGAGTGTTGGAGAAAAACTCACTACCATGTATGATGTTTGGCTCCTGCTGGACAGGCTGGATTCAGATAAATGCCCTAGCAAGCAAGTTTCAGTCTGAACTTGTGTTCCTTGAACCAGGAGCCCATCCCTTTTAAAGGACACTGTTTGGCTCCCTCTTTATTTATTTTTTTCAACAGTATAAATGTATTGAGCAAAATGTAGTAGTTTACAACAGTGCATAAATAATAACAATATAACAAAGGCATACATGTCATTGAAACTGTGCGTACAAGAAGTGTGAAGTAAACTTGCACAGAGGGCCTTATTCCCCTTTTCAGTGCCCTTAATGATTAGGGCCAACATGTTCTCAACAAATATTGTATTTACTTAAACATAAAAACTTCAAAGTACATCTTAGTGTGTTAGAGTAGTTATCGTCTACAGCTACGAACGTTAACTGTCCAGGAGAGGGAGAGAGGAAGAAGAGGAGAAGAAAAAGAGAAAAAAGGTGAAGAGGGATTAAAACAGCTGTCAGTAGCAATGAGTGTGTTTAGCTAGACTTCACCAAAGTATCATTGTCTGATGGATATTTAAACATTACCCAGGCATTCCATGTTCTATTGAATTTTGTGGCAGAGTCGTGAGTGTTGGAATCTTGAGATGTTGCTCTAAGTTCTTCCATACTATGCAGGTCCGATACAGAATTGAGCCATTCCTCAACTGTAGGGACCTTAGTGTTTTTACAATATCGTAGTATTAGAATCTTTGGTGATGTGAGCAGGTGTCTGGTGAAGGAGATTTTGTACTTCTTCATTGAACATCCCGAAATGTATAACATGTATAACAAGCAACAGGCAATCATTAGAGGTATGGTGGTATCAGTGATGAGCTTAATGATCATGCAGACTTGCTGCTAGTAAGGTTGAATCAAAGGACAGTCCCAACAAATGTGTATCAGTGTACCCAACTCTTGGTTGCAGCGCCAACACATATCTGAAGGGGAACCATTTATGCACTTTATCTGGTGTATTGTACCAGTGAGTCAGAAGCTTGTAGGAAAATTCCTGAAATTGTCTGCTGATGGAGCACTTATGTGCAAAGCCTGCGTCCATTGATCTTCAGTGAACGTAGTATTAAGTTCCTTCTCACCTTATGTCTAACCGGTGCACGTATATCTGCTGCCTGCAACCATGAATAGGCTAGAGACACCATCATATCAGGCCCAGAGGTCTGCAAGCACATGGATTCAAGAGGAGTCAAGGGTCTGCAAAAAACCTTGGCCTTTCCAGTGTTAAAATGTAGCTGTGAATCTGTCGATATGTCCAGCTGGAGAGAGAAGAGGAACCCCAAAGCAGTTGTAAGTCCGAGTACGGTAGTAATTTATCCCCTTTCAAACAATGGGAGAATAGCAAGGGTTTACCATTGGGCAAGGATGGTTGAAACGTTTCCCTCATACCCGGCAAAAAGTCTGGGTTCAGATGTAGCGGGGTCAGTGGTCCAGGTGAAGTAGTCAAGTCAGTTGCCTTAAGTATTTTTTTAAAACAGTCAAGGTCGCACCAATAAGTGGGTGCTTTTTCAAGTCGCTGGGGCATGACACCCACGGTATCCAAGGAGCAAATGTCACAGGAACCAAGCTTACCTCATTCTCCAGGCCCACCAATCCTTACAATCTGTGTTACAGTTCCAGTCAATTATGCGTGTGAGATGAGTCACATAATAGTAATTTTTGAAATTTGGAAACCCCATGCCACCATGTTGCTTAGCTCGGGTAAGGAGCTGTAGCCGGATGCGGGGTTGTTTGGTCACCCACAGAAATTTCTGGAGCAAGTATTGCCGCATGTGGAAAAAACTAAGTGAGATTCAGAAGGGTCTGGAAGAAGTACAGCGCTCTAGGTAAGACGGTCATCTTCACTATGACAGCCCTACCAAACCACGAAAAATGTTTTTTTTCTGGTTCAAACATTTTATTGGAGAACAAAGTAAACAGGTAACAACAATTTGTAAACAGAGTTACAAGATAAGTACAAGCCAGATGCGCTAGCAAAATAATTGCTACAATAACCATGGGTCAAACTTAGGAGTAGGTGGATAAGAGGCGACCAGGGGGGCTGTGGCCAGGACTCTGCAACCGGCATAGCCAACCCATAGGCACCCCATAAAGGGAACACTCTGTGCCCAGGTGGGGAGGCGCGGCCAAGCAGCAGGCGAAGCAAGGGTGAACAAAGCCCAGTAGCTCAGTAGTACGTGAGAAGGGATAAATGTGTGCAATAATCCACATGGCAATGCAACTAGACGGGGAAAACAGAGGATACAATAAGTAAAACCAGGAAAAGCAGGCCAAACCAGGGAGCCTGCGGGGTGCACTCTGTAGTTCTTGACAGGCTCAAACAGGTGTGTTGTTGGTGCCAGAACAAATCACGTAGGGAGGTGGAGGAGGAAAAAAGGGGGGGGGAGAAGGAAGGTTCGCCGGGGGGGCAAGGAACAGGGAGTAGTAAATAGTGCAGCGCTAAAGCAATTATAATAAATGCATCACAAGACAGTTATTATTGGTGCAGTGTAATCAAACAAAACCAATCTTATAAGAGTCCATATAGGTCATGAGTCCCAGATTATGGATCAGATGTAAAGAGAAGCAGAAGATCCAAAAAACAGAGTGTGAGGTCCCAAGATGTTGTGAGCAGAGAGAAGACACCCGTGGATAATGGATAAAGGTGGCTGCTTACCAAAACAAATGGGCCCCCAACTTAATGGGCAGGCCACTTAGGCATAATACAGGAACACTCTCGCTGAGACTTTTTTCATCCTCATAAATGGAAAACAGGGTCACCTCCACACACTTCTTAGGTCTCCCGAATATAACATGCAAGCAAGGACTAGTTGATAGCTCCGATGTGGGTAGTACCAAAGAGAAGAAGGAAGGAGACCATAGCGTAATCCAGTACTAAATTCTTCAAAATTTATTAAAGGTTCTACTTACATGTTAAAACAAAAGTACAAGCAGTCATCATTAAAAATCGCGGCGTCCCGCGAAAACGAAGTGAGACTGCGTCTGGGGGGCGTGACTGGCGTGGTGTCCGGAACCGCCCGACCGGTTTCGTCAGAGTGACGTCGTCAGGGGCGTGGTTACCGGGCACCTCAGTCACACCTATAAATCCCCAATGCGTCCGTCACTTCCGTGTTAACAGCCAATCAATTTCAATTGAGGGAGGAAGTGACGCAAATGCACCCAAGCCCTTGAGGGCGAAAGTGACGAAAAAATGCATATTCCTCATTGTTCGTAAAACGAACAAGATCTAGCGGACTAATGATACTGTAAATTACCGATGCTTATAATAAATCAACTAAATACTTTTGTGGGGGCGTGGCTTGACGCACGATGCGGAAGGCAGCACACTGAGGAGTAGCGGGAGGTGAGCAGCTCCACAACAGAGGCGTGAGGCTTGGCGCTATAGACAGCCCCGGATGATGGGCAGGGTGTCCCGCCACACACACTACACTGCACAGAGCAGCAAACAGCAGCGGACATCCTCGGCGATGGCAAACCGTAACATTTCAGACTTATTCAAGTCCCAAACAGCCATGAGGAGCGGCATGAGGGTGGACAAGATGGCGCTGACCGACGGAGAGGAGGAAAACAGTGAGTGCTCCCAGCACTCATCGGAGGAAGGGGTAAGCAAAGGGTCCATGGAGGATCCCCCTCTTACACTCACCGTGATGAATAACATTGCAGCAGATATTAAGTCCACTTTGTCAGCGGCCATTACCGATTTAAAAACGGACTTCCTTAAACTTTCTGAGCAATTTTTGGTGGTTGAACAGGCGGGCGCCCATAGAGATAGGTCAATTGGAAGATTAGAGCATATAGCTGTTTCCCATGCGGCGCATCTGATTGAGATCAATAAGAATCTTGAGGACTTGGACAACAGAGGGAGACGCTGTAATTTAAGAATAAGAGGTATCCCGGAGGATGTTATGCAGGATCAAATACATCATACCTTGCAAAAAATGTTTAATTCATTATTGGAGAGACATGAAGATGCAACAATTGATTTTGTACGAGTACACAGAACACTGCGGGCCAAAGGTGCAGACAGTGGGCCTCCTAGAGACATTATATGTTGTTTTCAAAGCTTTCAAGTGAAAGAGGAGATTATGTATAAAGCAAGACAAAAAGGAGAAATTAAATATAAAGAAATACAGGTGCAGATATTTCAGGATCTTTCTCAGATCACTCTGAGGAACAGAAGAGCTTTACGTCCCCTCTTAACAGTTTTGCGGGAAAAAGATCTGAAATATCAATGGAGGTTTCCCTTTGCACTAACAGTGACTTTACAGGGCAAAATGCATACTCTTAGATCTCCCAATGATTTGGGCGAATTCTGTGAAGGCTTACAGATTCCAATAATGGAACTCTCGGAATGGTACCAGGAATATAAACTACCCGTATTAAACGAGGATGATGGACGTTCACCTAGACAATCACCAGAAAAAAGACCCCAGAACAAGAAAAGCAGGAGCAATAGAACTGGAAAATAGAAACAGAGACGCTTTGCAGTAAAAAGAAGATAGGGGAAAAGAAAAAAGAGAATATATATTTTGAAGTAGCCAAGTATAGAGGGAGACGGGAGGGAAGGGACCTTTACTTTTTTTTCTTTGAGATGAAGGGGGTGAGTGGGGGGGGGAGGATTCCCGGCCCCCTCTTCCCCCCTTTTTTTTTTCTCCCTTTGTATTTCCCCTCCCCGTCCCTTTCTGATTCACCGTCTGCCTCGTAAACAATTTTTATTTCTTGAAGGAGCTGTTTCCCGTGTGTTAGAGCTATTATATATAGAATAATTTGTGAGTCAGTGCTGATGTGGAGTATGAAAGGGGATTTGTGTTCCCTTTCCCCTTTTTTTTTTTTTTGGGATCCATCAGCACTGGTATTGAGTGCTTTTTCTACTCGTGTTAGTCTCCCACTAACCCCCACCAGGGGTTTTGCTCGGTTCTAAATTGAGAACCGAGTAACACCCCCGCTTTCCTTTCTCTGAAACTTAATCACAGACATTTAGCCACTCTGTGATTTTGGAACCTAGATACTCTTTTCTTAAGGCAGAGTACTATCTACTATCAAAGCTTTGCTTATCACTGGGTTATACTAGTGGGGTGTTCCCTTTTTTTTTCTCTCCTTTTTCTTTTTCCTTGGTTGGTTTTTTGGTGAAGGGTAGGAGGAGATAGGGAGGCACCGAGTCGGACGAGAGTAACTGAAATAAGGTATTAACCATGACTTATAAATCGGTAGGCAAACATATCACGGTATTATCCCATAATATACAAGGCTTAAATATCCCAGAAAAAAGGCATTTTGTGCTTAGAGAGTTGAAAAAGGTGAAACCACATTTTGTATTTTTGCAGGAGACACATTTTAAACAAACTAACGTGCCAAAATTGACCTCAGCATATTTCTCCACGGCGTTTCACGCAACCAATCCGACAGATAAAACAAAAGGGGTATCTATATTGATTAGTAAGACAGCGGGTTTTCAGGTGGACACATCTTTATTGGACCCCAATGGAAGATATGCATTTGTGAGAGGGACATATGCAGGAATTCCCACGACTCTCGCAAACGTATACTTCCCGAATAGGTCACAACTGGGATTCTGTCAGAATATGGTAAATATGCTTTTGGGATTTGCTAGAGGACGAGTGATAATGGGGGGCGATTTAAATATACCACTCCACCCATTGCAGGATTCCTCAAATAAAAGTTTGTGCATACGGTATAAGACCCTGGCCCGGATAAAAGAATTAATCCATTCATTGAATTTGGTAGACTCATGGAGGACCTTACATCCCGACGACAGAGATTTTACCCATTATTCAGTGATACACAATAGATATGCACGTATCGATTATCTATTTATTACACAACGGGATATAGAGAACCTTTCACAAGCACGGATTGGGACACAGGTACTTTCGGACCATGCACCGATATCCGTAACTTTAAAAACAAATAAGACTCCCAGAGCTTTCAATTGGAGACTGAATGCTGAGCTAATTGCGGACCCAGATATTAACTCCCAGATAACACAACAAATACAATCTTATTTTAGTTTAAACACATTACAAGAGACCACCTTGATGGTTAGATGGGAGGCACATAAGAGTGTTATAAGGGGAGAACTAATTAAATTAGGCTCACAACGGAAAAAAGAAAGAGAAAAAGTGGTTCAAACGCTCATGCATTCAATCTCCAATTTAGAAAAAATGCTATTTTTCTTTCGAAAGGGGATCTACTATGAACACGGAGATAAGAGTGGAAGATTTCTTGCGAGGGCCCTTAGAATTGATCAGAACTCTAACACTATAACAGGCGTTAGGAATGCAGCAGGTAAAGTAGAATCAGCAGCGGATAAAATTGCAGCACAATTTCACACGTTCTATTCGTCTCTGTATAATGTTGCACCACAACATAGATCCCCGGATTTTACGGGCAACAGAGCTACCAATATTGCAGCTTACTTGGCGAATAGTGGACTTCCAAAACTCACAGATGAAGTGAGTAATGATTTGGATCAACCTATTACAGAGACGGAACTACGTCTGGCACTGAAAGAAATTAAACCAAATAAAAGCCCGGGCCCTGATGGATTTAGCTCCGTATACTATAAACAATATGCAGATATTTTATTACCTCAACTGGTACCGGCTTTGAACTCCCTCACGGACCCGCTGCAGGCCTCACCTGCATTCCTCCATGCACACATATCAGTTATCCCCAAAATTGGGAAATCAACACATGAATGCGCTAACTACAGACCCATTTCTCTGTTGAATACGGATCTGAAGCTATTCTCTAAGGTACTGGCTAACAGAATTAAACCAAATTTGTCTACAATAATAATGGAGGACCAGGTGGGTTTTGTAGTGGGCGGAGAGACTAAAGATAATGTTATCAAGAAGCTTAACTTGATACATTATACCCAACAGCGAAATGTCGAGGGCCTTCTTGTATCAACAGATGCAGAGAAGGCCTTCGACAGAGTAGCATGGGACTTTTTGTTGGCAACCTGCAAATATGTGAATTTTCCCCCTAAAATGTTGAGTTGGATAGCCTCACTTTATCAATGCCCAACGGCAAGAATTAAAATAAACCATCTTTTTTCAGAACCAATCACTATAAAAAATGGGACCCGACAGGGATGCCCGTTGTCACCATTATTATTTATTTTGACGATAGAACCCTTCTTGAGACATATAAGGGCAGATGAATCAATACAAGGGATGAAAGTTAAGGAGAATACGTATAAAGTAGCGGCATACGCAGACGATTTGTTATTTTATGTAACACAGCCATTGATCACAATGCCAAATCTGATGAAAGCTTTTGAAAAATATAGCTATATATCAAATTTTCATATAAATTACATACCAGAGAATAAACTGTTACAAATAAGACAAAAAAGCCCCCTTAGATGGGTTTCGGGAGCCCTAAAATATTTGGGTGTTTGGATAACTCCGAGTTTGGAAACTTTGTATTCTAAAAACTTTTTGCCATTACTTAAACAGATCGAATTAGATTTGAAACAGTGGCATACCAGGTTTTTTTCATGGTTTGGGAGAGCAGCCATTATTAAAATGGTAATTCTCCCAAGATTGCTTTATCTGTTCCATACCTTGCCAATTAAGATTCCTAATAGCTATTTTACGAAACTCGGAAGGATTCAAACCCAATTCATTTGGTCACATAGACAGCCTCGAATACGGCACAATTTGATTGCGAGAAGGAAAGAAAGGGGAGGAATGGGAGTACCGGATTTCCGATTATATTATAAGGCTACTCAGCTTACACGAATCATCGATTGGCACTGTCATGAATCAAAGAAGGCGTGGGTAAAGTTGGAAGCGGACATTATAGAGTGCCCGCTACGATATTTACCTTGGATAGCCTGGCAAAAATGTCCGGCCAGAGCGAAGGCTCATCCGTTAATAAGACAAACAATAGCGACGTTTCATGGAGTGATTAAACTTCATGATATTTCAAGTGTACCAGGGCCCCTCACACCATTGACAAACAACCCAGAGTTTGCACCAGGTTACTCAGATGTTTGGCTTAACGCATCAGAAAATAGTGAATTTAAAATTGCAGCGCACTTCTTTAGGAATGGCGTTCTTGTGGGACAGGACCAACTTAAACATACATTAAATGCTCCGACTGTACCTTTTTGGTCATATCTACAGTTACACCATTTCCTAAGTGAACCTACAAGGAAGAAGACCTGTGGGGGACAGATTTCGGCATTTGAGCAGATATGTCTGGATCAAAAGCCTTTTAAAAAAGCAACGTCATATACCTACACGCTGTTACTCTCTAGTGTAAAAATTAAACCAGATAAATTTAAGGAAAATTGGGAGAAAGCGTTACAAGTATCAATCTCAGATAAAAAATGGGCGTCAGCGTGTTCTATGACACACAAATGTTCAAGGAACACTAGATCTCAAGAAAATGCGTATAAGCTTCTTACCCAATGGTATATGACACCTGAAAAAATTAACAAGTGCTTCCCAAATACATCTGAAATGTGCTGGAGATGCGGCCAATCAGTAGGAACATTATATCACATATGGTGGCAGTGTACAAAAATAGCTGAATATTGGACTCAGATCAGGGAGCTGATTGAGAAAATAGTGGGCACAGCAATTCCATTAACTCCTGAATGTTGCCTGTTACATATTACAGAGGCCGCAGAACAAAGGTATAAAAAATCAATAGTCTGCTACCTTTTGAATGCGGCAAAATTAATGATACCGAGATATTGGAAATCTACCTCAGTTCCATCAATTAGAGAATGGGTGGTTACAGTGAGAGATATTTATAACATGGAAGAGACCATGGCCATTGCCTCGGACAAAATAAACAAATTTCAATTAAGATGGAGGCCATGGTATATCTTCCAATGTTCAGAGGGATTTTCCCAATTTATAGGCGCAGGACCCGACTCGGTGCCTCACGTATGATAAGTTACATAAACATTGAAATTTCTGCCTCCTCCCCCCCCTTTTTTTTTTTTTTTTTCTCTTTTTCTCCCTCTTTTTTTTTATTTTTAATTATTATAAGAAAATTAAGATTGTAAAGATTTAAAACTTTAAATATATGACAGAACTATGGTGGAAATAGTACTCTATGGGATATAGGATATCAATGGTTGAATAGCAATAACATGGGTGGTTTTGGGGAGGGGGGGCGGGGGGGAGGGGAGGGGGGAGGGGTTGGGGTTTTTTTTTTTTTGGGTGTGATGGTGGCAATGGTGTGTGGTTATTGATATGCACAATTTTGTATTTACGGAGAGGTGTGATTTATGAGCACAAAGAGAATTTTGAGAAACACAATAATAAAGGGAGAGAGGTCAGAGGTGTGGAGAGGGGGGCTTCTACCCCTCCCTTCTTTTTCTCCCTTCCCCCCCCCTTTTTTTTTTTTCTTCCCCCTTTTTCACGAGATATGCGAATACACGAGAAATATAAATATGGATTTTTTATCCTCTGACACAGATGGTGGAATGTGAGTCACATTTAATATTACACTAAGAATATAAGGTGTTAGGGGAGGGATAAGGGGGGATGTGATTCTTTACACATCCCCCCCCCCCTTCCCCTCTCTTTTTTTTTTTTTTTTCTCTTCTTCGTTCCTCTTTTCCCGTCTTCTTTCTTTTTTTGCCTTTCCCTCCCCCCCCCCATCTACCCTCCTCTCGCCACATTTTCTCTGTACCCTCGGATAATGAGGGGTTTTAAGGGAATAAACAAGAATATAAGGTTGGGGGATACTCACTTTGTAGCTGACCATAGAGTACTGTAGATTATACCATATATAAGTAGGGTTGAGCGAACACCTAGATGTCCGTGTTCGACGGGTTCGGCCGAACTTTAAAAAAAAGTCCGGGTCCGTGTCCCGGACTTTTACCGAACTTTTCCCGGACACCGAACCCCATTGAAGTCAATGGGGACCCGAACTTTAAGGCACTAAAATGGCTCTAAAACACCAAAGGAAAGGGCTAGAGTGCTGCAAATGGCAGCAAAACGTAATTAAGAGCATGGCAAGTGCTCTGCAAACAAATGTGGATAGGGAAATAACTTAAAACAACAAAAAAAAAACAGAAAAATAAAACAATGTTCTTCTTCATCTCTGAAGGACGAGGCCCATATGGAGTAGGAGGGAGGTTGAGGTGGTGGTGGATGTGGCGGTGACATAGGCGTGCGCACAGGGTGTGCTGGGTGTGCCTGGGCACACCCTAATCACCTAGGGCACATAGCATTGCCAGTGAGGAGATGGGAAAGATCTCCCTGGGACCTGCTCTGCTCTATTTCTCCTTGCCTACAGGTACATGGCCCCGATACATTACTCTCCCTGCTGGCAAACACATGCATGTGTATTTCAACTTTGGGGTGCACACCTTAATGCAATAGGCTGCGCACACCTATGGGCGGTGTAGGTGGAAGCGGCGGTGGAGGAGGACCAGGGCCGGATTAACAGCATCATGGGCTTGGTGCTGAGGATTTTGAAGGGCCTTAAGGGCCGTGCCTTGCCATGCACCCAGAGGAGGAAGGGTGCAGCCATGCATGCCTAATTCAACATGGGATGCTGTCTCTGAAGCCCATAAACACATCCATGCATCGCCAACTGTCCCTCCTTGTCCGGCCTTCACGCTGTGTGGGGAGGTTCTGAGGGTGCTGCCTGGGGAAGCGAGCATAGAAGCCAGACTTCTGTGTTTACAAGTGACAGAAGAGCGGTAACAGTGAATATGGCCAACCCGGGGCCTATATAAAAGGTAGGGGCCTGGAGCTGCAGCTCCAATAGCCCCTACATTAATCTGGCCCTGAGGAGGAGGACGAGGTAGCCAACACTGCTTCTTTTCAAAAATTTTAAATGAGGGTACACCCCAAAAGAGTGAGAAAGAGCAAAAATGGAACAATGGGTGGGTAAGGTCGGTATCCATTGCTATTCTGCATAAGGTACGGAAAAGTCCCGTGGGATCCATGCCTGGTTCATTTTAATGAACGTGAGCTTGTCCACATTGTCTCTGGACAGGCGGCTGCGCTTGTCTGTTATAACGCCCCCAGCCGTGCTAAATACCCGTTCAGATAATACACTGGCTGCAGGGCACGCCAGCACCTCCAAGGCGTAAAGGGCAAGCTCAAGCCATGTGCCCAATTTGGAGACCCAGAAGTTGAAGGGGGCAGACCCGTCATTCACTACATGTAGGCGTGTGCACACATACTGCTCCACCATGTTGGTAAAATGCTGCCTCCTGCTAAGACGTTCCATCTGAGCTGCTGGTGCTGCTGTTTGTTGTGGCGTGCTGACAAAGCTTTTCCACATTTCGGCCATGCTAACCCTGCCTTCTGAGGTGCTGGCGGTGCCCTGGTTGCGTTGGCGACCTCCTCCTCCTCCTCCTCTGCCTTGTGCTTCCACTGTGGCCCCGCTGTCAGATGGGAATGCCAGCAGCATGGCGTCTACCAGCGTGCGCTTGTACTCGCGCATCTTGCGATCGCGCTCCAGTGAGTGAATTAAGGACGGTACGTTGTCCTTGTAACGGGGATCCAGCAGCGTGGCCACCCAGTAATCAGCACAAGTTAGAATGTGGGCAACTCGGCGGTCGTTGTGGAGACACTGCAGCATGTAATCGCTCATGTGTGCCAGGCTGCCCAGAGGCAACGAAAGGCTGTCCTCTGTGGGAGGTGTATCGTCCGTGTCCTCTGTATCCCCCCAGCCACGCACCAGTGATGGCCATGAGCTGGCCTGGGTGCCACCCTGCTGTGAACATGGTTCCATCTCCTCCTCCAGCTCCTCCTCCTCCTCATCCTCCTCATCCTCCAGAACTGTGCCCCTGCTGGACAATTGCGTCCCTGGCGTTTGCGTGTGCAGGAACCCACCCTCGGAGCCCCTTGCGAATGACTGCCCTGAAAGCCTTGGAAATGTTACCTCTTCATCCTCCTCCTCCTCCTCATCCTGTGCCACATCCTCTTCCATCATCGCCCGAATTGTTTTTTCAAGGAGGCATAGAAGTGGGATAGTTAAGCTGAGAACGGCGTCATTGCCACTGGCCATGTTGGTGGAGTACTCAAAACAGCGCAACAAGGCACACAGGTCTCGCATGGAGGCCCAGTTAAATTAAATAGCGGAATAGAAAATATGATCCAAAAAAAGTGTATGTATATCACACGTACACAACCACACTGGGCCCCAATTACTATTGTTTGTACCCCTAAAAGGCTAGATGAGGAGTAGGGGGAGTATGGAACAGGCAGCACCCTCAAACCTTCAGAAGTATGAGATGAACCCCAACAACTTGGAAAGGTGGATCTCTCTCACACGTACCGACACAGACTATCCCGCAATTCAATTGATCCTCAAAGGTTTTTATTGAATAGCGGAATAGGAAATATGATCAAAAAAAGTGTATGTATCTCGCACGTACACAACCACACTAGGCCCCAATTACTATTGTTTGTACCCCTAAAAGGCTAGATGAGGAGTAGGGGGGGTATGGAACAGGCAGCACCCTCAAACCTTCAGAAGTATGAGATGAACCCCAACAACTTGGAAAGGTGGATCTCTCTCACACGTACCGACACAGACTATCCCCCAATTTAACTGATCCCCAAAGGTTTTTGATTAAATAGCGGAATAGAAAATATGATCCAAAAAAAGTGTATGTATATCACACGTACACAACCACACTAGGCCCCAATTACTATTGTTTGTACCCCTAAAAGGCTAGATGAGGAGTAGGGGGGGTATGGAACAGGCAGCACCCTCAAACCTTCAGAAGTATGAGATGAACCCCAACAACTTGGAAAGGTGGATCTCTCTCACACGTACCGACACAGACTATCCCCCAATTTAACTGATCCCCAAAGGTTTTTGATTAAATAGCGGAATAGAAAATATGATCCCAAAAAAGTGTATGTATATCACACGTACACAACCACACTGGGCCCCAATTACTATTGTTTGTACCCCTAAAAGGCTAGATGAGGAGTAGGGGGAGTATGGAACAGGCAGCACCCTCAAACCTTCAGAAGTATGAGATGAACCCCAACAACTTGGAAAGGTGGATCTCTCTCACACGTACCAACACAGACTATCCCCCAATTTAACTGATCCCCAAAGGTTTTTGATTAAATAGCGGAATAGAAAATATGATCCCAAAAAAGTGTATGTATATCACACGTACACAACCACACTAGGCCCCAATTACTATTGTTTGTACCCCTAAAAGGCTAGGAGTAGGGGGAGTATGGAACAGGCAGCACCCTCAAACCTTCAGAAGTATGAGATGAACCCCAACAACTTGGAAAGGTGGATCTCTCTCACACGTACCAACACAGACTATCCCCCAATTTAACTGATCCCCAAAGGTTTTTGATTAAATAGCGGAATAGAAAATATGATCCCAAAAAAGTGTATGTATATCACACGTACACAACCACACTAGGCCCCAATTACTATTGTTTGTACCCCTAAAAGGCTAGGAGTAGGGGGAGTATGGAACAGGCAGCACCCTCAAACCTTCAGAAGTATGAGATGAACCCCAACAACTTGGAAAGGTGGATCTCTCTCACACGTACCAACACAGACTATCCCCCAATTTAACTGATCCCCAAAGGTTTTTGATTAAATAGCGGAATAGAAAATATGATCCCAAAAAAGTGTATGTATATCACACGTACACAACCACACTAGGCCCCAATTACTATTGTTTGTACCCCTAAAAGGCTAGGAGTAGGGGGAGTACGGAACAGGCAGCACCCTCAAACCTTCAGAAGTATGAGATGAACCCCAACAACTTGGAAAGGTGGATCTCTCTCACACCTACCAACACAGACTATCCCCCAATTTAACTGATCCCCAAAGGTTTTTGATTAAATAGCGGAATAGAAAATATGATCCCAAAAAAGTGTATGTATATCACACGTACACAACCACACTAGGCCCCAATTACTATTGTTTGTACCCCTAAAAGGCTAGGAGTAGGGGGGAGTATGGAACAGGCAGCACCCTCAAACCTTCAGAAGTATGAGATGAACCCCAACAACTTGGAAAGGTGGATCTCTCTCACACGTACCAACACAGACTATCCCCCAATTTAACTGATCCCCAAAGGTTTTTGATTAAATAGCGGAATAGAAAATATGATCCCAAAAAAGTGTATGTATATCACACGTACACAACCACACTAGGCCCCAATTACTATTGTTTGTACCCCTAAAAGGCTAGGAGTAGGGGGAGTATGGAACAGGCAGCACCCTCAAACCTTCAGAAGTATGAGATGAACCCCAACAACTTGGAAAGGTGGATCTCTCTCACACGTACCAACACAGACTATCCCCCAATTTAACTGATCCCCAAAGGTTTTTGATTAAATAGCGGAATAGAAAATATGATCCCAAAAAAGTGTATGTATATCACACGTACACAACCACACTAGGCCCCAATTACTATTGTTTGTACCCCTAAAAGGCTAGGAGTAGGGGGAGTATGGAACAGGCAGCACCCTCAAACCTTCAGAAGTATGAGATGAACCCCAACAACTTGGAAAGGTGGATCTCTCTCACACGTACCAACACAGACTATCCCCCAATTTAACTGATCCCCAAAGGTTTTTGATTAAATAGCGGAATAGAAAATATGATCCCAAAAAAGTGTATGTATATCACACGTACACAACCACACTAGGCCCCAATTACTATTGTTTGTACCCCTAAAAGGCTAGATGAGGAGTAGGGGGAGTATGGAACAGGCAGCACCCTCAAACCTTCAGAAGTATGAGATTGTGTTCACTGTACCCCACAAAGATTGAGTTCACTGCACCCCACAATGATTGTGTTCACTGCACCCCACAAAGATTGTGTTCACTGCACCTCACAAAGATTGTGTTCACTGTACCCCCCAAAGATTGTGTTCACTGCACCCCACAAAGATTCTGTTCACTGTACCCCACAAAGATTGTGTTCACTGCACCCCAAAAAGATTGTGTTCACTGCACCCCAAAAAGGATGTTGTTCACTGCACCCCAAAAAGGATGTTGTTCACTCCACCCCAAAAAGATTGTGTTCACTGCACCCCACAAAGATTGTGTTCACTGCACCCCAAAAAGATTGTGTTCACTGCACCCCAAAAATGATTTTGTTCACTGCACCCCAAAAAGGATTTTGTTCACTGCACCCCAAAAAGGATGTTGTTCACTCCACCCCAAAAAGATTGTGTTCACTGCACCCCACAAAGGATTTTGTTCACTGCACCCCAAAAAGATTGTGTTCACTGCACCCCAAAAAGGATGTTGTTCACTGCACCCCAAAAAGGATTTTGTTCACTGCACCCCAAAAAGATTGTGTTCACTGCACCCCACAAAGGATTTTGTTCACTGCACCCCACAAAGATTGTGTTCACTGCACACCAAAAAGGATTGTGTTCACTGCACCCCAAAAAGATTTTGTTCACTGCACCCCAAAAAGATTGTGTTCACTGCAGCCCAAAAAGATTGTGTTCACTGCAGCCCAAAAAGATTGTGTTCACTGCAGCCCAAAAAGATTGTGTTCACTGCAGCTCACACACAGAAAAATGGATGTGGATCACTGACACCTGCCTATCTCCAATCCCACACCACACAGCAATATCGATTGTAGTTTGTAGAACACAGTTTCCCTAAAATTCAGCAGACTCTGTCCCTAACAGGATTGAGAAGAGATCGTAGATCAGGATTGAGTGCAGATTCACCCCACCCCCCACACAGCAATATCGATTGTAGTTTGTAGAAGACACTGACCCTATAATTCAGCAGACTCTATCCCTAAAATGCCTACAACTCGCCCTGCCTAAACACTCCGACCTGTCCCTCAATTCTATCCGGACACAAATGGTTTTTTCCTGCCTATCTTTCCCTAATCAGCAGCCAGCACGTTGATGTGTGCTCTGTCCCTGAATCTAAGCAGCATAATGACGCCGCTGCGGCTGCCTCGAACTTATAAAGACTTGGTCACATGCTTCAGACGGCCAATCACAGCTACTGAGACATTTGCAGGCATGGCTGGGATGGCTTAAGGCACACCAGTTAAACGATTGTTGATTGGCTGTTGAAAGCCCGCCATGAAAAGAGCGCCAAAGCATGCAAAACCCGGAAATAAAACGACCGAACACGGATTTTTACCCGAACATACAGTAAAGTGTCCGTGTCCGTGTTCGGGTACAAAAAATCCAATTATTCGGTACGAACACGAATAATACAGTCCGTGTTCGCTCAACACTATATATAAGGGATTTTGGATAAGTTGTTTGACTTTGCTTTGTGTCCACTTTAATATAGAGACACCAGACAAATTACTCTTACAAAAATGAATTTATATTGTTAAGAACTATACGTTGACGGTTTCGAGATTAAATGTTTTAGATAATGTGTGTCTTTCACAAACACTGTACACGTATGTTTGTAATCTTTAAATTTTTGAATGCTAATAAAACCAAGATTGAAACAAGAAATCAACTAAATAAGCACCTAAAAAACATATGAGGCAATACACTAACACCACAAACGTGAGTGTAGTGAAAAATTATACAACGATCCTTAATGAGAGGCTCCATCTAGTGGCTAAAGGAGCCATTGCTAGCAGAGAATAAAAAACATACTAAAACAATGGGCTAAGGTGCATATTGCGGCACTCTCTGTCAAGCAAAATAGACCCATAATCATAAACAAAAAAGGAGCTATTTAAAACTGTTAAAACAATAAATAAACAATGTCATAAATATACACTCGCATGGAAGGCATGATGTATAGTCCATACTACTAGACTTTAGAATAAAGTAAAGGCCATAGATGCCTAAACTGTGTATATAGAGACAAGATAAAGATAAAAAATATAAAATTTATATTATATGAGAAACGTATAGATCTCCCCACAGTACCAAAACTACCATATTTATCGGCGTATAACACGCGCCGGCGTATAACACGCGCCGGCGTATAACACGCACCCCAATATTTGGAGAGAAATTTCAGGAAAAAAGCTTAAATTTAACATAAACAGCTTTGAACTCAGAACATTTTTTTTTTTTAAATCAAATGACATCACCAGTGCCCATGAATGCATCCTCATCAGCAGTGTCCATAAATGCAGCCTCACCAGCAGTGTCCATATATCCAGCCTCAATATATGCAGCCCACCAGCAGTGTCAATGAATGCAGCCCCCCAGCAGTGTCCATACATGCAGCCCACCAGCAGTGTCCATACATGCAGCCCACAAGCAGTGTCAATGATGCAGCCCACCAAGTGTCCATACATGCAGCCCACCAAGTGTCCATACATGCAGCCCACCAAGTGTCCATAGATGCAGCCCACCAAGTGTCCATACATGCAGCCTAGCAAGCGCAATGTCCAAATATGCAGCATCGCAAGCGCCATTGGAACTAACCTCATCTTGTTTTAAAAAAGACCGGGAAGCAGCGCCGAGAGCAGAAGGGGCAGGCCGGGCCGAGAAGGAAGGACGAGCTGTCATACCGTAAGAGCAGAAGGGGCGGGCCGAGCCGAGGAGAAGGGAGAACGAGCGAGCGCAGTCATCGGAAGTCCCGTCTCCTCTGCCGAGACGTGTGACGTCTGTCATAGGCGGGACTTCCGATGACTGCGCTCACTCGTTCTCTCTTCTCCTCGGCTCGGCCCGCCCCCTTCTGCTCTAATGACAGCTAGTCCTTCCTTCTCCTCGGCTCGGCCCGCCCCCCTTCTGCTCTAATGACAGCTAGTCCTTCCTTCTCCTCGGCCCGGCCCGGCCCGCCCCTTCTGCTCTCGGCGATGCTTCCTGGCCGTTTTTTTTTTAATATCGGCGTATAACACGCACTGCTGCTTTTTCCTCCATTTTTAGGAGGAAAAAGTGCTTGTTATACGCCGATAAATACGGTAACTATTATTAATGAAACAGTTGATTTCCCATTCGACATTAAGTCCAAAGGGAACATAAGATTTAAAAATATAAATCCAACGTGTTTCAGCACGAGATAGTTCCCTCTTGGCATTAGCTCCTCGCCAGTTAGGAACAAAATGATCAAATGCCACAAATTGAGTTTTACGGGGATCCTTATGTCAGCAAGAATCAAAATGCTTCGATACACTGTGGCCAGGAAAGCCCTTCCGAATGTTGGCCACATGCTCTCCCATGCGAATTTGCATGGTCCGCAAAGTGCGTCCAATGTATTGTTTTCCACATTTACATTGGAGCATGTAGACAACATTCGGTGTCGAGCAAGTGATGAAAGAGTTGATAGGATACTCTCTCCCAGTAACTTGCGACCTGATTTTTTCTATCTTTCTACCCTTAAACGCATTCAGAGCACAGATGTTACATCTCTTACAGGGGTAGAAACCCTTCAATTCTGGGAAGAAAACAGGTTTCTGTGGCTTTTCAATGACGTTATGGGCCACCTGATGCCGTAAAGAGGGAGCTCCTCTAAAAATGACATTGAGCCATTCGGGAAGAGCAGGGCCCAAAATCCTGTAATTTTTAATTACAGCCCAGTGTTTCTGCATGATCTTTTTAATCTCGTAGTGTTGCATACTAAATGATGTGATGAAGCAATTTTTGAAAGATTTATTATCGCCATTATTTCTAATGCGTGGGGCCAGCAGTGTGGATCTCTCCATGTCAGCCACCTCCCTGATGGTCCTATCCAGGGATTCTGCTTGATACCCTCTGTCCAAGAATTTAATTTTCAACTGAGTGGCTTGCAAAAGGAAGCTATCAAGATGGATCAAGTGTCGCTGGGGCTTGGCTCGAATACTGATAGCTTCCAGGGGAGTCGGGGATCTCGACCAATCTCTAGAGGTAGCTGACGTGGTGAAAAAATGACGTACCTGGAAGTAGGACCAGAGTGGGAGAGTGTAAGGGGCCAAGGAACAATTGACCTCCTCCCAGGACAGGAGATTCCCATCTTTAAAGAATTGTTGGGCAAGTATTTCTTGGTAGGGCCAGCCGTGCCGAAGGAAATTTATGGAATTGCCGGGTGGAAATGCGGGGTTCATCCTCAAGGAGGTCAGGGGACCAACTTGCGGGTTGATCTGGAGCTTTTTCTGCCATTTGTTGTGGGCTAGGAGTGGTGGGCCAATTAAAGGGTGGCATTTAAGGGTTGGAGAGACCGAAGAGAGGGACATCCAAGCCAGAAGGTGAAGTTGGATCTCCGAAAAGGTGTTTTCAAGATTAACAACTGATTTACAAGAGGAGTGGAGATTCAAGTCCAGAAGTCTAGCCAGGATGCAGGCCTTGTGGTAGGTTTGTAGATCGGGAAGGCCCAAGCCACCTTTGTGCTTAGGGGCCGTCAGGCGGGTGAATTTGATCCTGGGAGGTTTCCCGTCCCATAGGAATTGAGAACTGCTAGCCCGGAGGGTCGAGAAGAATGATGTCGGGAGTTGAATGGGAGCTGCCTGAAAAAGATATAGCAGTCTGGGGAGAATGGACATCTTGAGTAGGGCAGCTCTGCCAAACCACGAAATGCGTAGATTATTCCACATCCGCAGGTCACAGCAGATAGACGACAGCAGAGGTCTGTAATTAGTGTCAAAGAGGGAATCAAGGCGACAAGGTATATGTATGCCCAGATAGGGGATGGAAACAGGCGCCCACACGAAAGGAAAGTTGGCTTTGCATCTCTCCACATCTGCAGCAGGGAGAGTGACATTCAGGGCCATGGACTTGGAGTAGTTTACTTTAAGGTTTGAAAGAGAGCGGAAGAGCGCTAGATCTTGTAGCAAGTTGGGTAAGGAGATGTGTGGTTGGGAGAGAAAGAGCAGCATATCATCTGCAAAGGCGGCTACCTTGTGGGTGGTGTCGCCTATCGGAATCCCGCGGACATTGGGGTTTGAACGGATCATATTTAAGAAGGGTTCCAGAGAGAGTACAAAGAGGATGGGGGACAGGGGACATCCCTGTCGCGTACCATTGGAAAGGTGAAAGGCGTCCGACAGGTGGCCATTGACCCGTACTCAGGCTATCTGATTGGTGTACAAGGCGCGTATGCTCAGTAGCATTCTCTTATGTAGTCCTATGGAAGTCAGCATGGATGAGAGATAATCCCAGGCCACTCTGTCGAACGCCCTTTTCCGCGTCCAGGGAGAGAAAAAACCCAGGGAAATTGTGGGAGGTAAGCCAATGGTGAACAATCAGTGCCCTAGTAGTGTTGTCCCGCGCCTCTCTCCCCGGGACGAACCCAACTTGGTCTAAAGAGACCAGGGAAGGGAGGAACGGGACAAGACGGTTTGCCAAGATTTTTGCATAAAGTTTGGCATCAACATTTAGAAGAGAAATAGGACGATAACTGGAAACAAGCGTATCATCCTTTCCTTCCTTCGGGATCACTGTGATGTACACCTCTAGAAGCGACGTAGAATGGTGTTGGGATTCCGCAAGACTCCCAAAAGCTCTAACAAAGTGAGGTTTAAGTATGTCTTCAAAAGCTCGAAAGTAAAGCAGGAGGAAATCCGTCTGGTCCAGGTGCTTTACCCGGCTTCATCCCACGGAGAGCCCTAGAGAGCTCCTCTGTGGTGATGGGGGATTCAAGAGCCTCGGCATCTTGGGCGGAGAGGGGAGATAGGCCATGGGATTTGAAAACATTCCCGAGTTGGGTTTTCCTTGAGGCAATCTGAGAAGGACTGCCCGTGGTAGAGGAGAGGTTGTATAAGCCCTTATAGAATTCTTCAAATTGGCGAGCGATAGCCACGTTAGAGGAGTGTAGGGTACCAGCTGAGTCTCTGATTGTGTGGATGGAGGTAAGGTTAGTTCTGGCGTGGGTGGCCCGAGCCAGGAGGCGACCACTTTTATTTCCTTGCTCATAAAACACTTTACGGCAAAGGACTAGCCTTCGATGTGCTTGAAGACCCAGCAGATCTTTCAGGCGTGTACGGATCTCGAGGAGCTCTGGCGCGGCCGTTTGAGCAAGGGAGCGTTTGTAAACCATCTCGAGGGTGGTCAGTCGGGAGTAGAGGTCTTGAAGTTCGCATTGGTGTGCTTTTGTCAGAGATGCTGCTATAGATAGGAACTCGCCTCTAATTACGCACTTATGCGCTTCCCATTGAACTAGAGGTCCGGTGTCGGGGGGTATCATTGATCTCGAAATAGTCTTTAAGTTCAGACTGGAGAGAACTGCCCTGTCTTTGAGGAGCGAGGGGTTCAACCTCCACGTTTTGGTCCTTGTGACGAGTTCAGGAAATCGGAGTGTCATGGTTATAGGACTATGGTCCGAAAGGACCCTAGTCTCAATAGAAGCTTCCGAAAGGAATTGCAAGTCTGGCTGTGAAAGAAAGATGTAATCAATCCTCGAAAACTTCGAGTGAGGGGTGGAGAAGAAGGTGTAATCCCTATCGTTAGGGAAGAGTGTCCTCCAGGAATCATGGAGGTGCAAGGATCGAAGCTGGAGGTGAATTTGACGTAGTGCCCGGAATGGCAATACTGAAGCACTGGTTGAAGAATCTAGGAGGGGATTGAGAGGAGCGTTAAAATCTCCTCCAAATATTAAGAGCCACGTAGTGAAGTCTGCGAGTTACATAGTTACATAGTTACATAGTTAGTGAGGTTGAAAAAAGACATCAGTCCATCCAGTTCAACCTATGATGTGTGTGTGTGTTTGCTTTTAACCGTACATTGTATACCCCTGTATGTTGTGGTCTCTAAGGTGCCCATCTACTAGTTTTTTGAAACTATCAATGCTCCCTGCTGATACGACTGCTTGTGGAAGAGAATTCCACATCCTTACCGCTCTTACAGTGAAGAACCCCTTACGCACTTTAAGGTTAAACCGCCTTTCCTCTAGTTTTAGTGAGTGGCCACGTGTCTTATTGTATCTCCTTTCTCTGAATAGTTTGTTCCTTATGCTAGGGTCGCCAGTACAGTATTTGTACATTGATATCATATCCCCCCTCAATCGTCTCTTCTCCAGAGAGAATAGGTTCAATGCTTGTAGCCTATCCTCATAGCTGATGTCCTCCATTCCCCTAATAATTTTTGTTGCCCTTCTCTGGACTTTCTCCAGTTCCAGCACATCCTTCCTGAGGACTGGTGCCCAGAACTGGACAGCATACTCCAGATGTGGCCGGACCAGAGTCTTGTAGAGCGGGAGAATAATCTCTTTATTTCTGGAGTGAATCCCCTTTTTTATACATCCCAGTATTCTGTTGGCTTTGCTTGCAGCGGCTTGGCATTGCATGCCACTGCCAAGCCTGTTGTCTACCAGTACCCCCAAGTCCTTTTCCATCCTAGACTCACCCAGAGGTTCCCCCCCTAGTGAGTAGCTTGCTTTCTGGTTTCTGGCCCCCAGGTGCATTACTTTACATTTTTCGACATTAAACCTCATCTGCCATGTAGTTGCCCACCCCGTTATTTTGTTCAGGTCCGCTTGCAAGGTTTCCACATCCTGCATAGAAGATATTGGCAAGCCTAGTTTAGTATCATCTGCAAATACTGAGATTGTACTAGATATTCCCTCCTCTAGATCATTTATGAATAAATTAAACAGGATTGGTCCCAGGACAGAACCCTGGGGGACCCCACTTTCCACACCCGCCCAATCCGAGTACTTCCCATTAATCACCACCCTCTGGACTCTCCCCTGGAGCCAGTTCTCTATCCAGGTACTCACCTTATGGTCCATACCTACCTTCCTTAGTTTGTACAGTAAGCGTTTGTGGGGAACAGTGTCAAAGGCCTTTGCAAAGTCCAGATACACCACATCCACAGGCTTTCCCTTATCTAGGTGGCAGCTCACTTCATCGTAGAAGGTTAATAGATTGGTTTGGCAAGAACGATTTTTCATGAATCCATGCTGATTACTACTTATAATACCATTTTCATTACTAAAGTCTTGTATGTGGTCCCTTAACATCCCCTCCAAAATTTTGCAGACTACTGATGTTAGGCTGACCGGCCTATAGTTACCCGGGATACATCTCGGCCCCTTTTTAAATATTGGTACAACGTTGGCTTTTTTCCAATCAGCTGGCACCATACCCGTCTGAAACTATCCTTAAAGATCAAGAATAATGGTCTGGCAATCACCTGGCTGAGCTCATTAAGAACCCTCGGGTGCAAGCCATCCGGTCCCGGGGATTTATTTATGTTAAGTTTCTCTAGCTTAGCTCTAAGTCTATCTTCTGTTAGCCATGGCGGCACTTCCTGAGGTGTATTATTTAGTTCGGCCTTACAAGCAAGGTTCGTGTAGCCCCCCGATTCTTTTGTGAAGACTGAAGAGAAGAAATTATTTAACACTTCCGCCTTTTCTCTGTCCTCAGTGGCCATATTTCGTTTGTCATCTTTCATGGGGCCAATGTGTTCTGGCCTCGCTTTCTTACTGTTTATATACTTAAAGAACTTCTTGGGGTTCTTTTTACTCTCCTCCGCTATATGTCTCTCGTGTTCTATTTTAGCCGCCCTGATTTCATCTTTACATTTCTTATTACACTCTTTGTAATGCTTAAATGCTGCCAATGACCCCTCAGTCTTGTATTTTTTGAAGGCCTTTTCTTTAGCACTAATATACATTTTTATGTTGGAGTTTAGCCACCCAGGGTTTAGTTTTGCTCTTTTAAATTTATTTCCCTTTGGAATGCACTGGCCAATCCCCTTGTTAAGTATGCTCTTGAAGCACTCCCATTTTTCCTCTGTGTTCTTTGTTCCCAGGGTTCTATCCCATTTGATATTTTCTAGCAGCGAGCGCAGTTTAGGGAAATTGGCTCTTTTGAAATTCAGTGTCCTTATATTACCCTTGTGCTTCCTATTACTGTAATTAATACTGAAACCAATTGACCTATGGTCACTGTTTCCTAAGTTGTCCCGTGTTTCTATATCCTTGAGCAGGTCTGTATTGTTGGTAATCAGTAGGTCAAGTACCGCATTGTTTCTTGTCGGTGCATTCACCATCTGACCCATGAAATTGTCCTGCAAAACATTTAGGAACTGCCTAGCCTTGGCTGAGTGCGCAGTTCCTTCTGCCCAGTCTATATCTGGATAATTAAAGTCCCCCATTATAATGACATTTCCCATCCTTGCTGCCAATCCTATCTGTAACATGAGGTCCTCCTCACCCTTCTCCCTCTGGTTGGGGGGCCTATAGCATACACCCAATATTACCTTCCCCACCGTGCCTTCCCTTTGAAGCTCTACCCATAGGGATTCTGCCTCGTCCTTAGCTCCATTATTAATATCATCCCTCATATTTACCTGTATACTGTGCTTAATATACAGACATACCCCTCCCCCTTTTTTACCTTCTCTATCCCTGCGATAAAGGGAATACCCCTGAATGGTCGCCATCCAGTCATGGGAGCTGTCAAACCAAGTCTCAGTTATCCCCACAATAGCTAAGTCCTCCTCAAACATCAGCAGCTCCAGCTCTCCCATCTTGTTGGCCAGGCTTCTGGCATTGGTATACAAACCTCTTAATTTTGATCGGTTACATATATCCTCATTTGTTTTTATTAGGCTGCTCTCTTGATTTTTCCCCATACCCACCCTGGGTTTAGGAGCTCCGAACACCCTACCGCTAATGCCCCCATTTCTGCCCTCTGGATCTTGCTTTCCCCTGGCTAATTCTAAATCTGTACCCTTTCCCCCATTCCCTAGTTTAAAAGCCCCTCTAACTTTGTGGCCATCCTCTCACCCAGTACGGCTGCACCCTCCCCATTTAGGTGCAATCCGTCTCTACCAAAGAGCCGGTGGCCGACTGAGAAGTCAGCCCAGTTCTCCAGGAACCCGAAACCCTCCTTACTACACCAGCTCCTCAGCCACTCGTTAACTTCCCTAATCTCCTGCTGCCTCTCTGGTGTGGCTCGAGGTACAGGTAGTATTTCGGAAAATACTACCTTGGAGGTCCTACTCCTCAACTTAGCTCCTAAGTCCCTGAAATCGTTTAGGACTCTCCATCTTCCTCTGCCTATGTCATTGGTACCCACGTGTACCATGACAGCTGGGTCTTCCCCAGCCCCACCCAATAATCTGTTCACCCGATCCGCGATGTGCCGAACCCGAGTGCCCGGCAAACAACAGACTGTTCGGCGCACACGGTCTTTGTCACAGATTACACTGTCTGTCCTTCTAATAATTGAGTCCCCTACCACCAGCCCCTGTCTTTCCTTTCCCTTTCTCCCGGCCTCACTGGAGGAGTTCTTCCCCTGGCAGCTAGGGGCGTCACTCTGCTCCAGCAATGCTGGTCCCTGACTGGTTTCCCCAACATCACACAGTTCTTGGCATACTGTTCGGAAGAAGGGTACTTGTTTAGGATTTGGTGCATAAATATTGGCCAGGGTGACTGGTCGGGTGTTGAGGTGGCCTTTAACAAAGAGGAACCTGCCCTCAGGATCCGATCTAACATCTAAAGGTTTGAAATCAACTTGTTTGAAGAGTAAAATAGAAACACCACGTGACTTGGAGCCTTCAGATGTAGCATGAAACGCTGTGGGGAAGTGTTTGTTAGAAAAGGAAAGCGGGTCACCCGTTCTGAAGTGAGTCTCTTGTACTAGTACTATTTGGGCTCGTAGTCTTAAGGCTTCGGCTAGGAATTGTGAGCGTTTTTCGGGGATGTTCAATCCCTGGGCGTTGGATGAAAGAATTTTGATAGTGCATTGTGTTTTGATTACTTCAGGGTCCGGCATGGTGGCGTCTACTCGAAAGGGAAGCTGGGTTAGGGAGTATGAAAGGGGGTGACGGAGGGAAGGGAAGGTTGAAATAGGAGGGGGAAAGGAAAAGAGAGGAATGGGAAGAGGTGGAAAGGGGGAGAAGTGGGGTGGCGAAAACAGGTAGGGGGACAAAGGGAAAGAGGCTAAAGAGGGGGTGGGGGAGTAACGAGAAGAGGGATGGGAAGGAGGGGGCAGGAGAAGACACAAGGATGGAAAAGGCAGAAAAGGTCCCCTAGCCGACCTCTATCAGCAAATCGGATCAATCAACCGCTAGAGGAGGGGTAGGGGGGAAAGACCAAAGTGTCACAGGTCAACAAACAGTTATGAACTGTCGTTGAGGTGGGGAACAGTAGTCTGGGTACGGCCCCAAGTCAGGCATGGGACGGCTCTGCACTGGGGATCAGCAGAGCAAGTATGACAAATGGTGGTAGGTGCCTCATACAAACTGGCTAAGAGGGTCATTGAGAGCGTTAAGGTGGTGCTGTGAGGTGGGAATCAACGGATGCCCATCAAGAAGAGAGTTTACAACCATTGCAACCGTATCAAAATCAAGTGAAATATGGCACAACATAAAAAGATTGGCAACGGTAACTGAAACAGGTAAATTGTACCATAGGGTAGGAGATAATAAAGTCAACAACATAACAGGTCTGTATATGAAGTAAGTATTTAGTGAGTTAGCGGTAGGTATTTCCAACCCAATCCAGTCCCCCAGTCTTCAAGGGTCAATGAGGGGGAGGGAAAACAAAAACCACAAGGGAGAGTTAGGGTTAGTCCTGGGGATGCAGTCTGGGGGGGAGTGGCGATCCCCTCGGGATCATGTAGGGTTAAGTAGAGGTTGGCCAGGAGGGGGGAAAGTAGGCAGTCGGGGGGGATGAGACTGTCTTAGGGGGCACTGTCAATCTGGTAGGGTGATCGGGCTGCACAGGGGGGGGAATAGTCATAGGAGGCTAAGGGGAAGGGGGGAAGGATGGGGAGTCTGGGGGAGAATTACAGTAGTCATTAACAGGAGGGAGAGGGTGCGGGAGGGTCAATGGCAGAAAGTCTAGGATCTACTCTTACTCATTATCCCATGCATGACAGTCCTATGGTGCGTAACGTCCCGATTACACTTTGTCACCTAGGTGCGATTATGGCAAGTTTACAAGTTAAGCAAAGTGGATCCTTCCTCTCTCCCCCCACATAACATTCAAGTGATAACCTCCTAATATGATACATTTGTCAAGAGCCAGTGGTAAACCAGCATTTAGATTAGACAGTAATTGACTAATATAACAGTGAGGAAAAACCTTTTGCAGCAAGTAGTGTTGCAGGGAGTACGATATCCGGGGGATAGGGTGATGAACACCGCAGTCTATGGAGTAAGATTGATCAGACCAGTAGTTCCGGATCTTCAGAAGAGCTGCATCAGCAGATAGGAACCTGTGGAGAGTCAAGGGAAAAGAAAAACAAAGGGGGGATATTGGGGGGGATGAGTAACGGTGACAGTTCCATGGGTGGCATATGAAAGGGGCCGAATGATCAGGAAGGGGGGGAGGAAAGTACGAATACTGGAGCTTGGAGTCAAATTCGAAAAGTGTCGGCTGCCAGCCGGCATTAATCAATGGATCAGAGGGGGCAGCAGTGTCCATGGCTATTAGTCGGATAAATCCACAATGGTGAAGTCCAGGATAGGGGAGCATATGGGACATAAACGGGCAGGAACAGGAGGGGGATAGGGAAGGAGTACCTTTACAAGTGCAGCAAACAGACATCAGCGATCTTTTTGGGAAGTCAGAGGTTCAGTTTCTACCGATGACGGGCTGGAGATCGGAGAGGGCTTGAGCGACGATCTTTTTTGGAGCGCATTGGAGTTGCATCTTGTTGAGAATGGCGTTGTCTGCGTTGTCTACTCCTTTGCGCTTTAGGGGTGGCAGAGGCAGTAACAGAGACCCAGGGGTCCGGTGCATAAAACTCGCCATACCAGTCAGGTAAGTCCATCACTGGAATCTCAAAGGCATCGCAGAAAGCAGGGATGTCATCAGGGACTTTCAAGGATGCGGACCTGCCTCGGAAGGTGGCAAAGAGGCAAAATGGGAAGCGCCATCTGTAAGTAATACCTCTGGTGCAGAGTGCTTCTAGCAGGGGGCGCAAGGCTCTGCGATTTTGCAGAGTGATTGACGAGAGGTCCTGGAAGAATTTTAGCTCAGTCCCCTCGAACTGCACACGATCCCGGCTCCTTGCTTTGCGGAGAATGGCTTCCTTAAGGGGGTAACTCACCAAGCAACATATTACATCACGAGGTGGGTCGGATTCTCCCGCTCGTGGGCGTAGGGCCCGATGCGCCCTCTCAAAATCGATCGGGGTATCGGTTGGCCTCTCAAGTAGGTCATTGAAAATTGTGGTTAGTGAGGTGGTCAGGTCGGGGGGTTCCACAGACTCTGGGAGGCCTCGTAGCCGGATATTATGCCTCCTACCCCGGTTATCCAGATCTTCCAGGTGGCGGTTAATCTCGATGAGGTGGGAGGTGTATAAGTCTGTACCCCTCTGGAGTTGCTTGATGGCGGCCGCATGGGTGGCAGAGGCCTTCTCTGTGACATCCAGTCTGGCAGTCACTGAGTGAAGTTCCGCCGTAAGTTCCGAAATGGCGGAGCCCAGAGTTGATTTAATATCAGCGGCAACATTTTGGAGATCCGTGAGGCTCGGAAGAGGTACCGCTGCAGTCGGCTTGGGATCCGGTGGAGGTGGAGGAGTGCGCCACAGGAGAGCTGGGCGTGGGAGCCGGTGAGGCCGCGCGGCGGTCATTCTTCTGTGTGCGGAAGATGGCAGGGATGTTTCCTGTGAGCTGGGTTTCTTGATCAGGCATCACCCGGCTGGCTGAAGCACTGTGACCCGATCTTAGCATAGTAGGAAGGCTGTAGGCACCCGAAAAAGCGAATTTTAGATCCCCAGTGCACGGAGCCGAGCTAACATGCGGCCATTCGAGTCCGGTGCCAAGCCACGCCCCCATTTAGTTGATTTCTTATAAGCATCGGTAATTTACAGTATCATTAGTCCGCTAGATCTTGTTCATTTTACGATCAATGAGGAATATGCATTATTTCGTCACTTTCGCCCTCAAGGGCTTGGGTGCATTTGCGTCACTTCCGCCCTCAATTGAAATTGATTGGCTGTTAACACGGAAGTGATGGACGCATGGGGGATTTATAGGCGTGACTGAGGTGCCCGGTAACCACGCCCCTGACGACGTCACTCTGACGAAACCGGTCACGCCCCCCAGACGCCGGCTCACTTCGTTTTCGTGGGACGCCGCGATTTTTAATGATGACTGCTTGTACTTTTGTTTTAACACGTAAGTAGAACCTTTAATAAATTTTGAAGAATTTAGTACTGGATTACGCTATGGTCTCCTTCCTTCTTCTCTTTGGTACTACCCACTTCGGAGCTATCAACTAGTCCTTGCTTGCATGTTATATTCGGGAGACCTAAGAAGTGTGTGGAGGTGATCCTGTTTTCCATTTATGAGGATGAAAAAAGTCTCAGCGAGAGTGTTCCTGTATTATGCCTAAGTGGCCTGCCCATTAAGTTGGGGGCCCATTTGTTTTGGTAAGCAGCCACCTTTATCCATTATCCACGGGTGTCTTCTCTCTGCTCACAACATCTTGGGACCTCACCCTCTGTTTTTTGGATCTTCTGCTTCTCTTTACATCTGATCCATAATCTGGGACTCATGACCTATATGGACTCTTATAAGATTGGTTTTGTTTGATTACACTGCACCAATATTAACTTGTCTTGTGATGCATTTATTATAATTGCTTTAGCGCTGCACTATTTGTTACACATTACTGTTTGGATTGCTATAGGTCCAGTGTTCTAGCTGCTTTTATTCGCATTTTGGTTGTAAGATCATACAGCGCAGGATTTTCCCCTTGATCGAACAGGGAGTAGTAGCCAGTAAGCCTCAGGTTAATAACAGGGCAATAGGAGGGAGGTGTCAAAATTGGAGGGAAGAAAATTGTCAACCCAAGGTTGCCAAAGTCTACTGTACTTGTCTATTTTATCTATTAGAACCGCCTCAATTTTGGCATGTATCATGGTGGTGGTGACCCGCTGCTTGACCTCAGGCAAGGAGAGGTGCAGGGACTTCCATGCTCTTGCAATGGTTTGTTTGGCTGCCGTGGTGACTTGGAGGAATAGTTTGTGCTTAGATTTAGATACAGGGTCCGGCTTCACATTGAGTAACGCAAAGAGGTGGTCAGGTGCGATTGATTCAGCCATCAAGGTAGAGAGGATTTGGAAGACAGCTTGCCAGAAGGTTTTTACTAGTGGGCATGTCCACCAGATGTGCATGTGTGTGCCTGCCTCCAGGCAGCCTCGGAAGCATGTGGAAGAGTGGGAGGGTAGGAATTTTGCAATACGTGAGGGTACCAGGTACCACCGCATCAGTACTTTGTAATTGGTTTCCAAGGCAACTATATTTTGGGAGGCCGCTTTTGTCACTTGCCAGATCTTAGCCCAGGCCTTAGTATCTAAGGAGGACCCCAGATCTTGTTCCCATTTAGCAGTATAAGTGTGGGGGGGGGTGTTGTCAGGGGAGTCCGTGAGTCTAGAGTACAGCTGGGAAATGAGGCCCCGGGTGTGTGGGTCACGGTGGCAGGTATGTTCGAAAGCAGTCATGGTGGGCAGAGAAGAGTCAGTGCGGATGCAATTGGCGTAAAAGTGTTTTAGTTGGAGGTAGCGGAAAATCTCAGAGCTCCGTAGTTGGTGGGACTCACAAAGCGTAGAGAAAGGTTTAATGGTGTCGGATGCTATCAGAGTGTGTGCCCGAAGTAGACCAGCTGACGTCCAGTGTCGGAAGGACGAGGGGGATTCCCAGGCCGGGAGAAAGGATGGGTTGTGTAGAAAGGAAAGCAGCGGGTTGTGTGGTGATTGTAGCTTGAATTTGAATTTTAGGGCGTCCCAGAGGTGTAGGGAGTGGCGCATGACGGGATTAGTGATGGACCTACGATCGGAGGGAGTAAGCCATAATAAGTTAGCTACAGAGAGGGGGTCGCATTCAACCGTTTCCAGGGATACCCAAAGAGGGACTTCACAGGTGGCATGCCACTTGGCCAGCTGGGCCAGCTGGGCTGCCTGGTAGTATTTGGTAAAGTGTGGGAGGCCTAGGCTGCCTCGGAGTTTGTGGAGAAAGAGTGTTCTGCGGGGTATTCTAGGTCTAGACTAGCCCCAGACGTATGTGAAGGTGCGTAGCTGAAGCTGGTGAAGGTAGTAAGAGGGGACATTAATCGGGAGCACCCGGAAGAGATACAGAATCTTAGGCAGAATGGCCATCTTAGCGACAGTGATGCGCCCCATCCAGGCTAGAGGTATGGAGGACCAAGATGCCATCAAGTTCGTGAGATGACGAAGCATGGGGGGTAGTTAGCCGAAAACAGCTCCAGCGGGTCCGCCGTCAACTTAATCCCCAGGTAGGGTAGGGAGTGCTGCACCCAGGAAAAGGGGAGCACCACACGTAGTTGTGAAAGGAGAGAAGGGGCAGAGAAACATTGAGAGCATGCGACTTACCGGGGTTAACAGTCAGGCCTGAAAGGTGTGCAAACTGGGACAGGGTAGCGAGGAGGTTGGGTACCGAAATGAGAGGGGACGTAAGGAACAAGAGGCGTCCGCGAAGAGACACAGTTTGTGGTGGAAGCCCCCAAATTCAAGTCCTTTTATGTCAGGATTTGTGTGCTAGGGGCTCTATTGCTAGTGCGAAGAGGAGGGGTGATAAAGGGCAGCCTTGCCTAGTACCAGACCGAATAGGGAAGGGGGATGAGCGGACAAGCCTGCGTAGCGGACAAACGCTGACGGGGAAGAATAGAGCGACGATATCCAAGAGAGAAAGTGAGGGCCAAAACCCCATCTGTGTAATATGGTTTGTAAGTAGGACCAGGAGAGGGAGTCAAATGCTTTTCTAATGTCAAGGGAGACAAAGCAGGCAGGGATGTTACGACGACGTGCGAGATAGGTTAGGTGTATAGCCCTGCGAACGTTGTCTCCGGCTTGTCGGCAGGGAATGAAGCCGGTTTGGTCTTTATGGATTAGGGAGCCTATGATTGGGTTAAGGCGTGTAGACAGTATTTTGGCCATCGCTTTGATGTCTATATTTAGAAGAGTTATTGGGCGATAATTGGACCAGGAGGAGTCATCTGTGTGTGGTTTGGGAATCATAGAGATGGCTGCTTCCAAGGAGTCACGGCCAAACGTATGGCCTTTGAGTATTGAGTTGAAAGCATTGGAAAGCATGGGGGTCAAGAGTTCAGGGAAGCGTTTATAGTAGGAAGCAGTGAAACCGTCGGGACCAGGTCGTTTGTGGAGTTTAAGGGTTTTAACTGCCGCTTGAATTTCCAGGCTGTTCCAAGGTTTCCTGGTGGGTATCAGACAGGACAGGTAAGGCAATATCGGAGAAAAACTCAGAAAGTTGGGAGTCAGTCTGGGTTTGGGAGGAGGAGTAAAGCTTGGAGAGCTGGCGTCGGAATGTGTCCAGTATTTTGACGGGGTTGCTAATGTGGGTCGTGGGGGAGGTTTTCAAACGGATCGGTTTGCGGGTAACGGCAACATTACGTAGGGAGAGGGCGAGAAAAGTGTCCGGTTTATTCGCTTTGGAATAAAATTTATGACGAGTAAGTCTGAGCTGTTTTTCGGCTGCGTCCGTAAGGAAGAGATTCAATTCCAGTGTAGCCTTGTCAAAAATTTGCTTGTTTTCAGGGGTGGGGTGGGGTGGGCCTGGAAGCTGCGGTGGGCTTGATTAAATGCAGAATCCAAGGCTTGATAGGTAAGGCGACGTTCCTTCTTGAGCCTGGATGCTAGGCTAATGAGAGTACCCCTGAGCACGGTCTTGTGCGCTTCCCAGATCGTAAGTGGGGAGACATCAGTGGTGGTGTTGTGAGCGATGTAGTCTTTGATCGCAGTTGCAATCTCAGATCTGTGAGAGGGATGGGCTAGTAAGGTATCATTCAAGACCCAGGAGAATGTGTGTTGTTTAGGGATTAGGGAATCAAAAGAGGAAACCACAGCAGCGTGGTCAGACCAAGGAATAGGTACGATTGTTGAAGCTAGGAGGGAGGGGAGGTGGCCATCGGGACAAGGATATGGTCTATGCGTGAGAAGGTATTATGTGGGTGGGAGTAGAAAGTGTATTGCCTCTCGGATGGGTTATGTTCACTCCAAGTGTCAACAAGAGAGTGATTGTGGAGCAGTTGTTGGAAGGAGAGGCGGTGTGGGGATGGACTTATCTAAGGACTTTAGAAATGCCTCAATTTTCACTTTATACTAAGGACAAAGCAGGTATTGGGGAATGAAATCAACAATAATGACTTATTGGTGGATAAATAGATGTATTACCATTAGTGAAATTCATTTACATCAATCTATCTCCTGTATAATTCTCTGGTTGCCATTGTAAGGTTTCTTAGAGCCATTCTGGATCCTCTTGCAATTGGAGTAACATGCAAGTCGTTTATAAAATCATTACCTGCTATGTGTCCAGCTTTCGCAAAAATATAGGTCCTTCAGCTCCCTGTGTATCCGGCAAATGAGTGAGAGAGCTCACTGCCAGGGACCAAAGGTTTAAATGAGCTTACTGATTAGTAAGATAGATGTCCGCTGTGTATACTTATCTTAAAATTGTGTACAGCTGGTTGCCAAACGGATTCCCCGGAGCACAGGCGCCGATCGCACCCCCAAACCGGAAATGACCCAGCGGAAGCGTGACCGTATAGTATAAAGTGAAAATTGAGGCATTTCTAAAGTTACTCCTTTGCCTATATCTTATTACTTGTCACGAAGTAGGATTTGTTCTATATATGTAACAATTTCAGGAATCTGTATTGATTTTTTTTAACTCTGGTTCCTCATAGAGACACAATTACCTGATTGTTTGATTTTTGTTCAGCATGATTGCTATTTTCCTGGGTTCCAGCTGTCCCCACCCAGCCCATTTTGAGGCTGGTCAGCACACAATACCAAAGCTGTATATCTGAGACTCTGTTTAGTTTCAGAGTCTTTGTCATCATTTTCAAACGGCACCCCTGATGTTCGGCTGAAGCACCCTGATTACTTGTTTTTAATATTTGGGCAAGCTATTTGTTCGAAATCACCACAGTGGATTATGTAAGTTTGTTACTATATATTTCTCAGAAATGTTTTTAATAATATTATGTGATGTCATCATTGTAAAATGATTTTTTATTGAATTAATGATTTGCAGACCACTCTCTAAGGGCACCCCTGAGGAAGGAGTAATACTGACACTCCGAAACGTGTCGGGTACTTACCCTGGGGCCATGTGGTCACTATCCATCTGTTAAATGTGATGTATTACACAGATTGCCAATTTTTTAACTTTCTGTATTAAATTTTCTAATAAACATTTTGAAACTCTATTTGTGTATATGTTATAATCAAGTGCCTATAAAGTCCCACCCATAGGGGAATTTCTCTTTTTGCTTTTGAAATTCAGTGTCCTTATATTACCCTTGTGTTTCCTGTTACTATTATTAATACTGAAACTAATTGATCTATGATCACTGTTTCCTAAGTTGCCTCGTATCTCTATATCCGTGAGCAGGTCTGTATTGTTGGTAATCAGTAGGTCAAGTACCGCATTGTTTCTTGTTAGTGCGTTCACCATCTGACTCATGAAATTGTCCTGCAAAACATTTAGGAACTGCCGAGCCTTGGCTCAATGCGCGATTCCTTCTGCCCAGTCTATATCTGGATAATTAAAGTCCCCCATTATAATGACATTTCCCATCCTTGCTGCCAATCCTATCTGTAACATGAGGTCCTCCTCACCCTTCTTCCTCTGGTTGGGGGGCCTATAGCATACGCCCAATATTACCTTCCCTATAGTGCCTTCCCTTTTAAGTTCTACCCATAGGGATTCTGCCTTGTCCATAGCTCCATTATTAATATCATCCCTCATATTTACCGGTAAACTGTTCTTAATATACAGACATACCCCTCCCCCTTTTTTACCTTCTCTATCCCTGCGATAAAGGTAATACCCCTGAATGGTCGCCATCCAATCATGAGAGCTGTCGAACCAAGTCTCTGTTATCCCCACAAAATCTAAGTCCTCCTCAAACATCAGCAGCACCAGCTCTCCCATCTTGTTGGCCAGGCTTCTGGCATTGGTATACAAACCTCGTAATTTTGACCGGTTGCATATATCCTTGTTTGAAGTTGTTTTTAGGCTGCTCTTTTAATTTTTCCGCATACCCACCTTGGGTTTAGGAGCTCTGAACACCCTACCGCTAATGTCCCCATTTGTGCCCTCTGAATCTTGCTCCCTACTGGCTAATTCTACATCTGTACCCTCCCCCCCATCACCTAGTTTAAAAGCCCCTCTAACTTTTTGGCCATCCTCTCACCCAGTACGGCTGCACCCTCCCCATTTAGGTGCAATAATCCGTCCCTACCAAAGAGCCGGTGGCCGACTGAGAAGTCGGCCCAGTTCTCTAGGAACCCGAAACATACATGTACAATATGGTGATTGAAGGATTTTTATGCAACTAGCCTTAATAGGCGATTTTGTAGTTGCTGTTATTAAACTCAATAAAATCTATTTTTTACTCTGGTCATACTGCGGTTGGTCCAAAAGAGAAGCTACTTTTTAGGTTGGTACACCTTTGGTCCTCCTGTCTTTAGTGCTTTGGTGTTTATTAGCTTTAATTGACCACAACTCGATTTAAATGGTGAGACGATAATCAGACCTAAACACTTCCTGGCAGCTCACCGCCTATTTACGGCGCTACTTTGACGTTAAATACCAGGGTTATGGCAGCAGATAGCTGCAATATCCCTGGTATTTTCTCACATAGCGGGCGGTCCACTTTACCATAAAAGTGGTCCCAGTGGTGGATTCGCCATGGGATTACTTTTATGGGCGGCGGAAGAGGTGCCCCGCCCCCCTCCCACTGCTTCTAACTCGTTTTCCTTGCCTACCGGAGCCGTCAGAAGCGGGGGAAAATTATCAGATCCCCTGTGTTGCTGGGCAGGAAGTCGAGTGAGGGCAAGATGGGCGCACTCAACTCTATGTACTTGGAGAACCGGAGCAACTTCAAACGTCACTTCCGCCCAATGGCCTTAAAGTGCAAAATGTTTAATTTTGTTTTTTTAAATAGACTTTTTTTTTTTTATTGCTTTTAAGTGTACATATGAGATATGAGGTTTTTATGACCCCAGATCTCACATTAAAGAAGGCCTGTTCTGCTTATTTCTATTACAATGAATGTTTACATTCCTTGTAATAGGAATAAAAGTGATAAAAACATTTTTAAAGTGTAAAAAAATAAAAAAAAATAAAAAGCAAAATAAATAAGAAAAAAAAAAAGCATATGCAAGTCATGCCTACATAAGTAAACAGTGTTCAAATCACACATGTGAGGTAACATTGCAATTGCGAAAGCGAAAATTCTAGCCCTAAGCCTCCTCTGTAACTCTAAACTGGTAACCTGTAGAAATTTTAAAGCATTGCCTATGGAGATTTTTAAGTACCAAAGTTTGTCACCATTCCACGAGCATGCGCAATTTTTTTTTTTTTTTTTTTGCAATTTTTAAGCATGACATGTTAGGTATCATTTTACTCAGCGTAATATTATCTTCCACATTATAGAAAAAAAATTGGGCTAATTTTACTGATTTCTTATTTTTTTTTTAATTTAGACCCGGTTCACACTCATGCGAGTGCCGGGTTCGCATGTAATGTCGGAGCGCACTGCTCCGACATTACATGCGATCAGCTGTGCGGTGCGAGTTTAGCCATACAGTTTGTATGGCTAAATTCGCATCGCACCCGGTGCAAACACGCACAGGAGGCATTTTTGCAGCCGCATCAGGATCGGATCGCACAGCGGTTCACACTTGTGCGATCCCATCCTGTGCGAACTGCACGATCGCACTGCGATATGCGATCAAACTGGGGGTGTCGTTAAGATTACATTGACACCCCCAGCGTATCGCATATGGCAGTGTGAACTGCCGGGGGTGCGTGTGCGATGCGGGAAAAGGCTGCGAATTCGCAGCCTTCCCGCATCGCAATAGTGTGACCCGAGCCTTAGTTGCTAGAACAGAAATGAAGCATTTTTCCAAGAGGTTACTAATCCTCCCTAAAGATCTTGGGGTTGCTCCAGTATTTACAAAGTCTCATCCCATCCACCGGGGGGGGCTCACCGCTAGATGAAATGATGAACAAACCAGATGGAATACCTTTGATGGTTAGAGATCCATTCACAGTGCTCCCTCTTCATTGTGGCCCATGCAAAATACCCAATGCTTGTGGATGTGGAGAAGCATGCAATGACCTCCTGTGATGCAGTACTCAGACCTAGCAACCAAAAGCTGCTCTAAGATCTGACATCAGCCCAAAAGTTGTTTTGCAGTGGGATTGCCCTATTGTCTACCTTGAGCAATTTCATCACTGCCCTGAAGAGGCAATCTGAAAGTCTCTCTAACCAATTGCCAACTAGACAGTAGTAATTTTGCTGCTAGCTGGCAGCTTTCTCTGGGCACCCCAATTTACCCATACGTTGCTCTGATCTTCCTGGTTGCTCGGGGCGCAATGCTCTGTGCCGTGATTGGACACAGCACAAGTTTGTCAGCAGGATGACTTTGGCTGTGAAACTGTTGAATGCTGTGGCATTTGTGGCCAAATGCTGTGATTTCTTATTTTTTAATTTAAAAAAGTGTAAGACCGTTGCACTAATACAGTGTGACATAAAGTATTTTAAAAATATCTATTTTTTTTTCTCTAGGGTCTCTGCTAAAAAAAAAAAGTATATAATGTTTAGGGGTTCAAAGTAATTTTCTAGCAAAAAAAAAATGATTTTACCTTGTAAACAAGTGTCAGAAATAGGGTAACTCCACTCTTAAGGAAAAAAATATGGCAAATAAAAAAAATATAATATAGCATATATAATTGCAACTCAAGTCATATTGAAATTGACTGTTATTAAAAATTACTTTTCCATTTCAATCTGCAGTTCTTTTTTGTTTAGTAAAATGCAATCCACTATGGCCACCTGGAGGTGTTCTCTACACAGAATGTTTATCCCCTGCAACAAAAATGTAATTTTTGGTCGGATACTCCCAAAAGGAAAACACGTCTAAGGGCACATGATGTGCCGTCCGACGTGGTCCATTCTCTGGTCAGCGGGGGATCAGTCCGCCAATCCTCGCTGAGCAGGCAGATGACAGCTCCGTCTCCGCTCTGTGTGCGGAGATGGAGCTGTCAGATCCCCACTGTCCTCTATGGAGGAATCGGATGAGAACGGACCGCCTGTCCATTCTCATCCGATCCGATCCGCTGGACAGATGGAAAATAGGGGTTCCATCCGTCCGGATTTCACGGATAGGATCGGAAGCGGATAGCAGCGGGTGTCAGTGCAGATGTCTCCGCTGACATCCGCTGCCCCATAGGGATGCATGAAGCATCCGATCAGGTCCGTCTGAAAAACTGACAGGCGGATCTGATCTGAAAGTTCGTATGAAAGGACCCTAAAGGGATGCAGGTCCTGCATTTTTCCTCATGAGTGCCCTGCAGGTGAACCAGCTGGTTGATAATTAAGAAGCCCCTCCCATTAAATTACCTTACCACATAGACACAGACAAACACACACAGATTTTTTCAGAATAACAAAAAGTAGGAATCTGCCACAAAATTTGTTAAAATCCTTGCAATGTACAGAGATCACCCAGGGGGGGATGCTTTTCTCAACAAAAGTGTCCCAAAAATTGATTTTATACACTCTATTTTTATCTGTTTGGTTTGTGTTTAAACTGGCCTTGCGGCTTCACTGACGGTTTCCTACTGTGCATGCAGTCCTAGAAGGCTGTGGGGAAAGGGGGGGGTGAACTTCTGGCTCAGATCACAGAGGCACATCTGACTGGAAGTGGGAGTGGGTGCCTGTCAGAACCCAGTACCCGCTCCACCCCAAAAATAGCTAAATGTGGCGGTGGAGGGGGGGGTGCAAACAAGTGGATCCTCCCCATTTGGGTCCTTTCACACAGTCCGCTGTGCGGTGCGGACCGTTCTCTGCTCAGCGGGAATCGATCCGCCGATCCCGCTGAGCAGACGGATGACAGCTCCATCTCTGCACTGTGTGCGGAGAGAGAGGTGTCAGAGCCCCGCTGCTCTCTATGGGGGAGTCGGATGAGAGCGGACTGCCTGTCCGTTCTCATCCGATCCCATCTGATCCCTGGACTGATGGAAAATAGGGGTTCCATCCGTCCGGATTTCATGGACAGGATCGGATGCGGATAGCAGCGGGTGTCAGTGGACATGTCTCCGCTGACATCCGCTGCCCCATAAGGATGCATGGAGGATCCGATCAGATCTGTCTAAAAAACTGACAGGCGGATCTGATCGGATCGTTTGTGTGAAAGGAGCCTAGGTTTGTTTAAACCACTAAATAATGCATTTTTATTTTCTTTGCAAACACCAATGAAGAGGCTTACATAATCTTGTTACACAATATTTTTTATTTTCTAGTAGGTTTTTTTGTGGTCCTGGATCCATTAACATGTAAAGTAAACTATAGCACACATTCTAACAACATGCTTAAAACAAATGATCTATATTGGGCTAGACTTTTAGTCTGCAACATGTTTAGCATGAATAGAAGTTTATATTACTCTTTCGAAAGATCTCTACTTAAATTCAGCTCCTAGATGAATATGTAATTATATTACTAGTTCTCAGCATGTACATAAATTGTATGGCTCCAAGATTTCTTAACAAAGGAACCAAGCTGAGCTTGTGAAGAAGTTGTATTGTCCTAATTGCATTTCAGTAGATGGTCAAAAAAGACTTCACTTGATTTAAAAAAAAACACTGAATTTTAATTGGGTAAACTGAATCAAGACTTTATATGAATGAAGTGCTAGTCATGCTCAAACATGATTTTTTGATTATAGGTAGCATTCCATGTCCTTATACTTTTCTAATGTCTTTCACAGATCACAACAGCAGTTCTCCAGCTGGGCCTTTTTTTTAGTTTCATGTAGCTGCAGTTACAAATCATCAAGGCTTGTTTTTGTTTTATTGACATTTCTAAGTGCCATGAATGCATACAATTTCAGCTGTGTACCTGAAAACCCATTGACACCCTGCATGGTGCATGCTTTATGTTTTCAACAAGATGCAGAGTGTGAATGTAAACGTGGTGACAAGAATAATAGCATTCGTAGGTACTCTTTGCTTAGATAGCTATAGTCGGTCCATTTTAATTCAATAACCTATTCCTTGCTTTGCATAAAATGCTCAGTAGGTAACTTACATAATAGAAAAAGGTGCAGTAAAATATTAGAACTTGCACTTTAGGTCTGATAGGCAAACATATATTAAATTGCAGTTTACCAGTCCAATTAAAATTTGATGGCTGCATTTGTATTGTGTTTTTGTTCTTTTGTTTTTTATTTTGCTTTCATTTATTTCTATGTAATTATTGTAAGACTGCACCAAGGAATTCTAACACCAATTCAGCTACTGTATTGAGAATATCACCTGATATTCATGAAATATAATACATATAGAAAATACATATATTCATATATTTTCCTAATATAACCTCACCACAAATATTGTGTTTATATGATGCAAATTTACATATACAAAGTGCTACTAGTACTGTAATAATGCTTCCAGAAATAAAGTACAGCCAGCTTATTTTCCAACTCCAACCACATCAAAAGAAATCAGGTGCAAAGAAACTTGCATAGCATGCCGGTCTAAAGCATGGATATGATCCAAGTGTCCTCCAATATTTTGCCCTCGATTGGATCCATCCGGACCGGGTACATGTGGTGGCAATTTCACAATCCAGATGCAGTGAGCCGACTGCATGAGAAGCATTTTCTAGATGTCCTCCCTGGTACCTATAAAAAAAGAGTCCCCCCAAAGGAGATGTCGTATCTGTAGAAAACACGAATATAGGCGTGCGCTTTTTTTGTCCCCCCCCCTGTCCTGGCCAACCTGGTCTCTGCATTGGGGACGGTTTCCGTCTCTACCACACACTAGTGAAGTATTAGTAAAGGGTACAGCACGGCAGTCTAGGGCACCCTTTCACACAGGGTCTCGAAAGATGTTAGATGGTTATCGCATTTTGAGAGACCCTGGCCTGGAAAGTTTAAAGTTTTTTTACAGTTACAAAAAAAGTGTAAAAAAAGTAAGAAAAAAAAAAGTTAAAATAGAAGTATTAGGTTTGGTGTTTTCCCCCCAATTTATACTTATGTAGGTGGATGCAGCACCAGGCTGATGCTGCATCTGTCCCTTAACGCCTCTGCACTGAGAACCAAGCGACTGAACACCACCGTTCTGACAGCTCCCCAAGCAGAGAGCTACTGATTGTCAGTCAGCAGCTCTCCACTCTGCCTCCTCCTTGCTCATTGGAGTTCTGGGCTCGCTGAGAGGCTTACCTGGGTGTCGGTCTAGGCACCTGGCAAATCCCAACCCCGTGGTCGTGATGACACAGTGCCGGAACCAGCATCTGTGATGTTAGCAGAGAGCGGGCTTCAGAGTGCGATCTGCACTCCTGTGTTCCATAGGAGATGCCCAGTCAAATGAGCTTTGGCTGTAAATCTCCTATTATTTTCTGTTCTTACTGTTTTACTGTACTTTATAATATACTGCTATACTGTAATGTTTTATTGCTACTGTTTTGCATTGTTAACCATAGTTTGCTTTGCAGATACCACCATTCCCCCAGTTCTGTATACTATTAGATTGTAATGTTTAAGTGTTACTGTGTTTTTCATTGTTAATCATATAGTTTGCTTTGCAGATATCGTCATTCTACTATTTTACTGTACTGTATACTATTATATTGTAATGTTTTATTGTTACTGTGTTTTATTTTTAACCATTGTTTGCTTACAGGTACGCCCATCAGCTGTAGCACTAATTTATTTATCCTGACAGCAACAGTGTTTGCTCTCAGCATATACGTAAATCAATGATTGCAGCACTGTAGGAGATGATTTCACCATCGCAGTTAAAAAAAAAAGATCAAATATGGTGAAGCATAGGGGATGGGGTGGACACAGAGGGCGGATCTCCCTTTGCTTAGCCATACATTTTTTAACACTTTTCTTGGCAGAGATTTCTTCAGCCACATCGATCAATGTTTTTTCGTTCAGCCCATGGCTGCATGAAAAAAAAAAGAACCTTACAATATATGCCCAACAAGAACCAGCAACTTACTGGTACATAGGGATGGCCTTGCGGTTCGCCCAGCGGTCGGTTTGCGGCAAACTTTGCTTGTTCGCAGCCCGCCGATTTTGCAAACATATGGCGTTGTTAGCGGTGGCCATATTAGTTTACATTGGGGAGAACTTTGACCCATGACACAGCCATTAGGTGGAACAGGACAGCCAATTGAAACATTTCAGCACATGGACATACCCCCTACCTTATAAATAGACCTGACCTAGTGGCCATTTCACATTCTGCTTTTTGTCAGTGTAGGGAGAGGTTGGCTGTGTGCACCAGGGAGAGATCATCAGTGACACAAATTGCTCTGTTAAGGTCCACAAAAGTCATTTTAAGGGCTGGTATTTGGTATAGGTGTACTGTCTCATTTTTGTTAGTGTAGGGAGAGGTCTGCTGTGTGCACCAGGGACAGATTCGTCAGTGACACAAATCGCTCTGTTAAGGTCCACAAAAGTCGTTTTAAGGACTGGTATTTGTTATAGGTGTGCAGTGCACTACATAGGGGTGTAATCCACGTATAATATACTTTGTAATATAGAAAGCATATTATAGTGGATTTGTATTGTGCACTGTGCAGCATTGTGACTGGTGTGTTGAGCGTTTCTGCAGCAATACTACAAACAGTGACAAAAGCACTTTTAAAGTATTATAGCTGGTGTGATAGACCAGTGGTCCCCCAATACCACATATTGAAGTGGGGTGTTATCTGAGTATACTTTTATAAGTGTATTTGTGTCCTGCAACAATATTGCCTCTTTTGCAGCGTTAACTCTGCTGTAACTCCGTGTAGATTTGGTTTTACCGCCAAGGATTGCATGCAGGCCTGCCTCTTCTTCTCCTCCTCCTACTCCATCCTCCCTCTCCTCCTGGGCTGACTCCTCCTTTTCCGCTGTTACCGTCTCTTTTGATGCGCCACCCAAGATCCCCAGAACCTATTCCACATGCCAGGTGAGACGTTGCCATGCTGTGCTGCATCTGTTGTGCCTGGAAGTCAAGAGCCACAATGGTTCTGCACTCCTTTCAGCTTTGCATTCACAGGAAGATCAGTGGCTGACACCGCACAATTTAACAGTTGGTAAAGTGGTGTGCGACAACGGTGCCAATCTGCTGAGCACACTGAAACAGGGCAAAATAACACATGTGCCATGCATGGCACACGTCCTGAATTTGGTCGTGCAGCAATTCGTTGCCAAATTTCCTGGGGTCCAGGACGTCTTGCGGCAGGCCAGGAAAATCTCGGGCCATTTCAGAAGATCTTACACAGCCATGGCTCGCCTTGCTGTCATTCAGCGTGACACAACCTGCCCGTCAGGGGTCTTATTTGTGACTGCCTGACGCGATGGAACTCAACATTGCATATGCTTAATAGGCTGCTCCAGCAGAAACGTGCAGTTAACCACTACCTGTACAAACTCTGCAGCAGGACAGGTTCTGGGGAGCTTGGGTTTTTTTCACCTCGCCAGTGGCTGCTCATGCGCGACGCATGCAGACTTCTGCGGCCATTTGAGGAGATCACCAAACTGGTCAGTCACGGCCAGGGCACCATCAGTGACATCGTACCTTATGCCTTCTTTCTGGAGCGTGCATTGTGTCGTGTCATTGATCAAGCCGTCGAGGAGCAAGAGGAGCAGGAAGATGAGGAAGTCGCAATGTTGGATGAATTCCCAGGGGGTGCTATTCCATCTGAGGCAAGTCAACAATAGGAGTCTGAAGAGGAGTCAGAGGAGGATGGTGGTGGAGCGGATGAGGAGGAGCAAGAAGAGCATGCTTTAAACCTGTCTGGGATCCCTGGTGTTGTCCATGGATAGGAGAACGAAGACGAGATTATCCTGGATGATGAGCTGGAGCCAGGCCACTACACCGCGTCCAGTTTAGTGCGAATGGGGGCCTTCATGCTCCAGTGTTTTAAGGGGGACTGCCGTATAAAAAGCATAAAGGGCAAGGACCAGTACTGGGTGGGAACGTACTTAGACCCATGGTACAAACATTAAATGACGGAAATTTTACCACCATCACAGAGGGCGGTCAGAATGCAGCACTTCCAGGCCTTGCTGCGAGAAATGCTGCATTCTGCTTTTGCGTGCCCTGGCAGAGGAATTTCCAGTCACAAAGAGACAGTTAGCAATCCAACAGCGCCTGCAAGAAGAGGGCAGTTTAAAGATGTGTTGGTCACTTCAGATATGAGATCCTTCTTTCAGCCGACCCATAGACAGCTGTACTCTGGATCAAGCATCAGGGAATGCCTAGACCGGCAGGTGTCCGACTACATTGGGTTAACGGCCGATGTGGACGCTCTGAGGAGTGATGAACCCCTGCACTACTGGGTGGGCAGGCTTGACCTCTGGCCAGAGCTTGCACAATTTGCAATGGAACTGTTGGCTTGCCCCCCCGTCCAGTGTCCTGTCCGAAAGGACGTTCAGCGCAGCAGGGGGGATCGTGACCGATAAGCGCACTCGCCTAGCTCATGACAGTGTTGACTACCTCATATTTATAAAAATGAATGAGGCATGGATCTCTGAGGAATTGAACACATGTGACCAGTAGACCATGTTTCATTTAAATTGCTCATGACAGGCCACAAATATCCGCCAGACCGCCATCCACCCACAACAATTCATGTTCCTTGTCTTCTGTAAATACAGCGTCAGAAAAGGCATTTCATGACCATCGAATGCCTAATTTTTGGAGCCAACACTTACTTCTGTATCCTGTGAATGCCTAATGTACCTTCAGCCACAGAAGACAACGTTCTTAGCTGTCAGGTAAACCCATGTTGGCTAATTTTTGGGGCCTGGAATGGTCGACACTTACTAATTTATCCTGTGAATGCCTAATGTACCTTCAGTCACAGAATACAACGTTCTTAGCTGTCAAGTAAACCCATGTGGGCTAATCATCTTGGTATCGTTTTTTACAGCTAGCGGTCGGCTTTCATTTAAAAGCAACCCTAGTGGCTAATAAGCCGCTAGACTGCTGTTACAAGCAGTGGGAAGGGAATCTCCCCCCCCCCTTTCTGCTGCCTTCCATGGTTATCTCAGGTAGAGATGGCCTTGTGGTTCGCCCGGCGGTCGGTTCGCGGCAAATTTTGCTTGTTCGCAAATTCGCAAAAAGGCGGACTTTTGCCGATGTTTGCGGCAGCCATATTAATTTACATTTGGGAGGACTTTGACCCATGACACAGCCATCAGGTGGAATGGGACAGCCAATTGAAATATTTCAGCACATGGACATGCCCCCTGTCAGGGTCCGGACTGGTAGCAGGAGCGGTGCAGGGAGTGGATCCGCTGTGTCAGTGAGGGATTGGCGTGGACCGTACCGGAGGATCGGTTCTAAGTAGTTACTGGTTTTCACCAGAGCCCGCCGCAAGGTGGGATGGGCTTGCTGCGGCGGTAACTACCAGGTCGTGTCCTCTGGTAGCGGCTCAACCTCACCGACTGCTGATATAGGCGTAGTACAAAAGGGACAGGCAGAGGCGTAGTCAGACGTAGCAAAGGTCAGGGCAGGCAGCACAGGTTCAGAGGCGATAGTCGTTAGCAAAGGGTTCGGCAACAGGCAAAGGATTACACAAATAACGCTTTCACTAAGGCAACAAGGCAACAAAGATCCGGCAATGGCTGGAAGGGGCAGGTCACTTATATAGGAAACAGGAAACAGGTCACAGGAAACAGGTCACAGGAAACAGGTCACAGGAAACAGGTCACAGGTCACAGGTCACAGGTCACAGGAAACAGGAAATAGGAAACAGGTCACAGAAAACAGGAAGGGAGGTTTGGACCAGGCACCAATTACTGGTGCACAGGCCCCTTAAATTTCAAATGACCTGCGCGCGCGCGCCCTATGGTGCAGGGGCGCGCGCTCCGGGAACCATGTGAGCGGGGAGCGGAGGAGGGAGCCGGAGCGGGCACAGGTGAGTGGATCTGGAACGAACGCTGCGAGCGCTCCGGTCCAGAAGCAGGGACCAGAGCGCTCAGCGTTACACCCCCTACCTTATAAATAGACCAGAGCAGGTGGCCATTTCACATTCTGCTTTTTGTCAGCGTAGGGAAAGGTCTGCTGTGTTCATGAGGGAGAGATTGCCAGACACAAATAGCTCTGTTAAGATCCATAAAAGTCCTTTTCAGCGCTGGTATTTCGGTATAGGTCTACTACAGTCTCTTTTTAGTTTATGGACAGGTATCCAGTCTGTGCTTTAGGGACAGTTAGAGATCGGCAGTGACACAAATCGCTCTGTTAATGTCCACAAAAGTAATTTAAAGGGCTGGTATTCATTTGTTATAGGTGTACAGTTTATGTTCAGTTTAGGGACAGGTATCCAGTGTGCTCTAGGGACAGATCTGCAGTGACACAAATCACTCTGTTAATGTCCACAAGCGTCATTTAAAGGGCTGCAATTTTTTTGGTATTGGTGTGCAGTTTCTGTTCAGTTTAGGGACAGGTATCCAGTGTGCTCTAGGGACAGATCTGCAGTGATACAAATCGCTCTGTTAATGTCCACAAAAGTAATTTAAAGGGCTGGAATTTTTTTGGTATTGGTGTGCAGTGCACTATATAGGGGTGTAATCCACGGTATAATATACTTTGTAATAAAGAAAGCATATTATAGTGGATTTGTACTGTGCACTGTGCAGCATTGTGACTGGTGTGGTGACTGAGCGTTGCTGCAGCAATACTACAAACAGTGACAAAAGCACTTTTAATGTATTATAAATAGTGTGATAGACCAGTGCCCCCCCAATACCACATATTTATTTATTTTAAATTGAAGATTTTATTGTTTTTTCCTTCAATACATTACATGTTATACCCTTATCCTTACCTTACCCATACCCATCATGTAGTCTCACTCAAAGTCCCAAACTTCCCCACTTTTTACATATCCTTTATTCGATAGTTCACTGAACAGCAAATGATGTCTCTAGGTGGGTCTGTATCTCTTGTTCTTGGTCTCAGAGCCCTGTGCAATCGTTCAAACTCTATTGGTGTATCTGGGGGTCTACCAAGTACATTGTTGCAAATTGCCACGGTTGCGTTTGTAATTTGGTTGCGGTCGATCGATTCTGGCAGTCCTCTTACTCTCAGGTTGTGTCTTCGGCCTCTGTTGTCCAGATCTTCAAGTTGTCTCTGAAGGTCTCTCAATTGCATGGTGTGGAGGTTGCTGTTGTCATTTAGTGATTGCAACGATTCTTCATGGCATGCAGCTTTCTCTTCCACATCAAAACCCTTTGAGGCACTGGAGCAGAGGCAGGGGTTTTGCATGTGGAGGAGGGCAGAGACTGGGCCGTTGACTGTGGGCCACACTCGATAACAGGCAGTACAGTCCGGAGACAATGAAGGAGAGTGCATGGGATCAGCACAGGGCCACACAGAAGGGTCCCTGAGGGATATCTAAGCACAGTGGTCGTCCAGGTGTCAGCAGAGGTGGTCCAGACTCCCAAAGGTTGCAAGCAACCTATGCTTATAGGCGCATGATCATTGTAACTCTGGTGAGTGTCCATTCCTAAGGGGATCACTTTTTGGTGTGGTGAAGGTATACGCCGGATCAGAACACTGAATACGAACTTCCGGTTCCCGCGCCTCATGTGATCGGACGCTCGGAACGGCGGCTCCGACATCACCGGCATAACAAGCCTAGCTAGAGCCCAGCTGAGCCACCTGACCGCATCGATCGCCTCCTGCATCACCGGGGACCTGGCAGCTATGGACAGATTTGTCTTCCACGAGCCTGCGGACCAGTCCACTGAAGCCAATATGGCGGATGCCTCCTCCCAGCCTGTGTCACAGGCTCAGAGCGCTCCTGCATCCCTGCTTCCGGATGCCCACATCGCTTCTCTGGCACAAGCTGTGGCAGCCTTACTCTCACCCACTATTACCGCTGCAGTGGACAATGCGATAGCGCAGGGCATAACACAACTCCGCAAGGAGCTGCTGGGGGAACACTCTGGCAGGCTCACGGACCTAGAACACCGCATGTCAGACATAGAGGATGAGTTTCAATCCTCCTTCTCCCAAGACCAGCGAGCCAAAGAGACCCAAAGGTATATTCTGGAGAAGTTAGATGACCTTGAGAATCGGTCTAGGAGGAATAACCTCAGAATCATAGGGCTGCCTGAGACTTACAATGCTGATTCTCTATATGACATCTGCGCTTCCAAAATCCCCTCAGCCCTGGGCCTGACCTCCTCATGCACAGTGGAACGTGCTCACCGCTTAGGGGCCCCCTCTAACGACCGCCGCTCACCAAGACGGGTCATTGTACGCTATCTTAATTACATGGACAGGGTGAATATCTTAAAATCTTTCCGGAACTCCAAGGCTCTGCAACTGGATGGTCACAAGTTGCTTCTTTTCGCAGATTACTCTCAGGGCAGACATAGCTGTATTGCAAGAGACGCATTTACCGGAACCGGACCTGGTCCGCATGCGCAAACTCTGGGTGGGCCGGGTCTTCGGTTCTCCAGCAGTTTCTGGAAAAGCCGGAGTTATGGTCCTGTTCCACAAACAGGTCTCTTGCGATGTTGTGGTCTCACACTCTGATGATGAGGGGCGAATCTTGATTTTGAAATTGACAATGGCATCCCGTACTTGGATACTGGCAGCCATTTATGCCCCCAACTCTCCCACGAAAGGTTTTTTCCAGGCACTCACCTCTATTTTGGCCCCTTATACACACCTACCCATCCTAGTGGTGGGTGACTTCAACACGACATTTGATATAGAGGAGGACAGGTCAGGGGGGACATCACATCCCTTAATTCACTCCCCTAAACCAACATCACCACTCCAGGTCTTCGCTGAAGGTTTACGCCTCACGGATACCTGGCGCCTCACCCACCCTTCGGATCGTGAATACACAATCTTCTCCCACCCACACAATACTCTCACGAGAATTGATTATATCTTCTCCAATAACCCTATGATTGCTCTTACGTCCCATCCTTGCATTCACGACATAGCGGTGTCTGACCACGCTCCCATTTCCATCGACGTCTCCTCCTTCGACGCACCCCAGTCTAAGGGCTCTTGGCGCTTTCCAGCATATCTGGCCAAGGACCCGGGGATAAAGAGCATTATACAGGACTCCTGGTCCGAATTTTTACAATTTAATTCCTCTCCCGACTGTTCCCCTGTGCTGCTCTGGAAGACCGGTAAGGCTGTTCTCAGAGGAAGGCTTATCTCCTACACCTCAGCCCATAAGAAAAAAACTGTCGCAGCTTTTCAGGAAGCTAGCGCATCTCTTCGGGAGGCGCAGAGGCTTCTCAACCAAGCCAATACCCCAGAATGTAGAGAACGCTGGCGTGCGGCTAAAGCATCGTTTGATGACTGGGCTGCGGCGCAGGAGACCATCTATTCCAGCAGGACTGGAAATTTCACAAATTCAGAAACAAACCGGGCAAGCTGCTAGCGACCCTGTGTAGGCCCCCCTTTACACCGACGCACATAACGGCTCTCAGGGACTCACGGGGTGACACTGTCGAGGAACCGCAGGCTATTAACGCAGTCTTTGAGTCCTTCTATACGACCTTATATGGGCAGGATCCTATCGATGTACCCGAGGCGGAATCCCTGTTATCAGAACTCCCACTCCCCAATATTACGCAGGAACAGCTAGATTTGCTTAACGCACTGATATCCTTGGATGAGGTGCTCAACACGATTAAGGCCCTGGCAAGGCCCCGGGACCTGACGGCTATACATCTGATTTTTACAAGATAGCAATTGGAGCACTCGCACCCACCATTCTAGACATGTACAATTCCATCTACACTGGTGGCCCCTACCCACCTTCAGGTTACCGAGCGTTTATGAAGCTTATCTATAAAAAGGGTAAAGATCCCACCAACCCAGGCTCCTACCGCCCCATCTCCCTTCTCAACTTAGATGCTAAAATCCTATCCAAGATAGTGGCTAACCGACTGGCTGACATTCTCCCCTCTCTAATACATCCCGCTCAGGCAGGCTTTACCAAAGGGAGGTCCGCCACCTCCAACATAAGGAAGGTCATCACGGCCCTGGAATTTGCGGGGGCCAACCCAACTGCGGATACGGCTATAGTAACGCTGGACGCTGAAAAAGCGCTTGATAACGTGAGCTTTCGTTGGTTGGAGTTGGTTCTCGCAAAGTTAGGTTTTTCTGGCCCCTTCTCTCATCTTATACGGACTATGTATGCCCAACCCACGGCGCAAGTGGTGGTGGCAGGTCATACATCCCCTGCATTCAGATTATTCAAAGGCACTCGTCAGGGTTGCCAATTGTCCCCTCTCCTGTTTAATCTGGCCTTAGAACCGCTTTCTCGACTCCTAACATTACACCCAAATCTAAAGGGGATCCCGGTGGGCGACTCGGAATTGCGCACGGCGCTCTTTGTGGACGATATCCTCATTTTCACAGCTGACCCACCGAATGATCTCCGGATAATACAGCAGGTATTTGCGCGCTTTCGTCATTGCTCCGGGCTCCGCATAAACTTTTCCAAAAGTGAGGTTTTACCTTTACACTCCTCACATCGACCCCCATGGGCGTCCTGTTCTCCCCTCAAAGTAGTTTATACCTCTATTACGTACATGGGTATCAAAATTGGTAAACACCCCTCTTCCCTGTATCACTTGAACTTTTCCCCCACTATAGACAAGGTGATAGCTGAACTTCACAACTGGCACAATCTTCCCATCTCCTTCCTGGGCCGATGCCATCTTTATAAGATGATGAGCTTCTCTAAACTACTATACCCCCTCCAGACTATCCCCCTTCTCCTGAAGCATACAGATGTCCACAGACTCAATAGGGCTGTAGCTAGTTTCATATGGAAGGGCCGAAAGTCCCGTATAGCTATGTCCAAACTATACCTGCCGAAAAGGGAAGGGGGAGTGGGATTGCCTAACATTCGCCTATATAACTTGTCATGTTTACTCAGGGGTGCCCTGGACTGGATATCAGGGGAATCTAAATACACCAATATATCGCTAGAATCTCAAATGGTCTCGCCCTATGATCTAGTGACCTTGTTGCACTGCGGGCACAGAGATCTCCCCCATGGTCTACGGCACAATGTCCTGATTAGGGATACCGTTATGGCTTGGAGGGAAATACGGAAGAAATTGAAAGCTCCTCAGAGACTTTCTCTCCATCTTCCTATCTGTAGCCACCCTCTGTTCCCCCAAGCGCAACAGCATAGCGCCTTCTCATACTGGGCCAGTCTGGGTTTGACCAGATTCTCTCAGCTTTATGATACCTCTACGGGTCACCCCTACAGTGTATCTGAGTTGTCGGCTAAATATGGTATTCCTCTCAACCTATTCATACAACAATGTCTTTGTTTTGTGCATTCAATATGTATGGACAAATCTAAGCGCTTTGCGCCAACATTGATAGATGTCTTAATTGAACAGGGCAGGCACAGGATTTCTCCTATCTACAATCCACTGCGACAAGAATGGAATGCCGCGTCGGCATCCCAGGTAGCCAGCACTTGGAATAAGACACTAACTTCCCCTGATGCCAGAGACCGCATTCTTAGGGGCTACAACTCTACTTGATTTGTCCATAACGAGTTCTGGCGGGAACAACAACTCAAGATCTTACATGGAGCCTATCTCCCCTGCCTGAAGTGGGTACCGGAACACAAGCGCCGAGTCTGCTCCCTGTGCGGAGCGTAATCTTCCTGACTTATTCCACAAATTCTGGGCCTGTCCTCAGATTTCTCGGTTTTGGGACAAAATTCTAAGATTCATTTTGGACACACTAGGCCTCTCTCTACCCAAAGACATTTATGCTCTACTATTTGGCCACTTGGACACCACTTCTTCCCTCCTCAACAAAGCTGCTCGAAAGTCCCTAGTCCACCATAAACCCTGGATTCTGAACTGTCTTATGGTGGCAAGGAGAGCAATCTTGAAACATTGGACTGCTGCATCCCCCCCCTCAGTGAGTGAGGTTCTTCAAGACATGCAGACCCTACTGCGGAGAGACCTCATAGACATGAACCACAGCGGGGGTGCAGCACATAGTCGATTCCACAGGAAATGGCATACTTATCTCTCAGTGTACCCACTTCCTCCCCCTACGCACACATCAAGGCTTTGAAGCCCCCGCCCCTACCTACCTACGATTATACCTCGTACTGCTTGAGATGTTATGCAATTGTGAGTCTGTAGCTTTATGTGTGGTAGAGTACACCTGTGATTATTAGTTAACTCTTCTGTAATGCAACCCTAGTCACGGCGTGACAGAATGGACTTGACTTGCACGGAACTACGTGATTGGCTAATCGGCCGGATGTCTGCTACCCCCACCCCCCTCTTCTCACCTACCTGATTCCCCCCCCCCAGTTCGCTTCAAATTGCAGGCCCCTCGACTCATATTTGATGGAGGTACTATGCTGTTTCATTTTGTTTACATTGTTGTTTTTCTTCGCATGTACCGCATTGTTTTGTACTTTCTGTACTGCAAAGTCCTAATAAAATGTTTATCAAAAAAAAGAACACTGAATACTGAGCACTGGGAGTACCAAATTTTATGAAAATTTATGTGGTTTTTCTAACAAAAAGACTGTATTGAGTGTAGATTTTACTCTTTTATGAGGACTGGATCTTTTACAATATAGTTTTTATCCTTTTATGAGGACTGGTTGATTTCCCATATGGTATACCTATTGAGCGCTGCTGAGTGTAATCAATGCTGAACATCTTCCAATTCTTGTAGATCCTGATTATTTTGTGTCATTTGTTTATCATAGTAGTCCATCAAAAGGACCACCATATTGCGAGTGCATTGCTGTAAATTATCCTCCTACCTTTTTTTGAAATCAGGGTACACCTCTCTAATTTTCGGGAATATCTGGACTCTCAACCCTTTCGGATATATCTGTTCATCCAGGTATTTCTTGAAAAAATCTATATTCCACCATGTTCTAGATTTTCTCTCGTATAAATCTTTTATTTGTATAGAGAGCGTAACTGTTCGCTATCTTGTATGACATTATTGGTAACTGTAGTGTCCTCTAATTGTATTTTGCTAACCATTTTCTCCTAGAATCGTTGATCAATCTCAGAAGGGAAGGAGAACAAACAAAAAAAAAAGAATTCCTAAAGTGCTAACCCCTTTATTACTTACCTCACCCCCCAATTCCACTTTCAATATGTATGTACTGATGAATCGACTAATCCAAACTATTTTACAAAAAAAAGGAACTGAGGGCTCCAAGGGAATGATTTTCCAAAAAATGTAATACAACATCAACCCAAACTAAAGTCCTACAATGTACAAAACCAGTTTCCCCACAGATTTTAGGAAAGGAGCTTTTGCACTACTTTCTAAACACCACACATAAAGCCAAACTTTATTGGATAGAAGCTCCACCTTCCCTTCTATTATATCTAGATTCAAATACATAAGGGTAATAATGAATCTATGCACATCATTGGTTAACCATAAGTCTGCAGGAAAACAGATAAAGAATGTGTGCAATCACTCCCATTGCTATACAAAAAATTACCATCTTTAATCAAAAATAATTAAAATCCTCATCAAATGACAAGACATATAAAAACATGTTCCAACTACTCTGCTCCCTATTGGACCTGTCACCTATGTATATAAATACCCATGTTCTAACTAATATTGCCAAATGTATAAGACACAGATAAATGTCCAAAAAAAAAAAAAAGGAAGTGAAATGGAAGTTCATCCCTTAGAGGCCATGGCTCCCAAAGTATCCCCTTGAATACAAGTACTCTTAGAGATTTGTAGTTAATATTGCATATGTTGGCTCCTTTAGGATTGCATCCAAAAAATAAGAGAGATTAATTGACTCCACAAAGAATCATTTTTTTTTTTGTGCTCCCCTTCTCCTTATCTCACTCTCCAATTCAAAATCGATGAGTGTGCGGTCTCCTATTATAGTTAAGCAATAGTTAACCAATGATGCGCATTAACTCATTATTACCCTTACTGTATATATTTGAATATAGATATAATAGAAGGGATCATAGAGCTTTTATCTATTAAAGTTGGGCTTTATGTGTGGTGTTTAGAAAGTAGTGGAAAAGCTCCCTTCCTATAATCCTCGGGGAAACTGGTTTTGTACCTTGTAGTACTCTAGTTTAGATTGGTGTTGTATTACAAACTTTTGGCCAGTAAGTTGCGAGGACAAAGAGGTAAATCTAAAATACCCCACATATATCATCCCTCATCCCTCATGAAAAGGTGTTCAGCCCCCAGGAGATTGCCAATGCATTCAGCACCTACTATAGCTCACTGTACAACCTTAAGGAGGACACCTCCACTCCTCAACCCACCACAGCCGACAATGGCAGTTTCCTTTAGAAAATCGACCTACCAAAATTATCCTCTTATCCCTTGAAAACACTTAACTCCCCCTTCATAGATCTAGAATTCTATAAGGCAAAGAGCTCCCTGCCCAACAACAAAGCCCCTGGCCCAAATGGCTATAGTTGGGAGTACTATAAATCATTTAAAACTATTTTAACACCCTATCTTTGTGACATATTCAACATAGCTGCAACCTCCTCCCCTTTCCCAAAAGAAATGCTCAAATCCCTGATTCTTACTCTACCCAACCTGGGAAAAGCCCCAGACACTCCTCAGAATTTTAAACCCATTTCTTTGTGGAATATTGATCTAAAAATGTTTGCTAAAGTATAGCTTTACGCCTAGTTAACGTCTTATCAATACTGATATACTCAGATCAAACTGGGTTCACAAAGGGCAGACAGACTTCAGACGCCACCAGGGGGTAATTAGTATTGTGCATCATGCACACAGATCAAGGACACCTTCTCTGCTTCTAGGCTTGAATGCAGAGAAGGCGTTTGATCGCATACACCGGGGGTACCTCACAGAGGTCCTTAGGAAGTTTGTTTTTTCTGGCTCAATTCTTTCAGCGATCAGCCCAGGTGTATTCAGATGGTATGTTATCACAGCCTTTTCTCATCACAAATAGCACACGTCAGAGTTGCCCGCTATCCCCCTTGATCTTCAACCTCCTGATGGAGCCTTTAGCCTCTTATATCTGTTCTCATCCAGATATCCAGGGGCTCAAAGTAGGTAACAACACCCATGTTTATAAGTTTGTTCATAGATGATATAGTATTATTGGTATCTAATCCCAAGTCCTCTCTTGCAGCAGTCTATGGAGCACTGAAAATGTTTCAGGATGTGTCATACTATAAAGTACAGTAAATGCGAATAAGTCATACATCTTGTACTTGGGATTGGATTCCGTTACCAGAAAATTATTGATCGCCACATATCCCTTTGGGTGGTGGGTTGAAGGGATTAAATATTTAGGAATATCCCCCACTCAAAATACCAACCTTCTGTTCTAAACCAACTATTTGCCTTTTTTAACCAAAAACATATCAAGAGATGTACTAATGCGCATTTGTTTCTTCCGTGTACAGGATCAGTTAATGTCTTTCTCCTTACTACAAATATCCAAAACAGAACTCTCATGGTTAGGCCATTTGGCGGCCTTCAAGATGATGGTACTGCTTAGACTTTTGTATCTCTTTAGAACCCTTCCTATTACCTCCATAAATTACAGTCTGCCACCAACAGGTTCTTATGGCAAAACAGACATTCTCGCTGTGCATTTACTAAACTTAACAAACATATCAAAGTTGGAGGAATGGGTCATGTAATAATACGAGACTATTACCTAGCATCAGTTTTAGCCTAACTCAAGAACTGGTTTACTCCCCCTCAAACCTCTCTATGGGCCACACTAGAATCAGAAACCGTACCTTGTAAAAATGTACTGTCTTTTTTGCTTTTCCAGCAATTTGAAAAATGCTCCCCCTCCTACTTGCCTACCACATTATTAGCATCACTCAAGGCTTGGAACATTCTGATTTCTGCAAAACACAACAAAACTCCAACTAATATACCTATCCCCCTAGAAATTTGCTCCCTAATCATTTCAAATATCAACATTAAAGAGTGGAAATTTAGAGGGGTGACAGAAATCCATCACCTTTATTCCTCAGATCCCCTCAAGTCCTTCACACATCTCCAAAATTAGTTTAAACTACCCGATAAAGAGCAATACACCTACTTACAGATTTCATCCCTCTTAAGAAAGCACTTAAACCTGAAATGCACTTTATCCAACAGTATTGCAAAATAAAAATGGAGGTATCTTCCTCATATATGCTTTGCTTGGTGGCAAACTTGATTTTGTTAAATTCGCCATGTTTCTGGCCTGGGAAAAAGATATTAACACAGTTTACACTCCTGACCAATAATGTCCCACCATTTCAGCAACATAGTCTTACATTAGGAATGCAAACTTATGGGAATTAATGCACAAAATTACTTTAAAATGGTACCTGACACCGTATCACTTATCAAAATATTACACTCACACCCCCAACCTCTGCTGAAGGAACTGTGGACAAATAGGCATATTATTTCACCTACTATGGTCTTGTAAACCACTAGCCAACTTCTGGCCCTATATATATTCCAACTCATATCTAAAATCATTACCATTCCAATTAGGTTATCCCCTGGATAAGCCCTGCTAAATCTAGAGATAGATGAAATCCATATTTCCCTGAGAAATGTAGTGGTTAATATACTGTTAGCCGCCAGACTAACACTGGTAAGACATTGGAGATCTCCCTCAATCCCTGCAGTTGTAGAAGTAGTAAATTTAGTTCAGCAGTACTCCTCATATGAGCAAATGTATGCACTTGCATCAAATGCTCTCAGTCCAACGTTAGATAGATGGAGCTGGGTAGACTGACTGGGTAGACTGGATACATGGGTAGACTGACATGACAAATACAAACACTGAGTGATTTAAATATAACAAATACCATTTAAGGCAAGTCCAAGTATATGTGGCAACCTCTGACTTATGGTATTTTATTTTAGTTATTTTCCTATAGATGTGTTATCTGTTAACTTTTACATTTCTTTTCTGTAAAAATACAATTAGAAACATATAGGCTCTCTAAATATGCGCTAACGCCTCTTTGTGTGGTAATTTAGAGACCTAATTCAATGTTGATATCTCATTGTATAATAATAGTTGTGTGAAATCTTCAATTAAATAATATTGAAATTAAAGTGCCACTAAAGTGAAAATGAACGGTCGCACCACACTCATGCTGTACTATCACTAGATTCACACAAGACTGACACTAAAGTAAAAATAAATGGTCACACTACACTCATGCTGCACTATCACTAGATTTATTCTAAACCTTTACTTTACACAATAGAATCACAATAGCCCACTATAGCACACTAACTCACTAGTAGCACTAAACAGAGCCCTGTTCTATCTCTCTCCATGCCAATACCACACTGAAAATGGCTGCTATGAGAAAATGGGGTGGAACTAAGAGCAATGAACCATGATTAGATGGAGTCATCGTGACAGTGTCCAATCATGGCTCTGACTGTGCTATGTGCCCTGATTGGGCAAATCTTTCATTGATTCAACCAATTAACCAACCAATCAGGGCTTCCAATGCACTCATGCTCGGGCCAGACCGTTCACCTATCTCTAGTAATTTTTAGAGTTGGGCGAACGGTTCGGTCCTAAAAAAGTTGCACAGTGCATTCATTCTTTGTGGTCGTTCAGCGGGCTGAACAAACAGTCAAAACGCCCTGACAATTGTGATGTTCACTGAATGGAGGAACAGCCAAAGTTCGGCCTGAACTCATGCTCAGTTTGAACCATTCGCCCAACACTATTGAACATCTGTGGCATAAGACTAGGTCTCACAAAGACTTCAACCAATATAAATCTACTCTCCAAAAATACAATTCTATCCATCAGACTGTCAAGAAGACCTATTTTATCACTCTCATATACACCTTCTCATCCAGTCCCCATCAACTCTTCTCTACTTTTAACTCTCTACTTCATCCTCCACTGCCTCCACCCACTAACTCACTCACTGCCCAGGAGATCCCCAAACACTTCAAAAAATAAGATCGATTCAATTTGTGATTAATTTTCCCCTCTACAGATATACCCTCCACTTAACACCCCATATCCAAAGATACAATCAACTCTTCCCTTATTCAACCCTGCTACTATAGACAAGGTTGCCTTTAAACGTATTTCTAACATCCACCCAACCACCTGCCCCCTGTACCCTGTACTCTTTCAAATACTGGGGCCACCCTCTGACTCAATCCTACACTATCTAACCCACATTGCCAATCTCTTCCTCTCTTTTGGCATCTTTCTCAAATCTCAAAAACATGCACTAGTCATCCCCATACTTAAAAAGCCTTCCCTGGACCCTATTCTGTACTCCTACTTCTGGACCTTTTGGCTGCCTTTAATATGGTTGACCACCCCCTCCTCCACAAAAAATGTTCCTTCTGTTGGCTCTCATCCTACTTATCCCACCATACCTTCAGTGTCACTTACAATTCTAATTCCTCCTCTCCTCTTCCTTTCTCCATTGGGGCCCCCAAGGTTCTGTTCTTGGACCCTTCCTATTGTCAATCTACATCGCTTCCGTGCCTTTTAATATAATTTTGGTGCTGAGGACACCCAAATCTTTTTCTCTACCCATCAGCTCACAATATCAATCTCCTCATGCATCACTAATTTACTGACTATTATATTAGTCTGGATGTCACACCACTTCCAATCTGTTCAAAACCAAGCTCATAATATTTCCTCCCCATGTTCCCCTTTCCCTTGACTTCTCTGTCAAGATCAGTGGCACAATCATTAACCCATCCCTACATGACAGGGTGCTAGGTGTAGTCCTGAACTCTGAACTCCCAATTGGCCCAACATCCACTTCCATCATCACTATCACTTTCCAAAGCTTGCTGCCTCAACCCCTGCAACATCTCCAAAATATGCCCCTTCCTAACCAATGATACCACAAAGCTACTAATCCACTCCCTGGTTATCTCTCGCCTCACCACTGCAACTTCTTCCTCATTGGCTTACCTTTATATAGGCTATCCCCTATTCAATCCATCATAAATGCTGCTGCCAGACTCATTCACCTTACAAACCACTCAATGTCTGCTACCCCTCTCTGCCAACCCCTCCATTAGCTGCCACTCACCCGTGGCAATTCAATTCAAGTTACTAACAATAACTTACAAGGCCATCCACAACTTGGCACCCAGCTAGCTATATTACTAACCTATTTTCAAAATACCAACCTAATCGTTCTTTTTATTTTTCACAAGACCTCCTACTCTCTTGTTCCCTTGTCACCTCCTCCCATGCTCGCCTCCAGGACTTTTCCTGAGCCTCTCACATCCTTTGGAATTCCCTACCCCAATCTGTCGGGCTATCTCCCACTCTATCCACTTTTAGGTAATCCTTGAAAACTATTCTCTTCAGAGAAGCCTATCCTGTCTTCACCTAAAAACTTTACTTTTATTTTTCTTCATCAGCACATCCCCCACAGTTATTACCTTTTGTATCACTTGACCCTCCCTTTTAGATTGTAAGTTCTAATGAGCAGGGCCCTCTGATTCCTCCTGTATTGAATTGTATTGTAACTAGGGTTGAGCGGACACCTAGATGTCCGTGTTCGACGGGTTTGGCCGAACTTTAAAAAAAAGTCCGGGTCCGTGTCCCGGACTTTTACCGAACTTTTCCCGGACACCGAACCCCATTGAAGTCAATGGGGACCCGAACTTTAAGGCACTAAAATGGCTCTAAAACACCAAAGGAAAGGGCTAGAGTGCTGCAAATGGCAGCAAAACGTAATTAAGAGCATGGCAAGTGCTCTGCAAACAAATGTGGATAGGGAAATAACTTAAAACAACAAAAAAAAACAGAAAAATAAAACAATGTTCTTCTTCATCTCTGAAGGACGAGGCCCATATGGAGTAGGAGGGAGGTTGAGGTGGTGGTGGATGTGGCGGTGACATAGGCGTGCGCACAGGGTGTGCTGGGTGTGCCTGGGCACACCCTAATCACCTAGGGCACATAGCATTGCCAGTGAGGAGATGGGAAAGATCTCCCTGGGACCTGCTCTGCTCTATTTCTCCTTGCCTACAGGTACATGGCCCCGATACATTACTCTCCCTGCTGGCAAACACATGCATGTGTATTTCAACTTTGGGGTGCACACCTTAATGCAATAGGCTGCGCACACCTATGGGCGGTGTAGGTGGAAGCGGCGGTGGAGGAGGACCAGGGCCGGATTAACAGCATCATGGGCTTGGTGCTGAGGATTTTGAAGGGCCTTAAGGGCCGTGCCTTGCCATGCACCCAGAGGAGGAAGGGTGCAGCCATGCATGCCTAATTCAACATGGGATGCTGTCTCTGAAGCCCATAAACACATCCATGCATCGCCAACTGTCCCTCCTTGTCCGGCCTTCACGCTGTGTGGGGAGGTTCTGAGGGTGCTGCCTGGGGAAGCGAGCATAGAAGCCAGACTTCTGTGTTTACAAGTGACAGAAGTGCGGTAACAGTGAATATGGCCAACCCGGGGCCTATATAAAAGGTAGGGGCCTGGAGCTGCAGCTCCAATAGCCCCTACATTAATCTGGCCCTGAGGAGGAGGACGAGGTAGCCAACACTGCTTCTTTTCAAAAATTTTAAATGAGGGTACACCCCAAAAGAGTGAGAAAGAGCAAAAATGGAACAATGGGTGGGTAAGGTCGGTATCCATTGCTATTCTGCATAAGGTACGGAAAAGTCCCGTGGGATCCATGCCTGGTTCATTTTAATGAACGTGAGCTTGTCCACATTGTCTCTGGACAGGCGGCTGCGCTTGTCTGTTATAACGCCCCCAGCCGTGCTAAATACCCGTTCAGATAATACACTGGCTGCAGGGCACGCCAGCACCTCCAAGGCGTAAAGGGCAAGCTCAGGCCATGTGCCCAATTTGGAGACCCAGAAGTTGAAGGGGGCAGACCCGTCATTCACTACATGTAGGCGTGTGCACACATACTGCTCCACCATGTTGGTAAAATGCTGCCTCCTGCTAAGACGTTCCATCTGAGCTGCTGGTGCTGCTGTTTGTTGTGGCGTGCTGACAAAGCTTTTCCACATTTCGGCCATGCTAACCCTGCCTTCTGAGGTGCTGGCGGTGCCCTGGTTGCGTTGGCGACCTCCTCCTCCTCCTCCTCTGCCTTGTGCTTCCACTGTGGCCCCGCTGTCAGATGGGAATGCCAGCAGCATGGCGTCTACCAGCGTGCGCTTGTACTCGCGCATCTTGCGATCGCGCTCCAGTGAGTGAATTAAGGACGGTACGTTGTCCTTGTAACGGGGATCCAGCAGCGTGGCCACCCAGTAATCAGCACAAGTTAGAATGTGGGCAACTCGGCGGTCGTTGTGGAGACACTGCAGCATGTAATCGCTCATGTGTGCCAGGCTGCCCAGAGGCAACGAAAGGCTGTCCTCTGTGGGAGGTGTATCGTCCGTGTCCTCTGTATCCCCCCAGCCACGCACCAGTGATGGCCATGAGCTGGCCTGGGTGCCACCCTGCTGTGAACATGGTTCCATCTCCTCCTCCAGCTCCTCCTCCTCCTCATCCTCCTCATCCTCCAGAACTGTGCCCCTGCTGGACAATTGCGTCCCTGGCGTTTGCGTGTGCAGGAACCCACCCTCGGAGCCCCTTGCGAATGACTGCCCTGAAAGCCTTGGAAATGTTACCTCTTCATCCTCCTCCTCCTCCTCATCCTGTGCCACATCCTCTTCCATCATCGCCCGAATTGTTTTTTCAAGGAGGCATAGAAGTGGGATAGTTAAGCTATCAGCACAGACTATCCCCCAATTTAACTGATCCCCAAAGGTTTTTGATTAAATAGCGGAATAGAAAATATGATCCAAAAAAAGTGTATGTATATCACACGTACACAACCACACTGGGCCCCAATTACTATTGTTTGTACCCCTAAAAGGCTAGATGAGGAGTAGGGGGAGTATGGAACAGGCAGCACCCTCAAACCTTCAGAAGTATGAGATGAACCCCAAAAACTTGGAAAGGTGGATCTCTCTCACACGTACCAACACAGACTATCCCCCAATTTAACTGATCCCCAAAGGTTTTTGATTAAATAGCGGAATAGAAAATATGATCCAAAAAAAGTGTATGTATATCACACGTACACAACCACACTAGGCCCCAATTACTATTGTTTGTACCCCTAAAAGGCTAGATGAGGAGTAGGGGGGGTATGGAACAGGCAGCACCCTCAAACCTTCAGAAGTATGAGATGAACCCAAACAACTTGGAAAGGTGGATCTCTCTCACACGTACCAACACAGACTATCCCCCAATTTAACTGATCCCCAAAGGTTTTTGATTAAATAGCGGAATAGAAAATATGATCCAAAAAAAGTGTATGTATATCACACGTACACAACCACACTAGGCCCAATTACTATTGTTTGTACCCCTAAAAGGCTAGATGAGGAGTAGGGGGGGTATGGAACAGGCAGCACCCTCAAACCTTCAGAAGTATGAGATGAACCCCAACAACTTGGAAAGGTGGATCTCTCTCACACGTACCAACACAGACTATCCCCCAATTTAACTGATCCCCAAAGGTTTTTGATTAAATAGCGGAATAGAAAATATGATCCAAAAAAAGTGTATGTATATCACACGTACACAACCACACTAGGCCCCAATTACTATTGTTTGTACCCCTAAAAGGCTAGATGAGGAGTAGGGGGAGTATGGAACAGGCAGCACCCTCAAATCTTCAGAAGTATGAGATTGTGTTCACTGTACCCCACAAAGATTGAGTTCACTGCACCCCACAATGATTGTGTTCACTGCACCTCACAAAGATTGTGTTCACTGTACCCCCCAAAGATTGTGTTCACTGCACCCCACAAAGATTCTGTTCACTGTACCCCACAAAGATTGTGTTCACTGCACCCTAAAAGGATGTTGTTCACTGCACCCCACAAAGATTGTGTTCACTGCACCCTAAAAGGATGTTGTTCACTGCACCCCAAAAAGATTGTGTTCACTGTACCCCCCCAAAGATTGTGTTCACTGCACCCCACAAAGATTGTGTTCACTGCACCCCAAAAAGATTGTGTTCACTGTACCCCCCAAAGATTGTGTTCACTGCACCCCAAAAAGATTGTGTTCACTGTACCCCCCAAAGATTGTGTTCACTGCACCCCACAAAGATTCTGTTCACTGTACCCCACAAAGATTGTGTTCACTGCACCCCAAAAAGATTGTGTTCACTGTACCCCCCCAAAGATTGTGTTCACTGCACCCCACAAAGATTCTGTTCACTGCACCCCACAAAGGATTTTGTTCACTGCACCCCAAAAAGATTGTGTTCACTGCACCCCAAAAAGGATTTTGATCACTTCACCCCAAAAAGGATGTTGTTCACTGCACCCCAAAAATGATTTTGTTCACTCCACCCCAAAAAGATTGTGTTCACTGCACCCCACAAAGATTGTGTTCACTGCACCCCAAAAAGATTGTGTTCACTGTACCCCCCAAAGATTGTGTTCACTGCACCCCACAAAGATTCTGTTCACTGTACCCCACAAAGATTGTGTTCACTGCACCCCAAAAAGATTGTGTTCACTGCACCCCAAAAAGGATGTTGTTCACTGCACCCCAAAAAGGATGTTGTTCACTCCACCCCAAAAAGATTGTGTTCACTGCACCCCACAAAGATTGTGTTCACTGCACCCCAAAAAGATTGTGTTCACTGCACCCCAGAAATGATTTTGTTCACTGCACCCCAAAAAGGATTTTGTTCACTGCACCCCAAAAAGGATGTTGTTCACTCCACCCCAAAAAGATTGTGTTCACTGCACCCCAAAAAGATTGTGTTCACTGCACCCCACAAAGGATTTTGTTCACTGCACCCCAAAAAGATTGTGTTCACTGCACCCCAAAAAGGATGTTGTTCACTGCACCCCAAAAAGGATTTTGTTCACTGCACCCCAAAAAGATTGTGTTCACTGCACCCCACAAAGGATTTTGTTCACTGCACCCCACAAAGATTGTGTTCACTGCACACCAAAAAGGATTGTGTTCACTGCACCCCAAAAAGATTTTGTTCACTGCACCCCAAAAAGATTGTGTTCACTGCAGCCCAAAAAGATTGTGTTCACTGCAGCCCAAAAAGATTGTGTTCACTGCAGCCCAAAAAGATTGTGTTCACTGCAGCCCAAAAAGATTGTGTTCACTGCAGCTCACACACAGAAAAATGGATGTGGATCACTGACACCTGCCTATCTCCAATCCCACACCACACAGCAATATCGATTGTAGTTTGTAGAACACAGTTTCCCTAAAATTCAGCAGACTCTGTCCCTAACAGGATTGAGAAGAGATCGTAGATCAGGATTGAGTGCAGATTCACCCCACCCCCCACACAGCAATATCGATTGTAGTTTGTAGAAGACACTGACCCTATAATTCAGCAGACTCTATCCCTAAAATGCCTACAACTCGCCCTGCCTAAACACTCCGACCTGTCCCTCAATTCTATCCGGACACAAATGGTTTTTTCCTGCCTATCTTTCCCTAATCAGCAGCCAGCACATTGATGTGTGCTCTGTCCCTTAGCTAAGCAGCAGAATGACGCTGCTGCGGCGGCTGCCTCGAACTTATAAAGACTTGGTCACATGCTTCAGACGGCCAATCACAGCTACTAAGACATTTGCAGGCATGGCTGGGATGGCTTAAGGCACACCAGTTAAACGATTGTTGATTGGCTGTTGAAAGCCCGCCATGAAAAGAGCGCCAAAGCATGCAAAACCCGGAAATAAAACGACCGAACACGGATTTTTACCCGAACATACAGTAAAGTGTCCGTGTCCGTGTTCGGGTAAAAAAAATCCAATTATTCGGTACGAACACGAATAATACAGTCCGTGTTCGCTCAACACTAATTGTAACTTTACTATCTGCCCTTATGTTGTAAAGTGCTACACAAGCTGTTGGCACTATATAAATCCTGTATATTAGTGTTTAGTGTATATAATAACTTAAGGTGTGCTGCTTTTCTCTGTCATTTTGGCTAATAGCAGAGTTAACTATTTATGTTCTACTTAAAAAAATGTTAAAGTATATATATTTGATCAATTACATCTCCCAGGACCCCCAGGTTGTTTTTTTTTTTGTTTTTGTTTTTTACAAACAGAAGTCGGCTAGGGATCTGTTATTCAGTGGCAGTAGTGCTACAGTTATGGCTCTTTCACACGGTCCGCCTCCGTAGGCGGATCCGTGTTGCTCAGCAGGAATCGATCCGCGATCCCCGCTGAGCCGCCGGATGACAGCTCCGTCTCCGCTTGAAGAGTGGAGAGGGAGGTGTCTCAGCCCCCGCTGCCCTCTATGGGGGATCGGATGAGAGCGGACTGCTTGTCCGCTCTCATCAGATCCGATCCGCTCCGATTACTGAACGGATGGAAAAATTGGGATTCCATCCGTCCAGATTTCACGCACAGGATCGGATGCGGATGGCAGCGGGTGTCAGCGGAGGTGTCTCTGCTGACACCCGCTGCCCCATAGAGCTGCATGGAGGATCCGATCAGATCCGCCTAAAAAAATGACAGGTGGATCTGATTGGATCGTCCGTGTGAAAGAGCCCTTACTTAAAAAAGATCTTTGGTCTGTTTGTTTACAAATGTGGCCAGTTTATTCAGCAGTGTGTCAAATTGTAAACAACATGGCTTTAGGTCAAACCTACATTCAACCTGAGCCAAAGTTCATTCATAATGGAGACATAAAAGCAACAATGCATAGATGATCTCAAAATTCCAAATTTGATACTTCCAAAACTTCTGAATACAGTATGTCTTAGGGCTCTAATACACAGCCTTTTCATGTTTTATTTGGATTTGTAAGGCACTTTTGAAGTATGTGAAATCCAGTGTTTGAAATTTGAATTCGATATTTTGGAAGGGTGTACTCTATTCTGCTGTATCTAAAATGCCTTTTTCCCATTTAAAGTCAAAGTGAATTCAAACAAGATCAGCTCATGCTAACTTTGACCTGCTTGTAAGTCTAGAACCAATGGACACTAACCCTAACCATAAAAATTAAATTTTATTTTAATAAATTACCCAGATCTCGAAGTTGGGCCATACTGCAAAAAAGACAGCCATCTTTAGTAAACATGTCAATTAAAAATTCAATATTTATAAAAATGGAACACTTTCTCTTTTGCAAAAAGCATTCAAAACTTCCAACTCCAATGTCCAACTGTTTACTGTGTTTCTTTTATGCTTTTAGTTTAATAAATATGTGTACATTTTTTCAAAAAATATACTACAGTATCATACTTTTATTTAGCTACTGCTCTCTAATACTTGTGAGTTTCACAGATTGACCTTCCACTATGACCTCATGGCAGTATTTATTTTTCCATAAGCTTTATCTAAACTTTAGATTCATTTTTCTCAAATATTAGACATAATAACTTTAAAATACTTATCTGCAGACTGAATTAGAACAAATGTCTTATAAAAGAAGGAGAATAGCAATTGCTACTAGTGTGCTAAGCCATTTTTTATTAATGTGATGTCAGTGACATATTTGTCCAGAGGAAACTGCTTTAAATTAATAGAAGGGTTTTATGCAGTTGTGTTTCCAACTCCCTAAAGTTCAATACATCTTACTGCAAACTTTTACTTTTCTATGGTTAAAGTGAATACAGAAGGTGCAGTACAAAGTGTTATATCAGGCTGCTGGCTATAAGTAAAAATGAAAAAACTACCACTTAAAGCATTGACATTTTATACTGGAAAGGCATATGATAATGGGGAAAAGTGCCAATGCAAACTTAACATTTAGGCTGCCTAAAAAAAAAAAAAAAAACAATAAATAAAAGCATTGGTTACCCCAAAAAAAAAAAAAGGAAACAAAGAAAAACCAAAGTTAAGTCGTGGCCTAAAATGTATAAACAATGTGATAGTAGATGGCGCATAAACATAGAGCCCACTTTTAACAAAATATATCTCTCCTTCAAATTGCAGGTATAATCTTGGAAAAATAGTTGCAAACATCTGATTGGTCACTGTGGGCATGATTTGTCTTTCATTTTTTAAATACATCTTTTTATCAATTATTTTATCTTTATATTTATTTATTCTTACCATATTTAACCCATGCCCTTGATTGTTGTTCTAGAAGAATATGGTAATTTATGGCACTAATTTAAATGTTTAGTTTATCCTTAGTTTTAATTATACATTTTGTCATAGGTGGATACAAGAGAGGTCAAAGAGGCCCTGAGGATACGGTATTTACATGAAATATTTACTCAACATACTTGTGGCATTCCACGTAGGATGTCCTAGGGATGATCTGTTAAAACCATTCATTGACCTTGTACGCATGATATGTAATGTATTTTATAATACATGGACTGACCATGATTAGTGTTGAGCGAACACGGACTGTATTATTCGCGAATAATTGGATTTTTGTTACCCGAACACGGACCCGAAAACTTTACTGTATGTTCGGGTAAAAATCCGTGTTCGGTCATATTTTATTTCTGGGTTTGTATGTATTGGCGCGCTTTTAATGGCGGGCTTTCAACAGCCAATCAACAAGCGTTTAACTGGTGTGCCTTAAGCCATCCCAGCCAAGCCTACAAATGTATTAGTAGCTGTGATTGGCCATCTGAAGCATGTGACCAAGTCTTTATAAGTTTGAGACGGAGTGCCGCTGCGTCATAATGCTGTAGTTCAGGGACAGAGCACACATCATACGTGCTGGCTGCTGATTAGGGACAGACAGGCAAAAATCATATTGTGTCCGAAAAGAATTGAGGGACAGGTCGGAGTGCTGCAGGCAGGGCGAGTTGTTAGGGCATTTTAGGGAGAGGCTGGAGATATTTAGGGTCAGTGTTCTACAATCGATTTTGCTGTGTGGGGGGGGGTTTGCAGTGCCGGCAGTGACCGATCTTATCGATCCTTTTAGGGAGAGGCTGGAGATAGGCAGGGTCAGTGTTATACAATCGATTTTGCTGTGTGGGGGGGGGGGGGGTTTGCAGTGCCCGGCAGTGACCGATCTGATTGATCCTTTTAGGGAGAGTCTGGAGATAGGCAGGTGTCAGTGGTCCACATAGATTTTGCTGTGTGTGGGGTGGTGTGAACACAATCTTTTTGCCCGCTGAGGAGGAGGGAGAAAAATGTCTTTTTTATCAGTCAGTTGTGTGCAGCGTTTTTCCTTCAGTGCTGCTGTGCTGACTGTGATAATGCACTGCTGTGTTCACATGTGCTATTATTGAGTGATTTCAAAAGTTATACACTTTTTTCTATTCCACTATTCAATATACACCCTTGGATTAAAAAAAATAAATTGTGGCATAGTCTGTACTAATCTAGTTAAAAATTACAAAATTAAAAGGGGAATTTTCTTTTTTTTTTCCCTCCATAGCCTGCAGCAGAGCTGACTGATATAAGACACTGCTGTTCACATGTGCTATTGATAAATCACCAATTTTATATCATATTTTCTATTCCGCTATTCAATCTACACCTTTGGGTAAAAACAATTAAATTGCGGGATAGTCTGTATCGGTACGTGTGAGATACACCTTTCCAATTTTTGGGGCGCATCTCATACTGCCGAGGATGTGAGGGTGCTTCAGTTTGCCTCCTGCCTGTTCCGAACTCCTCCTATTCCTCATCCTGCCTTTGGGGGTACAAAAAATAGTAATTTGGGCCTAGTCTGGGTCTCTACGTGTGAGATACATACACCTTTTGATATCATATGTTCTATTCCGCTATTCAATCTACACCTTTGTGGTAAAAACAATTAAATTGCGGGATAGTCTGTGTCGGTACGTGTGAGATACACCTTTCCAATTTTTGGGGCGCATCTCATACCGCCGAGGATTGCAGCGTGCTTCAGTGTGCCTCCTGCCTGTTCCGAACTCCTCCTACTCCTCATCCTGCCTTTGGGGGTACAAAAAATAGTAATCGGGGCCTAGACTGGTTCTGTACGTGTGAGATACACCACCGTTTTGTAAAATTTTTCCTATTCCGCTATTCAATATACACCCTGTTTGAGTGTAAAAAATTAAACGACGGCATAGTCTGTATCGGTACATGTGAGACACACCTTTTTAAATTTGTTTGGCGCATCTCCTTCCACCGCCGAGGATTGCAGGGCGCTTCAGTTTGCCTCCTGTTCCCAACTCCTCCTACTCCTCTTCCTGATCCTGCCTTTAGGGTACAAAAAATAGTAATCGGGGCCTAGTCTGTGTTTGTACGTGTGAGATACACCGTTTTATAAAAATTTTCCTATTCCACTATTCAATATACACCCTGTTTGAGTGTAAAAAATTAAATTACGGCATAGTCTGTATCGGTACATGTGAGATACACCTTTTTAAATTTGTTTGGCGCATCTCCTTCCACCCCCGAGGATTGCAGGGGGCTTCAGTTTGCCTCCTGTTCCCAACTCCTCCTACTCCTCTTCCTCATCCTGCCTTTAGGGTACAAAAAATTGTAATCGGGGCCTAGTCTGTGCTTGTATGTGTGAGATACACCGTATTATAAAATTTTTCCAATTCCGCTATTCAATATACACCCTTTTGGAGTGTAAAAAATTAAATTACGGCATAGTCTGTATCGGTACGTGTGAGATACACCTTTTAAATTTGTTTGGCGCATCTCCTTCCACCGCCAAGGATTGCAGGGCGCTTCAGTTTGCCTCCTGTTCCCAACTCCTCCTACTCCTCTTCCTCATCCTCCCTTTAGGGTACAAAAAATTTTAATCGGGGCCTAGTCTGTGTTTGTACGTGTGAGATACACCGTTTTTTATCCTTTTTTTCTATTCCGCTATTCAATATACACCCTTTTGGGGTAAAAAAAATTAAATTGCGGCATAGTTTGCATATTTGACTGTGAGATACACCCGTGCGATACTGTTGTTGTTTTGTTCCGCTATTCAATAAACACCTTTCTAGGGCAAGATCATAAATTACAGAAATATGAGGAGACTGTCAAATAGGGGCCATGGCCTGGGTCGTGGTGCTGCTGGTAGAGCTCCTGTTGCAAGGAGAGGACGTGGTCGATCTGTGCCAGCTACACGCACAAGTGAAACACCTTCCTCAAGTGTGAGTAGGCGACAGAACCTGCAGCAGTATTTGGTAGGGCATAATGCGCCTCTAGAAGTGATGAGGCCAGAAGAAGTACAGGCGATAGTAGATTGGGTTGCTGACAGTGCCTCCAGTTCCTTCACATTGTCTGCCACCCAGTCTACTGCAGAAATGTCAGAGTAAGCACCTGCAGCCAATGTCCAACCGTTTTTCACCTCACCCCCTTGCAAATCAGGCAAGCAGTCTGAGCCCCAAGTCATACAGCAGTCTCTTCTTCTTTTTGAGGACTCTGTCAGCAGGGTTTCCCAGGGCCATCCACCTAGCCCTGCCCCAGAAGTGGAAGAGATTGAGTGCAGCGATGCCCAACCACTTATTTCTCAAGATGAGTACATGGAAGGACCATCGCAGCACGTCTCCGATGATGACGAAACGCAGGTGCCAACTGCTGCGGCATTCAGAATTGTGGAGACCGACAAGGAGGGCAGGGGTGAAGACTTGGTGGAAGATGATGTGGAGGACGATTAGGTCCTCGACCCCACATGGAATGAAGGTCATGCAGGTGACCTGAGTAGTTTGGAGGAAGAGGCGGTGGTCGCACAGAGCCACCAGCACAGCAGAAAAGGGAGCAGGGTGCAGAAGCGGAGCGGCCGTGCCCTAGACACTACGCCTGCTACTGCCCAACGCAGCAAGGGACCGAGCGCACCAAAGCCAGCTCAAAGGAGTTCTCTAGCGTGGAAGTTCTTCAGAAAATGTGCTGATGACAGGACATGAGTGGTTTGCACCCTGTGCAATCAGAGCCTGAAGCGAGGCATAAACCTTCTCAACCTGAGCACAACCTGCATGATCAGGCATCTAAGTGCAAAGCACGAGCTGCAGTGGAGTAGACACCTTCAAAACCGAGAAAGGTCTCTGGCTCCTCCTGTCAGCATCTGTCAGCAACACCACCACCTGGGTGACCAACCATCTCCACAATGTCCCGTGGAAGCGTTCAGCTTTCCATCTCCCAAACACTTCAGAGGAAGAGGAAGTACCCCCCTACCCACCCGCGATCATTGGCCCTGAATGCCAGCATTTCAAAATTCTTGGCCTTTGAAATGCTGTCATTCCTTCTTGTGGAGACGCACAGTTTTAAAAGCCTTATGTCGGTGGCTGTCCCACAGTACATCGTGCCCAGCCGCCACTACTTTTCCAGGCAATCCATCCCTTCCCTGCACAACCAAGTGGGGGAAAAAATCAGGTGTGCACTGCGCAACGCCATCTGTGCCAAGGTCCACCTAACTACCGATACGTGGACCAGTAAGCATGGTCGGGGGCGTTATATCTCCCTAACGGCACAAGTGAAATAGAAGTGTGCGGCACTTCTCTTATGGCAGAGCAGGTCCGAGGGAGATCTTTCCCATCTCCTCACTGGCAAACAGAGCGATAATGCTAATGTGCCCTAGGTGATTAGGGTGTGCCCAGGCACACCCGGCACACCCTGTGCGCACGCCTATGACACCGCCACATCCACCACCACCTCAACCTCCCTCCTACTCCATATGGGCCTCGTCCTTCACAGATGAAGAACATTGTTTTATTTTTCTGTTTTTTTTTGTTGTTTTAAGTTATTTCCCTATCCACATTTGTTTGCAGAGCACTCGCCATGCTCTTAACTACGTTTTGCTGCCATTTGCAGCACTCTAGCCCTTTCCATTGGTGTTTTAGAGCCATTTTAGTGCCTGAAGGTTCGGGTCCCCATTGACTTCAATGGGGTTCGGTGTCCGGGTAAAGTTCGGAAAAAGTCCGGGACACGGACCCGGACTTTTTTTTCAAGTTCGGCCGAACCCGCCGAACGCGGACATCCAGGTGTCCGCTCAACTCTAATCATTAATCCTCTGTTTTAACATTCTTATTGTCTTGCCGGTGTATAATGCCCCACATCGGCGTTTTCTGTTATAGATCCTATCCCCGACACGATGGGTCTCCCTGGTTGTCTAGAGGGGTTTTTATGAATTTTCGGCGAAGCATAAAAAGTAGCTTCCCGAGGGAATTGGATGTTAAGATAGTCATAAGTTCTGTTGGGGGAAATTTTGCAGTACCATTGCCTATTATCAAGTATTTCCAAACACATGTTCTCATAGTCTGTCTGATTCATCACTACCACAGATTTTTGTTTTAGGGAGGATAGGGCTTGTTGTTGTGCTTTTGTAAGATTTGGTACGCCTCGGTTGAAGCGTGTATTTTTATTCTCGCTTACTGTAGTTACAGAGGAAGCGCGGCAGTGCGAAACATGAAGAGACCGTTATTGTTTCCAAGTGAACACACCGCCACCGTTGGAATTATACCATTTAAAAACCTGTATTACCGTATGGTTCTAATTTTAGAGCAAATGGTTTCTAGATTTGTCCAGCCTTTTGAAACTGCGCGATATGGTGGGGTTCACTTGTGATCATCTTCGTCAATTTTGTTGTATAACATTTTTTATATAACAATGCTTTTTTGTATATGTGTTTCTAAAAAAAGAGTATTTTAATATGTTTTGAATAAAAATGTATAATTTTTTATGACATGGTGTCATGGTGTTGTGCCGGTAAAGTCAATTTTTGAGAATACCACTCTAGCTTCCTTATACAATAGGACGAGGCACGGTTGTACCTTAGTGTCCATAACTCCATCTTATTGTGACACTCGAAACTTAATTCAGTATTATATGCAAGTTAAGTCTAGGTGAAAGGGGTAGAAGTTCCTTCCAGGAATAGAGCGTATATAATGTTAATGCAATGATAATAGTAATAGCGTTGGAGGGTAACAGCACAAATAAAGGAAAGTTTTTGATGGTAACACTAAAACTGGTCATACAAGAAATATAAAAATCAGTCAAACATGGAGCAGTTGAGAATCCCAAAGTAGGACAAACATACAACAAAAAACTGGATGGTGTAGGGAACATATGTAACTTAGATCACCAAAGTATGCATATGACTCTCTGACATTAAAATATGGATTTTTTCTACAGCTTACCTGTAAAATCCATTTCTTGGAGTACATCACGGGACACAGAGCAGTCATATTCATTGCTATATGGATTATACACCACCTATAGGTGAATAGACACTGGCAACCAATCAGACAGGAAGTCCCCCCATATAACCCCTCCCATACAGGAAGTACCTCAGTTTTGTAGCAAGCAATAAACATCCCATACAAGAGGGGAGGGACCTCTGTGTCCCGTGATGTACTCCAAGAAATTGATTTTACAGGTAAGCTGTAGGAAAAATAATTTTTCTTTATAGTTCATCAAGGGACACAGAGCAGCAATATTCATTACTATATGGGATGTCCCAGAGCAATGCAGTTGAGGGGAGGGGGGACACCATAAAATACCCCCATCAGACCACAGAAGATCTACATAGCTGCCTGCAGAACACTGCGGCCAAATGCAGACTCCTCCTGGGTCCTAACATCCACTTGATAGAATCTAGTGAATGTATGCACTGACGACCAAGTCGCAGCTTTGCAAATCTGAGCCATAGAAGTTTGATTGCGAACTGCCCAAGAGGCACCTACTCTTCTGGTAGAGTGTGCCATTACCGGAAAAAGATAGAACCTTCCCTAAACCATACAGAAGTAGGGAAACTACTGCGCTTACTAAAAGCAAAAATAAATAAATAAATTGACCAGCTCCTGGCACTACAATACAACTATATTGTTAAACCTGTAAAAACATAGACACATAGACACACATAACCCAGATGAAGTCCAGTGGGACGAAACGTACATCGAGTTGGAGTGAGCTAATTTTCTAACACTGTGCCCATCTGCTACTACATGCGATTTTTATGTGAATTGTCTGTTCATACATGGAAAATGTAAGTTGTTTACGTTTAAATAGTCATTTTTTTGGATGGTATCACACTATGTGGAGCATTTTTGTTTTTTGGAGCACTTTAATTTAACCACTTAAGCCCCGGAAGATTTTATCCCCTTCCTAACTAGGGCCTATTTTGCGATTCGGCACTGCGTGATTTTAACGGACAATTGCGCGGTCGTGCGACGCTGTACCTAAACTAATTTGACATTCTTTTTTTCCGACAAACAGAGCTTTCTTTTGGTGGTATTTGATCACCTGTGCGATTTTTTGATTATGCGATATAAACAAAAAAAGAGCGTCAATTTTGCAAAAATTAACAATATTTTTCGCATTTTTTATATGAAATTCCCCAAAAAAAATGTAAAAATCAACATTTTTTAACATTTTAGGCCAATTTGTTTTCTGCTACATATGTTTGGTAAAAAAAATCGCAAACAGCGTATTTTGATTGGTTTGCGCAAAAGTTATTGCGTTTACTAACGGAAAGATTTTTGTCATTTTTTTTTTTTAATGAGTAATGGTGGCGATCTGCGATTTTTTTTGTGGGACTGCGACGATGCGGCTGACAGATCGGACCCTTGACTGACATTTTTAACACTTTTGGGGTTGCCAGTGACATTACTGCAGTAATCAGTGCTATACATATGCACTGTTACTGTAAAAATGACACTGGCAGGGAAGGGGTTAACTTTATTTGAGAAGGAGGGGTTAAGTGTGTCCCTAGGGGCGTGCTTCTAAATGTGATTGGATGTGGCTTGTGGTGTAAGCATAGCAGAACCGTATGATCTCAATTCTTACACAGGGGAGAATGACAGGCGGCTTTGTTTACATTAGCTGCCTGCCTTTCTCCTGCTGTAACGGACAATTGCGAGTGCCCGGCGAACATCGGGGTCCGCCGGGCACACGTGCGGGGGGGGGGGTCCGTGAACGAGCGGGGGCGGGAGCGCGCCTCCGGCGGCGCGTGCTCGCCCCCTAGAGCCTCACAGGCAAGCGACGTAGACCTACGTCGCTTTGCCTGTAAGGGGCTGACTGCTGCAGTAAATATACTGTGGGCGGTCGGCAAGTGGTTAGAGGAGGAATTTGTTACTAAGGGTAATTTTCAGCAAGGTCTTATCACCCTATGTTCATGTGACTATATGGTAACAACATTGGAGTCCATCATCTCCACACCTTAAAGATTGGAGGAGGAATCTGATACCAAGGGTGTCCCAGCAAGGCTTTAATATCCTATGGGTGTAGGACTCTATGTTAACAGAATTAGAGTCCATTATCTCTGTTTAGTGTTTAGTGTTGGAAGCACTATTGGTGTTTTTTCCTTTTTCTTCACTGGATCACGGAAGATTGTCTTCACATTTACGGATTTCACCTTATATGTGGACATTTACATAAATACAATTTTTATACCTTTGAGGAAGGTATTACACTTTCTTTAAAGGCTATAGTGTGATTGCATTTTATATCATATATTTTTGCACAAGTTGCATGTTGCACCTTCCATATGAGATGTAGTATCTCATGGTTTTCTTGATTTTTATATAAATAATCATGGGTTAACACATATATTGGATCCATCCAATTATTTTCACCTTTTAAACCATACTCCTGGATAATAACCTGGCAAATCTATTGAGAAATAGTAGATTTACATGCTGCCTGCCCTTTCCTGGGCCCTTCTGGCAGCACGAACAAAAGGTCGGTCTTACGAATCTGAGCTCACCTTTTTAAATAAATATTGAATGCACGTACTACATCAAGAAAATGTAATAACTTTTCTTCTGCTGTTTGAGGATTTTGGAAGAAGGAAGGCAGTATAATGTCCTGATTCACATGAAAAGCGGACACCACCTTGGGCAAAAAAACCTGGGTGTGGATGTAGAATCACCCTATCTTGATGCAATATCAAGAATGGCTTTTTGTATGAAAGAGCTGCTAATCCTGATACTCTTCTGGCTGAATTTACTGCAACCAAAAAGGACAATTTTCTGGTCAACAGAACCAGAGGGGTATGCCACATGGGCTCAAAAGGCTGTTTTTGTAAAACTGCCAGCACCAAATTTAGATCCCAAGGACACAATAGTGGCTTCACTGGTGGAAGCATACGTAGCACCCCTTGAACGAAGGTTTGGACTAAGGAATGCAAAGCAATCGGTCTCTGGAAAAAAAATGATAAGGCTGAAATTTGACCCTTAATAGTGCCTAAGGATAATTTCATATTTATCCTTGCTTGCAAGAATGCTAGAATTTTCCCGATTATATATTTGCGGGGATGCCATTTCCTGGCCTCACACCAGGAAATGTAAGATTTCCAAATTGTGTAATAAATGCCTCTAGAGACTGGTTTTCTAGCATTTATAGGGTAGAGATTGCAGGGCCAGCTATACCCCGATCTTTTAAGATCAAGGCTTCAATAGCCAAGCCGTCACAATAAGGGACTGTAAAGCAAGGTGGAATATCGGACCTTGAGAGAGGAGGTCCGTACGTAGTGGAAGAACCAAAGGCTTTGCCACTGCCAATTTTATAATTTGTGCATACCAAAACCTCCTGGGACCCCAGGATTACTGGTTTCCCCTCTATCTGGATTCTGCGTAGAAGATGCGGCAGCAGCTGCACCAGAGGAAAGGCATAGATCAGGGAAAATTCCTCCCACGAATGTCACCAAGTCATCTACTCCGACTGCGAGTGGATCCCTTGTCCTGGACACAAATCTCTTCAACTTGTTGTTGAACCTGGATGCCAACAGATCTACATCTGGGTTCCCCCAGCATTGGCAGATTAATGCAAAGATCTCAGGGTGTAAGGACCATTCCCCAGAAACATCTGTTGATGACTCAGAAAGTCTTCCTGCAGTGCTCTATTCTAGGAATGAAAACTGCTGATAGGCATGGAATAAATTTCTCTGCCCAGGATAGGATAAGATCCACCTACTTCTAGGCTGACTGACTTTTGGTGCCTCCCTGATGGTTAATATAAGCCACAGCCGTGGCATTGTCGGATTGTACCCTGACAGGGTAAATCCGAAGTCTGGGCGTCCAGTACTTTAAAGCCCGACAAACTGCTCAGATTTCCAAGAGATTGATGGGAAGACTCTTTTCTATCCAAGACCGCTTTCCCTGGACCTTGGCTTCATCCAGAACTGCTCCCCAGCTGGAGAGACTGGCATCTGTAATCACTACTTTCCAGACTACTGGAAGAAAGGATTCCCCTTTTTCCAAACTTCTGGTGACAACCACCAACTTAGACTCTGACATACTCTTGGTACCAGAGATATGCACCCATCTAGGAACTGGACCTTTCTGGTCCATGCTGACAGAATGTTTTCCTGTAAAGGTCTGGCATGAAATTGAACATAGGGGACTGCTGTGAACGAGGACACCAGCTTCCCTAATAACCTCATGCAAAAATGTACAGAAGGATACTTTTTCCTTCTTACGGACTGAACCAGATCAATAATACCTTTGCCTGTATTGTGTCCACAAGGAAACCCAGATATTCCAGACGCTGGATCGGCTGTAATGCTGACTTTGCGAAGTTCAGAATCCAACCCAGACGCTCTAAGAACTGAACTGTCCGTAACACATTCAGGCTTAGAATGCTCTAAAGCGTAAAAACCTTTGATGGGTCTAAAAGATAAGCATGTGAAGGTATGCATCCATGATGTCTATGGATGCTAGAAATTCCTCTCCCTGCAGAAAGGCCATGACTGAGTGAATTGACTCCATTCGGAAAGTACAAATGTTTAGAAACTGGTTCAGAGCTTTGAGATCCAGAATACGTCTCACATCTCAGTTTGGCTTGGGGACTATGAAAAGGTTTGAGTAAAAACTCCTAAATCTTTCATCCTCTGGAACCTCTGTAATCACTCTTTGGGACCTTAAATGATCCAGAGCCAGAAAGAAAGATCTTCTTTTTAGATCTGCAGGTATGTTTGACTTTACTAACCGAGGATGCGGGAATTCCAGTTTGTACCCTTGCGAGATAGTGGAAATAACCCAGTTGTCTTGAGTTATTTCTACCCAGACCTCCGAAAACCATAGCAGCCTTCCCCCCACCTGACTGAGTGGGGTCGCCCCTTCACAGGGTAGGTTTAGAGTTAGACTTGGTAGGTCTCTGGGCCCAGGGTTTCTTCTGCCCTTGCCCTGAAGGCTTGGTTCTAGATCCAGATGGCTGGGGCCATTGCAATTGCCTGGGATTAGAAGCACTGGGAGTCTATGTGCTGGGAATCTTAAAAGAAGGGTGTTTGCTTTTCCTTTTAACAGGTAGCAACGCACTCCCCCCCCCCCCTTCTTTTGGATATATTTATCCAGATCATTTCCAAATAAGCATTCCCTATGAAAGGGAAAACTAGCCAGCCGCTTTTTACACAATAATTCCACAGACCAGCTTTTTAGCCACAGGATTCTGCGCATATGAACTGACAAAAGAGCAACCCGTGACATTTGTTGTATTGAGCATCTACTGCGAAACATAGAGTTCTAGGTAGATCTGCCAAATCTTCCACAGACTCTCCTTAACATTGAACCGTCCTGAAAACTCATTTATCACTGACAAACTCCTATCGCTGCCACTGCTGATTGTATTGCAGACCCTGCAACAGCAAAGGAGGCTCTTAGAAAATATTTCAACTTCTTATCAGCTGGATATTTAACCAATTCCATACCGGGCCATAGTACTATGACATCAGCAGGAACATTTCCTCGATCCGGTTCCAGTTTCAGCTGCTCTCCCGCCCCCCGGGGGCATGCAGCGCGGCGATCGGGGATGCGGCATTCCCATTGGGACACAGCCCATGCCTGATCAGTGTAAAGAGGCATTTAAAAAAATGGCTACCACGTGACCGGCTGTGTCCAATCACAGCTGGTCACAGAATGTCAACAGAGAACAGGGTAACTAGCTGTTACCGTGTTCTCCTTCTCACACACTGATCCTGTGTGAGGAGGAGATTGCGGTAACAGCTAGTTACCCATCACATTGCACCCTAAAACACACTGATTGCCCCCCCAATAAAGAGTACCTGTCCCTAACCCATCAAAGTACCTGTCACCAGCCCATCAGAGTACCCAAGTGCCTGTCACCAGCCCATCAGATACTCTGATGACAGGTACTCGGGTACTCTGATGGGCTGGTGACAGGTACTCGGGTACTCTGATGACAGGTACTCGGGTACTCTGATGACAAGTACTCGGGTACTCTGATGGACTGGTGACAGGTACTTGGGTACTCTGATGACGGGTACTCAGATGACAGGTACTCGGGTACTCTGATGACAGGTACTCGGGTACTCTGAGTACCTGTCATTAGAGTACCCAAGTACCTGTCATCAGAGTACCTGAGCACCTGTCATCGGAGTACATGATTACCTGTCATCGGAGTACCCGAGTACATGTCATCGGAGTGCCCGAGTACCTGTCATTGGAGTACCTGAGTACCTGTCACGAGCCCATCAGAGTATCCAAGTACCTCTCTGTATCTCATCAGATAACCCAAGTACCTGTCTCCAGCCCAGAGTACCCGAGTACCTGTCTCCACCCCATCAGAGAACCCAATTACCTCTCTGCAGCCCATCAGAGTACCCAAGAACCTCTCTGCAGTCCATCAGAGTACCCGAGAACATGTCATCAGCGTACCCAAGTACCTGTCACTAGCCCATCAGAGTACCCAAGCAACTGTTATCAGAGTACCTGTCACCAGCCCATCAGAGTACCCGAGTACCTGTCATCAGAGTACCCGAGTACCTGTCTCCAACCCTTAAGAGTAACTATCTGCAGCCCATCAGAATACCTGAGTACCTGTCTCTAGCCCATCATGGTACCTGAGTACATATCTGCAGCCCAATAATGTACCTGTCTCCTGCCCATCAAAGTATCCAGGTACCTGTCTCCAGCCCATCAGAGTACCCGAATACTGCTCTTCAGCCCATCATAGTACCCGAGTACCTCTCTGTAGCCCATCAGAGTACCCAAGTATCTGTCTCCAGCCCAGAGTACCCAAGTATCTGTCTCCAGCCCAGAGTACCCAAGTACCTGTCTGCAGCCCAGAGTACCTGAGTACCTGTCTCCAGCCCATCAGATTACCCGAGTACCTGTCTCCAGCCCATCAGATTACCCGAGTACCTGTCTCTAGCCCGTCAAAATACCCGAGTACCTCTCTGAAGCCCATCAGAATACTGTAGAACCTTTCTGAAGCCAATCAGTGTACCTGAGTACCTATCTGCGGCCCATCAGAGTACCTGAGTACCTATTTGCAGCTTATCAGAGTACCTATCTGCAGCCCATGCCTCTTAGATTATGTGTTTGCTTTCCAAAATGGGGTCATTTTGTGGGTAATTCCCTTGTCCTTGTGCTCCAGGGCCTTCAAATGTGTGATAGGTCGTTGGGAAATTATATGTGTAATTTATGCTCCTAGAACACCTGATGGTGCTCCTTGCATGTTGGGCCTCTGTATGTGGCTATGCTGTGACAAAGTCCCACATATGTGGTATTGCCATACTCAGGAGGAGTAGCAAAATGTATTTTGGAGTGTAATTTTTGCTATACACATGCTATGTGTTATAAATATCTTATAAATTGACAACTTTGTGTAAAAAAATACGTTTTCATTTTCTTTCCACATTAACTTTCACACAGACTAAATAATAACCACTAATTTGGGTTATTTTTACCAAAGATATGTAGTAGTATAAATGTTGGCCCAAATTTATGAAAAAAAAATTACTTATTTGCAAAATTTTATAATTAAAAACTAAAACAAAATGTTTTTTTCAAAATTTTCGCTCTTTTTTTTTTCTGGTGGTGATAAAATACTACCAAAATAAATCTCTATTTGTGTGAAAAAAAATGGTAAAAAAAGTGATTGGGGAGAGAGCGCATGCGCGGCAGCTCCAAGATGGCTGCTTGAAGCCGGAGCTCCGTCCCGTCCCGTCCCAGCTAACACCGGATCCCCGCGCCGCTCCACGAACCCACAGCCTGTAATCACTGGCACCAAAAGGGGGGGGGGGGAGTCTGCTGGTCAGCCCTATGTCATCGGGCTCGGTCCGTAGGGACCTTTTGGCACTTTTCTTTGCCCCAGAACGCCTGACTGAAACATCCAAGATGGCGGATGCAGCGCTGTTGGGCCCTAACACTCCTCAGCACTTCTCCATACCGTTGGGACACGGACTTTCAGTGAGCCCTGCGGGGGGCTCCCCTGTGAGTATGACACATGGGGGGTCAGTCTCTCCAGCGTCCACTGAATCACTACTTGGTCTGATGCTAACCACCATGCCAGGGTCTCCCATGGAAGCAGGGGCGGCCCCTCCACAATCTCCTTACCCTGGAGCTGAATTCTCCCCCGGCCCACAAGCTCAGATGGAAGCTATGTTCACTAAATTTGCAGAACTGCTGGACAAGGGCCTAACTAACACAGCCTCTAAAATAACTGGGGAAATTAAGGCTGATCTCCTTAACCTTGGATCCCGTATTGAATTCATGGAAACCAAACTTGAACAAACAGTAGGGATGATCGAACGTTTCAAAAGTTCGGTTCGACCAGAACACCCGAACTTCCCGAAAGTTTGGCCCGGATTTCAGAACCCCATTGAAATCAATGGGACCCGAACTTCGGTAATCAAAAAACACAATTTTGAAGCCCTAAAACTCAATTAATGCCCCTATTAATCACAAAAAAAAGTTCTTATTGTCATAAATAAATTGTCATTTTTGATAGAGAGCCAATTATTGAAAAAATTATTGAAAAAAAAAAAAATGAGATTTCTTTGGATTTAGTGTCTGGGGGTCTAAAAAGTGTACCTGTGAAGATTCAGCTCTGTAGCATGTCCAGAACCAGAAAAAAAGTTTGTTTGTATTAGAATTGCAATAGAACAGGATAGTGGCTCCGCTATTTTCACACCTTGCCGGTTTAGTAGCAGGCGTTTATTTGGGCATTTTTTGGGGGTCTTTGGAGGCAGGCATAACATCAGAACTTCTGTGTAGGGGTAAATATACACACACACATGTATGTATATATACACATACACATAAATAGGTGTGAAAGTAGCAGAACACTATGCTTGCGCTAATGAAATAATTAACACCCATATGGCTTCTCTCCTTTCACACCTATATGTGTGTATGTGTATAAATACATATAAGTGTGTGTATATATACCCCTATACAGAATTTCAGATGTTTTGTCTGCCTCCAAAGACCCCCACAAAATGCCCAAAAAAACGCCTGCGCCCAAAAAAAAAAAACGCCCAGGTGTGTTGTTGCAAGCGTTTTTTGGGGCATTTGTTGGGGGTCTTTGGAAGCAGGCATAACATCTGAACTTCTGTATGGGGGTATATATACACACACACTTATATGTATTTATACACATACACATATATAGGTGTTATAGCAGAGAAGCCATATGGGTGTTAATTATTTCATTAGCGCAAGCATAGGTTTCTGCTACTTTCACACCTATATATGTGTATAGATACATACATGTGTGCGTGTATATATACCCCTACATAGAAGTACAGATGTTATGCCTGCCTCCAAAGACGCCCAAAAAATGCCAGAAAAAACGCCAGCTACAAAAACGCCCAGGTGTGTTTTTGCAGCAGGCGTTTTTTTTTTTAGCATTTTTTTGGGGTCTTTGGAGGCAGGCAAAACATCTGAAATTCTGTATAGGGGTATATATACACACACACTTATATGTATTTATACACATACACACATATAGGTGTTATAGCAGAGAAGCCATATGGGTGTTAATTATTTCATTAGCGCAAGCATAGGTTTCTGCTACTTTCACACCTATGTGTATATATGCATACATGTGTGTGTGTATATATACCCCTACACAGAAGTACAGATGTTATGCCTGCCTCCAAAGACGCCCAAAAAATGCCAGAAAAAACGCCAGCTACAAAAACGCCCAGGTGTGTTTTTGCAGCAGGCGTTTTTTTTTTTTAGCATTTTTTCGGGGTCTTTGGAGGCAGGCAAAACATCTGAAATTCTGTATAGGGGTATATATACACACACACTTATATGTATTTATACACATACACACATATAGGTGTTATAGCAGAGAAGCCACATGAGTGTTAATTATTTCATTAGCGCAAGCATAGGTTTCTGCTACTTTCACACCTATATATGTGTATGTGTATATATACATACATGTGTGCGTGTATATATACCCCTACACAGAAGTTCAGATGTCATGCCTGACTCCAAACATGTCCTCAAAAAAGCCCTATAAACGCCTGAAACAAAAAGCCGGGTGACAGGGGCGAAGCCACTATCCGGTTCTATAAGTGTTCTAAGAGAAACAATCTTTTCTCTATAGCGGTCACCCTGACATGGAAGGGTTTTGTCACCCTGCCATAGCAGTCAGAGTCAGTTAACCCTACACTACACTACGGTCCCCTTACACTTAACACTTTCCCTACAGAAACTAGATTATTAAATCTAACTATAGTGGAAAATAGTAACCTAACTACACTAGACATCCCTTTCCTCACACTAATAATTGCTAAATGACACTTTGAGAGCAGAAGTAACAGAACTGCTTCCACTCTCTTCCACAGCCCTGTATTAAAATGGTAGAGATTTGGCGGGGCTATCTTATATACTGGGGGGCGTATCCACTAATGATTGGCCTCTGGACCCCCTAGTCACTCCAATCACATTCCTAGCATTCTCCTGCTCCCTCAATTGGCTTTTACTGATGGTTCTGGTCCAATCACGGGCTTTTAAAGCCCAGTTCCTGTCCCATTGCATTTTGGTCGGTTATGGTTGCCGAATTCCAAACTTTTTCAGCAAAAATTTCGGAATTCGGCCGAACCTCGAACAGTCAATGTTTGGGTCGAACCGATGGTCGACCCGAACCGTTCGATCATCCCTAACAAACAGTACTCCAATCTAACCAACACTCTGATCGTCTTCAGGAACTACATGTTTAGTTAGAAACAGCTCTCTTGAAGATAGATGATCTGGAAAACCGCAGCAGGCGCTATAACTTCAGAATCAGGGGGGTCCCTGAGTCCTTCCAGGATGTGTTGGCTGCTGTGCAATTTATTATCATGGGACTTCTGCCAGACATAGCACCCCATAAATTGGAGTTGGACAGGGCTCATAGGGATCTTCAGTCTCCCCGTCAGGATGGCCTACCCAGGGACATTATAGTAAAACCTCACTATTATGACGTTAAAGAGGACATTATGCGGAAATCTCACTCTAACGACAACCTGTCCTTTCAAGGCGTCCCTATTCAGATCTTCACTGACTTATCCCTGACCACCATTCAGTGTTGCAGATCATTTAAACCTCTGATGGCTGCTCTGATACAACACAACATTAAATACCCCTGGCTGTTTCCCCTTAACCTCAAAATTGAATACAAGCAAAGATCCTATACATTTTCTTCCTTTCATGAAGGTGAGAAACTTCTTCTCAAACTGCATCTCATCTCTCAAGAACCTGGGTCCCCCCCCCCCCCGCATCTACAGCTTCCAGCTCCACCAAGCGACAACTTCCTTCCAGCCCACTGTCGCCTCTATGGCAAAAGACCAAGTCCAAGAAATCTAAAGACGGTCACCCACCCTGAGACTTCTCTCCTCTACTTCTGGTCTCACCTAATCTGTGGACGTCATCTGGAACTCTCCTGAACAACAGCTCAGTTTTTATTTTTTCTAACTTTATCCTCATTTTTATTTTTGCTGTACAAGGACTGGGTCACTTAAGCTTTTGTTCCCTTTTTCTTGTTTCAAGAAGGCCTCCTTGTACATACTCTTTGAGTCACTGGGAAATTAGAAACTGCCATGGTCCCTAGGTTGACACGGCTGTTTATGGCCCTGTACACCTGACTCCCTTTTGATAGTTTCCCAGTGCAGTCAAAGTTTTGGTTCTATAAGTAACATTTTACTGGGTTCTTGCTTTGATCAGCTGATGTTAGAGGATTCGGCATGTAAGGCTCTGTGTGCGACTCAGTGTTGTGCGTCTGACCGGGCTGTGCGACTTAGTGTTGTGCGTCTGACCGGGCTGTGTGACCCAGTGTTGTGCGTCTGACCAGGCTGCGTGACTGAGAGTGTTGTGCGTCTGACCGGGCTGTGCGACTGAGAGTGTTGTGCGTCTGACCAGGCTGTGCGACTGAGAGTGTTGTGCGTCTGACCGGGCTGTGCGACTCAGTGTTGTGCGTCTGACCGGGCTGTGCGACTCAGTGTTGTGCGTCTGACCGGGCTGTGCGACTTAGTGTTGTGCGTCTGACCGGGCTGTGTGACCCAGTGTTGTGCGTCTGACCGGGCTGTGCGACTGAGAGTGTTGTGCGTCTGACCGGGCTGTGCGACTCAGTGTTGTGCGTCTGACCGGGCTGTGCGACTCAGTGTTGTGCGTCTGACCGGGCTGTGCGACTCAGTGTTGTGCGTCTGACCGGGCTGTGCGACTCAGTGTTGTGCGTCTGACCGGGCTGTGCGACTCAGTGTTGTGCATCTGACCGGGCTGTGCGACTTAGTGTTGTGCGTCTGACCGTGTTGTGCGACTGACTGGGCTGTGAGATTGTGAGTGTTGTGCAACTGAGCGTCAAGTGAGTGAAGCGGAATACCACAGGGTGAGAAGGTAGCGTTAGGAAGCCAGGAAATAGCCACATAGGATAGACTTAAATCGCTGAATCCCCATTAGATTAGATTAGTAGGTACAATGCCCGGCGGGTGTGGAGATGCGACTCGGTGTACATCTTGTGATATGTATGCGTTCCTCGGACAGGTGATCGAGGGCGAATACAAATGCGCAAAATGTGAGCACGTTGCTTCCCTGGAAGCTCAGGTCCTGAATCTAGGGAAGCAGCTGGCAACACTGAGACGAATGTCCATACCGGAGGAGAGCCAGGATTGTACCAATCAGGTGCAGACAGGGGTCTGCACAGAGGTGGGCGGAGTATCGGAGGTGCAGGCATCAGAGCAGAGTAGAGGGGTGACAGTTAGGAGGGGTAGAAGGGAACAAGGCAAGGAGGCTGATCCTGGGCTGGAGCACCCCAACAGATTCGCCCCGTTGAGTGATGTTGGGGAAACCAGTCAGGGACCAGCATTGCTGGAGCAGAGTGACGCCCCTAGCTGCCAGGGGAAGAACTCCTCCAGTGAGGCCGGGAGAAAGGGAAAGGAAAGACAGGTGCTGGTGGTAGGGGACTCAATTATTAGAAGGGCAGACAGTGTAATCTGTGACATAGACCGTGTGCGCCGAACAGTCTGTTGTTTGCCGGGCGCTCGGGTTCGGCACATCGCGGATCGGGTGGACAGATTACTGGGTGGGGCTGGGGAAGACCCAGCTGTCATGGTACACGTGGGTACCAATGACATAGGCAGAGGAAGACGGAGAGTCCTAAACGATTTCAGGGACTTAGGCGCTAAGTTGAGGACTAGGACCTCCAAGGTAGTATTTTCCGAAATACTACCTGTACCTCGAGCCACACCAGAGAGGCAGCGGGAGATTAGGGAAGTTAACGAGTGGCTGAGGAGCTGGTGTAGTAAGGAGGGTTTCGGGTTCCTGGAGAACTGGGCCGACTTCTCAGTCGGTCACCGGCTCTTTGGTAGGGACGGATTGCACCTAAATGGGGTGGGTGCAGCCGTACTGGGTGCGAGGATGGCCGAAAAGTTAGAGGGGCTTTTAAACTAGGGAATGGGGGGGAGGGTACAGATGTAGAATTAGCCAGTGGAAAGCAAGATTCAGAGGGCAGAAATGGGGGCATTAGCGGTAGGGTGTTCGGAGCTCCTAAACCCAGGGTGGGTACGGGGAAAAATCAAGAGAGCAGCCTAAAAACATCAAATGAGGATAAATGTAACCGATCTAAATTACGAGGCTTGTATACCAATGCCAGAAGCCTGGCCAACAAGATGGGAGAGCTGGAGCTGCTGATGTTTGAGGAGGACTTAGATTTTGTGGGGATAACTGAGACTTGGTTCGACAGCTCTCATGATTGGATGGCGACCATTCAGGGGTATTCCCTTTATCGCAGGGATAGAGAGGGTAAAAAAGGGGGAGGGGTATGTCTGTATATTAAGAACAGTATACAGGTAAATATGAGGGATGATATTAATAATGGAGCTATGGACGAGGCAGAATCCCTATGGGTAGAGCTTCAAAGGGAAGGCACGGTGGGGAAGGTAATATTGGGCGTATGCTATAGGCCCCCCAACCAGAGTGAGGAGGGGGAGGCGGACCTCATGTTACAGATAGGATTGGCAGCAAGGATGGGAAATGTCATTATAATGGGGGACTTTAATTATCCGGATATAGACTGGGCAGAAGGAACCGCGCACTCAGCCAAGGCTAGGCAGTTCCTAAATATTTTGCAGGACAATTTCATGGGTCAGATGGTGAATGCACCGACAAGAAACAATGCGGTACTTGACCTACTGATTACCAACAATGCAGACCTGCTCACGGATATAGAAATACGGGAAAACTTAGGGAGCAGTGACCATAGGTCAATTGGTTTCAGTATTAATTACAATAATAGGAAACACAAGGGTAATATTAAGACGCTGAATTTCAAAAGAGCCAATTTCCCTAAACTGCGCTCGCTGCTAGAAAATATCAAATGGGATAGAACCCTGGGAACAAAGAACACGGAGGAAAAATGGGAGTGCTTCAAGAGCATACTTAACAAGGGGGTGGGCCAGTGCATTCCACTGGGAAATAAATTTAAAAGAACAAAACTAAACCCTGGGTGGCTAAACTCCAACATAAAAATGTATATTAGAGCTAAAGAAAAGGCCTTCAAAAAATACAAGACTGAGGGGTCAGTGGCAGCATTTAAGCATTATAAAGAGTGTAATAAGAAATGTAAAGATGAAATCAGGGCGGCTAAAATAGAACACGAGAGACATATAGCAGAGGAGAGTAAAAAGAACCCCAAGAAGTTCTTTAAGTATATAAACAGTAAGAAAGCGAGGCCAGAACACATTGGCCCCATAAAAGATGATAAAGGAAAAATGGCCACTGAGGACAGAGAAAAGGCGGAAGTGTTAAATAATTTCTTTTCTTCAGTCTTCACAAAGGAATCGGGGTTCTACACGAACCCAGCTTGTAAGGCCGAACTAAATAATACACCTCAGGAAGTGCCGCCATGGCTAACAGAAGATAGACTTAGAGCTAAACTAGAGAAGCTTAACATAAATAAATCCCCGGGACCGGATGGCTTGCACCCGAGGGTTCTTAAAGAGCTCAGCCAGGTGATTGCCAGACCATTATTCTTGATCTTTAAGGATAGTTTACAGACTGGTATGGTGCCAGCTGATTGGAAAAAAGCCAACGTGGTACCAATATTTAAAAAGGGGCCGAGATATATCCCGGGTAACTATAGGCCGATCAGCCTAACATCTGTAGTCTGCAAAATATTGGAGGGGATGTTAAGGGACCACATACAAGACTTTAGTAATGAAAACGGTATTATAAGTATTAATCAGCACGGATTCATGAAAAATCGTTCGTGCCAAACCAATCTATTAACCTTCTATGATGAAGTGAGCTGCCACCTAGATAAAGGTAAGCCTGTGGATGTGGTGTATCTGGACTTTGCAAAGGCCTTCGACACCGTTCCCCACAAACGATTACTGTACAAACTAAGGAAGATAGGTATGGACCATAAGGTGAGTACCTGGATAGAGAACTGGCTCCAGGGGAGAGTACAGAGGGTGGTGATTAATGGGGAGTACTCGGATTGGGCGGGTGTGGAAAGTGGGGTCCCCCAGGGTTCTGTCCTGGGACCAATCCTGTTTAATTTATTCATAAATGATCTAGAGGAGGGGATATCTAGTACAATCTCAGTATTTGCGGATGATACTAAATTAGGCATGCCAATATCTTCTATGCAGGATGTGGAAACCTTGCAAGCGGACCTGAACAAAATAACGGAGTGGGCAACTACATGGCAGATGAGATTTAATGTTGAAAAATGTAAAGTAATGCACTTGGGGGCCAGAAACCAGAAAGCAAGCTACTCGCTAGGGGGGGAACCTCTGGGTGAGTCTAGGATGGAAAAGGACTTAGGGGTACTGGTAGACAACAGGCTTGGCAGTGGCATGCAATGCCAGGCCGCAGCAAGCAAAGCCAACAGAATACTGGGATGTATAAAAAAGGGGATTCACTCCAGAAATAAAGAGATTATTCTCCCGCTCTACAAGACTCTGGTCCGGCCACATCTGGAGTATGCTGTCCAGTTCTGGGCACCGGTCCTCAGAAAGGATGTGCTGGAACTGGAGAAAGTCCAGAGAAGGGCAACAAAAATAATTAGGGGGATGGAGGACATCAGCTATGAGGAAAGACTACAAGCCCTGAACTTATTCTCTCTGGAGAAGAGACGATTGAGGGGGGATATGATATCAATGTACAAATACTGTACTGGCGACCCGAGCATAAGGAACAAACTATTCAGAGAAAGGAGATACAATAAGACACGTGGCCACTCACTAAAACTAGAGGAAAGGCGGTTTAACCTTAAAGTGCGTAAGGGGTTCTTCACTGTAAGAGCGGTAAGGATGTGGAATTCTCTTCCACAAGCAGTCGTATCAGCAGGGAGCATTGATAGTTTCAAAAAACTATTAGATGGACACCTTAAAGACCACAACATACAGGGGTATACAATGTACGGCTAAAAGCAAACACACACACATCATAGGTTGAACTGGATGGACTCATGTCTTTTTTCAACCTCACTAACTATGTAACTATGTAACTATGTAACTATGTGTGGTGGGGCCACACGGGAGATTCTGGTTTGTGCTGGAGCCGCTGGAAACAGAAACCACCGAAGGGAGAGGAGCAGGTAACCGAACAGGCTCCAGGGAACCACCACAGAGATAACTCCATGGTACATTGGCCATTTTTTTGCCTGAAGCATTAACCATAAATATAAATGGAAAATTCTTATGAGAGAATCTTGGGGGAGAAGATGCTTGAAAAGGTGTCTCTTGAATACACAGTATATCACTGCAGAGTACTTGCCATAGTGATGCTTGTTTAGCTGGATAGTTGAGACCACTGACATTTATCGATGTAATTTTCAATCCCATTATATTCTCTTTTTAAACGGTTTTTATTAAAGGCAAAAGAAACATGGTACAGTAACATGCAGTGAAAATATTAGGTACATGCCGTGATAAAACAAGGCGCTTTAAAATACATAACTGCAGCATATAACATTCAAATAACAGGTAACTAGGTGATACATCAATGGGATCGACCCGGCGTCCCGTCTGAAAAGCAATGAGGGTATACTCAAACTGTGGGTGTGGCCGAGGCCACACTGCGTGGATGGAGCCCCACACAGAAGGGGTCTCAACCAAAACCTAGGTATAGCTCCTAATGGGGTACGCCGGGGGCCGAGTGGGGGGGGGGGGCAATTTGGCAGAGTTGGAAAGAAAGTAGGGTAAGTAGGAGAGGGTCATGGGGGGAGGTAACAGCAGGTGCCCGGGGGGAATCTCAAACCCCCTAGGGGCCCAGGTGGGAAAGAGAGCCGGTAATGAGGACGCCCAATCAGGTGAGTACAAGGCTGTCGTCAAGGCCTGGTGGGAGGCAATGGTCAATCCAGGGTCGCCATAGCCGTTCATAGGGGGTCAGTTTGTCCAACAATATTGCTTCTGTTTTAGCATGTAGCATTGCTTGGGTGACCCTGTGTAGCATAGCCAGATGACAGAGCGTGGGGGTTTTCCATGCTTTCGCAATGGTTTGCTTTGCAGCAGTCGTGACATATAGGTAGAGTTTAAATTGACGGTGGGTAAGGTCAGGTGACTTGCGATTCAGGAGAGCAGATGCCGGGTCGGGGGCAAGTGAGGTGCCAAACATGGTGGACAGGGTATCGTGTACATTGGACCAGAAGGCTCGCACCACTGGGCATTCCCACCAGATATGTGCGTGGGTACCTGGGGAGTCGCATCCCCGGAAGCAACGGGGGGAGTACTGAGGTACATATTTAGAGATCCTAGTGGGAACCAAATACCACCTGATAAGGACCTTGTAGTTGGTTTCGAGTGCAACAATATTTGGGGATGCTGATTTGGTAGCTTGCCAAATTTGTATCCAGTTCTCGTCATCAAGCGTGATATGCAGGTCACGTTCCCACATGGCTGTGTATGTGGGCGGGGTGGTCTCCTGAACAGACAGGAGGTGGGCATAGAGGTCGGAGAGGAGCCCTCGTCTGTGAGGGTCAGTGTTGCATGCGCGTTCAAAAGTCGAGAAGGTGGTGGTGTTCTCCCTAACCGGAGTAGCTTGTGTGAAGAAATGTTTGAGTTGTAGGTAGCGGAATATTTCCCCAGACGGGAGATTGTGAGTTTCCCACAAAGTAGGGAATGGGTAGAAGGTGTGCGGAGTGAAGAATTGATGGGCCCGTATCAGACCGGCACTAGTCCAGGCGGAAAAGGAGGTCCGAGAGGACCAGGCCGGGTAGAAGGATGGATTGCGGAGAAAAGAGAGTAGGGGGTTATGAGGAGATTGCAGGTGGAAGCGTCGGCCAAGTCTATCCCAGATGGTCAAGCTATGTTTCGTGATTGGGTTAGTAATACTCCGCCTTTGTGAGGGTGGTAGCCAGAGTAGGTTGGCCACAGATAATGGGTCACATTCCACTGCTTCCAAGGACACCCACAGCGGGATTTCCTTTGTGGCGTGGTATTTAGGGAGTTGAGCAAGTTGTGCTGCGTAATAATATTTGGCGAAATGCGGTACCCCCAGTCCGCCGCAAATTCGTGGGCGGTATAGCGTCGGTCTCGGTGGGCGAGGTTTAGATTTGCTCCAAATAAAGTCCAAGGCTCGTTTTTGTAAGATGCGTAAGAAGTAGGCTGGCACCTTTATGGGGAGCACACGAAAGAGGTACAGGATTTTGGGTAAGATGGACATCTTGAGCACTGTAATTTTCCCCATCCAAGATAGGGGCAGGGAGGACCATTTAGACATGAGGTTCGTTAGTGTATACAGCATGTGGGGGTAATTCGCGGAATAGAGTCCAGCAGGGTCTGCTGTGAGGTTAACACCTAGATAGGGGATATACGAGGTTGCCCATGGGAACGGGAGTGAGGACCGAAGGTGGGCATGGACATCGGTTGGGAGAGATACATTTAGAGCTAGTGATTTACGAGGGTTAACTACAAGGCCTTAGACTGAGCCAAAGTTCGCTAGGGTACGTAGGTGGCTAGGAACCGATAATAGGGAGGCAGTGAGAAAAACGAGGACATCGTCCGCAAAGAGGCAGAGTTTATGGTGATGCCCCCCCAGCTCAATTCCCTTAATATTGGGGTCAGCGCGTATAAGAATAGCAAGGGGTTCAATAGCTAGGGCAAATAGGAGGGGGGAGAGGGGACAGCCTTGCCGTGTGCCTCTTTCAATGGGGAAGGAGTCCGACCGGAAGCCGGAACAGTGAACATATGCTCTAGGGTTCCGATAAAGGGCATTCACCCATTGCATAAAATGTGAGCCGAATCCCCAACGACCGAGGACCGAGGTGAGGTAAGGCCAGGATAGGGAGTCGAAGGCTTTGCAAATGTCGAGGGAGAGGAAGCAGGAGGGAATGCGGCGTTGTCGAGCGATGTGGGCCAGTAGGGTAGCTCGTCGGACATTATCACCAGCTTGGCGAGACGGAATGAAGCCTGTTTGGTCCGCGTGAACTAAAGTACCGATGACAGTATTGAGACGGGTAGAAAGAACTTTGGCTAGTAGTTTAATGTCTATATTCAGTATGGAGATGGGTCTAAAGTTAGACCAAGACGTGTGGTCGGAATTGGGTTTTGGAATCATAGATATTGCAGCCGTAAGCGACTCCTCTAGGAAGGGGTGCCCGTCTAGCAGGGAATTGAGCGCCCCTACCAAAGGGGGGATCAGAATGGGTGCAAAACGTTTATAATAAGTAGCGGAGAAGCCGTCTGGGCCTGGGCGCTTACGTGGCTTCAAAGACTTTATAGCCTGCTGCAGTTCTTCAGCTGTGAGGTGCTGTTCCAGCATTTCCCTGTGGGTGGATGATAGTGAAGGGAGTTGGACGGAAGACAGGAGGGCGTCCAGCTGCGTTTGGTCGAACCCAGATGGGTTCTTGTAGAGTGTTAAGAGTATGTCACGAAATTTGCGGAGAATATTAAGGGGATTGCTGGAGTAGGTGTCCTTGGATAGTTTAAGACGTATGGGTTTCGGAGTGTAGTCAGCTTTACGCAGTGTCAGGGCTAGGAATGTATTAGGTTTATTCGCTTTCATATAGAGAGTGTGTTTAGATTTTCGGAGCGTTTGTTCCACCGATTCTGACAGGAGGAGGTCTAATTCCAGACGTGCCTTGTCAAGAGCCTGTTTCGTGGAAGGTATGGGGGACGCCTGAAAGTCTGCTGAGGCCTTGTAAAATGCTGCTTCTAGCTTGTGGAGCAGAAGACGCTTTTCTTTGCGTATGTACGAGGCTCTGCTAATGCAAACCCCTCTGACAACGGGTTTGTGGGCCTCCCACAAAGTCAGGGGGGACGTGTCTGGTTGAGAGTTAGTAGTCAGGTAGTCGGTGATGGCTTGCTCCATTTCCAGTCTGTGAGTAGGGTTAGCCAACACGCTGTCATTGATTTGCCAGGAGCGAAGATTAGGTTTAGGCACCATGGAGGAGAAGGAGGTGATCACTGCATCGTGGTCAGACCAAGAGCACGGTATAATGGTAGAAGTGGAGATAAGTGGGGACGTGCCCACGTGGGTAAATATGTGATCAATCCGGGAAAATACTTTATGTGGATGAGAGTAATGGGTGTATTGCCGCCGCGTGGGGTTGTGCTCGCACCACGTGTCTAAGAGAGAGTGTTGGTTCAGGAGCTGTTGAAAAGAGAGTCGCTGTGGAGTCGTTGGGGCAGGGGATTTGTCGAGCAGGGGATAGAGCGTTTGGTTTGAGTCGCCGCAAAGCAAAAGCGTGCCGCTCTTGTGCGTGTTAGAGACGGACAAGAGGTGGGAAAGGAAAGCCTGGGGATTTTTGTTAGGGGCATAGTAGGACACGATTGTGTCCTCAGAGTCAAGAAGTTGACCAATCAGGAGGAGGTATCGACCTTCTGGGTCTTTAATCTCTTTCTGAAGCGTAAACGGTGTAGTTCTATGAAACGCTATCAGTACCCCGCGTTGCTTCGTGGGAGCAGAGGCCGTATAGACTTGTGGATATTGGTGACCGAAGTGTTTGGGAGTCGCTTGCGATGAAAAGTGTGTCTCCTGAAGGCAAGCCACATGTATGGATAGTGAAGAAAACGACCGGAAAGCTTTCACTCATTTAGAGGGGGAATTGAAGCCTTGTACATTTAAGGTAAGCACATTTAAGGTGGACATGTTAAAGATTGGACGTCGTGAGAGGGAGGAAGGAGTCGGGCACCAGGGGTTGGAGGCTCTCCCCGGGAGGGGGGGATGGGAAGGTAAGCCGGAAGGAGAGGGAGGATAGGGAAGCTGGGAAAGGGAAGCTTAGGGAATGTTTAAAGGTTAATAAAACTTAAAGGCGTCCTCCGGAAGGAACTGTGGGTCCCGTCGGAAGGAATCGATAGGTCCAATAGATGCCAATCCAGGCAGGGCTGGCTCTAGTGGACAAAAAATGGGGTGCAGTGAGCAGTCCCCGGGTCTAGGACAGCCTAAGAAAGGTATAATGTAAAGATATAAGTAATTCGAGTCAGTCATACAGTAAACTTTGAACAATAAAACTTATTATGGTGGACAAATATTCACAACTATATAAACATAAGTAGGCATCCAGGGTATCTAGCCCCGTGTGTCTACTGCATACCAATACACTCAGAACAGGCAGTGATGGTGTTGGGGGAAGAGAAAATGGCAAGGCAGATTGTTAGTAAGCTTGCGTGGAAGGCATAGCGATAACTACTACAACCCCTCTGTGGGTAGTTTGCGACCAGCATATTGGGGGTCAATGTGAAGACAATGAAACAACCATAAGTGCCCGGTAAGAGTGCATTGAGCAGCAGAAATGGCTGCTAGCGAGAGGAAAAGAAGAAGAGAAAAAAAAAAAAAAAAAACACCAGTAGGGGACACCAGTACCGTGGTACCCAAAGGGGTCGGCAGGGCTGCAAAGCGCTCGCCGAGGCATTGGAAAGCTGGTGTGTGGCATGGTGTCCCATCAGTCCATGGAGTCTTCTGGAGCTTGAACAGGACGTGCAGTTGGTGAAGAGTAGTGGCCTCTCTTGTGGATTCCTGGCTGGGCAACTTGGTCAGCATGGGCTTGCGTTTTCTGCGGTGAGGAGGATGCAGCTCGACGTTTAGAGCCTTCTGTCGATTGTTCTGTGGGTGTCAAGTGAAGTTCCCGGAAAATGTGTTGCAGGTCTTCAGATGATTTGCATTTGTAGGAGGTGCCTTTGTAAGAAAAACGAACTGCAAAGGGAAAGATCCAGCGGTAGATGATCTTATGGTGTTGCAGGGTGAGCAAGTGAGGTTTCATAGCTTTGCGCTTAGCAAGGGTAGTTTGTGATAAATCTTGAAATAACTGGTAGCGATGACGGGCTGCTGTCATGAGTTTCTCTTTGGAGAGGAAATAATGAAGTTTCACTATTATGTCTCTTGGGGGTCCATCGTCAGAGCGAGGGGCTAGGGATCTATGGATCCTGTACATTTCCAATAGCTCAATTGGTATAGAAGGGGCTAGCTCCTGAAAAAGTGCTGTTATGGTGGACTGAAGTTCTTCAACCGATTCTGGGATACCCCTGATCCGGATATTGGATCTCCTAGCCCTGTTCTCAAAGTCCTCTAAATGGGATTGTAGGGTCAGGTTCTCCACTCGGAGAGTCTCCAACTCCTCAGCATGGTTGCCTGTCGCAACCTCTAGCTCTTCAGTACACTGTTCCAGTACTGTAGTACGGCGGCCCACTTCCCTGATTTCATGTGTGAGCCTGTCCGTTATGGCATCTGAGGTTGTTTTCAGGGCCCGGGTGAGCATCCGCTCAAATTGCTGGAGGAGGTCAGTTTGTGAGGTGTCGCCCTGGAGTATAAGTGGGGTCAGTCCATAGTCAGGGTCAAGTTCCCCCTCCTGTAGATGGGCCGAGGAATGCACACGAGAGGGAGTGTGAGGTAATCTGGAAGATGTCGGGCCCGCCATCTTGGATGATGACTTGATTAGCACGTCTCGGATGGATTTAGTCTTTATTTTTGATTTGGTGCCTCCGTATACCATCGCAGGTTGGAAGGGCAATTGGGTCTGTTAGAGGTAAAGTAGGTGTCAGTGACTCGATGCGGCTAGGCTGTCCTATGCCCAGAGATGCGGAGCTCTAGGCTGTCATGCCTTGCCTAGAAGACACCGCTCTCGCCGCCATAGGAAAGGTTGAAATGGCAGCTGAGGAGGATATTGTACATTGAGTTTGGAAACAGCTGTATAGGACTGTATAGGACTAGTAATTGAATGTCCAGAATCAGTTTATGCAGGGATGAAGGACTGGGGTGTACACCTGGATGTCCCTGTTCGGCGGGTTTGGCCGAACTTGAAAAAAAGTCCCGGTCCGTGTCCCGGACTTTTTCCGAACTTTACCCGGACACCGAACCCCATTGAAGTCAATGGGGACCCGAACTTTCAGGCACTAAAATGGCTCTAAGACACCAATGGAAAGGGCTAGAGTGCTGCAAATGGCAGCAAAACGTAGTTAAGAGCATGGCAAGTGCTCTGCAAACAAATGTGGATAGGGAAATAACGTAAAACAACAAAAAAAAAAACAGAAAAATAAAACAATTTTCTTCATCTGTGAAGGACGAGGCCCATATGGAGTAGGAGGGAGGTTGAGGTGGTGGTGGATGTGGCGGTGCAGGTGGAAGCGGCGGTGGTCATTTTAAATGAGGGTACACCCCAAAAGAGTGAGAAAGATCAAAAATAGAACAATGGCTGGGTAAGGTCGGTATCCATCTCTATTCTGCACAAGGTACAGAAAAGTCCTGTGGTATCCATGCCTGGTTCATTTTAATGAACGTGAGCTTGTCAACATTATCTCTGGACAGGCGGCTGCGCTTGTCTGTGATAACGCCCCCAGCCGTGCTAAATACACGTTCAGATAATACACTGGCTGCAGGGCACGCCAGCACCTCCAAGGCGTAAAGGGCAAGCTCAGGCCATGTGCCCAATTTGGAGACCCAGAAGTTGAAGGGGACAGACCCGTCATTCACTACATGTAGGCGTGTGCACACATACTGCTCCACCATGTTGCTGAAATGCTGCCATCTGCTAAGACGTTCCATATGAGCTGCTGGTGCTGCTGTTTGTTGTGGCGTGCTGACAAAGCTTTTCCACATTTCAGCCATGCTAACCCTGCCTTCTGAGGTGCTGGCGGTGCCTTGGTTGCGTTAGCGACCTCTTCCTCCTCCTCTGCCTTGGCCTTGTGCTTCCACTGTGGCCCCGCTGTCAGGTGGGAATGCCAGCAGCATCGCGTCTACCAGCATGTACTCATGCATCTTGCGATAGCGCTCCAGTGAGTGAATTAAGGACGGTACGTTGTCCTTGTAACGGGGATCCAGCAGCGTGGCCACCCAGTAATCAGCACAAGTTAGAATGTGGGCAACTCGGCGGTCGTTGTGGAGACACTGCAGCATGTAATCGCTCATGTGTGCCAGGCTGCCCAGAGGCAACGAAAGGCTGTCCTCTGTGGGAGGTGTATCGTCTGTGTCCTCTGTATCCCCCCAGCCACGCACCAGTGATGGCCATGAGCTGGCCTGGGTGCCACCCTGCTGTGAACATGGTTCCATCTCCTCCTACATCTCCTCCTCCTCATCCTCCTCATCCTCCTCATCCTCCAGAACTGTGCCCCTGCTGGACAATTGTGTCCCTGGCGTTTGTGGGTGCAGGAACCCACCCTCGGAGCCACTTGCGAATGACTGCCCTTGAAAGCCTTGGAAATGTTACCTCTTCATCCTCCTCCTCATCCTGTGCCACATCCTCTTCCATCATTGCCCGAATCGTTTTTTGAAAGAGGCATAGAAGTGGGATAGTTAAGCTGACAACGGCGTCATCGGCACTGGCCATGTTGGTGGAGTACTCAAAACAGCGCAACAAGGCACACAGGTCTCGCATGGAGGCCCAGTTATTGGTGGTGAAGTGGAGCTGTTCCGCAGAGCGACTCACTCGTGCGTGCTGCAGCTGAAACTCCACTATGGCCTGCTGCTGCTCGCACAGTCTTTCCAGCATGTGCAAGGTGGAGTTCCAACTTGTGGGCACGTCACATATGAGGCGGTGAGCGGGAAGGCTGAAGTTACGCTGCAGCGCTGACAGGCGAGCAGCAGCAGGGTGAGAACACCGAAAGTGCGCACAGATGGCCCGCACTTTCTGCAGCAGCTCTGACATATCGGGGTACTTTTTAAACAACCTCTGCACCACCAAATTCAGCACATGCGCCAGGCAAGGGATGTGCGTCAAATCGGCTAGGCCCAGAGCTGCTATGAGATTTCGCCCGTTATCGCACACCACCAGGCCGGGCTTGGGGCTCGCTGGCAGCAACCACTCATTTGTCTGCTGTTTCATGCTCCTCCACAACTCCTGCGCGGTGTGTGGTTTTTCCCCCAAACAGGCAAGTTTTAAAACTGCCTGCTGTCGTTTACCCCTGGCTGTGCTGAAGTTGGTGGTGAAGGTGTTACGCTGACCGGATGAGGAGGCGGTAGAGGATGAGGAAGCGGAGTAGGAGGAGTTAGGAACAGGAGGCAAACTGAAGCGCCCTGCAATCCTCGGTGGTGGAAGGACATGCGCCAAATTGCTATCTGCCTCAGGCCCATCCGCCACTGCATTTACCCAGTGTGAGATATAACGCCCCTGACCGTGCTTACTGGTCCACGTATCGGTAGTTAGGTGGACCTTGGCACAGATGGCGTTGCGTAGTGCACACCTGATTTTTTCCCCCACTTGGTTGTGCAGGGAAGGGATGGCTTGCCTGGAAAAGTAGTGGCAGCTGGGCACGACGTACTGTGGGACAGCCACCGACATAAGGCTTTTAAAACTGTGCGTCTCCACCAGACGGAATGACAGCATTTCAAAGGCCAAGAATTTTGAAATGCTGGCAGTCAGGGCCAGGGATCGCGGGTGGGTAGGGGGGTACTTCCTCTTCCTCTGAAGTGTTTGGGAGATGGAAAGCTGGACATTGTGGAGATGGTTGGTGACCCAGGTGGTGGTGTTGCTGACAGATCGTCTGTTTGCGGGGTGGCAAGTGCCGGTATCACTACAGAGGTGGATGGAGAGGCCGAGACTGCAGCAGAAGAGGAAGCAGGAGGAGCCAGAGACCTTTCTTGGTTTTGAAGGTGTCTACTCCACTGCAGCTCGTGCTTTGCTTATGCCTGATAATGCAGGTTGTGCTCAGGTTGAGAAGGTTTATGCCTCGCTTCAGGCTCTGATTGCACAGGGTGAAAACCACTCGTGTCCTGTCATCAGCACATTTTCTGAAGAACTTCCACGCTAAAGAACTCCTTTGAGCTGGCTTTGGTGCGCTCGGTCCCTTGCTGCGTTGGGCAGTAGCAGGCGTAGTGTCTAGGGCACGGCCGCTCCGCTTCTGCACCCTGCTCCCTCTTCTGCTGTGCTGGTGGCTCTGTGCGACCACCGCCTCTTCCTCCAAACTACTCAGGTCACCTGCATGACCTTCATTCCATGTGGGGTCGAGGACCTCATCGTCCTCCACATCATCTTCCACCCAGTCTTCACCCCTGCCCTCCTTGTCGGTCTCCACAATTCTAAGTGCCGCAGCAGTTGGCACCTGCGTTTCATCATCATCGGAGACGTGCTGCGATGGTCCTTCCATGTACTCATCTTGAGAAATAAGTGGTTGGGTATTGCTGCACTCAATCTCTTCCACTTCTGGGGCAACGCTAGGTGGATGGCCCTGGGAAACCCTGCTGACAGAGTCATCAAAAAGAAGAGAAGACTACTGCATGACTTGGGGCTCAGACTGCTTGCCTGATTTGCAAGGGGGTGAGGTGAAAGACGGTTGGACATCGGCTGCAGGTGCCAACTCTGACCTTTCTGCAGTATACTGGGTGGGAGACAATGTGAAGGAACTGGAGGCACTGTCAGCAACCCAATCTATTATCGCCTGTACTTCTTCTGGCCTCATCACTTCTAGAGGCGCATGATGCCCTACCAAATACTGCTGCAGGTTCTGTCGCCTACTCACACTTGAGGAAGGGGTTTCACTTGTGCGTGTAGCTGGCACAGATCGACCACGTCCTCTCCTTGCAACAGGAGCTCTACCAGCAGCACCACGACCCAGGCCACGGCCCCTATTTGACGGTCTCCTCATATTTCTGTAATTTATGATCTTGCCCTAGAAAGGTGTTTATTGAATAGCGGAACAAAACAACAACAGTATCGCACGGGTGTATCTCACAGTGAAATATGCAAACTATGCCGCAATTTAATTTTTTTTACCCCAAAAGGGTGTTTATTAAATAGCGAAATAGAAAAACAGTATACAAATACAACGAGTGTATCTCACAGTCAAATATGCAAAGTATGCCGCAATTTAATTTTTTTCACCCCAAAAAGGTGTATATTGAATAGCGGAATAGAAAAAAGGATATAAAACGGTGTATCTCACACATACAAACACAGACTAGGCCCCGATTACAATTTTTTGTACCCTAAAGGGAGGATGAGGATGAGGAAGAGGAGTAGGAGGAGTTCGGAACAGGAGGCAAACTGAAGCGCCCTGCAATCCTCGGCGGTGGAAGGAGATGCGCCAAACAAATTTAAAAAGGTGTATCTCACATGTACCGATACAGACTATGCCGTAATTAAATTTTTTACACTCAAAAAGGGTGTATATTGAATAGCGGAATAGAAAAAAAATTATAAAACGGTGTATCTCACACGTACAAACACAGACTAGGCCCCGATTACAATTTTATGTACCCTAAAGGCAGGATGAGGATGAGGAATAGGAGTAGGAGGAGTTCAGAACAGGAGGCAAACTGAAGCGCCCTGCAATCCTCGGCGGTGGAAGGAGAAGCGCCAAACAAATTTAAAAAGGTGTATCTCACATGTACCGATACAGACTATGCCGTAATTTAATTTTTTACACTCAAAAAGGGTGTATATTGAATAGCGGAATAGAAAAAAATTTATAAAATGGTGTATCTCACACGTACAAACACAGACTAGGCCCCGATTACAATTTTTTGTACAGTAAAGGCAGGATGAGGATGAGGAGTAGGAGGAGTTCGGAACAGGAGGCAAACTGAAGCACCCTGCAATCCTCGGCGGTGGAAGATGCGCCCCAAAAATTTGGAAGGTGTATCTCACACGTACCGATACAGACTATGCCGCAATTTAATTCTTTTTACCCCAAAGGGTGTAGATTGAATAGCGGAATAGAAAAAAAATTATAAAACGGTGTATCTCACACGTACAAACACAGACTAGGCCCCGATTACAATTTTTTGTACCCTAAAGGCAGGATGAGGAGTAGGAGGAGTTCGGAACAGGCAGGAGGCAAACTGAAGCACCCTGCAATCCTCTGCGTTGGAAGATGCGCCCCAAATTATTGGAAGGTGTATCTCACACGTACCGATACAGACTATGCCGCAATTTAATTCTTTTTACCCCAAAGGGTGTAGATTGAATAGCGGAATAGAAAATATGATATCAAAAGGTGTATCTATCTCACACGTACTGACCCAGACTAGGACCCGATTACTATTTTTTGTACCCCAAAGGCAGGATGAGGAGTAGGAGGAGTTCGGAAAAGGCAGGAGGCAAACTGAAGCACCCTGCAATCCTCGGCGGTGTAAGATGCGCCCCAAAAATTGGAAAGGTGTATCTCACACGTACCGATACAGACTATGCCGCAATTTAATTCTTTTTACCCCAAGGGTGTAGATTGAATAGCGGAATAGAAAATATGATATCAAAAGGTGTATCTATCTCACACGTACAGACCCAGACTAGGCCCTGATTACTATTTTTTGTACCCTAAAGGCAGAATGAGGAGTAGGAGGAGTTCGGAACAGGCAGGAGGCAAACTGAAGCACCCTGCAATCCTCGTCGGTGTAAGATGCGCCCCATGAATTGGAAAGGTGTATCTCACACGTACCGATACAGACTATGCCGCAATTTAATTCTTTTTACCCCAAGGGTGTAGATTGAATAGCGGAATAGAAAATATGATATCAAAAGGCGTATCTATCTCACATGTACAGACCCAGACTAGGCCCCGATTACTATTTTATGTACCCCAAAGGCAGGATGAGGAGTAGGAGGAGTTTGGAACAGGCAGGAGGCAAACTGAAGCACCCTGCAATCCTCGGCGGTGTAAGATGCGCCCCAAAAATTGGAAAGGTGTATCTCACACGTACCGATACAGACTATGCCGCAATTTAATTCTTTTTACCCCAAGGGTGTAGATTGAATAGCGGAATAGAAAATATGATATCAAAAGGTGTATCTATCTCACATGTACAGACCCAGACTAGGCCCCGATTACTATTTGTTGTACCCTAAAGGCAGGATGAGGAGTAGGAGGAGTTCGGAACAGGCAGGAGGCAAACTGAAGCACCCTGCAATCCTCGGCAGTGTAAGATGCGCCCCAAAAATTGGAAAGGTGTATCTCACACGTATCGATACAGACTATGCCACAATTTAATTCTTTTTACCCCAAGGGTGTAGATTGAATAGCGGATTAGAAAATATGATATCAAAAGGTGTATTTATGTCACACGTACAGACCCAGACTAGGCCCCGATTACTATTTTTTGTACCCCAAAGGCAAGATGAGGAGTAGGAGGAGTTCGGAACAGGCAGGAGGCAAACTGAAACACCCTGCAATCCTCGGTGGTGTAAGATGCGCCCCAAAAATTAGAAAGGTGTATCTCACATGTACCGATACAGACTATGCCACAATTTAATTCTTTTTACCCCAAGGGTGTAGATTGAATAGCGGAATAGAAAATATGATATCAAAAGGTGTATCTATCTCACACGTACAGACCCAGACTAGGCCCCAATTACTATTTTTTGTACCCCAAAGGCAGGATGAGGAGTAGGAGGAGTTCGGAACAGGCAGGAGGCAAACTGAAGCACCCTAAAATCCTCGGCGGTGTAAGATGCGCCCCATGAATTGGAAAGGTGTATCTCACACGTACCGATACAGACTATGCCGCAATTTAATTCTTTTTACCCCAAGGGTGTAGATTGAATAGCGGAATAGAAAATATGATATCAAAAGGTGTATCTATCTCACACGTACAGACCCAGACTAGGCCCTGATTACTATTTTTTGTACCCTAAAGGCAGGATGAGGAGTAGGAGGAGTTTGGAACAGGCAGGAGGCAAACTAAAACACCCTGCAATCCTCGGCGGTGTAAGATGCGCCCCAAAAATTGGAAAGGTGTATCTCACACGTACCGATACAGACTATGCCGCAATTTAATTATTTTTACCCCAAGGGTTTAGATTGAATAGCGGAATAGAAAATCTGATATCAAAAGGTGTATCTATCTCAAACGTACAGACCCAGACTAGGCCCCGATTACTATTTTTTGTACCCCAAAGGCAGGATGAGGAGTAGGAGGAGTTCGGAACAGGCAGGAGGCAAACTGAAACACCCTGAAATCCTCGGCGGTGTAAGATGCGCCCCAAAAATTGGAAAGGTGTATCTCACACATACCGATACAGACTATGCCGCAATTTAATTCTTTTTACCCCAAGGGTGTAGATTGAATAGCGGAATAGAAAATATGATATCAAAAGGTGTATCTATCTCACACGTACAGACCCAGACTAGGCCCTGATTACAATTTTTTGTACCCTAAAGGCAGAATGAAGAGTAGGAGGAGTTCGGAAAAGGCAGGAGGCAAACTGAAGCACCCTGCAATCCTCGGCGGTGTAAGATGCGCCCCAAAAATTGGAAAGGTGTATCTCACACGTACTGATACAGACTATGCCGCAATTTAATTATTTTTACCCCAAGGGTGTAGATTGAATAACGGAATAGAAAATATGATATCAAAAGGTGTATCTATCTCACACGTACAGACCCAGACTAGGCCCCGATTACTATTTTTTGTACCCCAAAGGCAGGATGAGGAGTAGGAGGAGTTCGGAACAGGCAGGAGGCAAACTGAAGCACCCTGCAATCCTCGGCGGTGTAAGATGCGCCCCAAAAATTGGAAAGGTGTATCTCACACGTACCCATACAGACTATGCCGCAATTTAATTCTTTATACCCCAAGGGTGTAGATTGAATAGCGGAATAGAAAATATGATATCAAAAGGTGTATCTATCTCACACGTACATACCCAGACTAGGCCCTGATTACTATTTTTTTGTACCTTAAAGGCAGGATGAGGAGTAGGAGGAGTTCGGAACAGGCAGGAGGCAAACTGAAACACCCTGCAATCCTCGGCGGTGTAAGATGCGCCCCAAAAATTGGAAAGGTGTATCTCACATGTACCGATACAGACTATGCCGCAATTTAATTCTTTTTACACCAAAGGGTGTAGATTGAATAGAGGAATAGAAAATATGATATAAAATTGGTGATTTTTCAATAGCACATGTGAACACAGCAGTGTCTTATGTCAGTCAGCTCTGCTGCAGGCTATGAGGGAAAAAAAAAAAAGAAAATTCCCCTTTAAGTTTGTAATTTTTAAATAGATTAGTACAGACTATGCCGCAATTTAATTATTTTTACCCCAAGGGTTTAGATTGAATAGCGGAATAGAAAATCTGATATCAAAAGGTGTATCTATCTCAAACGTACAGACCCAGACTAGGCCCCGATTACTATTTTTTGTACCCCAAAGGCAGGATGAGGAGTAGGAGGAGTTCGGAACAGGCAGGAGGCAAACTGAAACACCCTGAAATCCTCGGCGGTGTAAGATGCGCCCCAAAAATTGGAAAGGTGTATCTCACACATACCGATACAGACTATGCCGCAATTTAATTCTTTTTACCCCAAGGGTGTAGATTGAATAGCGGAATAGAAAATATGATTTCAAAAGGTGTATCTATCTAACACGTACAGACCCAGACTAGGCCCTGATTACAATTTTTTGTACCCTAAAGGCAGAATGAAGAGTAGGAGGAGTTCGGAAAAGGCAGGAGGCAAACTGAAGCACCCTGCAATCCTCGGCGGTGTAAGATGCGCCCCAAAAATTGGAAAGGTGTATCTCACACGTACTGATACAGACTATGCCGCAATTTAATTATTTTTACCCCAAGGGTGTAGATTGAATAACGGAATAGAAAATATGATATCAAAAGGTGTATCTATCTCACACGTACAGACCCAGACTAGGCCCCGATTACTATTTTTTGTACCCCAAAGGCAGGATGAGGAGTAGGAGGAGTTCGGAACAGGCAGGAGGCAAACTGAAGCACCCTGCAATCCTCGGCGGTGTAAGATGCGCCCCAAAAATTGGAAAGGTGTATCTCACACGTACCCATACAGACTATGCCGCAATTTAATTCTTTATACCCCAAGGGTGTAGATTGAATAGCGGAATAGAAAATATGATATCAAAAGGTGTATCTATCTCACACGTACATACCCAGACTAGGCCCTGATTACTATTTTTTTGTACCTTAAAGGCAGGATGAGGAGTAGGAGGAGTTCGGAACAGGCAGGAGGCAAACTGAAACACCCTGCAATCCTCGGCGGTGTAAGATGCGCCCCAAAAATTGGAAAGGTGTATCTCACATGTACCGATACAGACTATGCCGCAATTTAATTCTTTTTACACCAAAGGGTGTAGATTGAATAGAGGAATAGAAAATATGATATAAAATTGGTGATTTTTCAATAGCACATGTGAACACAGCAGTGTCTTATGTCAGTCAGCTCTGCTGCAGGCTATGAGGGAAAAAAAAAAAAGAAAATTCCCCTTTAAGTTTGTAATTTTTAAATAGATTAGTACAGACTATGCCACAATTTAATTTTTTTTAACCCAAAAGGGTGTATATTGAATATTGGAATAGAAAAAAGTGTATAATATTGAAAATCACTCAATAGCACATGTGAACACAGCAGTGTCTTATCACAGTCAGCACTGAAGCAGAAAGGCTATGGGGAAAAAAAAACCCTTTTAACTTGTAGTAAAATAGATCTAAGATGAATGCTGCACACAACTGACTGATAAAAATAGATTTTTTTCTCCCTCCTCCTCCTCCTCCTCAGTGGGCTCAAGTGAGGGCAAAAAGATTGTGTTCACTGCACCACCTCCCACACAGCAAAATCGATGTAGAACACTGACCCTGCCTAATCTCCAGCCTTGCCCTAATATGCTCGATAAGATCGTTCACTGCACAACCCCCCACACAGCAAAATCGATGTAGAACACTGACCCTGCCTAATCTCCAGCCTTGCCCTAATATACTCGATAAGATCGTTCACTGCACAACCCCCCACACAGCAAAATCGATGTAGAACCCTGACCCTGCCTAATCTCCAGCCTCGCCCTAAAATGCTCTAATTACTCTCCCTGCCTGCACTCTGACCTGACCCTGCATTCTTTTCGGACACAATTTTTCACAGAATCACTGTCTGTCCCTAATCAGCAGCCAGCACGTATGATGTGTGCTCTCTCCCTAATCTACAGCAGAATGACGCAACGCGCTGGGGCTCTCGAACTTATAAAAACATGGTCACATGCTTCAGATGGCCAATCACAGCTACTAATACATTAGTAGGCATGGCTGGGATGGCTTAAGGCACACCAGTTAAACGCTTGTTGATTGGCTGTTGAAAGCCCGCCATTAAAAGCACGCCATTACATACAAAACAGGAAATAAAATGACCGTGTTCGGGTAACAAAAATCCAATTATTCGGTACGAACACGAATAATACAGTCCGTGTTCGCTCAACACTACTCATAAACAGATATTTGGTGCAGTCAAGCATTTCCCTACTGGGATGTTTTGCCTTTATTTATAAGAGTGACAATATTTAATTACATATTAAATATTGTATTATTAAGGATATCATTGTCACTATTATATTGCAGCTTGTTTGATGAAAAGACAAAAAAGTATAGGTTTGGGCTGAACTTGATTTTGCTCTTAACTTCTGGGATTTGAATTTAAAATTTGGTAGTAAACCGTAATGCCCTGTGCACCTTTTTGACCCTAATCAGCTGCCCACAGCAGCTAAAAGGTGTTAGAGTTAGATATCCCAGTCCCTTACTATATGAGTAGGGGTTAAAAGCATCCATTGTGTCAGTGTGATGCATCTGGTGACAGGGGGAGTTTGTTCAATAGGGAGAGATTGGTGTAGGTGATTAAGATAAGGTGTTGCAATAGTTAGGTTTATTATGTCAGCGCTGTTCTGGCCAGGCTGCAGTCCATGATTTATCAATGATATGCACTGGCTGGAGGCTGAGTATAATTTTAGCTTCTAATAGACCATACAGATCTCCTGACACCTCTACCACTGTAAGTCAGGTTTTTCCACTTAAAAAAAGAAAAAAGTGTCTATGAGAGAAAGGAAGAATGATCTAAGGTTCTCAAATCAAGAAATGTTGGATAAAGCTACTGTGATACCCCAAACCCTATGATTTTTATATAAAGGGACCAAGTTCATAATATATTTATCTGCCAAACAATCACTGTGCATGCTATACAGCCCCACAATATTTACAATTTATTTATAACACATATTTTAAAACTTGGCAGGTTCAGCCAAGCAACAGTAGTTCCTGTTATACAACAAAATATTAGCAGCGCCCATCTGAAAAAAATATTATATTTGTAAGACTATATTTTCAAAAAGTAAGTTAAATAAATATTCTAACTTTCAGCGTCTGCTAAAAATTACTGTTAAATTAAATTCAGCATTTCTTTATAGACCCTTTGCTCTCCCCACCGTAGTTACAGGAATTCACAAATATCATCTTGGCCGCCTTTGTTACCAAAGAAAATCAATAGCTAGATACAAGCTTCTGCAAGAAATCCAATATCCATTTAGAGAATGGCCATATCTTTAGACAGCTTATATTCTGGATGCTTATATTCTTAAGTTAGAGTATTTCATGGATTACTGCTATAATTAAAACTACAATTATTTTTATTTAAAGAGAGATGAAATTTTTTTTTTTGCCACAATATAGGCAGTAGTTATAAGTTCTATCTAACCACTTGCCGACCAGCTGTCGTAGGTTTATTGTGACAGGTGGGCTCTAGCTCGCGAAACGGCATACCTGTACGTAGCTTTGTGTAATAGACAGTAGGGGCATGCACGCGCTGGTTGGCCAGAGGGGGAGCCAATCAGCAGGTCTGGCGGACCCGATCGCTCCCCATGGAGACAGAACAGCGGTCTGTCTATGTAAACAAGGCAGGCCGTTGTTCTGTCAGAGAGATGAACTACTACTATTGAGTAACACAGGTCTTTGTGTTCATCTATTGGATACATCCCCCACACAGTTAGAAAGCACTCCCAGAGCATACTTAATCATTTGATCGCCCCTGGTGTTAACCCCTTTCCTGCCAGTGTCATTAGCACAGTAACAGTGCAAATGTTAGCACTGATTACTGTAGTAATATCACTGGTCCACCCAAAAGTGTCAAAAGTGTCAGTTAGGTGTTCGATCTGTCCACTGCAAGATCGCAGTCCTGCTAAAAATCGCTGATCACCGCCATTACTAGTAAAAAAAAAAAAAAATAAAAAATAAAAATGACATATCTATAACCTAGTTTGTAGACGTGATAACTTTTGTGCAAACCAATCAATATACATTTATTTTACCAAAAATATGTGGCAGAATACATGTTGGCCTAAATTGCTAAAAAAAAAAATTAGATTTTAAAAAAAAAAATGTATTGGATATGTTTTATAGCAAAAAGTAAAAAATATAGTTTTTTTTTAGAATTGTTGCTTTTTTTTTGTTTCTAGCACAAAAAATAAAAACCACAGATGTGATCAAATACCACCAAAAGAAAACTCTACTTGTTGGGAAAAAAAAGGACGTCAATATTATTTGGGTACAGCATCGCAGGACCACGCAATTGTCAGTTAATGTAACGCACTGAAGTATCGCCAAAAATGGCTTGGTCATTAAGGAGGTAAAACCTTCCGGCCCTTAAGTGGTTAAAAATGCCTTACACTGTTGTCATTTACTTACATGCAGAGTGTTTCTCCAAGCTGGGTGGAGAGCATTCATCCATATTAAGATGATCTGTTTGCACGGTAGACCTACTGGCTCATCCCTCTGGAAATTCTACCTCAGCTTTCCCAGTCGATGCCTCATCAGGGGAAATGCGTCGGGGGGAGAAGCCTGCGCCATCACCACCCGTGGTCCGCGCTGCAGAGCGGCCACGTTTGAATTTGCATTCGCCTATTTAATCAACTTAACTCTAAGTGTTCTACCTTTTGTAAAGTCGTTTAAGAGGCAATGCACCATTGCCTGTTCCATTCTTTTTTGGGCACTATCTGTCACTGAGTTTGAGGGGTATAGGAGAGAAACCAACCCCCACACAGCAACAAGAGTCAGAACAAGATTTACAAGAAAATTCACTGCCTGCTAGTCTGGATAATTTGCCTGATGATTTGGAGAACATTATCACTCACCATCTGACCTGTGAAATACTTGGCTTTGGTAAGAGTTTTGATATACCACATATCGGGTGGAAGAGTGAAAGGTCAGGACTTTATATCTATTACACTGGCTGATGTCATCTTCTCAAGTCTTTTAATATGTTGAGTTGGTAAGGGTATTACCTCTCTTTTCTTTACACGTGGGTGCCAAGAGGGATTTGGTGTTTGCATGTCCTCTTCTTCACCTTCATTCACCATCAAGAAGATTTCAGCCTTTTTTTCATTTTGGACTTGTTTTGGACTGCTCATATTTCTACTTTCAAATATTTTATTTTTGAATACAACAAAGGCAATACAAACTGTCAAATGCAGCCACTAGCAATCAACAATGAAACAAGAGATCGATCTGAACAATGTATAATAACAATGAAGTACACAGAAGAGCATTTACTGGCCAACTATTAACGACGACCAAAGAAAAGGCCCATTACGTGTGCTAATAAACCGGAACCAGAGATGGAGAGACTTCCCCAGATCCCCCCGGGAGCCAAGCGGAATCTTGTGGGGAGGAGGGGTGAACATAAAGCAAATCGGTGAGGGAAACCCTGGCCCCAAGCACCCAGGAGGGTTGCGACACATTTGGGGACCAGGCCTCTCACCAAGACATAACAGGGCTCTCAGCAGAAGAAACCCTTAGCAGGAACAGAGGCAGGTGCAATGGGAAAAAGGCTCCACAAGGAGGAGTGGGGGAAGCCCCAATCCTAAAAGCAATAAATAAAAAAAGGAAAATAAAATACAAAAATCAGACGAAATGAGTAGAAAGATCAGGGTAAGAGAGACAGAAGTAAGGAAGAAGGGATGAGTAAGCAGGACGAGGATGAAGGAAGGGAGGGAGAGTCACCGGGGGTACAGTAGGTGTGGTAGGTAAGTCAGGGAAGTCTACAAGGTTATAAGCAGGTATTGAGCCCATGGATCCCAAACAGCTTCAAACTTAGCTAATCGGTCCTGGAAGATTGCCACCATTTTTTCTTGGGCCATGATCCAAGAGATCTTCCGTTTAGCAGCGGTAAGGGAAACCGAAGGTTGTTTCCAGGACTTAGCCAACGTGAGCTTCGCACCCAGGAGCATAAAAAACAATAGGGTGGACAAGCTCTTAGAATACGTCCGTGGGAAGTCATGGAGGAAGGTGACATGAGGTGTTTGGGGGATCTGTAGGTTCGTGACTTGTCGAAGCAGGTGGAAAAATTTATTCCAAAAGGAACGGATTCTAGGGCATGTCCACCAAATGTGAATGAAGGACCCCTGGAGTTCACAACCCCTGAAACACAAGGGTGATGTGCCAGGGAACATAAGTGCCAGAAGGGTCGGTACCAAATACCACCGAGTCAAAATTTTAATGTTTGCCTCAATGAGAGTCGTGTTAATGACGCCTTTGAAGGATCTATGAAACATACGGTGCCATTCGGCTAGCGAGTAAGCTGTCTGTAAATCACTTTCCCATTTGAGGGCATAAGCTGGCTTATCTAAGGGATCCATCAAGGCTGCGTATATGGTTGATATGCCCCCCCTCGGCTCCGATGATTCAGAACACCACCGCTCATAGGATGTCAATCTTGGAGGTACCTGTTTGTCTGACCACATTGCATGCAGAAAATGGGAAATTTGAAAAAACCGGAACCTTTCGGATGCCGGCATCTCAAGTTTGTTAATGCAATGGGAGAGGGAGAGTGGGCCTGAGGGCGATAGGAAATGTCCTATGCGGTACAGACCTTTGTTTGTCCACCAGTGAAAAGCTTTGACGTCATGCCCGGGCAAGAATTGGGGATGATGGAATAAATGAGTTAACGGCCTCATGGGTGAGACTAGACTAGGGAGTCGATAGAGCTGTCTACATAGGCTGATAGAGTGCGATAGGGTGGGTGCCAAGATCGCAGGTTGGAGCTTAGGTGGGCACCAGGCGACATAGTCCAGTGTGTAAGTAGGGATAGCCTGCCTCTCAATGTGAACCCAGGGTTTCGGACCGCGGGTATAGATCACAGAAAACTGGGCAAGCTGAGCTGCCTGATAATATTTCCACAGATTGGGCAAGGCCAATCCGCCTTGTTTCCTTTGTCGGAACAGTACCGAGCGTGAGCATCGGTAACCCTTCTTGCCCCAAACGAATTTCACTACACTGGATTGTAAGGTGTTCAGATGGCTTTTACGAAGAGGGATGGGCAGGGAACGAAAGAAATACAGCAGCCTTGGTAGCAGGGTCATTTGACCGAGTTTATCCTGCCCAGCCAGGAGAGGTTGTGAAGATCCCAGCATGACATGTCAGCCTTCAACTTTCTGAACAAGGGAGGGTAATTAGTCTGGTTCAAAGTGGCGATGGACCGGGTAAGGTGCACTCCCAAGTAGGGGAGCGAGGCATGACACCAGAGAAATGGAAAGGAAGGTTTAAGAGCCTCGAGAGTAGGTATGGGAACCGTGATGTTGAGAGCCATGGATTTGGAGAAATTCACGGTGAGGCCAGAGGCAAGGGAGAACGTCTGGAGCAAGCGCATAACAGAGGGGAGCGAAACAACAGGGGATGTCAGGAAGAGTAGGACATCATCTGCAAAAAGAGCGCATTTGTGCTCTGTCGGACCACAGCAAACGCCATGAATGTCTGGGTGGTGGCGGATCGCAATCGCCAGGGATTCCATGGCAATCGCAAATATAAGGGGTGATAGGGGGCATCCCTGTCGCGTGCCCCTCCTAATGGGGATAGAAGCAGAGTAGTGTCCCAGCAACCGAACCTGGGCTGAGGGTAGCGAATAGAGGGCTCGCAAGATATTGAGGAATTTGGTGCCAAAACCCCACCTCTGGAGGGTTTCAAAGAGATAAGGCCAAGAGAGGGAGTCAAACGCCTTATGTAAGTCGAGAGAAAGGAGTAAAGTATCTTGGGGAGGGCCACCATCCCATCTGGAGTTGGTCAAAGAAATAAGGTCTACAGCTCTCCTAATTTGGTCGGATCCCTGTCTCCCAGGGATAAAACCCGATTGTTCTTTGTGGACATATGTACTGATGAAGCTGGATAGCCTGTTAGTGAGGACCTTCGTCAATATTTTAAGGTCCACGTTAATGAGAGAGATGGGTCTGTAGTTGCTAACATCACTGTGGTCCTTGCCCGGTTTGGGGATGACCGAAATGTACGCTGAATTTAAGACCTTCTCAATAGGCTCCCCCTTTCGCAGCTCGTTGTAGAATCTACAGAGGTGAGGCGCTAAAGTAAGCCCGAAATTCTTGTAATAGAGCGAGGAGAATCCATCAGGCCCAGGGGTGGACCCCGCCTTCAAGTGCTTAATTACGAACAGGACTTCCGAATCGGAAATAGGGTCCTCCAAAATATCCCTATGCTCTCGACTGAGACAAGGGAGTGAAAGCCCATCTAGGAAGGACTGCGTTTCCCTGGAGGGGGATCGGGATTGAAAATCGTATAGTTTTGAATAAAAGGAATGAAAGGATTCCAAAGCCTGCTGGGGATTTTGGGAGAGTGTGCCCCGAGACGTTCTAATTTTGGGAATTGTGTGTGAACGCTGTCTGGGGGTCAATTTAACTGCGAGTCTGGGGCCAATTTTGTCGGTGGAAGCATAAAATTTTGTTCCCGACCAACGGAGTTGTTTCTCTGCCTCAGTCGCTAATGCAAGATTTAAATGAAGTCTGGAATCCTCCAGGCGAGCTTTTGAAGTCCGGGTAGGGTTTCGTTTGTGGTCCTTACTAAGCGCGAGAAAGTCCGATTCCAGTTTAAGTAGATCCGCTCGCCTCTCACGCTTAAGGTTGGTGGAAAGTTGAATCAGCTTCCCCCGGATAACCGCCTTGTGAGCAGCCCAGATAGTCTCGGGGGAGACTTCCGGGGTGACAATGGATGAGAAGTACTCCTCAAGTGCTTTAGCTATAATTGTGCAGTGAGTCGGATTGCTTAAAAGCACCTCATTAAGCCGCCACCGAAACGTACCGTCAAATGCGGGAGAGCGGTTCAGCAATAAGACAACCATGGCATGGTCAGAGATAGGCGAGTCCTTAATGAAGGAAGTAAGCGTGTACGGGACCGCCCGCGTAGAAATAAAAATATGATCTAGGAGGGTGTGTGGGACCGAGAAATGAGTGTAGTCTTTGACGTGGGGATTATGTTCCCGCCAAATGTCCACCAACCCACCCGAGAAGAGTAGTTTAGCTACCCTGGTACTCAGCCTGGGAGGGCGGCAAAGAGAGGGGTTATCCGGGTGGGATTTGTCTAGACTTTGATCCAGGGCTACATTAGAGTCCCCCCCCATGATTAATGTGCCTTCTGCCTGGGGAATGACGTGGGTGGATAAGTGGCGAAAAAACAGATCTTGCCGTTTATTCGGGGCGTAATAAGATAGGAGAGAGTATTTTAGTCCCCCCAGCAAACCTATGAGCAATAAATATCTCCCCTCCTGATCCTCTACTTTCTGGGTAAGTTCAAAGTGAACATGGCGCCCAAAAAATATCGCAACTCCTCTGGTTTTATCTGTAGCGTTGGCCAAATAAAATTGAGGGTATTTAGGGTGAACAAACAAAGGTCTGTAAGATGCCGGGAAGTGAGTCTCCTGAGTGAATGCAATGTCAATGTGGTGAGAGTGGTACAGATTGAAAAGCTTACGTCTCTTTGACGGGGAATTAATCCCTTGGACATTGTGAAAGCAATCTTCCAAGGATGGGAGGCGGTATTCGGTGTCGTCATCGATTCAGCAGAACAAGAGGAGCTGAGGGTGGAGCAAAGCAACGAGTCCAGAGCCGTTCAAGGCGGGCAGCGAAGTTCAAACATGGCCGCAGTCCTGGAAGACGTAAACCCTGTAGGGAAAAATTAGAGAGACCCCCGGTGACCTGAGGGGGGGGAGAAGGGAAGGAAAGGGGAGAGAGAAGAAGAAACAAAATGAAAAGCGAAAACAAGCACACATACTGTAACATTAGCCAACATTCAGTGAAAGAAAAAATCCCCACCCAATTCAGGAGAGGTAGGCCAGATCCCACCAACCCCTGAAACCCATAGATGTCTTCGAGGAGCGAAGGCATCAGCTCCACTCTACGTGGGCAAAAAAGTCACAGGAAGAGACGGAGTGAGGTGCAGCAGGAATCCCGCTGTGGCCAGACACCCCAAGGAAGAGGGAAAAGGCAAAAGATAAAAATACACATTTCAGGAAAGTTTAAACAGCCAAAGGTTACCACCTGAAAGGACAAATGGCAATTACTGACAATGGGGGCGTAGCCCCCCACTGTGTAAGCATAGCAATACAATTTCATATAAAAAAAAAAAAAACAATATTAGAATATGTCCAACACCCTTGAGCAATAAAACAAAAACAATACTGACCCCAAAAAAGGGGGGGGGGGTCGTATGTAAGGATAGTTAATGTAGTAAAGTAACCATGGGGCCTAGCCCCTCACAGGAAAAAAAATCAGGAGCGAGTCCTGCAAGGAAAAAGTGGAGAGACAACCCGGATGTGGAGAATATCTAGGGAGGTTTAGCGTCCTTGGCCCTCTTGAACTGCTGCTTCTGCCAAGCTGGAACCAGGGGGCTCTGAGGAGAAGGGCGTTTGAAGGAGCCGGAGCTTCTGTTAGGAGCGGAGGAGTTGGGGTCTTGAGTGATGAGGCCGAGCTTTAGGAGGAGCTGTTCGCCACCCGGAAGAGCCGAGAAGCTGTAGGTACGTTGTTGGTGAAGTAAAGTAAGACGGAAGGGAAAGGACCACCAATATTTGATTGCCTTCTGTTGCAAAACCTGAAGGAGTGGTTTGAGGGATCGCCTTTTCTGAATAGTAGTAGGCGACAAATCCGCAAATATTTGGATAGTGTGGCCTTGGATAGACAGATGGTCGGAGCGGCGTGCAATCCTCATGACCGCCTCTTTTACTTTAAAAAAGTGCGGCTTAACAATAATGTCCCTCGGGGAACTGTCAGGGAGAGGGGCTCTCAGGGCTCTATGAGCTCTATCCAGTTCCAGGCGGTGAGGCGGTATGTCAGGAATCAATTCTCAGATGAAGGCGGTAACGGCATCATCAATATCTTTAACACTTTTTCAGGTAATCCCCTGATCCTAAAATTATATCTCCTGGAGTGATTCTCAAGCTCATCAATTTTTGATAGAGCAGTGTCCAGTTGATCATGTAAATCCTGCATCCTGGCTGAGTTTTGGTTGACTTTAAGGACAGTCTGGTCCGATTTCAGTTCAATAGCCTCCAGTCTGGATCCCAGGTTCTGGAGATCATTGTGGATGGCAGATGTTATTTGGGAAGCATTCTGTGCCAGGCCCTGTGTGAGCATCTGGGAAAAGGTAGCCATGAGATAGGAAAACTCCTGCTGGTGAGGATGAAGGAAAGGTAGGGGGCTCTGTGACAGGGTGTGAACAGCAGGGTAGGCCGCAGCCGGGGACTGAGTTAGTTCCCCAAGGGTCCTCTCCAGGAGTGAGACTGTGGAGGCAGGGGACAGGATCTGGGGCAAGTCCAGGGGGGTGGTCGGGCAGTCATCCACTGACCTGTGTGGCGTGGTGGGTGTCGGATCATCCGAAATGTCTTCCTGATCCTCCGGTCCCGCATTATGAGGAGAAGCGGCCCCCATCTTGGGGCTGGAGGCATCCGAAAAGAACTGTCGAGAGAGGTCCCTACGGACCTGGGAACCGGACATCGGGGGTCCCTGGAGGTGCCGCGGGAGTTCCGGAGCCGATCGGTGCCCGGAGGAAGCAGGTATGTGCTGGTGTGCGCTGCGGGGCTGTCAGTCAGCACACAGCGGGACGGAGCTCCCTGATCAAGTGGCCATACAGGGAGCAGCCGCGCATGCGCCTTCGACTGCTCATATTTCTATAGCACGTTTATGTTCATTGTGTTTTCCCTTTTGGTTCAACACACATTGTTCACATCTAGCGCACCCATTTTTTGCACATCACACGTTTACTTTATCAAGGTTAAAGTTTCGGTTGCTGCTGGAGATTCATTTTTTGTTTGCGCACCTCATTCTTCAACATACTTTATATTCAATGTCAAGGCACTCATTAGTAGACATCTTAATGAATCTACGTGCATCTTGACACATCATCATGTGTTATGATGTGGATCTTATGACATACATTGAGATTCATTTTGTTGTGCTTCTTTGTAGCCACTTTCTGTCTATATATTAGGGCAATTATTGCATGACATTTCTCAGCACGGAATTACCTTTATGGAAGGATCATAGAACGGGGGGGGCAAAAAGGATTTTCCTGGTAGCGTCAAAAGCATTACAATCGCATAAGATCAAAAAGTTTCTATTACATATATGAAAAAAAGTACAAAATATACCCACTAAAATCAAGATTTGTTTAAAATAGCCCATTGCAATGGGTTAACAGTAACTTCAGTATTTATCCATACTATTGAGCATGACTTAAGTTTTGATGATCTATACAGTTAGCCAATACTTAACAAGTTTCACGGTTTAGTCCGCCTTCTTGGAATTTCAGAAATGGGAGGACAACAATCCTATAACAATATATATATATTTATCTATATTTAGTTACTAAAATCTATTTGAAAAATTCAAATCACTTAGTACAGTTTTGATAGTTGTGGTGATCACTTATGTGCTTACCCTATATATCAAGTACACTGCATGGAAAACCCCAAGAAAGGGAGGTCAAAGTTTTCCCCCAGGCCGAATGTGGCAAAAAAGCCACCAAGGGCTAGGTAGGTAAAATAACATTGTTAGTATAGATGTCATATATAGTAAGTTGATGATACAAAGCATTTCTAGTTTAAGATTGTAATGTGAAGGGGACAATTAATCAATACATACCAGACAGAAAATGAATCCAAACATCCAACATCCAGACAATTAATACACATAGTGGTGGTAATAGCTACAAATAGGATAATCCATTAATTGGGTTTAAATTGCACTTTTAAACATACTGAAAACTACTTCTGAAATGACATGAATATGTTGAAGTTTATATGAGCCATATCAAATAGTTATTGCCATAAACTTACAAAGAGTACCTTTTGTGCTCAGAAAAAAAAAAAAAAACCTCTAAGCTGCTTACACCCAATGAAAAAGTTACATAGTTAGTGAGGTTGAAAAAAGACATCAGTCCATCCAGTTCAACCTATGATGTGTGTGTGTGTTTGCTTTTAGCCGTACATTGTATACCCCTGTATGTTGTGGTCTTTAAGGTGTCCATCTAACAGTTTTTTGAAACTATCAATGCTCCCTGCTGATACGACTGCTTGTGGAAGAGAATTCCACATCCTTACCGCTCTTACAGTGAAGAACCCCTTACGCACTTTAAGGTTAAACCGCCTTTCCTCTAGTTTTAGTGAGTGGCCACGTGTCTTATTGTATCTCCTTTCTCTGAATAGTTTGTTCCTTATGCTCGGGTCGCCAGTACAGTATTTGTACATTGATATCATATCCCCCCTCAATCGTCTCTTCTCCAGAGAGAATAAGTTCAGGGCTTGTAGTCTTTCTTCATAGCTGATGTCCTCCATCCCCGTAATTATTTTTGTTGCCCTTCTCTGGACTTTCTCCAGTTCCAGCACATCCTTTCTGAGGACCGGTGCCCAGAACTGGACAGCATACTCCAGATGTGGCCGGACCAGAGTCTTGTAGAGCGGGAGAATAATCTCTTTATTTCTGGAGTGAATCCCCTTTTTTATACATCCCAGTATTCTGTTGGCTTTGCTTGCTGCGGCCTGGCATTGCATGCCACTGCCAAGCCTGTTGTCTACCAGTACCCCTAAGTCCTTTTCCATCCTAGACTCACCCAGAGGTTCCCCCCCTAGTGAGTAGCTTACTTTCTGGTTTCTGGCCCCCAAGTGCATTACTTTACATTTTTCAACATTAAATCTCATCTGCCATGTAGTTGCCCACTCCGTTATTTTGTTCAGGTCCGCTTGCAAGGTTTCCACATCCTGCATAGAAGATATTGGCATGCCTAATTTAGTATCATCCGCAAATACTGAGATTGTACTAGATATCCCCTCCTCTAGATCATTTATGAATAAATTAAAAAGTAAACTATGAAAAAATATATTGAGTTGGGATATATTACAATTTGAATAAGTGGAGTTTGTTATGTCTCTACTGGGTTAAGGTGACCAAGATTTATTATTTTGCATTTGTTTATGTTAGCAGTAAGGATTATTATATTTTTAGTGCTGCTCCATTCTTTATTCCATTTTCAAAGTGCGTACTGTATAAGAATTATGTGGTTTGGTTTTCATTAACTGTCATGTTTTTTTTTTTTTTAACAAACACATGAATTGGTGTTTATCTGTTTAAAGCTCAAGCTCAACTTTAATGCTACTTAAAGGGTGATGGACTGTTTATGCATGTATATATATATATATATATATATATATATATATATATATATATATATATATATATATATATATATATATATATATATATATATATATATATGTGTAAACTCTACCTACCATAATGTAGGTATCTAGTGGGGGAATGCAAGAATCATAACATTACAGTGCTGCTTTGGTATTGCACAGGTCAATTGTATAAATGGATATCTATATTTGTTCTTTTCATGAATAACTGTTTTTCATTTTAATACATTTAATAATGTTTATTCCATTTGTTATATGTTGAATTGTGCAATCTGTGCATCTTCCTATACAGGTGCATCGTGTAAAATTATAATATCATCAAAAAGGTAATTTATTTCAGTAATTCAATTCAAAAAGTACATTTCATATATTTTATATAGATGTGTTACACACAGAATTATATATTTCAAGCATTTTTCTATTTTTCTTTTTTATGATTATCAATTCTGGGTAGGAGAAAGAACCTACCAAAGGAATGGGTGGGGGTTCAAGGTGTCCAAACCGCCATCCAAAGAAATGAATGAAAAGCAAGATGAGTAAAAAGGAAAAAGGGAAGAAAAATAGGTGAGGACAAGAAAACAATAGAAAAAAAGGGGGGAGGGGGAAGGGAAAAAGGGGGAAAAGGGAAAGGGAAAAGGGACAAAAAAAGAGAGAAAAAAAAAAAGAGGTGTGAGAAGGAAAGTGTAATGGAGAGGGCTGGTGGGATTTTAAGGGTACCGTAAGCAAAAAAGTAACAACAGTAATAAAATCAAGTTATTTTATTTTAACATATTAAAACCAGATAAGGGAAACATGTACAATACATAGTGAAATGCATGGAGTCCATTACAAAGGTACATAAAGTAGGCAATCAGTGTTATATAACTCATTCTATGTACAAGACCGTCGGAGATTAACCCAACATGTTTCGCAGCCTAGTTGGGGCTGCTTCTTCAGGGGTCTGTGTCATAATATATAATTGGAAGCCTTTAATGACCTATATAATGAAATAACAGATAATAAAACAAACGGACATAAAGGTTGTACAAGATATAAACAAAACTGTCCAACATGCAAGTGTGGCCCCTATATATACCATGCACAGTGCTCCACCATAGGAGGTCACCCGACAGCACACCGAGGAGAGGGGGAGTCTGCAACCCCCACATAACGTCTTACCCACGGATGTGAAGGAAAGATAAGACAGGGACACCCAAAGAGCGTGTGGTTCATGAACCGGAAAAGATATCCGTGCAATACCAATTGAGTTTAAAAAGTTAGAGGAAAAGCCGAAAAAGTCCCCAGGGTAGTGTCCAAAAGGTGTATAAATGGGAACCTAATGAAAATTATTTACCTGAATGGTACTAAACATACAATATGTTAAGTACTATGAGACCCAGTTGAGGCACTACATAGACTGGAACCCAGAGGTCCCTGTCTCTAAAAAAAAGATGATAGGGAGTTTTTAGGGACCATATAATCACAAGAAAAAGTGTCATCAGGAAAACAATGGGGGACGGAGACAGGGAGGGAAAAGGAAAGGGAAAGGGGGGAACCAAAAGGGGGGGGAAGGGGGGGAGATTGGGAGGGAAAGGCAGGAAAGGAGGGATGGGGGGGGTGGGAAAACATGGGGGGAAGGGAAAATGGGGGAAAAAGAGGAGGCTACATCAAGGAGATACAAATAGGGGATATTGGGAGGCCAGTGGTGGAAAGCAACTATCCGTCTGTATGGTGTAATCGGCAATTCATGATAGGAATGCCAATTCTCGGGCAACCTAGTAGAGACTCCAAAAAAGGTGTCCAGGCAACAATACCATGATGGAAAAACATCTAGTGGGAAGCAAAGAGAAAATGGGAATGTCGCATGACATAGAAGATCCCAGCATAAAAACTTTAGGGCATAGTCCCGGCAGACACTTACCAACATGTATTCAGATGAATAGAATGGCCATCTCGCATCAGCTACCGCTCATGGTCCCGCTTAAATACTACCTCAACCCGACGCCTAGTGCACGTCATAGACGTGCGCCTCGGCGCGGGTCAGATCCTCAACTGTGCGCGCACAGGATGCGCGCACAGTGCTGCACTGAACCCAGCCACAATGCGCAGCCGCATGCAGCCATGGGGAGCGGAAGTGGAGGTAAAGAAACCTCAAAGTCCCGCAACTCCATCCGAGGATCACACATCCGTGGGAGACAGGGGGGGACACAAGACCCGTCCTCCCCTCATGGGGGCAAATCGGGGATAAGGACAGTGGGGGGCAAAACTGTGCATCGCAAACAGAAAATGCAGCCACAAGCAAGTGGTACCGTAATCATAAAAACAAAAACAAAAATTACAACATAGTAAATAAACAACATAGAAAAAGTACACCTGTTACAGCAATAGATGTACAATATTAATTTGTATAAATACAACAGCAGCATAGCGATTTATCGTTAGAAAGGGAAGAAGAAACCCCCTCCACATATATCGCCATGCTTATATTATATGGTGCTGCAAGTACAATCCAATGGGCAAATAAGATGTCCATGGAAATTACCAAAAAAAGTCTAAACTGAATACTGGTCTAGAAGAAAATCAATTCATCAAATAAAGAACATATAACTCCTGGGAAACGGTCATCAAAAGGATCACAAGCGCAAAATGCGATTGTGAGATAAAATAGATATTATTTCTCCCAGAGTCAGCCTAGTCTCAGGGGTTGCCAAGTGTATCAATGAACCCAGGTGCATAGGGCAAGGATCCTACCGGATGTGGATCGGATGTTATGTCTCAAGTAATAGCAATGGTAGACATACAAGACTGGGATCCAATCCCAGGTGGGCCCTATCCCAAAAATGGCTTGTAAGTTAATACCTCATTTATTCCTGGAGGTGTGATGGCATCAAGAGATTCAATCCAGTAGGCTTCTTTTTGTAGGATGCGCTTGTCCCAGTTCCCCCCACGGGGGTCTGGGGCAATAACATCCAATACCGTGAACTTCACGATTTGGTTATTATAACCATGATGTAAACCAATGTGCCTGGTAACACTGGTCTGTATGGTTTCGCCATCAGAGTGGTAGATGTGATCCCCAATACGTTGGCTCAACTTACGAATAGTTTTGCCAACGTAGAAGGCCCCACATTGACAGGTCATAAGGTAAACAACACCTTGCGTGTTGCAATCAGCAAAGTGTTTTTGCCTAAACCACCTACCATTGGGTAAATGAACTCTGGGTCCACCTGTGATCCAGGGACATTTGTCACAGGATCCACAGGGGTATGTGCCTTTTTTAGAGTGCTGGGGAACACTTTCTAATTTATAGTGACTCTTAGTAAGACAATCCCTAAAGGATGTCGCACGTCTAAATACCAGGTTTGGTTTGGTACCCAAATACTTGGCCAGAGTATAGTCCTGGGTGAGAATGGGCCAGTGTTTACTTAGGATCCTGCGTAAAAGATTGTCATGTGCAGAGTAGGTGGTAATGAACCAGACATTTTGATTAGCCTGTTGACTTTTGGTTTTGTATAAGAGTTCAGCTCTCGACCGGGATGTGGCTCGATTGTACGCCTTCCTTAGCAGTTTTCTGGAGTAACCTCTCACAAGTAGACGCTCCTGCAGTTGTTTGGCCTGTTTTTTGAAGTTATCCTCTGTAGAACAGTTCCTGCAGAGTCTTAAATACTGAGCATACGGGATGCTATTTATCAGGGGGGTGGGATGGGCACTCGCTGCGCACAGGATCGTATTGCCGGCACTGGGCTTACGATATAAATCGGTGTCAACAGGGCCATCTGGCAAAAGACTGATCTTCATGTCCAAAAAGGGGATTTCATGTCTATGAAAAGTGTGTGTGAATTTTAAATTCATGTCATTATGATTTATAGCTGCAAGAAAGAGCATTAGATCCTCTTGAGTTCCCGTCCAAATAATGAGCAGTTCGTCAATGAATCTGTGCCAAATTAATATATATGACAGCCATCTATCGATATTTTCGTCTGAAAAGACTAGTCTTTCCCAGGCGCCAAGATATAGGTTGGCATAAGAGGGTGCGCAGCAAGTGCCCATCGCAACCCCCTGAGTTTGTAGATATATTTGATCAAGGAAGGTGAAGTAGTTTCTGGTGAGTATGAACCTCAGGAGTCTGAGGACAAACTCCATTAAAGGCCAAGTGGTATGATCTTGCTCTTTGAGGAAGGACTCAGCCATCTGGATGCCCTGGTCGTGCGGCATACTTGAGTACAAAGCCTCAATATCTATGGCAACGAGCAGGGCATCCGGAGGGACATGAATCTCTTCCAAATGCTTCAGCAGGTCTGTGGTATCCCGAATGTAAGACGGGAGTCTCAAGACGTGTGGTAGTAAAAAGGAGTCCACGTACCTGCTGGCATTTTCTGTGAGTGATTGATTTCCAGAAACAATTGGCCTGCCAGGAGGGCGCTCAAGGTTTTTGTGCACCTTGGGCAAGGTGTAAAAGGTCGGAGTTTTGGGGTGTTTAACATTTAGGAAGTTATACGTATCCCTGTCAATAAGGCCATCAGTGAAGGCGTTTGAACATAAAAGTTTGAATTCCTGAATGAAGTCCTGGATATTGTCGGGAGAGATAGGGTGGTACCAATCCCGATTATCCAAGACCTCAAGGCACATGGTTTCATATTGAGGGGGGGATAGGACAACGATGTTACCACCCTTGTCAGCTGGTTTGATCAGGATATCTTTGTTGGTTTGAAGTTGTTTTAAAGCCACTGTTGGCTCAGGTGTTAAATTATTAGGTATAGAGGGCCATGTCGTTTTTTTGAGTTCTTGTGATACCCTTTGGACGAACGCCCAAATATTGGGGTTGGTCGCCAAGTCGGGAAATTTCTCAGACTTGGGCTTAAACTTTTTGGTCTTGATAGAATTGACCAGGGTCAATCGGTTAGTTTCCGGGGTTTCGATAGAGTCTATCATAGAGAGAACTTCAGTGTTGCCCTCTTCATAGAGGAGAACTAAGTCTCTAAGTGCTCGACTTTCTGCCATAGAGAGGTGCTTGGTCTGCTCTGCCAGCTGCTTCTCCAGCATTTTTTGTTTTCTATCATCATCATATATGTACTTGAAAGTTAAATTACGAGCAAATAAATGCAAGTCTTTGATAGTTTCTGATGTATCCAAAGGCCTGGAAGGGCAAAAACCTAGGCCGAGACCGAGCACCTCTCTATGAGCAGTAGATAATACAAAATTTGTTAAGTTAATGATATTGAGATTATTGGAAGGAGTGGAAGAATTAGTCAATGAGTTTTGGGCTTCATGTAGATGTCTAGGTTTCCTTGTTTTGCATTCCTCGGAGTTTGAGGGTTGGGTAGCCCTAAAAAACCGTCATCCGTAGATGTGGAAGCTTAATCATCAGATTGTGTATTTGGTGTCAAGCCTTTATTAAGGATTTTTTGTAATGTCGGTGCTAGATTGGTCATGTGGGTAGGTGTCTTCAATTGTGCATTAGTGTCCGGCTTTTTCTTACTATTACTGTGAGATTGTGTGGGTGAAGGGCCCATGCTTCCACTACCTCTTTTTTGTGGTTTGGTGCGTTTATTAGGGGCTATCTGCCCTTGTCTAGAAACTTGTGAGGTATGTGAAACACAACTGGAAAATGAAGAGTCAGATTCTAAAACTTCATCAGTGTGATTTGGGCGATGTTTAGTGTATGTTCTAGCATTACGTAAAGTTGGTGTTTTACTGTTCCATCTGTAGGCATAGCCTTCAGCGAAGGCTTGCTTGTCCTTTTGGAATTTGGTTTGTTTTTTCACAATAATTTCCTTATTCATAATTTCCAATTTGTTTTTAACTTCCAACCAATTCGTAGAAAAGGATGGTATCTCAAAAATATGTTCAAATTGGGTATTCATTGATTCCACTTCCTTATCCAACAATGTTATATCCGACTTGTACTGGACCACGAGTGACTTCATGAGATCTTTACTACAGTTGTTTAAGATTTCTTCCCACTCCTTTTTAAAACTCTCAGAGGGATCTCTAAGAGTAGGAAGGGTATGAATTCTCAAACCTTGAGGACTGATATTTTCATCTATATATTTTTGGAAGTAGTCGATGTGCCAGTACAAGTGCGATTTTCGCTTAAGGAGACTCTGCATTTTGTTCATATATACCCGGAGGTCTTCCCCAGCTTTGGTCCGAGACCCACATGTAGATTGAATACCTGACATGAAACCCGTCCAAGCAACACCCAGAAGATCCATGACTCCCAGCAGCACTTGGTTCAGAGATACCAGCAAACTATAGATGGCATTGACTCAAAAAACCGGGAGAAAGAAAAGGGAAATATGTATAGTTAGACAACCGTTTCACAGGGATATCAAAAAGAGAAAGACCAGTAAAATTAGCAGTTAGACAATAAATAGGTCAAATAGTGTACAATATCATAATACAAACACTGCCGGCACTAGGCCGAGCAAAAAAGGCGCCCTCGGGTGTGTTATCCACCCTGAATTAACAAAATGAGATTATAGTGTTTGATGTACAAAAATATAACAAGGTACCAACATGCCGATTGAATATCAATTCTGGGTAGGAGAAAGAACCTACCAAAGGAATGGGTGGGGGCTCAAGGTGTCCAAACCGCCATCCAAAGAAAAGAACGAAAAGCAAGATGAGTAAAAAGGAAAAAGGGAAGAAAAATAGGTGAGGACAAGAAAACAATAGAAAAAAAGGGGGAGGGGGAAGGGAAAAAAGGGGGAAAAAGGAAAGGGAAAAGGGACAAAAAAAGAGAAAAAAAAAAAAAAGAGGTGTGAGAAGGAAAGTGTAATGGAGAGGGCTGGTGGGATTTTAAGGGTACCGTAAGCAAAAAAGTAACAACAGTAATAAAATCAAGTTATTTTATTTTAACATATTAAAGCCAGATAAGGGAAACATGTACAACACATAGTGAAATGCATGGAGTCCATTACAAAGGTACATAAAGTAGGCAATCAGTGTTATATAGCTCATCCGATGTACAAGACCGTCGGAGATTAACCCAACATGTTTCGCAGCCTAGTTGGGGCTGCTTCTTCAGGGGTCTGTGTCATAATATATAATTGGAAGCCTTTAATGACCTATATAATGAAATAACAGATGATAAAACAAACGGACATAAAGGTTGTACAAGATAAAAACATAACGGTCCAACATGCAAGTGTGGCCCCTATATATACCATGCACAGTGCTCCACCATAGGAGGTCACCCGACAGCACACCGAGGAGAGGGGGAGTCTGCAACCCCCACATAACGTCTTACCCACGGATGTGGAGGAGAGATAAGACAGGGACACCCAAAGAGTGTGTGGTTCATGAACCGGAAAAGATATCTGTGCAATACCAATTGAGTTTAAAAAGTTAGAGGAAAAGCCGAAAAAGTCCCCAGGGTAGTGTCCAAAAGGTGTATAAATGGGAAACCTAATGAAAATTATTTACCTGAATGGTACTAAACATACAATATGTTAACTACTATGAGACCCAGTTGAGGCACTACATAGACTGGAACCCAGAGGTCCCTGTCTCTAAAAAAAAGATGATAGGGAGTTTTTAGGGACCATATAATCACAAGAAAAAGTGTCATCAGGAAAACAATGGGGGACGGAGACAGGGAGGGAAAAGGAAAGGGAAAGGGGGGAACCAAAAGGGGGGGGAAGGGGGGGAGATTGGGAGGGAAAGGCGGGAAAGTAGGGAAAGGCGGGAATGGAGGGATGGGGGGGGGGGGAAGGGAAAACAGGGGGGAAAGGGAAAATGGGGGAAAAAGAGGAGGCTACCTCAAGGAGATACAAATAGGGGATATTGAGAGGCCAGTGGTGGAAAGCAACTATCCGTCTGTATGGTGTAATCGGCAATTCATGATAGGAACGCCAATTCTCGGGCAAGCCAGTAGAGACTCCAAAAAAGGTGTCCAGGCCACAATACCACGATGGAAAAACATCTAGTGGGAAGCAAAGAGAAAATGGGAATGTCGCATGACATAGAAGATCCCAGCATAAAAACTTTAGGGCATAGTCCCGGCAGACACTTACCAACATGTATTCAGATGAATAGAATGGCCATCTCGCATCAGCTACCGCTCATGGTCCCGCTTAAATACTACCTCAACCCGATGCCTAGTGCACGTCATAGACGTGCGCCTCGGCGTGGGTCAGATCCTCAACTGTGCGCGCACAGGATGCGCGCACAGTGCTGCACTGAACTCAGCCACAATGCGCAGCTGCATGCAGCCATGGGGAGCGGAAGTGGAGGTAAAGAAACCTCAAAGTCCCGCAACTCCATCCGAGGATCACACATCCGTGGGAGACAGGGGGGGACACAAGACCCGTCCTCCCCCCATGGGGGCAAATCGGGGATAAGGACCGTGGGGGGCAAAACTGTGCATCGCAAACAGGAAATGCAGCCACAAGCAAGTGGTACCGTAATCATAAAAAGAAAAACAAAAATTACAACATAGTAAATAAACAACATAGAAAAATGACACCTGTTACAGCAATAGATGTACAATATTAATTTGTATAAATACAACTGCTGCATAGCGATTTATCGTTAGAAAGGGAAGAAGAAACCCCCTCCACGTATATCGCCATGCTTATATTATATGGTGCTGCAATTACAATCCAATGGGCAAATAAGATGTCCATGGAAATTACCAAAAAAAGTCTAAACTGAATACTGGTCTAGAAGAAAATCAATTCATCAAATAAAGAACATATAACTCCTGGGAAACGGTCATCAAAAGGATCACAAGCGCAAAATGCGATTGTGAGATAAAATAGATATTATTTCTCCCAGAGTCGGCCTAGTCTCAGGGGTTGCCAAGTGTATCAATGAACCCAGGTGCATAGGGCAAGGATCCTACCGGATGTGGATCAGATGTTATGTCTCAAGTAATAGCAATGGTAGACATACAAGACTGGGATCCAATCCCAGGTGGGCCCTATCCCAAAAAGGGCTTGTAAGTTAATACCTCATTTATTCCTGGAGGTGTGATGGCATCAAGAGATTCAATCCAGTAGGCTTCTTTTTGTAGGATGCGCTTGTCCCAGTTCCCCCCACGGGGGTCTGGGGCAATAACATCCAATACCGTGAACTTCACGATTTGGTTATTATAACCATGATGTAAACCAATGTGCCTGGTAACCACACTTGCATGTTGGACCATTATGTTTTGATCTTGTACAACCTTTATGTCCGTTTGTTTTATTATCTGTTATTTCATTACATAGGTCATTAAAGGCTTCCAATTATATATTATGACACAGACCCCTGAAGAAGCATGTTGGGTTAATCTCCGACGGTCTTGTACATCGGATGAGTTATATAACACTGATTGCCTACTTTATGTACCTTTGTAATGGACTCCATCTCATTTCACTATGTATTGTACATGTTTCCCTTATCTGGTTTTAATATGTTCAAATAAAATAACTTGATTTTATTACTGTTGTTACTTTTTTGCTTACGGTACCCTTAAAATCCCACCAGCCCTCTCCATTATACTTTCCTTCTCACACCTCTTTTTTTTTTCTTCTCTTTTTTTGTCCCTTTTCCCTTTCCTTTTTCCCCCTTTTTTCCCTTCCCCCTCCCCCCTTTTTTTCTATTGTTTTCTTGTCCTCACCTATTTTTCTTCCCTTTTTCCTTTTTACTCATCTTGCTTTTCGTTCATTTCTTTGGATGGCGGTTTGGACACCTTGAGCCCCCACCCATTCCTTTGGTAGGTTCTTTCTCCTACCCAGAATTAATATTCAATCGGGATGTTGGTACCTTGTTATATTTTTGTACATCAAACACTATAATCTCATTTTTTTATGATTATGTTTTACAGCTAGTGAAAACCCATGTCCAGTATCTTAGAAAATTAGAATATTACATAAGACCAATCAAAAAAAGGGTTTTGAATACAAAAATGTTGGTTTACTGAAAATGATGTCCATTTTCCATGTACAGTATAGTATGCACTCAATACTTTGTCAGGGCTCCTTTTGCATGAATTACTGCATAAATGCGGTATGGTATGGAGGCGATCAGCCTGTGGCACTACTGGGGTGTTTTGGAAGCCCAGGTTAATAGTGGCTTTAAGCTCATCTGCATTGTTGGGTCTGGTGTCGTTCATCTACCTTTTGACAATACCCCACAGATTCTCTATGTGGTTTAGGTCAGACGACTTTGCTGGCCAATCAAGCAAAGTGATACCATGATCATTAAGCCAGGTATTGGTACTTATGCCAGGGTGGGCAGGTGCCAAGTCCTGCTGGAAAATGAAATCAGCATCTCCATAAAGCTGGTCAGCAGAGGGAAGCACAAAGTGCTCTACAATTTCCTGGTAGAGGGCTGCGCTTACTTTGGACTTGATAATACACAGTGGACCAACACCAGCACATGACAAGGCTCCCCAAATTATCACTGACTGGAAACTTCACACTGGACCTCATACAGCTTAGAATCTGTGCCTCTCCACTCTTCCTACAGACTTTGTGACCTTGATTTCCAAATAAAATGCAAAATTTACCACAGTCCATGATGATTTTGGGAGCATTGTCATCTGCTGGTGTTGGTCCACTGTGTTTTATTAAGTTCAAAGTCAGCACAGCCCTCTACAAGGAAATTCTAGAGCACTTCATGCTTCCCTCTGTTGACCGGCTTTATGGAGATTCTGATTTCATTTTCCAGCAGGACCTGGCACCTGCCCACACTGCCAAAGTACCAATACCTGGTTTAATGATCATAGTATCACTGTGCTTGATTGGCCATCAAACTCGCCTGACCTAAACCCCATAAAGAATCTGTGGGGTATTGTCAAGAGGAAGATGAGAGACAACAGACCCAACAATGCAGATGACCTGAAAGCCACTATCAAAGAAACCTAGGCGTACATAACACCTCAGCAGTGCTACAGGCTAATTGCCTCCATGGCATGCCTCATTGATGCAGTAATTCATGAAATAAATTAACTTTTTGATGATATTTTAATTTGAGATGCACTTGTATGTAATGGTTTTCTTCTGACTTTTCTTTTGAGCAGTGTGTGTGTGGATCTAGTTGCCCCTGAAGGAATTTCCTTAGTTCATATTAAAAAAAAAGCCCACAGGTTACCTTCACAGTAGCCACTGCTGTATAGGCAACTATAATCATATACTATACTAGCTGTATAGCTACAAGCTGTGGTTCCTGTAGTCTTTGTTTCTATGCAGCTAAAATTCCTGCTTTAGTATTCAAGATAAGTTAATCTGTGCAAAGCATTGGAAATGATTACACTGACTTTCCTGAACACCTGAACAGCCAATTTGCAGCTAGTAAAGCACTGTAAATTTACTGTAATGAACACAGTCATTTAATATGAAAACATTTTATTGATTTTAAAATGATTATAACAGCTCCATTTTTTATGCTGCTTTGTCTTGAGTGAAAACATATCCTGACTGTGTCAAATGCATTTATCTACATTATCTACATTATTAATAGCCTGCTTCCTTCTCACCATAGGTAATATATATGGAACATTATTGCAGTAAACTGATTGATACATATAGGTCTTCAAAGATTTAAAATGGAATAAAGTAGAATGCAACATAAAGAGAATCATTAATATGATACACTTCAATGCAATTGTTGATTAGGCTGGCTTTTCTGAGCTGACTCTGGATCACAGGAAAATAAAAATATGTGTACTCCTGTGACCCACAAGAGAAGTATGTCCAAAAAAGCTTTGCCAATACTTCTCTTTTAATATATATATACAGTATATTCTTACTAACAGGTGGTAATGTTTAAAATTCTATTTTCTGTATGTACTTTGAAATGTACATGGGAGCAACCATATCTGAAATATTTAATACAGGTATTTACTGTATTTAGCACCAACAATTCACACATATATTGTACATTTACATCAGTTCCTGCCCTCAAGCAGTTAGAAGCCCTAACTCACAATCATACATGCACATACTAAGGCAAATCTTGACAAGAGTCAATTAACCTGCTAGTATGTGTTTGGAGTGTTGGAGGAAACCAGAGTACCTGAAAAACAGCCACACAGTCACAGGGGGATCATGCAAACACCATGCAGGTAATGCTGTGGTTGGGATTTGAACTAACAACCCTAGTGCTGCCAGGGAGAAGTACTAACCACTTAGCCATTGTGCAGGCAGAGGTTCTAGTTTGCTCAGAAGTGACAAATGACCGATCAGCATAAACCCATAAATCTACACAAAGTCACATGTAATCTTAACTCTTTCAAGAACAAGTGTAGGTATAACCCTTAAATCTCTCTCATAACATAATACACTGCTCAAAAAATCAAAGGAACACTTTTTATTCAGAGTATAGCATCAAGTCAATTAAACTCCAGGGATATTTATCTAGTCGGTTAAGTAGCAGAGGGGGTTGTTAATAAGTTTCAGCTGTATTGGTGTTAATGAAATTAACAACAGGTGCACTAGATGCGCAACAATGAGACAACCTCCAAAACAGGAATGGTTTTACAGGTGGAGACCGCAGACATTTTTTCCTACTCATTTTTTCTGACAGTTTTTCACTAATCTTGCATTAGGCTAGGGTCAGTGTCACTACTGGTAGCATGAGGTGATACCTGGACCCTATAGAGGTTGCATAGGCAGTCCAATTCATCCAGGATGGCACATCAATATGTGCCATTTCCAGAAGGTTTGCTGTGCCCCCAGCACAATCTCGAGAGCATGGAGGAGATTCCAGGAGACACGCAGTTACTCTAGCAGAGCTGGACAGGGCCATAGAAGGTCCTTAACCTATCAGCAGGACTGGTATATGCTCCTTTGTGCAAGGAGGAACAGGATGAGCACTGCCATTCCCTACAAAATGACCTCAAGCAGGCCACTGTGAATGTCTCTGATCAAACAATCAGAAACAGACTTCATGAGGGTGGCCTCAGGGCCCAACATCATCTAATGGGCCCTGTGCTCACTGCCCAGCACTGTGGAGCTTGATTGGCCATTGAACACCAGAATTGGTAGGTCCGCCACTGGTGCCCTGTGCATTTCACAGGTGAGAGCAAGTTCACCCGGAGCACATGCGACAGACGTGAAAGGGTCTGGAGAAGCCGTGCAGAATGTTATGCTGCCTGTAACATCATTCAGGTTTGGTGGTGGATCAGTGATGGTCTGGGGAGGCATATCCATGGAGAGACACACAGACCTCTACAGGCTAGACAATGGCACCCTGCCTGCCATTAGGTATCAGGAGGAAATCCCTGGACCCATTGTCAGACCATATGCTGGTGCAGTGGATCCTGGGTGCCTTCTAAGCATTAGAATGTCAGCCTCATGTGGCGAGAGTATGCAGCCAGTTCTTGGAGGATGTAGCAATTGATACCATTTAATGGCCTCCATGCTCGCCTGACCTAAATCCAATAGAACACCTCTCGGACATTATGTTTCAGTCCATCCAACATTGCCAGGTTGCACCTCAGTCTGTTCAGGAGCTCAGTGATGCCCTGGTCTAAATCTGGGAGGAAATACCCCAGGACACCATCCGTTGTCTCATTAGGAACCTTCCATGATGTTGTCATGCATGCATACAAGCACATTGGGGCCAGGCAAACTACTGAGTACCATTTTGAGTTGCTGTAATGAACTTTCTACAAAATGGACTAGCCTGCTGCATTATTTTATTATTGATAGCTGCTGCTAATCCAGGACTGATTTATTTTAATAAATGTCAGCCAGTCCACAGATTCTGTGGACAGACGCCCTCTCTTATCTGTCACAAAACCTCCGGCAGCACTGAATGCCTATTCAGAAAGCATGCTGGATGCATGCCCGGCAGCTCTTTTGCATACTGGGCAAGTTCCGGCCAGTGGTCTATTCTCATGACCTAGTAACCCAGTGGATCGTCAACTGGAAAGCTCTCCATATCTGTTTTCGCCCCTAGATAATCTCCCACCATATGATGCAGACGTTGCTGATGGAATGTGGAAGCAGGCAGCCCTGGACGCCGAGAACTAAAAAAATTGTTAAATGCATCACTAAGGCGGCCCCCTTCTTCACCGCTCCTCTCTTGACCAACAGAAACCTCAAAACTATGTTTTCCACTGGAATTTTACCTACCAGAGTCAGGAAAGGCATTACATAAACTTATCTTTAACCCTTTCACTGTGCTCTACTTTTAAATTTAGCTGGACAGGCCATTTTTGCAATTTTTCCATTGCTTTTTTTATTTTTCCCTTTACAGCTTTCAGAGTTTGTTAAAGACCCCACAAACCATATATTTTCTGAAGGCACATGACCAGCAGAATACAAATAAGGTGCTACTGATTTTTAGGCATTATAGTATTTGCGTACATTTTATCAAACAATAGTTTCGCTAAAAATACACTAAAATCATTATTAGCATATAAAAACAGAGCGCATTTTATAAATTTCCTACTAAATATAAAAGCTAACCTGTATTCAATTAATAAATAACCACTATTGGTATATTTAAAATGTTGCCTTTTTGCGAAATGGTGAAAATCAAACATATGCAAAAAAATGGAAATATTCAAATTTCTCTAAAAATCTAGAGGTTTTCATTGTTCCCTTACAGCTTTCAGAGTTTGTTTAAGACCACCCAAACCATATATTTTCTGAAAGCACATGACCTGTAGAATAAAAAGAAGGCACTATTGATTTTAACGCCCTGAAAAATTTGTGCACTTGTTTATAAAAACAATATATTCGCTAAAAATTCTCTAAAATCATTTTTAGCAGATATAAACACAAATAACTTTACGAAATTCCTGCTTACGTCCTACTAAATATAAAAGCTTAATCTGTATTGAGGTAATAAATAACAAATATTTGTAATTTTTAAAAATGGTGAAAATTCAACGTACGCCAAAAAGTAAATAACTACATTTCTCTAAAAAGCTGAAGGTTTTCATTGTTCCCTTAAAGCTTTCAGAGTTTGTTATAAACCCCCCAAACCATACATTTTCTGGAAGCATAGGACCAGTAGAATAAAAGGAAGGTGCTACTGATTTTTAAGACCCCACAATATTTGCGCAAATTTTTACCAAAGCAATATTTTTGCTAAAAATACACTAAAATCATTATTAGCAGATACCAATACAGCAAATTTTACTAAATTTTTTGATAAATTCTTAATAAATATAAAAGCTTAACCTGTATTGAGTTAATAAATAACAAATATTTGTAAATTTTAAATTTCACCTTTTTGTGAAATGGTGGAAACTGAACATACACAAAACTATAAATAACCAAATTTCTCTAAAAATCTGGAGGTTTTCATTTTTCACTTTCAGCTTTCAGAGTTTTTAAAAGACCCTCCAAACTATACATTGTCTGAATGCAAATAGCCAGTAGAATAAATGGAAGGTGCTGCTGATTTTTAAAGCCCTGCAATATTTGCGCAAATATTTACCAAAACAATATTTTCGCTAAAAATGTACTAAAATCATTATTAGCAGATACAAACACAGCAAATGTTTTCAAAATTCCTGTGAATTTCCTTTTAAATATAAAAGCTAAACCTGTATTGAGTTAATAAATAACAAATATTTGAAAATTTTAATTGCACCTTTTGATAAATAGTGAAAATTGGACATGCGCAAAAATGTCTCTAAAAATTTGAAGGTTTTCCTTTTTCACTTACAGCTTTCAGAATTTGTAAAAAGACCCCCCAAACCATATATTCTCTGAAAGCACTTGGCCAGTAGAATAAAAAAAAGGTGCTACTATTTTTCAGGCACCGTGATATTTGCGCAAATGTTTATCAAACCAATATTTTTGTTAAAATTACACTAAAATCATTAATAGTGGATTCATACATGCCAAATTTCCAAAATACCTGCTAAATATAAACAATAACAAATATTTGTACATTTTAATTTGCACCTTTTTTGTGAAATGGTGAAAACTGAAGGTACACAAAACTGTAAAACAAAACAATTTACTCCGAAGGTTACCATTTTTTACTTACAGCTTTTTACTTACAGAGTTAAAAAAAAACCAAAAGAAAAGAAAAAATAAAAAAATCTAGAAACTGTCGGACTTTACCAGTACCAAAAAGGAGGACTGTTATACATATAAAAGTATCACATTTATTGCACAACAACTTTGTCTTGTTAAAAAGGTTTAAAACCAAAGAAAAAGAGCTCTCATACAGTATACCAATAATCTAACAATCATTGTATTCTATGCTGGTTGCTCCAAGAGTTTGACGCATTTTGCATTCAATTACTTCATCAGGACCTATATAACTTGGCAGCACAGACGATTGCTTTATGTAATACAGAAAAAACATGATATTTATGAGCTTTAACATACAAACAAAGAAAACAGATCAGGTACTAATATAGCTGCATTGACTTACGATAGACTTTGGAGCTCCAGCAGTAGCAGCTGGGTGGTGGTACATGACATAGTCTCAGGCACTTTTACGGATATTTACATATATTTCCTAATCTGGATTTATTGGTGATAAAGCACAAAAAGGGAAAAGAGAACGGGACTTTCACGGTGCTGACTTTCCCACTTAGAATGATTTAAAAAACATATTTCATAAAAATTATTACTTTATTCATTTACAATAAAAAATATTGTCCTGAATCATAAATATAATCCTTATACCATGGAATTGTATCACACATGATAAAAAAACAAATACATAGATTCACCACCCTCAAAATATCAAAGTTCGAACCCTCCCACAGATCTGCTGTATCGTACAGTATGACTGGTGTGAGTGAAGGAGGGCAGCAGACTGTTCCCGACGCAATTCACCTTTCTGGCTTCAAGAAAAATAAGGAGTTTTGGGACTTTAAAAGAAGTGCAAGGGCAAATTATTATTATTCCACAGACATTAGTAAGATAATATTTTTTCACTACACCATGGGAGATCACATTCTTGGTTACCTTTCTGTCATGCGTCCACTTCTCATCAGGGTTCATATCCACCTCAGCTCCCGGATTAGACGTCATCAGCGACCCTGGTTAAACATGACCGCATATTGGTGGTACAGTAGCCCTATGTAAGTCATCAGGATTGGACTATATTTTATCCTTTCCTAATTCCTCCTTTTGATACCTCATTTTATCATTAGATTCAGTGATATGTTCATCTCTCTATAGATATAGAACAGCATCAGCTCTTGAAGAAGTGATACAGATCAGGAAACGCGTTGAGCTGTACATGATGCAGCCACACTCCATCATCTAGATGACACTACATACATACATCCCATTCACCAATTTATATTATCCAACCCTTTTTCACTGCAACTTCTCAACATTTGAAGTACTACCAGTGACGGTTTATATATTCTTTTTATGCAATATGCTGCTATTTTGCATTCTGTGTGTGTGTGTATATATATATATATATATATATATATATATATATATATATATATATATATATATATATATATATATGAATTTTATTATTTACTATTTATGTAATCATAGATACTAATAGGTGGCACTGATGGGCACTGATAGGTGGCACTGATGGGTGGCACTGATGGGCAATGATGGACACTGGTAGGTGACACTTATGGGCAGCACTCATGATGGGGTACTGATTGACACTAAAAGGTGGCACTTGTGGGCACTGATAGGTGGTACTGATGGGCAATGATAGGTGGCACTGGTGGGCACTGATAGGTGGCGCTGTGGGCACTGGTTGGCACTGGTAGGTGGCATTGGTATGTGGTGCTGGTGGACACTGGTAGATGGTGCTGGTAGGCACTGGTAGGTGGCACTGGTAGGCACAGATGCCGCTCTCCTCTTCGGGACAGATGTCCCTCTGTCAGCAGTGGCGATCAGCATTTTTTTCTCCTCACACTGACAGCATGAGGAGAAAAAAACAGCTGATCACCGGCTGCTGTTTACATCACATGATAAGCTGTCATTGGCTGACAGCTGAACCCGGGGTAAGGGGCCGGGATTGGCCCCTTACTCCGATCTGTGATCAGCCGAGTCTCATGGACTCGCTTAACACAGAGCGAGCCGTGCACGCTCCGCAGGAAGCGCGCAGGCAGCTCATGCATGGGAGGATGTAGATGGATGCCCTCCCAGCAATTAAGGTCCGCGCTGTAGCCATCTTTCGGTTATAGTCTGGACCAGAATTGGTTAACCACTTAAGCCCCAGAGGATTTGGCTGCTCAATGATCAGGTCCTATTTTGCGATTCGGCGCTGCATGATTTTAACGGACAATTGCGCTGTCGTGAGATGCTGTACAAAAACGAAATTGACGTCCTTTTTTTCCCACAAACAGAGCTTTCTTTTGGTGGTATTTGATCACCTGTGCGATTTTTATTTTTTTGCGCTATAAACAAAAAAAGAGCGACAATTTAAAAAAAAATAACAATATTTTTCACATTCTTTTATATGATTTGTTTTCTGCTACATATTTTGGGTAAAAAAAAATTGCAATAAGTGTATTTTGATTGGTTTGCGCAAAAATGATTGCATTTACTAACTACGGGAAAGATTTATGTCATTTTTATTGTTTCTTTTTTAACTAGTAATGGCGGCGATCTGCGATTTTTTTTTGTGGGACTGCGACATTGAGGCAGACAGATCGGACCCCTAACTGACATTTTTGACACTTTTGGGGGTACCAGTGACATTACTACAGTAATCAGGGCTGTAAATATGCACTGTTACTGTAAAAATGACACTGGCAGGGAAGGGGTTAACATTACTGGTGATCAAGGGGTTAAGTGTGACTCTAGGGGTGTGATTCTAACTGTCAGGGTGTGTGGCTTGTGAGATCATCTATATTGCGGGATCACATAGCCTCTGTGATAATCTAAGGGAGAATGAAAGACGGCTGTGTTTATATCAGCCGTCTGTCTTTCTCTCTCAGCTGCGGGAGATTGCGAGTGGCTGGCGGCCATCGAAGCCGCCGGTCACACGCGCTGGCTCGCCGGCTGACCAGCGGGGACGCTAGCCGCCTAGAGTCGCCTGAGCCAGCGACGTAGTACTACGTCACTTTGCCCAGGAGCGGCCGCCTGCCGCAGTAAAACTGCGGCGGGTGGTGGCTATGTGGTTAAAGGAAAAGAAAGATTTTGATTAAATTTTGTTTCATTTTATTTGCTTTATATGATTTAAATTAATGTTTTTTTAACTCTTTATATGAAATGGTTATTTCAAAAATTACAGTAATAGTTGCAATCTTCAAAATATAGAAAATAGAGCAAAAAAAATTAATAATTTCGAAAAATAACTGCTAAAATGATGTTTACTTGCCAAATATATACTATACATTTCTCTTTAATTAAGACATATTTCCTTTAAATACATTACAAACTCAGATCAAAAGGAAATGTAGCTATTTATTTTTAAAGAACTGTACAGAGATTTAATGTTGTGCACTGCAACTTTCTCCAAGAAAAGACAAATTCTTAGATATCCAATTTGCAGAAAACATCAGGATAATCATACAGTCCTTGACATCAATGGGACACTTTGAACAACCCCTACTCTTTTGACTTTCAGCAAAGAGAATGTATTTATTTTATTTTAAAACAACTTGCAAATGTCAAGCTTGAAGTATTCAGCAGGAGGTAATGGTGTATATCCTGCATAATCATATCACATGGAAATGCAATCTTGATTAAAAGCTCTTTTCAGAGCACCTTGATTAGAAGGATGGTTAAATGCTTTATTTCAGTTTGTAAGTGTGGAACTAATTTATTTATATTAAAGGTTACGTAACCTTCAGTACAGTATTTATGCTTACATCGTATTCAGTCTACCTGATCTGAAGGCAATCAGTTCTTCCTGAGCTTCTTTGTGGCCTATGCTGTGCGTATAGCCTCAAGAAAAAAATTGATTTCCTGGAATCAATTATTGGTAGATTCCAGTAAGAAATCAGTTTACATAATAATAGTGAACACCACAAATAACATTTTAAACAAAGAGTAATGCATTTAAATGAGTGTTATATTGTACATGATTATTGTAATAGTTTAGAAAAATCCATTAGCGGCTTTTACACTTTTACTAGATGTGCTAGAAAAATAAAAAGGCAGAAACACATGGTCAATGGTGTAAGGTAAAATTAAGGTTGTTTTGGGGCTTTTTAAATGTTAAATGGGCTTGACATAACACCTGAGAATTACAAAAGCACCACAATTACAGAGATTTACAGAAGCTTCCATTGCTTTGCTCTCATACCAGAAAAGGTCCCTTGTTAGCAAGGAACAGGATATTACATATTGAAAAACAGAGATTGCCTTTTTCTAGCAACCTAAATCATTTACACCTCATTTTCTGGCTAATTGATGTGATCAAGGAATGAAAATACATCTTCCATACATAATATATAGGATCACCTAATTTCCTGGTAGCCTGAAAAGCAAATGCAATAGGTGAATAAAAATAGACCTTATTGCTGAGTGCTATTTATTGGAGCAGTGTTTAAAGCGGAGTTCCGGCCTCAAAATCAACTTTTCACCATCTGCTTGCTTTAATGTTTCTGAAAAAGAATTGGATAATTTACAATTTTTTTTTTTTATTTACTTACCTTGTTTTTAAAGAAAATATACTTACCTTCCTTCCTCTTCCTCCCTCTGCGGCCGTAACTTCCTGCTTGCATTGACTCCTGGGAGATGAGCGTCATCGCTCCTAGGAGTCAATGCGCCTGCACCGGCCCTGCTCATCACTTCCGGTGCAGGCGCGTCATTCCCTGCTAAACAGCTTCTGGGCATGCCCAGAAGCTGTGCGGGGATGGCGCGCCCGCACCGGAAGTGACGAGCAGGGCCGGTGCAGGGCATTCTGGGACTCCGACATCACCAAAGAGGACACCGAAGAGGACGCTGCAGCTTCAGCTGCACACACCTGAGATGGCAGCGCCGGACAAGACATTTTCAAGGTAAGTATTTCTTCTAAAAGGTAAGTGAAACAGGGAACAGTTCAGAGGCTATCGTTGCTTATATGCACTAGCCCTGACTGTCCCGGGGGTATTTTTATATAAAAAATGTTTTTCAGGGTGGAACTCTGCTTTAAGGAGTTTTTTGAGCTACTGGTGAGTGGGACTACTGAGTTGTGAAAGCAACAGTTTACAAAGAGCTGCCAGCACAATGTATTTTGAAGCTGAAATCAGGGAATTAGACAAAATCTACCACCTGCAAGTGTTACATGCTCATTTAGTCTAGGGGAACATGTATAAGATGTATATTTGTTACTGGTTCTAGTAGACTTCCTCCATAAATGCAACTGGTCCAGTGCTGCCCCTCTCTAATAGTGATGGGCGTAACACACCAGAACATCTGGAACAGGGGAAAAGTTCTAGCGAACATTCAAAATCTATTAAAGTCTAAGGGACACGAGCATGAAAAATCAAAAGTCCTAATTTTAAAGGCTTATAAGCAAGTTATTGCCAAAAAAGTGGGGACCTGGGTACTGCCCTGGGGGACATGCATCAATGCAAAAAAAAATTTTTTTTTAAACTATCGTTTTTACAGGAGCAGTGATTTTAATGATGCTTAAAGTGAAACAGTATAAATGAAAAATTTCTTTAAATATCGTGCCTTGGGGGGTCCCCTTAATGTGCTTGCAAAGTGCCGCATTTGTACGATGTATAGATCGTGCTGCCACAATACTGACGTTTCTAAAGGAAAAAAATTTATTTATACTCGCGGCTGTAATGTATTGTTGGCTCCCTACAATACAGATTAAAAAAATGGAAAAAAAAAAAAAAAAACAGCGTAGGGTAAACAGCATAGGGTGGGGTTGATGATATCTGATGCAATCAGTGGATGTCCACTAGATGGTCTGGATATTAGCTCAAAGTATATAATAGGTAAAGAGAAGGAGGCTCCACATAGCGTAATACTGTCTTTTACTTTTTATTTAAAATGAGGATTAAAAACACTCAGACAGTATTACGCTTTCTGGAGCCTCCTTCTCTTTACATATCATATACTTTGAGCTGATATCCGAACCATCTAGTGGACTTCCGCTGATTGCATCAGATATCATCAACCTGGGAGTATTACTATTGGAGGCTGTGACGGGAGACCTCTTACAGGCATCTACTCCATCACTTACATAATACCTGCCTACAGAGTACTATCCATGCTGTTGCCTTACAGCTGTAGGGAAGAGTATAGCACTCACGGAGGTGTCACTGTATTGGATCACCAAGGCAATTGTCACCATTGTTTTTTGCAGTGTTGCTTAACATACAGTCAAGATCACCAGTCGTTTATCCACTTCTCACCTTAGGATATTTGTTTGTTGTTGTGTTTTCAGGGTTATCTATGCACTACAATTAAGAAGTGTTCATCACCTGGGATTTTAAGTGTTTCTGTTTTTTTACACTCTTTCATGTTAATTTACCTAGGAAGTGTGCTTCACTAAGTGTTCACATATAATTTTCACATATATATTTTCTTCTTTATGCAGTTGGATATACCTATATATGTTGGTGTGTGATGGTGCGCTTTCCAATGTGAAACAAAAAAAAAATATATATATATTTCTTAAACCACAATACCAAAAATTATGTGATTACTGTTGTGTTGTCAAAACAACTAACCAAGGTAATAAATTAAACAACAATGTTCAACCATGTGTATGTGAAGAAAAAGTTCATATATGATGATAGTGAACAATCCTTCAAAATTTGACACTTTGAACAAAACCAAATATAATGCAGTGAAAAGTCCAATATCAATTCTTTCGGATTTTGATGTATTAATCAAAACTAAATATAATATGGTGAAAAGTCCAATATCAAATCAATAAAGTGATAGTTGATTGATCCCTCCACCTGGTGAAATGCCTCCTTACCCGGCGGAAATTAAGGTAAGTGCCCAAAAATAAATTCCTGTGAAGATGCCTCATATATTTTCTTATGAACACCAGCAAACGTGCACGATCCCCCAGGTGCAAAAAAGCAATGTGAGCCTCTTACCGAATGGAAGGGGAAAAGCAGCCTTAAAATCAGCAGATGAAAACTGCAGGCACTCCTCCTCTCTCCTTACTTCAGAACTGGTAACTCACACGGTGATGCAGCAAGGTACATAAAAGATATATGGAAGACTGTGCTCCATATTTCTACAATGACTCCAGTTAGCTTTGTACAGTGAAGAGAACACACAGCACATTCCCGCCCTATACCTATATATGTCACAGTCACTTATATTCTGTATACTTTTATTGTCATAGACAGCGCAGCACCACCCTTATATTAGTTTTGATTTTTTTTCAGCCACGGATTTGCTGACTGGTGCATGCAGCAGTATATCTATTAGTGATAGTGCGGGGGTACCTTTGTTTTATTGGTCTTCACGTTTACTCATATTGTACCCTATTGTCCCATTCACACTACAGCATTACTCAATGGTGCATTAAAAAACAACATAATGCAGATTTTGTTTTCTTCCCATGGAGTAAAATGAAAGACATAATCAGGATTCTGCATACCACAGTCAGGGAAAGTTATGAATGATCTGGTTTTAGAATTCAATGAGTTTGAGTGTTTTATCGGAAATAAAATGGAAAAAGAAGTCATACACAATATTTTTTTTTATTTTATATGCACATAAGATATTTAATAAAGTAATGGGTAAACTCTAATTGGCTACTTAACAATGCTATCCAGATATAGGTGATATAAATAAAGCCTCCAAATGATAAAAAGCCAGTGAAAGATCTGAAAGTGTTTATTGAACAAACAGTTATTGGTATAAGGTGAAAGTAAAATACGATACCAGGCTGGCCTGGCCAGATGGAGCTGGGTCAATATCTGCTAAGTCCAGTGGATGGGATAGAAAATGTCTCTGTGGCGTGGTGTCACACTGCTGATTAAAGTCACAGGCGTTCAAGAGGGGGGCCGGGCCTGCCAGCACTCCTATGGGACGTTACTGTGACCAGAAACTCAAGACTTTAGCCTCCAAAGTCCGCAGTATCCCAGACATCTTTATATCCAAGTCACATGTGGACTGCAGGACCACAAACAAGATGGCGCTGACACAGCAAGAGGAAGACTACAGTGAGGAGTCCTAGTCAGCTTCAGAGAATCTGGTGAAAGACACAGAGGCTCCCAATCATCCACTCACACTATCTGCTATGACAGCCATTGCCGCTGACATCAAAAAAAACTTTCTCCTCGACCATAATGGAACTCAAGGCAGATCGTCTTGCACTGACCGAGAAAATGGCCTCTAAAGAGAAAGCTGACAGCTGAAGGGATAAAGAATTATGAATCTTGAGTCTGCTATTGAAACCCATGCTGCACCCCTCATAGCTATGAACAAACATCTAGAAGACCTTGAAAATAGGGGCAAGAGACAGAACATTTGGATTAGATGTATCCCTGAGATGTTCAATCCTGATCATATCTCCTCTGCCTTACAGCCTGTTTTCAATAAGCTGCATAACAGATCCACGGACACACCGTTTGATTTTGTTAGAGTACATTGGGCACTGAAGCTGAAACCTAAAGAATCTGCTTCATCACGCAACATCATTTGTTGCCTGCAAAGCTTTAGCCTAAAATAAGAAATTCTGGCAAAAGCTAGAGACCAAAAGCTAATTACTTTTAATGAAAGTGCAGTAACACTCTTTCAAGATCTCTCTCATATTGCAATAAAAAAACAAAGATCGCTGTGCCCCTGCTTGAACTTCTCAGAGAAAAAGGCATCAACTACAAATTGAAATCTCCATTTTTACAAGCCACCTGAAATGGGAAGCAGTTCTATTTACCAATGCCAGATTACCTACTCTTCTACTGTGAAAATCTTCAATTGCCACCAATGGAACTTCTGGAATGGTATGAAGAGTTTCGCCTTCCATCTCCAACCCACACAGTCACCGCACTGATCACCTGTAAAGCCACCTACCAAGAAAGGAAGATACAGCCAACAGCAGGTTTCTGGGATCAACCATTTACCCTCTCACCTCAAACAGCAGAAATTTCATGAGCACACCTGAACATCTATTCCTTAACCCTGATGTTTTTCTTCTGTTGTTGTAGCTATACATTCACCTTTCTGAAACTATGATAGAGGCTTGGCTAAGTAAGTTCTCTTGTAGACAAAAAAACACTGTCTGCAGATATCTTATCCCTTGTTTTTTCTCTTTTTTTCCAGAAATGGCCTCCATTTTTTCTTCCATATACAGTGCCTTGTGAAAGTATTCGGCCCCCTTGAACTTTTCAACCTTTTGCCACATTTCAGGCTTCAAACATAAAGATAGAAAACTGTAATTTTTTTGTGAAGAATCAACAACAAGTGGGACACAATCATGAAGTGGAACAAAATTTATTGGATATTTTAAACTTTTTTAACAAATAAAAAACTGAAAAATTGGGCGTGCAAAATTATTACTTTCAGTGCAGCAAACTCTCTCCAGAAGTTCGGTGAGGATCTCTGAATGATCCAATGTGACCTAAATGACTAATTATGATAAATAGAATCCACCTGTGTGTAATCAAGTCTCCGCTGAGGTGGGAGACTCTGTCCATAGGACAACAATCAGTCGTATACTGCACAAATCTGGCCTTTATGGAAGAGTGGCAAGAAGAAAGCCATTTCTTAAAGATATCCATAAAAAGTGTCGTTTAATGTTTGCCACAGGCCACCTGGGAGACACACCAAACATGTGGAAGAAGGTGCTCTGGTCAGATGAAACCAAAATCGCACTTTTTGGCAGCAATACAAAACGTTATGTTTGGCGTAAAAGCAACACAGCTCATCACCCTGAACACACCATCCCCACTGTCAAACATGGTGGTGGCAGCATCATGGTTTGGGCCTGCTTTTCTTCAGCAGGGAAAGGGAAGATGGTTAAAATTGATGGGAAGATGGATGGAGCCAAATACAGGACCATTCTGGAAGAAAACCTGATGGAGTCTGCAAAAGACCTGAGACTGGGACGGAGATTTGTCTTCCAACAAGACAATGATCCAAATCATGAAGCAAAATCTACAATGGAATGGTTCACAAATAAACATATCCAGGTGTTAGAATGGCCAAGTCAAAGTCCAGACCTGAATCCAATCGAGAATCTGTGGAAAGAACTGAAAACTGCTGTTCACAAATGCTCTCCATCCAATCTCACTGAGTTCGAGCTGTTTTGCAAGGAGGAATGGGCAAGCATTTCAGTCTCTCAATGTGCAAAACTGATAGAGACATACCCCAAGCGACTTACAGCTGTAATTGCAGCAAAAGGTGGCGCTACAAAGTATTAAATTAAGGGGCTGAATAATTTTGCATGCCCAATTTTTCAGTTTTTTATTTGTTAAAAAAGTTTGAAATATCCAATAAATTTCGTTCCACTTCATGATTGTGTCCCACTTGTTGATTCTTCACAAAAAATTACAGTTTTATATCTTTATGTTTGAAGCCTGAAATGTGGCAAAAGGTTGATAAGTTCAAGGGGGCTGAATACTTTCGCAAGGCACTGTAAAAGGTCATATACTGCTTAAGTATAGAGACTGCAGTATACTCACTTTTGCCGTGCTGGCTGATTGGGTGATGAACGCAAGGATGAAACTGCATGTTGTCAAAGAAGGTTCTGTTAAACATTTGCATTCTCTCTGCCATGTACAGTAGCTATATACAGTAAGAGGCCAAATTCCTGCTGCAGAAATTATCCCCCAAACCATGATGCTTCTGTCTTCACCTTTCACTGACCTCTTTACACACTTTGGGTATAGTCTTTCCCCAGTTTGACGTTGAACATAATGTTTCCCATCTGACCCAAATAAATTAAACTTGCTTTCATCACTAAAGTGAACTTTGGACCAGTTCTCCTTTGTCCACACAACATGCTTTCAGCAACGGGTTAATCTAGCCTTTTGTTTCTTTCTGCTAATGAGAGGTTTGGTCACTACCAGTGTGGGCTTTTAGTCCAAATTCTCTTAAATGGCATGACACTGTATGACGAGACAGATGCTTACTCTGTTCAGCGCTGAACTTGTATATGGCTGCGGTTTCTCCTCTTGCTTCCAGTTGTTATAAGTTTCTCTACTAGTTTTATTTTGGTGATCCATGTCACTGATAGACGAACCCCACCCACCTTACCCCACCAGTGGATTAGTACAAGATGATTGATACTGGTGCAGTCCACACCTATTTTTATCTCTGAGTTTCAAATCTAGTGGTTGAATATTTCTTTCAAAACACCTGACTTGTGGCTTAAATGGTATAAGGTTGCTGTTTTTGCTATTCCACTCTTCCTTTAATTTTCCCTTTTTTTCTCCACTCCCTTCTAACCTTAACAGGCCACATGTGTACCTTTGCTACTTTTAACTATGGCCTTTTCAACGTTAGACTGGGATCCCACTTTGATTTCATATACCGAAAGGATGCTAGCCATCAAGGATTTAAAACCAGGCAAAAGTCTGGGACCTGACAGCGTTACTTCTCACTATTATAAGACTTTTACTCCTCTCCCCAAAACACCCCTCCTGCAAGATTTAAATTGTGTGAAGGATTTACAGCAAATTCCGGATACCGTCTTGGATTCTCATGTGTCCGTAATACTGAAACAAGGTAAATGCTCGCATGAATTGCTTCTCTTTATTACAAACTTTTGGCCCAGTTTAAAATCAATGGCAGACTACCAGACCCTGTACAAATCACCAATGGGACTAGGCAGGGCTGCTCACTGGTAGTGATGGACGAACATCGGCTGGGGCGGTTTGCGAACGCCAGCCGCAAATTTTCTCAAAAGTCTGCGAACCACGAGTTCGCCGCGGGCCCCATTGACTTTAATGGGAGGCAAATTTTAGAAACCTTTAGTTCATATTTGCAGCCACAAAAGACGTACTAGCTGACCACAAATAGCCCCAGCACATGGACAATGTCATAACAGAAGTATTGCAATTGAAAAAGTTGCCCTAAATTTTTTTATTTTTTTTTAAGCAAAATATATATATTTTTTTTCATAAATCAGCCAGAACTGACAGCAGCCGGTAAATACATCTAAATACATGTCTAATACATATAGGGTCCATTCACACATCTGTAAAATTGGTCCGCATCCATTCCACAATTTGGCGGAACCTTTACAGACCCATTGTTTTTCATTTCCAGTCTGAAAAATTAGGCATTCACAGGAGGCGCGCTCCCGCCCCCACTCGGTCAGTAACATCTCTGCGCGAGTTACCGGTGGCTCCGATCAGGGCCGGACTGGCCTACAGGGATAGCGGAAAATTTCCCGGTAGGCCGCCTGCCCTGGGGCTGTTTTAAGCTGTGGCTGTGAGTGCCGCTGCTTTCCTCTCCTCCCAAGCAGCCAGGAGACACTAATATGCTGCAGAAAGAAAGGTAAATCTTGCCTGCGCATTTTTTAGTATGAAGAGGAAGATGATTGGCCAGCTGTCATGTCTCTTCATTGTGCTATGTTCTTTGATTCGCAAAGGAGAGTTCAGCGTCTTCCTCCTGGTAACAATCACTAGGATGGGATGTGGCTTATTTCCTGCTTCCTCCTCCCCCCGTGCTAAATACTGAGTTCCCGGCCACTGCATGTCCAGACGCCTGTACCAGGTAATACACCTAACTCTCCTCTCTATATGACTTTCCTATCTGTGCTGTTTGAGTGTGTGGTCCTGGGAGGGGGGAGGGGAGGCACTGCACTGCACTGACAATGGTGTCCTGATTACACCATACATGTGCAGAGGAAGTGAGGAGCCAAGCTGTGCATGCTTTCTATATGCAAGGGGCTTCATGCACATTAAGGAAAAGTTCTCACTTGTGAGTTGTGGGAGGGCATGCAAACATGCACCCCTTTTACATTTGTGCAGCAGTGCAAGTGGAACTAAAGGGGTTAATACTCTAGATCTTAACCCTCTAAACCACTGGTTTTTAAACATCTGGTGGCCCCCAGCTGTTGCGGAGATACAAGTCCCATGAGACATTGCAAGTTCGACAGTAACAAGCATGACTCAGGCAGAGGCATTATGGAACTTATAGTTCTACAACAGCTGGAGGGCCACCGGTTTAAACCATGATCCTTCTTCTCCAGCCCTCTGCATGGATTATGTTTTTTTTTTTTTACACAAAAAAATTGTTCTGCCCCACCAACCTTACATGTTAATTGCCTAGGAGAATGATATGCACTGTCCTCCCTTAACCTCTTGGAATAAACATGTCACACAGGGCCGATTCAGGGCCGGTGCACAGGATGCCCCACGTCCAGGCACCGCAAGCTGAGGCAGGGGGAAGCTGGGGAAGCTAATGGCTTACCAACGGGAGGGGGGCAGTCCGCACCGGGTGCCACACATTGGGGGGTGTCAGGCTGATGTCGCCCGCTGTGAAAACTTTGATTTGAATCACGAAAAGTTCCACCTCCTGGATCAGCTCCTTTGATAGACAGCACACTGGTCCAATTCCGGGACATGTGAGGCCTATCATAGAAGCCGATCCAGGAGGCGGGACTTTGTGTGACTGCTAGCGTTGGGAACATTGGGCAATTCAAATTAAATCTGTCACAGTGGGCAATTTCTGCTCTCTGTAATAATCTGGCCAGCTCTCCTCTTCCTCTCCCCTCTCTGATTCCCTGCGCTGATGGGCACTGGTGAGGCTGCATTGATGGGCACTGGTGAGGCTGCACTGATGGGCACTGGTGAGGCTGCATTGATAGGCACTGGTGAGGCTGCATTGATGGGCACTGGTGAGACTGCATTGATGGGCACTGTTGAGGCTGCGTTGATGGGCATCAATCAGGCTGCGTTGATTGGCACTTGTGAGGCTGCATTGATGGGCACTGGTGAGGCTGCATTGATGGGCACTTGAAATGCTATGTTGATGGGCACTTATGAGGCTGCATTGATGGGCACCAATCAGGCTGCATTGATGGGCACTTGTGAGGCTGCGTTGATGGGCACTGGTGAGGCTGCATTGATGGGCACTTGAAAGGCTATGTTGATCGGGATACCGGGAAATTTCCTGGCGGGCCGCCGGCCCTGGGGCCGCTTTCAGATGGAGCCGCTTTAAGATGCGGCCGCTTTAAACATTGGGACCGCTCGCGAGTCGCTGTGATGGCCGGCGGCCGCTGCAGCCCGGCCCCCGCTGCGCTCCAGTGAAGGTCCCGGATACATTCTCCTACGTCACCTGCTATGAGCGGCATGACGTCACGTACGGCGGGAGTGGCTGTGCGGCGGTGGATCATCTGACTGCAAGACTGTCCATCCCACACAGATGCCACGCCAGCAGCAGCATGCATAATCGCAGGTCACTGAGGCTGAGACTGAAGGAGCGGAGCAGAGGCTGAGAAGTGAGCCAGGTAAGGCAAGAGTAAATGGGCTCGTCCTCGTCCTCTTGCATTTGGGGGGTAGAAGCAGCATACTTCCCCCCCTACTACAATGCTAACCCACCCCTTCATACAATGCTTATCTGCCACCCCCCAAATTTGCATTGTATGCTGACCCCCCCCCCCCAAATTTAGGGGGGGGAGGGGGGGAAAGCATTGTATTAGGGGGAGGGGGGTTAGCATTGTATTAGGAGAAGGAGGCTGGGGGGGGATCAGCATTGTATTAGGGGGAGGGGGCCAGGGGGGGTCAGCAGTGTGTTAGGAGGAGGGGGGAGTCACCATTGTATTAGGGACAGTGGGGCGGGGGGATCAGCATTGTATTAGGGGGGGGCAGGTATATTAGGGGGTGGGAGGGGGATCAGAAGTGCATTAGGGGGAAGGGGCCGGGGTGAACAGCATTGTATTAGGGGGAGAGTACGGGGTGGGTCAGCATTGTATTAGGGGGAGAGGGCCGGGGGGGACTGCATTGTATTAGGGGGAGGGGGATCAGCATTGTATTAGGGCCCCTAATACAATGCTGATCCCCCTCCCCCTAATACAATGCAGTTCCCGGCGCTCTCCCCCTAATACAGGGGTGGGGAACTTGCGGCCCACGGGCCGCATGTGGCCCGCACGATCGTTGTGTTCCCCCCCGTGCCGCTGAGCCTGTGTAGCTGTCAGGAGCCGATGGCTCCGTCCTGACAGTGTGAGCCACAGAAAAGCTTCAGAAAAGGGTGGACCACACATTTGTGTGACAATAGCGAATGAAAATTCGCTATTGTCACACGGATCCTCCTCCTGGCCAATCAGAAAGCGGGTGCGAGAACCGCTCCCTGATTGGCCGAAAGGCGAACTTGTGTCATTGGTCGAGGAGGAGGCGGGAGGACTCAAGGAGAACCGCTGCAGATAAGTGCACTGGCTTTCTGCATTAAAAGGGGGCACGCTGTGGTCAGTCTGCATTAAAAAGGGGCACACTGTGGTCTCTCTGCATTAAAAGGGGGCACGCTGTGGTCTCTCTGCATTGAAAGGGGGCACGCTGTGGTCACTCTGCATTGAAATGGGGCACGCTGTGGTCACTCTGCATTGAAATGGGGCACGCTGTGGTCAGTCGGCATTGAAAGGGGGCACGCTGTGGTCAGTCTGCATTGAAAGGGGGCACGCTGTGGTCAGTCTGCATTGAAAGGGGGCACGCTGTGGTCAGTCTGCATTGAAAGGGGGCACGCTGTGGTCTCTCTGCATTGAAAGGGGGCACGCAGTGGTCAGTCTGCATTAAAAGGGGGCACGCTGTGGTCAGTCTGCATTGAAAGGGGGGAAGCTGTGGTCAGTCTGCATTGACAGGGGGCACGCTGTGGTCAGTTTGCATTGAAAGGGGACACGCTGTGGTCAGTCTGCATTGAAAGGGGGCACGCTGTGGTCAGTCTGCATTGACAGGGGGCATGCTGTGGTCAGTCTGCATTGACAGGGGGCACGCTGTGGTCAGTCTGCATTGAAAGAGGGCACGCTGTGGTCAGTCTGCATTGACAGGGGGCACACACTGCATGATTTTACCTTTTATGAACAAGAAATCAACATTGTGCTAGTATGACGACGCAATGCTATGGGGCTGGTATGTAATTTTTTCCAGACTTCCGGTTCCAGCGCCGTATGGAGAGGGAGTGAGCGCAGCGGCTCCGACCGATCCCGCTCATAAAATCAGCTATTACCGCTCGCTGACAGCCCCTATCGCACCATCCAGCGCTGGAGAGACTCCCTGCATCGTCCCGCATTGATGGATCGGTTTGTGGTCCACGGAGCCTCTAACAATCAGGCCGTGCTGCCTCCGGATCCGCCGCTCCAGGCCGCTCCCCAGCCCCCTGGCAATATGGCCGCTGCACTCACAGTGGATGGCGCGGATCTGCCTCATGTAGCTCTCCCACCGCATCTAGCCGCTGACCCTCAATGCCAGCTGATGGCACAAGCGGTGGCTGCGCTCCTCACCCCCACCATTACCGAGGCAGTGGAGCGGGCGGTAACTGCAGGGATCACCCAGCTGAGGAAGGAGCTGGGTGACCAAGCCAAAAGACTAACGGAGGTGGAATCCAGAGTCTCTGACCTGGAAGAGGAGCTCCAATCCACCTTTGCTAATGAAACAAAAACAGCACAGACCCAGCAGTACTTGCTGGAGAAAATCGATGACCTTGAAAATCGGTCTCGTAGGAACAACCTACGGATCATCGGCTTGCCGGAATCGTTTAATGCGGGTCACCTCCCTGACATTTGCTCCACTCGTATCCCCCAGGCTCTTGGTCTTACTGCCCCATGCACTGTTGAACGAGCGCATCGCCTGGGAGTGCCATCTAATGATCGCAAGACCCCGCACCCTGTCATTGTCCGCTATCTGAATTATGCTGACAGACTGTCTATACTACGCTCCTTCAAGAATGCCAAGTCGTTAGTCTTGGATGGTAATAAATTGCTCCTATTCGCGGACTATTCGCAAGAAGTGGCACGCCGTCGCAAAGCTTTCCAACCAGCTTGCAATGCCTTGTTCCAAAAAGGCCTCAAATTTACCTTAGCCTATCCAGCCACACTCAGATTCACGGATCAGTTCGGCGAAACAAAAGCGTTCTCCATCCCGGAAGAAGCCATGGAATACGTCCAGACCCATCTCCATCTATCAATGGATACATTACCCCCTGCGGCATCGTCTGCTTCGCCCTCTTGTAGAGACCTACGCAGCCCCCGCAAAGATTCCCCTAAGAGGGGTCGCTTCTCCTCCAACTCCTCGCACAGAGACAGATTCCGCTGACATTTTTTTTTTTCTCTTTACACTCTCGCTTGTCATGCAATGACTCCCTCTCTATCCCAGTGAGATGCCCCACCATTTACATCTCATCCTATCTACACTCCTAGATCCAATGTTTGAGTTTCTTTTGACTTCGTTCTAGTCCCCTACTGCGCCCTACTTGAGTACATAACTGTTCACTACTGCCTTTCTGCCAATGTTATGGTAACAATGTTTGTAATGTATATTATGTTTTTCTCCTACTCACAGCCTTACCAAAGTACTGGTGCCTTCAAGCCACCCCCAGCGGGATGCCAAGCCTGGCGAATGATCTGCAATGATCTCTGCAGCACGTTCCATCTTATCTCAGGGCGAGCGGGCCCAGCCACTATACGGTAACGCTGTCGGAGGTGTGTTTCCATACGGAAAAAAGTGAAGTCCACAGTTCCTATGGTACGTTATATTGTTCTCTTTATCTTTTTGTATGTCACGTCCCTTCCCCCACTGGCCTCTCTAGTGTGGGAACGGTGCGGTATGCTTTCCCTGGTTCTCCCCTACCTTCATGCCGTCCCTGTGCCTCCCTTTGCTTCCCCTGTACTCCCAGTCCGAGTGACCTACATTTATCTCCCTTCTTCAAAGCCTTCGTGCAAGCTCCTAGTCCACATATTACGCCCACCTTGATCTACGTAATTTTTTCCAGGGCTGGTTTTCATACCCAGTCCGGCCCTGTGTAAACAAAGCTGTCTGTCATTCTCCCTGAAGTAACTGCAGAGACTGTATGATCCTGCTATGTAGGATCGTATGTCTCTGTGGTTACATCACTAGCCATGCCCCCCCCACAGTTAGAAACACGCCCCTAGGGATACATTTATCCCCTTGATCACCAATAAAGTTAACCCCTTCCCTGCCAGTGTAATTTTTACAGTAACAGTGCATATGTATAGCACTGATTATTGTAGTAATGTCACTGGTTCCCCCAAAAGTGTCAAAAATGTCAGTCAAGGGTCCGATCTGTCTGCCGCAATGTTGCAGTCCCGCAAAAAAAAACGCAGATCGCCGCCATTACTAGTTAAAAAAACAATAAAAATGACATAAATCTTTCCCATAGTTATTAAACGCAATAACTTTTGCGCAAACCAATCAAAATAGGCTTATTGCGATTTTTTTCACCAAAAATATGTAGCAGAAAACAAATTGGCTTACAATGTTAAAAAATTTTGATTTTTACATTTTTTGGGGGAATTTCATATAAAAAAATGTGAAAAATATTGTTATTTTTTCAAAATTGTTGCTCTTTTTTTGTTTATTGCGCAAAAAGTAAAAATCACACAGGTGATCAAATACCACCAAAATAAAGCTGAAAAAAAGGATGCTGAATCGCAAAATAGGCCCTGGTCTTTGGGCAGCCAAATCCTCCGGGGCTTAAGTGGTTAAAAGGACTTTTGTGGACCTTAACAGAGCAATTTGTGTCACTGACAATCTGTCTCTGGTGCACACAGCCAACCTCTCCCTACACTGACAAAAAGCAGAAAATGAAATGGGCGCCAGGTCAGGTATATTTATAAAGAAAGGGGATATGTCCATGTGCTGAAATGTTTCAATTGGCTGTCCCATTCCACCTGATGGCTGTGTCATGGGTCAAAGTTCCCCCCAATGTAAACTAATATGGCCGCCGCGAACAAAACCATATGTTCACAAAATTGGCGGACTGCGAACGAGCAAAGTTTGCCGCGAACTGACCGCCGGGCAAACCGCAAGGCCATCCCTATTTACCCTCTTTCCTGACCAGGCCATTTTTTGCGATACGGCACTGCGTAGATTTAACTGACAATTGTGCGGTCATGCAAAACTGTACCCGCACAAAAATGTATGTTCCCCCACAAATAAAGTTTTCTTTTAGTGGTATTTAATCACCTCTGCGTTTTTTATTTTTTGTGCCAGAAACAAAGAACTACCAACAATTTTGGAAAATAAAAACAAAAAAAAACAATGTTTTTTCATTTCTGCTCTAAAACACATCCACTAAAAGAAATCTATTTAGGCCAATATGTATTCTGCTACATATTTTTGACAAGCGTATATTGATTGGTTTGAGCAAAATTTACAGTGTCTACAACCTATGGGATAATTTTTTTTTTTTACTAGTAATGGCAGCGATCAGCAACTTATAGTGGGGCTGTGACATTGCGACAGAAAAATTGGACACCTAACTGACACTTGTTTGGGGACCAGTGACATTATTACAGTGATTAATGCAAAAAATCTGCACTGTCACTGCACTTATAACACTGGCAGAAAAGGGCTTAACATCAAGGGCGATCAGAGGGTTAAATGTGTACCTAGGGAGTGCTTACTAACTGTGGGGGTGGTGCTTTTACTACTTGAAGACATGGATCGGTGTTCCTGCTTCCATACTCACAGAATGACAGTTAACATAGGAAGACTGTCATTCTGTCAGAGTACCGAATGACCCATAAAATAACAGCTGGAGCAAGCCGTTGGCGACCAAAACCCAGAAGTACAGAATCATGTATATATACGTGATTCTGCACAGAGCGGCCACCCTGTAGCAGTAAATATGCTATGCAGCAGTTTTAACGGAGGTAAAAAACCCCTTTGATTGGGGCCACGTTAAGGGCTTTTCATTAGGCGATGCACCATGGGCCTATTTCCACTTCCCCAGGACCACTGACATCCCTAAAAAATAACCCGGATTTCCCTCCTGGCTTAAACACTACATCACTGAATCAAATCAGCCAATAATACCCCTTTACTTGCTATACATTGTGTGAAGGCTGGGTGCATTTTATCATATGAAGGGCTATATGATATGAGTGTTTTAGCACCCACTGTGTTGCCCTGGTCATATACATAAATATACAACTACCTTTCTTCACACCTACAAAAACAACATTTTCCTAGACCTCTTACTCATTCGTCTGATTCCCAGTGGGAAAACACATGCATTCCTGCACACAAGTGCCCTGTTAGCACTCGTTTACAGGAGACTTGTTACAAACTGTTAACACAGTAGTATGCAACACCTTCCAAACTCTAGAGATGGTTTCCCCAGACCTCTGACCAATGCTGGCGATTTTATCAAGCAGTAGGAGAAATGATACATATCTGGTGTGATTTTGCATGGATTGCCCCCTTCTATAATAGGGTACAAAAATTGATATAAAAATGTGAAATATGGCCAAATCCCTTATCCTGAAATACTGGAAAACTAAACACACCTTGAGAATCAGAGAGTGGTTGAGCTCGGTCGAAGTAATTCATGAACTGGAAAAAACGTTGGCTATTGTCAAAGATCTGACCGAAAAACTTCATAAAACATGGAATGCATGTGAAGCACCCTCCTAGGTAGGTGCTAGAAGAGAGTATCGTTTTTGGGTCTTTCTGCTTACCAGAGAAATTGCCAGGTAAATGTAGATTGTGCCCTGCCTACCACAGAGTGGGTTCCATTGGTAGGGTCTGCTCATGGTGCTCAGGTGCAGCTCAGTTTGTCTGAATGTTTCACACTGGTCCAATAGGGAGGCATATTGGACAGTGGGAGGAAACCTGACAAATGATGGCACAGGCATTGTTACAGCCTCTGTGATTGTCAGAGGAAAGTGCCTCGGTACATGCGAGATGACTGTATAAATGCCAAGGGCATATGTGATTGGGGTCTTCGGCTGGAGACCGGGTGCCTGGAGGGAGGGGATGGCTGCCCATCCTCTGTAGAAGCTGCCATGTGGCCTCGGGTGGTCGATTCTGCCTACAGTTAGTACAGATCTGTGTCATGGGGCTTGTCCTGTGAGGGCCACCCCTTCAGCTAGAAGAGTCAGTGGATGGGTGTCAGTCAAGTCTGCTTCTAAAGAGAGCAAAAGGACTTAATTCTTCCATACAAGTGGCAGTATGGTCAAAGCAGTGGGTCTGCTTACACAAATAACCTGGTGAGGCCAAGTGAGAGTCGTCCTTATCTACTGTGAATAGTTCAGTTGGAGTATCCCAATCGTCCCTTCTCCCATCCAAGTTCCACAATAACTACAAAACCAAATATCCTGGACTGTTTATTGAGTAATGAGCAAACGGGAGTAAGGGTGGATGTGTGAAAAATCCCCCAGTGACTGTCTGCAAGGTAACCAGAGGGAGACCCAAGAAGTCATCACACTGCAAGCCCCCCATGGAACAGTGCTACATTTTGGGGGCATCGCCCGGGATTTTCCTCTGAGTTACAGCAATGGTTGCTACCAGCAACGACCGGATATATACCCAAGAAACGCTATGGCTTCCTATGTAAAGTGCTGGACTGTCAGCAAAGAAAGGATGTTTTGTACTGTGGAAGAAAGTAATGTTTGCTTCACAGTGATCACTGCAAGTGTGCTTTCAAGTTATGATAAAGAAATCAGTACATAGAAAAGAAAGGAAGAGGAGGCGCAAACACCTAGTGCATTACCCGTGGTCAATGTTGCAAATATTTTAATAAAAATGCCAAATGCATACTCACAGACGTAAAGATAAAATCATGTTACAAGAATCCACCATATGTGAACTGGAACAAGTCTTTCAGTCAGGACCGCTAACGCGTTTCAGGGGTCAGGCCCCCTTCCTCAGAGCTGCTTTATTAAAATATTTGCAACATTGACCACGGGTAATGCACTAGGTGTTTGCGCCTCCTCCTCCTTTCTTTTCTATGTACCCGTGTTGGAGTTCCCTGCCTGAGGAGAGCAGCACGCCAGTCTTCCCCTTCGGAGTGAGCGCTGGGCTGAATTTTTGTACTAAAGAAATCAGTAACCTGAGACACAGGGATCGGCGCATCAGGAGTTGTGTCAGTACACGTCCTGCAGAAGAACATTTCTGCCGTGCAGCAGGACAGTTTCCTGCAGCAGTGGGGGAGTTCAGTTGACATGTGAATGAAAAGGTGTAATCGGAGCTCAATTAAAGACAGAAGAGGCAGATGTATGTGTGTATGTGGCAGGGAACATAATCTGCATTGCAGTACCATTTGTGCAGGCTGAGTAATGTTATGGCAGCAGCGAAGGGGTTATTGCACTGCGTGGGAGAGAGTGCGCCAAAGAGATCTGCCTAGAAGGAGGAGCCACTGTCAGAGAGTCAGCTAGTCAGGGGACGTGGGTAGAGTTGTTGTCCGCAGGCCGCCAACCCGAACGGAAAAAGGGAGCTGAGACATCACTTTCCCTTTCGGGTATAGCTAAGGAGATTTATGTGTGGAGGAGCAAGATGGTGGATGCCGGAGTGAGCCAGAGTGCAGAGGCTATTCCGCATGTTGGCGGAGAGCCTGCTGAGCGGACTGAAATGCAAAATCCAAAGCTGTTGGAAACAGGAGTCCGATTGACGCGTAAGGGAAGTCTGGCATTGTGCAGCAGAGGGGGCACAGAGCATTTTGGACTGGTATGTGGCAGATTATTGAATGTATTCATGCTGCTGCAAGCGGGGGGCCAGTGTGGGCACTGTGGTGACATGTTGCTGAAGTTGGAGCAGTGCAATTGCCAGCCCAGAAGAATATATGTGAACTGGGAGGTAGGAACCACCTCTAAACTGTTAACGCCAGTAGTGGCTATTCCCTTTGAGAGAGGACGAGGAGTGCCAAGAACACAGCTGGTATGGGGGCCAGTGGTTCAGACCTACACAACCATCTGCCAAACCAGGGAAACCCACACTCCAGAGGTGCAATGCACACATGTTGCGAGGGCCGAGCAGCAGCCACAGGGTGCATTAGCTGTGGTCACAGCAACAAAAATTCTAGCTCCTTAAGAGGCAGAGGGGGGTCAATGGATCCAGAGGTTGAAGTCTTCCAGGTCATCTAGTAAGTGATGTGGGGTCACCCAGCTTTAAATTCCGATACGGATCTCAGGAAGAGTGAATAGGCGAATGGGGATCAGAAGTGGAGACTGAGTAGAACTGGGGAACTGAAGAAAGAAGAAGTCCTACAAGTCCCAGTTCACTTAGTGAAGAAACAGAAGCAGTGGTTATTCATATGAGGTATGCGAGGAATCTCAGGTTCTGTGAGGCCTATGCTACAAGGGTCCCAGACTTATCCCCATCCAGCACCTATGCTTGGGCCTGAGCACAGAACGATGCTTATTCTACGTTGATCTCTAAAGTGGAGACCCCGTATGCCCCGCCAGGAAGAGGAGATAGGCATAAACTTCCCAGGTTCTCTAGTTTTCAACAACTTATGCAAGGGAAGGTGGCCATGGAATACTGATACAGTTATCCATATGCTACAAGGGAGGTAATGGGGAAAATCAAATGTAAGAGGGAGACTTGGTGTGAAGAAGCTGTCTGGGACTTTCTATATGCCCCCAAGCCCCATCGAAATTTGTCCAGGCCTCAGCTGTAGGAAACCTTTCTATCCATCAAAGAACATTGGAATCTGGGGTGGTTTATATACATTGATCGGGTGGAAGTCAACCATCCAGATAAGAAAGAGCAAGCTTGGGCCATTACTATCTTGAGTCCTGAAGGCAAGATGGTTTGTATACTGCATCCTGACCACTACTACTGAGGTATGCCGTGTTTTTGATCGTATTAAAAGAGTTGTATGCTACAAAGAGGCTGTTGAGCCCAAAGAATGACCACTATTGAAATGTTGTTGTTGGGGCTAAAAGCCCTTTTCCCAAATCCCTTTCCCTTCTATCCTTGCAAATGAAGAAGGGGATCATTGAAACTGCCATTGTTTTATCACTGTGGAAAAAATAACTTCTGCCACAGAGGACTTATCTTGTTAAAGCCAGGGGCTGCTACCTGTAGGGGGTGAACCCCCAATTCACAGAGACACTTTGTGAAGATCCTTTGGGCCATTACCATTGCAAAGGCAATATCTCTTAAAGGACATTTTGCGAAGATACTTAATTAAAGGACACTTTGCGGAAATACTTCATTAAAAGGACAAAGATTCCTTTGGGCCAATGGGCCAGTGTTATGTTGTAGGAAAACTCGTGTGAGTTGCTACCTTTTTTAGAAAGAAAAAAAAAGGGGGTAGTGGTTCATTGTCTCTTCAGAAAAGGGGTGCAATTAATAAAGGACCCCTTAAAAAGAGTTCTTACAGACACTCACAAGTAGGCCATCAATTGCTAAGGCTCCAGCAATGACAGTGTGTCGCTAGGAGGAAATGTGTTGCCTCGGTGTTGCAGAGAGAAGGACACTGTGAACACCAGTCCGATGAACTCCGCATTTTCTCATCCTAACTTGTGAGTCTGACTGGGATAGGAAGGAGTCAAAACCCTGGTAATTGAGAGGGACTTTGCCTATTGCTAGACATATGGTTCCTGAATGGAACAAGTACAGGATATGCTTAGTTAATCAGAATAGTAGGTTGTTCTGTTTGTATATTACAGGAACACAACAGGACAATGACTCAAGAGTTGCCCTTAGGGGGCTGAATGCATTAGCTGTCTCTACATGAATTCTAAAGATAGAGATTCTTCAGGTAAGAAGGTCACCTCTGCGGAGAGGACAGTCTCATTGTGAGTAGATAGAATGTAAATTTGCTACATGCTTACATTTTCTTTGCAGGCTTGAAAGGGGTCTCCATGCCTCTTTTGAGATTGTCCTTGGCCTATTTGTGTGTATATGTGTACAAATTTTATTTTTAGTATAGTTAGTCAGAATGTTTGACCATTTCCTGTCAAGCAGGTTTTGTTTGGCAGGGGGTGCATTAATATAATGCACTTGGTGGATACGTCTGTGTAAATTTGTAAATTCTTGTACAGCAGATGTCTATATTTTTTAACGTAAATTATTGTGCTTACTGGGCACATATGGGGTGTGCCCCATGGCCATTTACATATGTTTTTCCCTTTTCCCCCTTTTCTAAGTTTGTCGTATACTCCTTGTATATTTTTGCACAGGTATTTTTGTAAGGGCAGATGTCCAGAGCCAATGATGACATGGCTCAGTTTGGCAGGGGTGGATGTAGCACCCTTCTAGGTAGGACCTAGAAGAGAGTATAGTTTTTGGGTTTGGGTTTCTGCTTACCAGAGAGATTGCCAGGTAAATTTAGATTGCTCCCTGCCTACCAAAGAGCAGGATCCATTGGTAGGGTCTTCTCATGGTGCTCAGGTGCAGCTCAGTTTGTCTGAATGTTTTACACTGGTCCAATAGGGAAGCACATTGGACAGTGGGAGGTAACCTGATAAATGAGGGCACAGGCATTGTTACAGCCCCGGTGATTGGCAGAGGAAAGTGCCTCTGTACATGCTAGATGACTGTACAAATGCCAAAGGTAATATGTGCTTGGGTTCTTCGACTGGAGACCGGGGTCCCGGAGGGAGGGGACAGCTTCCCCTCCTCTGTAGAAGCTGCCATGTGGCTTCGGGTGGTCGATTCTGCCTACAGTGAGTACAGATCTGTGTCATGGGGCCTGTCCTGTGAGGGCCACCCCTTCAGCTAGAAGAGTAAGTGGATGGGTGTCAGTCAAGGGGATGCTAGACAGTGTCCTAAAGATTAAATACTTGCATGAAGTCTGATTCTAAAGAGAGCAAAAATACTTAATTCTTCCATACAAGTGGCAGTATGGTCAAAGCAGTGTGTTTGCTTCCACAAATAACCTGGTGAGGCCAAGTTGAAGTTGTCCTTATCTACTGTGAATAGTTTAGTTGGAGTATTTCACTCTTCCCTTCTCCCATCCAAGTTCCACAATAAATCCAAAACCATGGACTGTTTATTAGTAGTGAGCAAACGGGAGTACGGATGGATGTGTGAAAAATCCCCTAGTGACTGTCTGCAAGGTAACCAGAGGGAGACCTAAGAAGTCATCAAACAGCAAGCCCTAAGGGGACAGTGCTACACATGGTATATATTTAAACATTCTGAGGATTAGACTTGAAAAATCCTGGACTTTATAGGCACATGTATATAAAATGAACACATTTTATTGATCTACATCAAAACATTGATATACAATGTAACAAAGATAAAAAAGTTTTTCTATTTAAAATAATATGAGTCACAGCAAGATGTAAATCCCCACTAGAGAAACATATCACATATATGAACAGAAGAGACAAGCAACTGCTCCAGGTGAGTACAGTAAACCAGATGTCTGGATGGACTGGGTGCTAGCCCGGGCTTGCATCCGTGAGCGTGGGATAAACAGCAGAAAAATTGGCTGCACACTAATGACAGTCCAACAGGTTTATTGAGCATGTACAGGACTGCCACCAGGAGAAGGACAAAAGCAGGCAGGGAGGTGATGCGTTTCAAACAGACATTGTGCTTCTTCAAAACCTCAGGTGCATGCTCAATAAACCTGTTGGACCAGCATTGGTGTGCAGCCAATTTTTCTTCTGTTTATCTCACATATATGAAACCATGCGCATGGTGAGACAAACACCAAAGTATTCACATAGCCTCCAGAGTTGGGGTTTCACTTGTCCTCGATAAATCTCATAGATTCAGCTCTGCATGGTTTGTGACCTAGTCCCTTCTTCGGGAGCTTTAAACAATCTATTCAAATTAGAATAAAAACTGTGCTCATTGCTGCAATAGACCTGTTATAGGTGGGGGCAGTGGCCACTTGTTTTTGTATTTTGATTATGTTGGTCAGACAACACACTGACATGTTTGCTGCCATAGTGCAATATGCTGGGTTTTCATTGTGCCCCTGTACCTTTAAGGAGGGGTGGGCTTCTTTTCAGGCCACCTGTCTTCACTTATTCATAAAAATGCATGTGCTCTCATTGTGGAGACCCAAAAGTCAAAGTTAGGGACTACAAAAAACAAGGTGCCTTGACGGGGCCTGTAGCTTACGCATGTATTTGAAAATGTGTGCAGACTAAAGCCCTGTTCTTAATGCATATTTTTAGATAGGTCAATTTGGTTGGTCGCTAGCTAAATGGGAAGTTTTGGTTTGGAAATCTCCTTGTATTTGTTTGACATGCGTAACCCTTCCAGTGCTACTTGCTTCAATAGACCATTTATAGGTGGGGGCAGTGGCCACTTGTTTGTATTTGGATTATATTGGTCAGGCAATGCACTGACATCTTTGCTGCCATAGTGAAATGTGCTGGGTGTTTAGTATGCCCCTGTACCTTTAAGGAGTAGTGGGCTCCTTCAGGCCACCTGTCTTCATATATCCATAAAAATGCATGTGCTCCCATTGTGGAGACCCAAATATTTGTACACTAAACCCCTGTTCTTAATGCATATTGTTAGACGGGTCAATTCGATTGGTCGCTTTGATAAGTTTGAGCTTGGAAATCTCCATGTATTTGTTTGTCAAATTAGAACTTACATTTATAAGAATACATACAGTATATGCAACAATAGAAATATACACACCATAATGTAATTTCTCTGTAAAACACTCACTTGCAAAGAGATGTTGGGGTCACAGCGCCTATCCCCCAGGCCCAAAGAGAAGCCTGGAACGGCCGAGTTGTGGCTCAATTGTTAGGTGTGGGGACATACAGGTCTGCTAGGGGCATATTGAAAGCAGCACATATTAGTATATTAAATGCTTTAATTGTCATTCAATAAAACATTTAACTATACAGTATGTACATATATAATATAAAGCTACATCAATTACTTGCGGTGGAGTAATAACACCCCAAATTTCGTATAAAACACTTGTTTTTTATCCAACAGAATTTGGATCTTTATCAATGTTTTTCTGGATACTAGGAGTGGACTCCTATTCTGGAATACTGTTGCTCCCAGACTCTATATGACAGTTTTCCAGAATTTATTCTTAACTAGACTGTTTAAGGAACCTACTTCAATACCAAATATTCAATACCCCACCTTAAGGCTTCAGATTCCGGCGCTGCATGTGAGGACAGCGGGAAACAGTGGCTCTGTGCCAGCCTGGCTACATACGGCATAAGAAAACTGGTAACAGCTCTTCCCTTCCCCCACTCTCCATCGTAAAAGCATCTACTGCAGCAATTGACTGGAAAGGGGAGGGGAAAGTTGGCAGCACTGTGGGGGGAGGGGGCAGCCAGGGGAGCACACAGGGGCCCAGGAACAGCAGGATACATGTAACCTGTATAGGAGAGGCAATGGAGGTGACATATTCAGGAAGCAATGCCCTTCATTTTCCTCCTGCAGCTGCTGAATGTCAGCAGGATGGAGAGGAGGAGAAGCTTGTTTTTAGTGGCTGCAGGAGGAAAATGGAGGGCATCCCTTCCTTTATATGCCACCCTGCCTCCCCTCCTATCCAGGTGTAGAATAAAGTATAACAGGGAAGCAGCACTGGCCGTCTGAAGCATGGGGCCGGGTTGCAATTGCGACCCCTGCGACCCCTATACTTACACCTCTTACTATGAGCCCTTTGGATATCCACACATGGACATAATTTGAGCACATGAAGATAGGTAGATAGTCTGCCAGTGAGCAGAAAAGGGCATCCCTTGTAGACCCCCGCACATGCATGCGCATAATAGTATAAAATGATATGGTTGATAATACATGTACATATAATCACATATAGTGATGGCCCTTTAGGAATTGTAGAGGAAAACCAAGAGACGTTTGACGTTATAGATGCCTTGTGGATCCATTTTTAATAATAACATATTTTAAACATTTTGTATACTATTTACATACAGTGACAGTTCTGACCGTAGGGTGGGGGGAGAACGCTGTGGAGCACATCACGAGATGGACAACTGGAAGTGAAACAGTGGTGCAACCAGAAGTGGCACATGGAAAACATTTCTGTGCCGCACGTCTGGTTTCTGCTAGTAGCGTGATCTCCATGCTGGTGTGGAGTGCCATCTTGGACATCCAAAGACAATACATTCCATTATATCTCATTAATATGGCACAATTGCCACTATTCAATATGGTATTCGGGTGTTGGTGGCATGGCATGTACCTCCCTCGAAGTATGCATAAGGACAATCTGTTTGTTTATTTATTTGTATTGTCTGAACATTTTTTAAAACCAATACAGCACTGACAGCTCCTATGCTTCTTTCCCCACAGGTTCACTTTAGAGTAATCTTTAAAAAAAAAATCTGCAACTGTGCATGCTTTTGTGAGACAGGGTATGTTAATAACCAATAATTCACTTCCCCCAGTGTGCATATAAACATGAATGCTTCTTTTCTACTAATGAATGAGTCTGTTTGCACAGCAAACCCTCCCAGATACCTCCAGTATTTCAATAAAAATAAAATCTAGGCAAGTGTTAGGTTGCAATTAGTCCATAATGATCCTCCCACATTTATGTGCACCAAAGCCTTACTTTAAAAAAATCTATTTCCAAAATCTATAAACTAATTATTCACTTTTCCCCAATGTGTACATTACCATGAATTTTCTGCTAATGCTCATGCCTGTTTCCATGGAACCTTTTGGGAGCATTCTACTGGAGTTTATTAGTTTCAGATGGCATATCAAAAGTGATTAATTCATGAAAGCACCATGGGATATTTAGTATGGGGGAACTTTTAAAGAGGTTGAATATGCAAGCAATAGGGAACCTATATGCATAGATTCACCCTTACCTGGATTTACAAAGCTGATCAAACGTTAGCATCATTTACAAATCATGATGAGCGCTGGCTTGTGGAATTCAGCAGTCACTTGTAAGGTAATATCTGACCAGTTTTTCAAGAGATAGGAAAGTTATCAGCAGTGTTTTTGCAGTTTTTCCTGATGGCAAACATTTGAAATATACCACTTTGACCAATTAGTAGTGAGTAGTGGATCAAATGGGTAATTCACAATGGTCAGTTGAACTCAAACACAAATTTCCCCCACAACCATCATGAAAATGACTCTCATATTCTGTGAACATTATCCTCTTTGGAGAATCAACAATGTTGTAAAAAATATATACAAGATATATACAGTATGTTGCTAAAGAGAGATAAAAGCATACTTTTGAGAAAAAATAATCATGTAAATCTGAGGTGAATTACCTGCAAGGCAACATAGGCTTGTGCCTAGGACAGCTGTAGATTCATGGGTTCATGGTACAGAAAGCCTAATGAGTAAGCAAAATATGCATAAAACTGGGAGTCCCAAAAGTGTCAGAGCTTGAATATGTGATAATTCTCGAGGGGGATAGGGGTAGTGCTTAAGAAGCTTACTGGAACTGGGAAATGAGAGAAAGGAGCCAGAGAAGACTCAAAAAGGCAATAGAGAACATAAAGTGATAATGTTATCAGCATGAACATGTGTCTTAACTTCCCAGGGCACAATATAGGGCAGTGGGTGGTATTGAGAATACACATGCCACTGATTCAAATCAAGCACTGAAGTCAAGCACCACAACATCAGCATAATGTTTTTTAACAAGTATTTGTATCATAACATTACAGCAATACCTTGACCAAAATTAGAAGTTCAAAGAGATAACTGTGCACTCATTTTGAGACTTATTTTCTCATTTTAACTGGATTGAACCTTTATGTAGTTAAACATATAAACAACAAATAAATGAACACAACAGTAAATAAACGTAATATTACATATACATGTACAGTATATAGCTGATCATATGTAAGTGAAATGTTGTCTGGTATACTTTAAAAGAGCAATGTAATTTATTCACTACTAAAAGGACATCTATTCTGGCTGACCAGATTGATGTTAAATTGTGACTGATAGCATGTGCTGTGTTATTCAAGTGTTCCTTTGGATGTGACAGCTGATGTCTGTAACTCCTCAGGCCATGTTTAGTTTTATGTGGATACTTGTGACAATCATGTCTTCAGCATGTACTATGTATAGAACTGATACTACAAACAAAATATGCAGGCACTCTACAGTGGACCATAAAAAAATTAGAAAATGGATTAATAAATCAGCAATTCATAAATAAGCAAAAAAATGTCCAGCTGAAGCTGAGAGGAACATATATCACACCAAACGAGGTGCAAATGCACAGAAAACAACACAAATATCCTCAAAACGTAGCGCTGGGGGATGTGAGTCTGTACAGCTAAAATAAACTGATGATCTTCCTGGCAGATTCTAGTAGTCCCACAGAAATGGATGAATCCACAGATTAGTTATAAAAGTGTACAGCGTTTATTAGATAGCTAGTCATAAAACAAAATAATTAAAAACAGACTGGTAATGGCATATGTCAATAATAAATTCCATCATTCAAATATGAACAGCACAACCAGCTTCACATACTATTCAGAAACAAGTGCCAAGAAGGAGAAGGGAAATGGACTGCCTGGGTAAGAACACCCTATCTCCAAGATGATAACTCAACCAAGTCCAGGTAAAATGTTACTATGTGTGTGAATGTATGTGCCAATGTGAGGGCAGACAAGGAGCACTGATGGCACACCAGAAAAATATCCGTTGGTGTATGGGGGGTAGACCCGTTGTATCCTGTAGGACTGGAAATTAGCCCTCCAGCTGGATGTGTACGGCCAAGCTGACCAGAAGGCGCGCAGAGATGATGTCAGAGGTTGTCAGCGGCTACCATGGGTGCCAAATGCGATGATGCGTATGTAGGTGGATGATGAATCAGGTATCCAGCAGTTGACTTGGAAGGTGTTACAAGCGCTATCCCTAAAGGAGGTTTGCCCATGTTTGATGAACTGGCATGCAAGGCAAGCTCTCTTTTTACACTGGAAAGACCCTGCTTTGTCATCAAAATATGACCATATATCCATAGGTCTCTTTCTAAATATACTTTTAATCCTACTAGATGCAATAAAGTTTTTTACTGTGTGTGCTCTTCTGAAAGTAAATTGTGGAGCAGATTAAAGGGCTGGACCTAACTTGGGGTCCATTTTGACAATATGCCAGTGTTTCTTTATTATTCTGGCAATAGACCTATATTCACTATTATAGCTAGTTATAAACCTTACACTAATACTTAAAAGGGCTCCATTGTCATCTCAATGTTTGCGTGGGAAAGACAGGGTTTCCTAAAACGTTTTAAAAGCATCCTGAATCAAGCCAGTAGAGTAACCTTTTTTGTTTAAATGTCTTAATCAGCACTGTGCCCTGCCAGTCATATTCATCCCTCCTGGTGCAGTTTCTATGCAACTTTTGGAACTGCTCAGAGGGGATGTTGTTGCACCAAGCAGGGTGATGGTAGCTGGAATAATGAAGATTTGAGTTACCACTAGTGGGTTTGCAGTAATTTTTAATTATGATGACTTCTTCCTTGCTGGAACATTTTAAATCCAGGAACACTAATGACACAGGATCGACTACATGAGTAAATTTAAGGCCTAATGTCTAAGAAAAGCCTCAAAATCATCATGACTCCCACTCCAAATGAAAAGGATGTCCTCGATATATCGGCAAAACAGGACGATATGCCTTTAAAAAGGATTATGGTTCCATATATGATTTTCTTCCCAAAACCCCAACGTGATGTTGGCATAAGAGGAAGCAAAATGTGCTCCCATTGACATTCCATTTGTCTGGAGATAGAACTTCTTTTGAAAGAGAAATGAATTGTGCCCCAGACAAAATATTTTGTGGCGTCTACAGTGCCTTGCGAAAGTATTCGGCCCCCTTGAACTTTGCGACCTTTTGCCACAAATCTTTAAGAAATGGCTTTCTTCTTGCCACTCTTCCATAAAGGCCAGATTTGTGCAGTATACAACTGATTGTTGTCCTATGGACAGAGTCTCCCACCTCAGCTTTAGATCTCTGCAGTTCATCCAGAGTGATCATGGGCCTCTTGGCTGCATCTCTGATCAGTCTTCTCCTTGTATGAGCTGAAAGTTTAGAGGGACGGCCAGGTCTTCGTAGATTTGCAGTGGTCTGATACTCCTTCCATTTCAATATTATCGCTTGCACAGTGCTCCTTGGGATGTTTAAAGCTTGGGAAATCTTTTTGTATCCAAATCTGGCTTTAAACTTATCCACAACAGTATCTCGGACCTGCCTGGTGTGTTCCTTGTTCTTCATGATGCTCTCTGCGCTTTAAACGGACCTCTGAGACTATCACAGTGCAGGTGCATTTATACCGAGACTTGATTACACACAGGTGGATTCTATTTATCATCATTAGTCATTTAGGTCAACATTGGACCATTCAGAGATCCTCACTGAACTTCTGGAGAGAGTTTGCTGCACTGAAAGTAAAGGGGCTGAATAATTTTGCACGCCCAATTTTTCAGTTTTTTATTTGTTAAAAAAGTTTGAAATATCCAATGAATTTCGTTCCACTTCATGATTGTGTCCCACTTGTTGTTGATTCTTCACAAAAAATTACAGTTTTATATCATTATGTTTTAAGCCTGAAATGTGGCAAAAGGTTGCAAAGTTCAAGGGGGCCGAATACTTTTGCAAGACACTGTATCAGATAACGGGCTTGCCTATGATTCAAATTGGGATTACTAAACAGAAAATGTTGAAGAGATGTAAGGCCCACTTCGTGCGGGATTGAGGTATATAAGGAGAACACATCTAACGAGGCCCATAAATAATCCTCCTCCCACTGATATTGTTTGAGGGTGTTAATGATATGACCATAATCCCTAATAAAAGAAGGCAATAGTGACACAATGGGTTGAAAAAAGAAATCAATATATTGTGAAAGCCCAGATGTAAAACTACCTGTACCTGCCACAATGAGTCTATGAGGGGGGGGGGGGGATATCCACTGATTTGTGGATTTTGGGTCAATAATAAAAGTACGGGGTGCTGCACACAGGTGGTAATAGAAAGAATTTCTCTCTTGTCAAGTACCCATCTGTATGTATAAGCCTCCTCCAACAAGGACTTCAATTGTGACTGGTAACCAGGTAGCGGGTCACTCGTAATGATAGCATAAGTATTTGCATCATCTTTAATATTTCCTTTTTTGGCCTTAATTATTTTTTTGGTGTTTGTGCGCTATGTGGTTGCTTATGCCTATTCATATATATGAAAGTTTAAAAAAATGTATTCATGTTTATATTTATTTTCTTATTTAATTTTTATATTTTATTTACCTTCATTGGCTGTCTATGTCACATGACCAGAAGAAGGGCCATGTCCGAAACGTGTCGTCATGACTTGTGACAGACTGCTGGATACCGGATCCATCATCCACCTGCATACATGGCATTGCATTTGGCACCCTTGGTAGCCGCTGGCGCTGTCACCCTCTGATATCATCTCCGCACACATTCTCTCCAGCTTAGCCATGCACATTCGGCCAGAGGACCCTCTCCCAGTCCTACAGGATACAGCGGGTCTGCTGCCATACACCAGCAGGTGTTTTTTCTGGCGCGCCGTCAGTGCTCCTTGGCTGCCCTCACATCAGCAATTCTGCCACTCTCAATGACTGAACAGCAGGGCTACACATAGCACCATTTTACCTGGAATTGATTGAGTTATCATCTTGGAAATAGGGTATACCCGGCAGACTATTTCCCTTCTCCTTTTCAGCACTGTTTCCTGCATGGTATGTAAAGCTCTTTGTGCTGTTCAAATTAAAATGATGGAATTTATTATTACCAGTTTGTTTTTAATAATTTTGTTTTATGACTACCTATCTAATAAACCCTGTACACCTTTATTACTAATCTGTGGATTCATCCATTTCTGTGGGACCACCGACATCAGCCAGCAAGGTCATCTACTTATTTTAGCTGTACAGACTCACATTCCCCAGCGCTATGTTTTGTGGATATTTGTGTTGTTTTCTATGTATAGAACTGATGTGCACCCTGGAAAAATATATTTTAAGGTTAAAGTTTACTTTTGTTGTGAACAAACACATGATAATCTTTTTTTGTTATGAAGAATTTGCTATTTGCCTTAACATGTACTAATTTCTGAATATGAGGGTCTTCCTTTAATAAAAACCTCTCCACAACCTCGGTGTTGTGAGCTGCAACATCTGCATTTCTTTCTGATCCAGCTCCAGGAACCATAAAAAATCTTCCTGTCATGGGGCTGTTACCACACTGCAAGGGTTGACTGCCCATTTAGGCTAGGGAACAGTAAAAGCAATTTTACCAATCCGAGCCTCTGCTTCCACAGCAAACAGTGTAGACTGTCCCTCGTCATCCTCACATTGAATGCAGGACTATGAACCAAGGATTGGTGTTATTGATGTCAGCGGACATTACACCACCAGAGCAGGAGGAAGAAGAGGCTGCATGGACCAATATGGCTGCACAAAGAAGCCTGCAGGAGTAACAAATCTGCTTTTTCAAATCCCTTAAACAGAAAAGAATAATTACATTACTTTTAGGGCCTCTGCTTTAAAGCAGAGTCCTGGCCGATTTATTTATTTTTTTTAGCTAAAGATACACCTAGAATAGTCAGAGCTTGTGTATTTAAATAAAGGTATCCTATAAACTGTCCCCTATTTTGTGTACGTGCAGCATTAATTACTTACTTTGTGCAGTTCCTGTACAGCGTGGCCATGTGCAGCGTGGGCATCTGAAGCCGCAGTGTCCCTCTTCCAGGATTCCGTGCATGCTAGCTACCCAGCATGCACCTCCCAATCTCACGCATGTGCAGTGCGTTGCAAGCGAGTCCCACAGCTTGTAGGCCGGGTTTCCATAGCCCGTTGACTCCTGGGATTGATGACACTCATCTCCCAGGAGCCAATGCAAAGCCGGAAATTATATACGTTGCCAGGACCACATAAGGAGGAAGTGAAAATATATTGCTCCATAAATAAGGTAAATAAACTGGGAAAAAAAAATAATTGCCAATTTGTTTTTAGGATGCACACAAGTGGAGGGCATTCTAAAATGTGGGTGGAACTCCGCTTTAATCAAGAATGAAACTTCTAAAGTATTTGACGAATAGAAATTTTTTTTTAGGAAATAGCTCAGTGCAGACTTCCAGGTAATTAGTAAGCCTGTCATGTAAGCAGGAAATTAGATCTTGGAGGGAGTTTTGTACATACAGAATGTACACACTGGGGTTAATTTACGAAAGGCAAATAGGGTGCTACTTTGCAAAGGATATTGCCCAAGAGCTTAGTGAGTGTAATTAAGTTTCATCTTGCAAAGAGTACCCAATCACAAGCAAGGAAAAAATAAATAAAAAATAAAACAATCTATTTTCCCATACATGATTGGTTAATGGAAGTCAGCAAAGCTTCACTTCAATCACTGGGCTCTGTGGGAAATTCCCTAGCAAAGTGCAGCTTCCCTTGCAAAGTGAACTAATTCCTTTTAGTAACTCAACCCTTATGCCTCCAGATTGGCATACTGCAAGACATGTGTCTTTCTTTTACATTTGAAAAAAAATAAAAAATCACAGGATGTGTATGAAAGGGCCAATATTGCATTACATTACAAAATGGCATGGAGATTTATTGTCATCATTCTAGTTTTCATTAGCTGTAAAATGTGCAAATTTTCTGAATGTATATCATTACTACTTACTAACTATGTTCATGATATCTAAATGAACAGTACTTTAAAAACACACTTAGATCTATGTAGTTTTTTCCAGTCTAAGGAAACTAGTAGTCATAATACATTAATTGTTAATGAAGTATAATATTTATCTTTATTATTTTTAATAAGCCAAATGTTCCTTTTTTTCATAAAAAAATGTTAGGTAACTCAATGCAGCAAAAAAGGATTCATCATTTGCTTATTTGACTGGTATACACTAAAATCAATGCTAAGGCTTATGGCATTTAGCACAGTGAGGGATTTAAGTTAATGAAACATCTTGCCTTTCAAGGAACAAAGATAACTAGAGATCAGTGTTACATACCATGCATCAATATGCTCATTGGGATTTGGGCTGCAAAAGAAAAAGAGACCTGATGTCAAAAGATGGTACATGTCTTCTTCATACATCAAACTACCATAGGCCATAGAAATCTGTACAAGGAGGTAATTTCATGAAGATGTGCATGTTATTAAAACTGCATTTGCTATTTTATTACTGAATTATTTTTTTCATCAAAACATTTAATTAATTTGTCAACATTTGTATGCACTCAAAATTCCCACATAAAATAGTTTTTGAACTACAACATGCATTGGTTACTCATTAATCCTTCCTTTTTATCAAGAATTACTTCAACTAAAATGTTTCCTTTTTCTTCTCTTCTTGGTGGGTTCTTTTTGGAAACTCACAATTAATATTTTTGTACATTGTGTTTTACTTGAAAAATATTGCAAAAATCAATATAAAAAAATATATAATATAAATCACATGAGTTAACGGAATGAAAATGCCTTGCTAATTTTTTAGTGTATGACCACCGCAAATGGGCAGTTCTCTAAAATGCACAATTTTTTACTGCATTTTTTTTTCTCTTATGAAACAATTTTAACAAAAATATTCAATTTATAAGCAACTATTGCATCAACATAAATATTGCATCAACCTTTTTTTTCTCATCTCTTCCTGCGGCTACAACAAATCCATCAGGGGAGGGGGTATGGCGACTGCGCTCGAGCATGGCCGCACTTCACTGAGGCTCCGTCCACTGCTGAGAATTAACAGTGACACCAGGTTCCTCCAGCACTGCATTCACTGGCAAACTGGCCGGGTTCTTCGCCTCTCAGAGCCACAGGCTCCAACAAAATGGTGGCGACCATAATGCTGCATTCCCCACAACAGGCCTACCAGTTTCTGACACAGTTTAAAGTATATGCTCCTGTCCCTATGCTCATCCCTCCACTCAGATATGCTTTCCTGTATTAACCAATTCAAATCTGAAATCCAGGATCTGGGAGGGAGAGTGGATAGGGTTAAAATGTCTATGTCTGAAGTATCCGTCTCCTTTAACAGTATGGTAGATGCTCATACAGCTCAATCTGAAGATATCATGTGGTTAGTGTTGAGCGAACACGGACTGTATTATTCGTGTTCGTACCGAATAATTGGATTTTTTGTACCCGAACACGGACACGGACACTTTACTGTATGTTCGGGTAAAAATCCGTGTTCGGTCGTTTTATTTCCGGGTTTTGCATGCTTTGGCGCTCTTTTCATGGCGGGCTTTCAACAGCCAATCAACAATCGTTTAACTGGTGTGCCTTAAGCCATCCCAGCCATGCCTGCAAATGTCTCAGTAGCTGTGATTGGCCGTCTGAAGCATGTGACCAAGTCTTTATAAGTTCGAGGCAGCCGCAGCGGCGTCATTATGCTGCTTAGATTCAGGGACAGAGCACACATCAACGTGCTGGCTGCTGATTAGGGAAAGATAGGCAGGAAAAAACCATTTGTGTCCGGATAGAATTGAGGGACAGGTCGGAGTGTTTAGGCAGGGCGAGTTGTAGGCATTTTAGGGATAGAGTCTGCTGAATTATAGGGTCAGTGTCTTCTACAAACTACAATCGATATTGCTGTGTGGGGGGTGGGGTCTGCACTCAATCCTGATCTACGATCTCTTCTCAATCCTGTTAGGGACAGAGTCTGCTGAATTTTAGGGAAACTGTGTTCTACAAACTACAATCGATATTGCTGTGTGGTGTGGGATTGGAGATAGGCAGGTGTCAGTGATCCACATCCATTTTTCTGTGTGTGAGCTGCAGTGAACACAATCTTTTTGGGCTGCAGTGAACACAATCTTTTTGGGCTGCAGTGAACACAATCTTTTTGGGCTGCAGTGAACACAATCTTTTTGGGCTGCAGTGAACACAATCTTTTTGGGCTGCAGTGAACACAATCTTTTTGGGGTGCAGTGAACAAAATCTTTTTGGGGTGCAGTGAACACAATCCTTTTTGGTGTGCAGTGAACACAATCCTTTTTGGTGTGCAGTGAACACAATCTTTGTGGGGTGCAGTGAACAAAATCCTTTGTGGGGTGCAGTGAACACAATCTTTTTGGGGTGCAGTGAACAACATCCTTTTTGGGGTGCAGTGAACACAATCTTTTTGGGGTGCAGTGAACACAATCTTTTTGGGGTGCAGTGAACAAAATCCTTTGTGGGGTGCAGTGAACACAATCTTTTTGGGGTGCAGTGAACACAATCTTTTTGGGGTGGAGTGAACAAAATCCTTTTTGGGGTGCAGTGAACAAAATCATTTTTGGGGTGCAGTGAACACAATCTTTTTGGGGTGCAGTGAACACAATCTTTGTGGGGTGCAGTGAACACAATCTTTGTGGGGTGCAGTGAACACAATCTTTTTGGGGTGGAGTGAACAACATCCTTTTTGGGGTGCAGTGAACAACATCCTTTTTGGGGTGCAGTGAACACAATCTTTTTGGGGTGCAGTGAACACAATCTTTGTGGGGTACAGTGAACAGAATCTTTGTGGGGTGCAGTGAACACAATCTTTGGGGGGTACAGTGAACACAATCTTTGTGAGGTGCAGTGAACACAATCTTTGTGGGGTGCAGTGAACACAATCATTGTGGGGTGCAGTGAACTCAATCTTTGTGGGGTACAGTGAACACAATCTCATACTTCTGAAGGTTTGAGGGTGCTGCCTGTTCCATACTCCCCCTACTCCTCATCTAGCCTTTTAGGGGTACAAACAATAGTAATTGGGGCCTAGTGTGGTTGTGTACGTGTGATATACATACACTTTTTTGGGATCATATTTTCTATTCCGCTATTTAATCAAAAACCTTTGGGGATCAGTTAAATTGGGGGATAGTCTGTGTTGGTACGTGTGAGAGAGATCCACCTTTCCAAGTTGTTGGGGTTCATCTCATACTTCTGAAGGTTTGAGGGTGCTGCCTGTTCCATACTCCCCCTACTCCTAGCCTTTTAGGGGTACAAACAATAGTAATTGGGGCCTAGTGTGGTTGTGTACGTGTGATATACATACACTTTTTTGGGATCATATTTTCTATTCCGCTATTTAATCAAAAACCTTTGGGGATCAGTTAAATTGGGGGATAGTCTGTGTTGGTACGTGTGAGAGAGATCCACCTTTCCAAGTTGTTGGGGTTCATCTCATACTTCTGAAGGTTTGAGGGTGCTGCCTGTTCCATACTCCCCCTACTCCTAGCCTTTTAGGGGTACAAACAATAGTAATTGGGGCCTAGTGTGGTTGTGTACGTGTGATATACATACACTTTTTTGGGATCATATTTTCTATTCCGCTATTTAATCAAAAACCTTTGGGGATCAGTTAAATTGGGGGATAGTCTGTGTTGGTACGTGTGAGAGAGATCCACCTTTCCAAGTTGTTGGGGTTCATCTCATACTTCTGAAGGTTTGAGGGTGCTGCCTGTTCCATACTCCCCCTACTCCTAGCCTTTTAGGGGTACAAACAATAGTAATTGGGGCCTAGTGTGGTTGTGTACGTGTGATATACATACACTTTTTTGGGATCATATTTTCTATTCCGCTATTTAATCAAAAACCTTTGGGGATCAGTTAAATTGGGGGATAGTCTGTGTTGGTACGTGTGAGAGAGATCCACCTTTCCAAGTTGTTGGGGTTCATCTCATACTTCTGAAGGTTTGAGGGTGCTGCCTGTTCCATACTCCCCCTACTCCTAGCCTTTTAGGGGTACAAACAATAGTAATTGGGGCCTAGTGTGGTTGTGTACGTGTGATATACATACACTTTTTTGGGATCATATTTTCTATTCCGCTATTTAATCAAAAACCTTTGGGGATCAGTTAAATTGGGGGATAGTCTGTGTTGGTACGTGTGAGAGAGATCCACCTTTCCAAGTTGTTGGGGTTCATCTCATACTTCTGAAGGTTTGAGGGTGCTGCCTGTTCCATACTCCCCCTACTCCTAGCCTTTTAGGGGTACAAACAATAGTAATTGGGGCCTAGTGTGGTTGTGTACGTGTGATATACATACACTTTTTTGGGATCATATTTTCTATTCCGCTATTTAATCAAAAACCTTTGGGGATCAGTTAAATTGGGGGATAGTCTGTGTTGGTACGTGTGAGAGAGATCCACCTTTCCAAGTTGTTGGGGTTCATCTCATACTTCTGAAGGTTTGAGGGTGCTGCCTGTTCCATACTCCCCCTACTCCTAGCCTTTTAGGGGTACAAACAATAGTAATTGGGGCCTAGTGTGGTTGTGTACGTGTGATATACATACACTTTTTTGGGATCATATTTTCTATTCCGCTATTTAATCAAAAACCTTTGGGGATCAGTTAAATTGGGGGATAGTCTGTGTTGGTACGTGTGAGAGAGATCCACCTTTCCAAGTTGTTGGGGTTCATCTCATACTTCTGAAGGTTTGAGGGTGCTGCCTGTTCCATACTCCCCCTACTCCTAGCCTTTTAGGGGTACAAACAATAGTAATTGGGGCCTAGTGTGGTTGTGTACGTGTGATATACATACACTTTTTTGGGATCATATTTTCTATTCCGCTATTTAATCAAAAACCTTTGGGGATCAGTTAAATTGGGGGATAGTCTGTGTTGGTACGTGTGAGAGAGATCCACCTTTCCAAGTTGTTGGGGTTCATCTCATACTTCTGAAGGTTTGAGGGTGCTGCCTGTTCCATACTCCCCCTACTCCTAGCCTTTTAGGGGTACAAACAATAGTAATTGGGGCCTAGTGTGGTTGTGTACGTGTGATATACATACACTTTTTTGGGATCATATTTTCTATTCCGCTATTTAATCAAAAACCTTTGGGGATCAGTTAAATTGGGGGATAGTCTGTGTTGGTACGTGTGAGAGAGATCCACCTTTCCAAGTTGTTGGGGTTCATCTCATACTTCTGAAGGTTTGAGGGTGCTGCCTGTTCCATACTCCCCCTACTCCTAGCCTTTTAGGGGTACAAACAATAGTAATTGGGGCCTAGTGTGGTTGTGTACGTGTGATATACATACACTTTTTTTGGATCATATTTTCTATTCCGCTATTTAATCAAAAACCTTTGGGGATCAGTTAAATTGGGGGATAGTCTGTGTTGGTACGTGTGAGAGAGATCCACCTTTCCAAGTTGTTGGGGTTCATCTCATACTTCTGAAGGTTTGAGGGTGCTGCCTGTTCCATACTCCCCCTACTCCTAGCCTTTTAGGGGTACAAACAATAGTAATTGGGGCCTAGTGTGGTTGTGTACGTGTGATATACATACACTTTTTTGGGATCATATTTTCTATTCCGCTATTTAATCAAAAACCTTTGGGGATCAGTTAAATTGGGGGATAGTCTGTGTTGGTACGTGTGAGAGAGATCCACCTTTCCAAGTTGTTGGGGTTCATCTCATACTTCTGAAGGTTTGAGGGTGCTGCCTGTTCCATACCCCCCCTACTCCTCATCTAGCCTTTTAGGGGTACAAACAATAGTAATTGGGGCCTAGTGTGGTTGTGTACGTGTGATATACATACACTTTTTTTGGATCATATTTTCTATTCCGCTATTTAATCAAAAACCTTTGGGGATCAGTTAAATTGGGGGATAGTCTGTGTCGGTACGTGTGAGAGAGATCCACCTTTCCAAGTTGTTGGGGTTCATCTCATACTTCTGAAGGTTTGAGGGTGCTGCCTGTTCCATACTCCCCCTACTCCTCATCTAGCCTTTTAGGGGTACAAACAATAGTAATTGGGGCCTAGTGTGGTTGTGTACGTGCGAGATACATACACTTTTTTTGATCATATTTCCTATTCCGCTATTCAATAAAAACCTTTGAGGATCAATTGAATTGCGGGATAGTCTGTGTCGGTACGTGTGAGAGAGATCCACCTTTCCAAGTTGTTGGGGTTCATCTCATACTTCTGAAGGTTTGAGGGTGCTGCCTGTTCCATACTCCCCCTACTCCTCATCTAGCCTTTTAGGGGTACAAACAATAGTAATTGGGGCCTAGTGTGGTTGTGTACGTGTGATATACATACACTTTTTTTGGATCATATTTTCTATTCCGCTATTTAATCAAAAACCTTTGGGGATCAGTTAAATTGGGGGATAGTCTGTGTTGGTACGTGTGAGAGAGATCCACCTTTCCAAGTTGTTGGGGTTCATCTCATACTTCTGAAGGTTTGAGGGTGCTGCCTGTTCCATACTCCCCCTACTCCTCATCTAGCCTTTTAGGGGTACAAACAATAGTAATTGGGGCCCAGTGTGGTTGTGTACGTGTGATATACATACACTTTTTTGGGATCATATTTTCTATTCCGCTATTTAATCAAAAACCTTTGGGGATCAGTTAAATTGGGGGATAGTCTGTGTCGGTACGTGTGAGAGAGATCCACCTTTCCAAGTTGTTGGGGTTCATCTCATACTTCTGAAGGTTTGAGGGTGCTGCCTGTTCCATACTCCCCCTACTCCTCATCTAGCCTTTTAGGGGTACAAACAATAGTAATTGGGGCCCAGTGTGGTTGTGTACGTGTGATATACATACACTTTTTTGGGATCATATTTTCTATTCCGCTATTTAATCAAAAACCTTTGGGGATCAGTTAAATTGGGGGATAGTCTGTGTCGGTACGTGTGAGAGAGATCCACCTTTCCAAGTTGTTGGGGTTCATCTCATACTTCTGAAGGTTTGAGGGTGCTGCCTGTTCCATACCCCCCCTACTCCTCATCTAGCCTTTTAGGGGTACAAACAATAGTAATTGGGGCCTAGTGTGGTTGTGTACGTGTGATATACATACACTTTTTTTGGATCATATTTTCTATTCCGCTATTTAATCAAAAACCTTTGGGGATCAGTTAAATTGGGGGATAGTCTGTGTCGGTACGTGTGAGAGAGATCCACCTTTCCAAGTTGTTGGGGTTCATCTCATACTTCTGAAGGTTTGAGGGTGCTGCCTGTTCCATACCCCCCCTACTCCTCATCTAGCCTTTTAGGGGTACAAACAATAGTAATTGGGGCCTAGTGTGGTTGTGTACGTGCGAGATACATACACTTTTTTTGATCATATTTCCTATTCCGCTATTCAATAAAAACCTTTGAGGATCAATTGAATTGCGGGATAGTCTGTGTCGGTACGTGTGAGAGAGATCCACCTTTCCAAGTTGTTGGGGTTCATCTCATACTTCTGAAGGTTTGAGGGTGCTGCCTGTTCCATACTCCCCCTACTCCTCATCTAGCCTTTTAGGGGTACAAACAATAGTAATTGGGGCCTAGTGTGGTTGTGTACGTGTGATATACATACACTTTTTTTGGATCATATTTTCTATTCCGCTATTTAATCAAAAACCTTTGGGGATCAGTTAAATTGGGGGATAGTCTGTGTTGGTACGTGTGAGAGAGATCCACCTTTCCAAGTTGTTGGGGTTCATCTCATACTTCTGAAGGTTTGAGGGTGCTGCCTGTTCCATACTCCCCCTACTCCTCATCTAGCCTTTTAGGGGTACAAACAATAGTAATTGGGGCCCAGTGTGGTTGTGTACGTGTGATATACATACACTTTTTTGGGATCATATTTTCTATTCCGCTATTTAATCAAAAACCTTTGGGGATCAGTTAAATTGGGGGATAGTCTGTGTCGGTACGTGTGAGAGAGATCCACCTTTCCAAGTTGTTGGGGTTCATCTCATACTTCTGAAGGTTTGAGGGTGCTGCCTGTTCCATACCCCCCCTACTCCTCATCTAGCCTTTTAGGGGTACAAACAATAGTAATTGGGGCCTAGTGTGGTTGTGTACGTGTGATATACATACACTTTTTTTGGATCATATTTTCTATTCCGCTATTTAATCAAAAACCTTTGGGGATCAGTTAAATTGGGGGATAGTCTGTGTCGGTACGTGTGAGAGAGATCCACCTTTCCAAGTTGTTGGGGTTCATCTCATACTTCTGAAGGTTTGAGGGTGCTGCCTGTTCCATACCCCCCCTACTCCTCATCTAGCCTTTTAGGGGTACAAACAATAGTAATTGGGGCCTAGTGTGGTTGTGTACGTGCGAGATACATACACTTTTTTTGATCATATTTCCTATTCCGCTATTCAATAAAAACCTTTGAGGATCAATTGAATTGCGGGATAGTCTGTGTCGGTACGTGTGAGAGAGATCCACCTTTCCAAGTTGTTGGGGTTCATCTCATACTTCTGAAGGTTTGAGGGTGCTGCCTGTTCCATACTCCCCCTACTCCTCATCTAGCCTTTTAGGGGTACAAACAATAGTAATTGGGGCCCAGTGTGGTTGTGTACGTGTGATATACATACACTTTTTTTGGATCATATTTTCTATTCCGCTATTTAATTTAACTGGGCCTCCATGCGAGACCTGTGTGCCTTGTTGCGCTGTTTTGAGTACTCCACCAACATGGCCAGTGGCAATGACGCCGTTCTCAGCTTAACTATCCCACTTCCATGCCTCCTTGAAAAAACAATTCGGGCGATGATGGAAGAGGATGTGGCACAGGATGAGGAGGAGGAGGAGGATGAAGAGGTAACATTTCCAAGGCTTTCAGGGCAGTCATTCGCAAGGGGCTCCGAGGGTGGGTTCCTGCACACGCAAACGCCAGGGACGCAATTGTCCAGCAGGGGCACAGTTCTGGAGGATGAGGAGGATGAGGAGGAGGAGGAGCTGGAGGAGGAGATGGAACCATGTTCACAGCAGGGTGGCACCCAGGCCAGCTCATGGCCATCACTGGTGCGTGGCTGGGGGGATACAGAGGACACGGACGATACACCTCCCACAGAGGACAGCCTTTCGTTGCCTCTGGGCAGCCTGGCACACATGAGCGATTACATGCTGCAGTGTCTCCACAACGACCGCCGAGTTGCCCACATTCTAACTTGTGCTGATTACTGGGTGGCCACGCTGCTGGATCCCCGTTACAAGGACAACGTACCGTCCTTAATTCACTCACTGGAGCGCGATCGCAAGATGCGCGAGTACAAGCGCACGCTGGTAGACGCCATGCTGCTGGCATTCCCATCTGACAGCGGGGCCACAGTGGAAGCACAAGGCAGAGGAGGAGGAGGAGGAGGTCGCCAACGCAACCAGGGCACCGCCAGCACCTCAGAAGGCAGGGTTAGCATGGCCGAAATGTGGAAAAGCTTTGTCAGCACGCCACAACAAACAGCAGCACCAGCAGCTCAGATGGAACGTCTTAGCAGGAGGCAGCATTTTACCAACATGGTGGAGCAGTATGTGTGCACACGCCTACATGTAGTGAATGACGGGTCTGCCCCCTTCAACTTCTGGGTCTCCAAATTGGGCACATGGCTTGAGCTTGCCCTTTACGCCTTGGAGGTGCTGGCGTGCCCTGCAGCCAGTGTATTATCTGAACGGGTATTTAGCACGGCTGGGGGCGTTATAACAGACAAGCGCAGCCGCCTGTCCAGAGACAATGTGGACAAGCTCACGTTCATTAAAATGAACCAGGCATGGATCCCACGGGACTTTTCCGTACCTTATGCAGAATAGCAATGGATACCGACCTTACCCACCCATTGTTCCATTTTTGCTCTTTCTCACTCTTTTGGGGTGTACCCTCATTTAAAATTTTTGAAAAGAAGCAGTGTTGGCTACCTCGTCCTCCTCCTCAGGGCCAGATTAATGTAGGGGCTATTGGAGCTGCAGCTCCAGGCCCCTACCTTTTATATAGGCCCCGGGTTGGCCATATTCACTGTTACCGCTCTTCTGTCACTTGTAAACACAGAAGTCTGGCTTCTATGCTCGCTTCCCCAGGCAGCACCCTCAGAACCTCCCCACACAGCGTGAAGGCCGGACAAGGAGGGACAGTTGGCGATGCATGGATGTGTTTATGGGCTTCAGAGACAGCATCCCATGTTGAATTAGGCATGCATGGCTGCACCCTTCCTCCTCTGGGTGCATGGCAAGGCACGGCCCTTAAGGCCCTTCAAAATCCTCAGCACCAAGCCCATGATGCTGTTAATCCGGCCCTGGTCCTCCTCCACCGCCGCTTCCACCTACACCGCCCATAGGTGTGCGCAGCCTATTGCATTAAGGTGTGCACCCCAAAGTTGAAATACACATGCATGTGTTTGCCAGCAGGGAGAGTAATGTATCGGGGCCATGTACCTGTAGGCAAGGAGAAATAGAGCAGAGCAGGTCCCAGGGAGATCTTTCCCATCTCCTCACTGGCAATGCTATGTGCCCTAGGTGATTAGGGTGTGCCCAGGCACACCCAGCACACCCTGTGCGCACGCCTATGTCACCGCTAGGCTTGTGACGGTATCAGATTTTCATGCTGCGATTAATTGATTAAGGTTTTGCCACGGTATACGGTATTATCACGGTATTCTATTATTAAATTTAAATTATTAAATTTCCACCTCACTTCAATTTCATTGCTGAATTTAGGGGCTTTGGTTCACTTATGCACATTATTATATAGTCAGTCAGTACAGACTCTGTGAACCAGGCCTAAAATAGGTCATCAAGCAGTGTCTGGCCTAACTGGTGATAACTGGTTCTGGCGCTCGGCTCCGATCCGATGGCCTGGTCATTAAGAGGGCAAATCCTTGTGGTCAAGAAGTGGTTAAACCTGAAGGAGGTGTTGTTTATAAATTACTTTACTATTGCTTTAGGCCTGGTTCACATGTATGCGGGTTGGTGGTTCACATTTGCACAGGCATAGCAGCCCATTGATTTGAATGGGCTGCTATGCCCTCATTTTCCGCAGAAAAAAGGTGCATGCAGCATTTTTTTAAAATTCAGTGGCCTTGAAATCCATCCTGCTTTTGCACCATGCGACTAACCTGCAGTTCCTGCTCTGGCAAGCTTTCTGCATTTTTTGTATACGTGGGCACGGCATTTAAAAATAAACAGTTTGCGTGTGCAGCAACGGCAGGTAAGTCGCATGGTGCAAAAGAAGGATGGATTTCATGGCCACTGCATTTTTTTAAATTCTGCATGCACCTTTTTTCAGCTGAAAACGCAGGCATAGCAGCTCAAGCCCATTCACATCAATGGGCTGCTATGCCTGTGCAAATGTGGGCCCCCAACCCGCATACATGTGAACCAGGCCTAAAGCAATAGTAAAGTCATTAATTGGTTAAACCTGCAGGAGGACCGGTGTTTTTATCTATTAATGACTTTACTATTGCTTTAGGCCTGGTTCACATGTATGCGGGTTGGGGGCCCACATTTGCACAGGCATAGCAGCCCATTGATGTGAATGGGCTTGAGCTGCTATGCCTGCGTTTTCAGCTGAAAAAAGGTGCATGCAGAATTTAAAAAAATGCAGTGGCCATGAAATCCATCCTTCTTTTGCACCATGCGACTTACCTGCCGTTGCTGCACACGCAAACTGTTTATTTTTAAATGCCGTGCCCACGTATACAAAAAATGCAGAAAGCTTGCCAGAGCAGGAACTGCAGGTTAGTCGCATGGTGCAAAAGCAGGATGGATTTCAAGGCCACTGAATTTAAAAAAAATGCTGCATGCACCTTTTTTCTGCGGAAAATGAGGGCATAGCAGCCCGTTCAAATCAATGGGCTGCTATGCCTGTGCAAATGTGGGCCGCCAACCCGCATACATGTGAACCGCCAACCCGCATACATGTGAACCACCAACCCGCATACATGTGAACCAGGCCTAAAGCAATAGTAAAGTCATTAATAGATAAAAACACCGGTCCTCCTGCAGGTTTAACCACTTCTGGATCGCAAGGATTTGCCCCTTTAAAGACCAGGCCATCGGATCAGAGCGCCAGGACCAGTCATCACCAGGTAGGCCAGACACTGCTTGATGGCTATATAATAATGTAATGTGGGCTGCTAGGCGTGTGTGTGTGTATATATATATTTATTAGAGCTGCACGATTCTGGCCAAAATGAGAATCACGATTTTTTAGCTTGGAATAAAGATCACGATTCTCTCACGATTCTCTGTGTAACAAAAAAAAAAAAAATTGGGATAACTTTACTGTTACGTTTTTTTTTTTTTTTTTATTCATTAAAGTCTAATCATTGCGTTTGAAAGACTGCTGCGCAAATACAGTGTGACATAAAATATTACAACAATCGCCATTTTATTCTGTAGGGTCTCTGCTAAAAAAATATATAAAATGTTTGGGGGTTCTAAGTACTTTTCTAGCAAAAAAAAAACTGATTTTAACTTGCAAGCAGCAAGTGTCAGAAAAAGATCCAGTCTTTAAGAGGTTAAACTTCCTTTCTCCCTGGCAGAGGGAAGGAAAAGATACAAATGTAATCATTTTTGTTTATAGTTAGGAGACTTAATGCTGAAAGGTGTTAGCTGAGTGAGTGAATGAGTCATCCAGCTCACTGAAATGTATCAATTCACAAGTCAGGCAGACTTGACAGAGAAACTCGGTATTTTAAAAATGCCACAATAACAATACCGTGGCTATGCAATACCGCGATATATCGAATTACCGAAAACCGGCATATGTCTAGTCACCGCCACATCCACCACCACCTCAACCTCCCTCCTACTCCATATGGGCCTCGTCCTTCAGAGATGAAGAAGAACATTGTTTTATTTTTCTGTTTTTTTTTGTTGTTTTAAGTTATTTCCCTATCCACATTTGTTTGCAGAGCACTTGCCATGCTCTTAATTACGTTTTGCTGCCATTTGCAGCACTCTAGCCCTTTCCTTTGGTGTTTTAGAGCCATTTTAGTGCCTTAAAGTTCGGGTCCCCATTGACTTCAATGGGGTTCGGTGTCCGGGAAAAGTTCGGTAAAAGTCCGGGACACGGACCCGGACTTTTTTTTAAAGTTCGGCCGAACCCGTCGAACACGGACATCTAGGTGTTCGCTCAACCCTACATGTGGTTGAAGAACAAAGTGGCAGATTTGGAGGATAGGTCCAGGAAGAATATTTTAAAATAAGAGGGGTCCCGGACTCAGTCCCTTCTGACCAGCTAATGTAATATACTCACACCCTTTTCTCCACTCTGGTCCCCTCTCTATCACCTATGGATCTCCTTATCAATAGATGACACAGATTACCAAAACTCTCCTTCCTTCCTCAGGAGTACCCGAGAGATGTTCTACTTAGGATTCATTTTTTTCACAAGAAAGAAAAAATCCTATCTGCCACTCTCCAGCTCAAGGGCCTCCCAGAACCCTATTCCTCTGTCCAACCACTCTCGGATCTTTTGCAACATACCCTCCAACGCCACAAAAGTTATAAAATAAGGTCTGCAGGTATCGACAGCAGGGTTTGCTCTTGGATACGGAACTGGCTAAAAGGGCGTGTCCAAAGGGTGGTAATAAACAGCGCATACTCAGACTGGTCTGAGGTAGTAAGCGGGTCCCCCAAGGCTCAGTCCTAGGACCAACCTTGTTCAATTTATTCATAAACAGCATTGAGGACGGGATCAGTAGTTCGGTATCAGTTTTTGCTGATGACACAAAATTAGGCAGGGCAATAACTGCATATCAAGAAGCAGATATCCTACAGAATTACCTGGACAAAATAACGGAGTGGGCAACGACTTGGCAAATGAGGTTTAACGTGGAGAAGTGTAAGGTTTTGCACTTGGGGACTAGAAACATAAAAGCCCAATACACATAGGAGGGGAACCCTTGGGGGAATCAAAAATGGAGAAGGATCTGGGAGTCTTGATTGATGATAGACTAGGCAACAGCATGCAATGTCAAGTGGCGGCTACCAAGGCTAGCAGAATATTAGCATGCATAAAGAAAGGGATGTTTTCCAGAGATAAGACTATAATCCTTCCACTTTATAAAACTCTGGTCCGATCTCATCTGGAGTATTCTGTCCAGTTCTGGTCGCCAGTCCTCAGAAGAGATGTGTTGGAGCTGGAGTAAGTACAGAGAAGGGCAACTAAACTAATTAGGGGATTGGAGGACCTTGATTATGAAGAGCGTCTCCAATCGCTTGATTTATTCTCCCTGGAGAAGAGACGCCTGAGGGGGGACATGATAGCAATTTTTAAATATCTCAATGGGGATCTCAGCTTAGAAAAAAAGCTGTTCAGTCGAAGGGATTGCATGAGGACTCGGGGGCACACAATGCGATTAGAGGAGAAGCGTTTTAACCTCAGGCAACGTGGGGGGTTCTTTACTGTTAGGGCTACAAGACTGTGGAATTCTCTACCACAAGAAGTGGTTTCTGCGGGTAGTATGGTGGATTTCAAAAGACTATTAGACCTACATCTCAAGGATCAGAACATTCAGGGGTATGTGAGATGATTACAGCCACACACACCTACACAGGTTGAACTGGATGGACTATTGTCTTTATTCAACCTCACCTACTATGTAACTATGTAACTATGTAAAAATCTTGCGACAGTGACAAAAGCTCTGCAAAACCACAGGATCCAGCACAGGTGGAAATACCCGGTGACCCTGCTACTTACACATAAAGGCAACACCATCTGCCTCAGCACCCTGGAAGAAGGAATGCTCACCCTGAAACAATGGGGCATAGTACCAGACCCTCCAGTGGCAGCTTGGTGTAGCAGGACACCAACCAGATTGGCAAGTGATCTCCCGCAAGCGTTCTACAAAGCTGATTGCCTCAAATAGGCTCTTTTCTCATTTCACCCTTGTTCCCCCCATCCAGACTCATTGCATCTTATTCTTCTCTGCGCACGGCCCTCAATATGGGGACTTTTCTTTTGTTGTTTTTTGACCCTTCCCAAGTTTCGTTTAGTGCAGCACCTTAATGGCTACACAATGCAAGCCCGGCTCTCTCATTCAACAATGTCATCCCAAGATGTCCCCCATTACCTCTGTAGACCAAATCCCCCAACTGCCTTGACCATCGCCAATCATCCAATGTGATTTACCAATGCCGCTGAAATGCCTATCTGTTAATGTTAAGGGCCTCAATCACCCAACCAAGAGATTTTCTCTCTGGAAAGAAGCATCTACAGCACATGCAGATATAATCTGCACTCAAGAAACACATTTCCACAAGGAAGCAACCCCCAAATTCACACATAAGGACTATCCACACGTCTTTCTGACTCTGAGAAGAAATGGGGCTTCTCCTGGCTAATAACAAATCCATGGCACTCCATCTTAAGAACTCCCTACTGGATGAAGAGGGCAGATACATACTCATCACAGGGAACCTAAACTCTATGCCACTCACCATTGTTACTATCTATGCCCCAACACGCACCAACTACGGTTTTTCAAAATTTTCAAACTCATCTTCCCTATCAAGTATGGCCAACTGCTTCAATATAACCATGGACCCTCATCTAGATTCCAGGTTAACATCAAGAGTAAGACACCCATCTCCATGGGACCTATTCCATAAAGAGGGGGTTCATGATGTCTGGTAATGCCAGCATGCTTGCAAAGGGACTATATGCTATTTTCCTCTAGGCACCATTCCTACACTCGTATTGGCCATTTTGTGACTGACCAATGGCTTCTTCAGAGGGTTTCCTCCTCCTCTAATCACAACATAACATGGTCAGACCGTGCACCATTTACATCATAATTGAGGAGCGGGATCCCCTCTCTAGAACTCCTATGTGGCGATGGAATGTTAAATAGTTACAGGATGGCCAGACGTCTAAGATTATATCTCAGCATCTCCGGGACTTCTTTTCCCACAACACGCACTCTGTCTCTGATCCATTCACCTTTATGGAATGCCCACAAAACTTTCATACAAGGAATCTGCATCCAACAGGGAGAAAGGGCTAAAAAACAGAGCACCCACAAACTAAATACCCTCCTCGCAGAGATCCACACTCTTGAAACACAAAACAAAAACCCCCTACTCCCTCCATCTCATCGTCTCTAGCTACCCTCCGGGGAAACCTACTCGCGGAACAATTTGATAGACATCTCCACTCACTCAAACTCACATATTATGCGAATGCTAACAAAACTGGGAAACACCTAGCTAATGGACTGAAAACCGCCCAAGCCAAAACCAGATTTCCCCACCTCATACACCCCACTTCCAACTGTAAGATCACGAACCCACAAGCTGTTGCTGATGAGTTTGCCAACTATTATAGTGCCCTTTATAACCTCAGAGAGGACTCTAATACTCCCCAGCCCTCCTCATCAGACATCCAAAGCTTTTTGCCCAAACTACAGCTCCCTGACAACGGAGCAACTTTTTGAACAAAACACTCCCTCCTCAGACTGAGAAATATCCAAATCTATATAATCACTACCCACAGGGAAGTCCCCTGGCCCTAATGGCCTACCAAACGAGTACTATAAGCTGTTTGCCCAAACCCTCACCCCACCCCTTACTCTGTGCTTACTAAAGCAGCTCACTCATCCTTTTTTTTACCCCAGAGATGCTGAGAGCACAAGTGGTCACCCTGCCTAAACTGGGCAAGGACCCCACCACTCCTGCAAATTTTCGCCTGATTTCCCTTTTGAATTCCGATGTGAAAATATACACCAAAGTGTTAGCGAAATGTCTGATGGCAGTCCTACCCGCTCTGATACCACAAGACCAAATAGGGTTTGTGCCTGGTAGAGACGCATTATCGACATTATCTACTACGCAAACAAAACTCCAAAACCTTCTCTGCTTCTCTCGGTGGATGCAAAGAAGGCGTTCAATAGAGTTGAGTGGCTATACATGTCCAAGGTTTTGGAAAAATTTGGCTTCCATGGGACTATACTCAATGCAATTATGACCCTATACTCCACTCCTTCGGCACAAGTGAACGCCTCAGTTCTATTGTCCAAACCCTTCTCTATCACAAATGGGACCAGGCAGGGATTCCCCCTGTCTCCCTCCATCTTAAATCTGCTGATTGAACCTCTTGCAGAAGCGATTCGCTCCCATCCGAAAATCACAGGCTTCCAACTTGGTAAATACACCCACAAAATAAACTTCTTTGTGGTTAACATTATACTACTCCTAACAAACCCGGATTCCTTCCTTCCACAGGCTTTTTGAATTTTTACCTATTTTAGTCACATGTCACATGATAAAGTTATTGCCACCAAATCCCTGATCCTAGATCTGGGAGCCCATCCCTCCTCGAAACTCTAACTACAAAGTTGTTTCCCATTTAAATGGACTGACGAAGGAATCCCATATCTTGGTATCACACTAACATCCTCCACCACCTCCATGGCGGTGGCCAACTTTGTACCACTACTTTCCAAAATTGAACAGGAACTTAAACACAAAGCCAAATGTGAACTCTCATGGTGTGGTAGATTGGCAGCGGTCAAGATGAACATCCTCCCTCAAATCATTTTATTGTTCAGGTCACTTTCCATTCAGGTCCCCGCATGATACCTAACATCCCTGTCCAAAACCCTCAGGACCTATATTTGGAACGGCCAAAGGGCCAGATGCTCCCATCTATCCCTAAATAAACACAAATCATTTTGTGTAATGGGTTTCCCTGATGTCAAGGACTATTACTTGGCTGCACAACTATATAAAAAAGGTGTCTGAAGATAAAACCCACATACACCCGCCCGGCGCTGGTGGTCTTTAAAATGTATAAATAATAAAATCATTTGGGATTAAAATTGTGTATAACACCTACGTGTATACTAGCAGCCACTGTAAGAACAACAATAGATAAAAAAATGTAAAATGCAAAGTGCAATATTCGTAGGCACAATCAGAGCAAAATCACACCTTATCAGCTTCCTCCAAAGCCAGGGTCAGGAACCGTATCACAGCCAATAAATGCAAGCAGACAAAAGGGGACAGAGGATAGTGTAATATTGCCTTTACTTTATTGCATCACATATACAGCTCCCCGAACCCCCTCAATCAATCTGCTTACTTCTGCCAGAAGATATAATAGCTCCAAACATATTGGGACCGGGTGTACCAGCTGAATCAACCTCCACGGTCTCCAAGGTAGCAACGTACGTAGCAATATTACACTATCCTCTGTCCCCTTTTTTCTGCTTGCATTCATTGGCTGTGATACGGTTCCTGACCCTGGCTTTGGAGGAAGCTGATAAGGTGTCCTGGCTTGCAGAATCATTGAAATTGGCTGGATATCCGGGGACAAGGGCTCATGCAGCCGATGCATACAGGCTCATATGAAATTGATATTTGGTGAGTGTCCATTGCTAAGGGGAGCACAGAAGGTGCGGTGAAGGCTATTGAGCATCTGTTGAGGAACACTGGTGACCTATTAGCCTGGGAGACTGCGCTTCCATACTATCTCTGTTTACACATTGGACATTCTGAATAGTGGATATACTATAAACATATTGGACTAGGTGGGACTTTAGATGAGACCCAAGCTGGTGTTGCCCGGCGTCTCCATCCCTATAACAAAACACAAAATGAGGTTGAAGGATTGTAAGAGGTGCATGAAAGTCAGCCAGCCCCCAGTTTGATGTACTCACCTTCCAGTCTGTCACCAACCAAATAAGACCTGTCTCTTGGTACAAAGAACAGGGGTTTAGTTGACACACATTTGCAAACGCATGTGAAAGCTGCAGAGCCACGTCACGGCACCCTGTTTAAATCTGCAGTCCTACACTCTTAATTTAGTGTCCTCACACTGGAGGCACATGGCCGCTAATGGGTGGATGGGGAACAGGTGAGAGGGAGACAGCCCAACCTCCCCCAACCCATCCCCATCCACGACTGGCTATTGTCTCAAAAAGTTCAAATAATTAGGTTAAAATATAACCATGGTGCAAACTGGAGAAGACCAGCTGAAAAGCATTACACCTCCATCCCCTTGGTGGATGCAGTATATGGATAGGAAGGGATTTTATATATGGGGCATGGCCTGTAAAGCACACTGCCTTTGAAATCCCTTATTTCCTTTGGGACTTTATATGAGACAAGCAGGTCATGCTATTGGTCTCCATCCCTGTATACGGAAAACACTAGGGTCAAATCAAAAACTGCATCCACCAAAAACGCACGAAAATCGCACGGTGGGACTTTAGATGAGGCACCAAGCTGTAAGCAAGGCGTCTCCATCCCTGGTTGCTTTAAACATATTGGACTAGGTGGGACTTTAGATGAGACCCAAGCTGGTGTTGCCCGGGGGCTGGCTGACTTTCATGCACCTCTTACAATCCTTCAACCTCATTTTGTGTTTTGTTATAGGGATGGAGACGCCGGGCAACACCAGCTTGGGTCTCATCTAAAGTCCCACCTAGTCCAATATGTTTAAAGCAACCAGGGATGGAGACGCCTTGCTTACAGCTTGGTGCCTCATCTAAAGTCCCACCGTGCGATTTTCGTGCGTTTTTGGTGGATGCAGTTTTTGATTTGACCCTAGTGTTTTCCGTATACAGGGATGGAGACCAATAGCATGACCTGCTTGTCTCATATAAAGTCCCAAAGGAAATAAGGGATTTCAAAGGCAGTGTGCTTTACAGGCCATGCCCCATATATAAAATCCCTTCCTATCCATATACTGCATCCACCAAGGGGATGGAGGTGTAATGCTTTTCAGCTGGTCTTCCCCAGTTTGCACCATGGTTATATTTTAACCTAATTATTTGAACTTTTTGAGACAATAGCCAGTCGTGGATGGGGATGGGTTGGGGGAGGTTGGGCTGTCTCCCTCTCACCTGTTCCCCATCCACCCATTAGCGGCCATGTGCCTCCAGTGTGAGGACACTAAATTAAGAGTGTAGGACTGCAGATTTAAACAGGGTGCCGTGACGTGGCTCTGCAGCTTTCACATGCGTTTGCAAATGTGTGTCAACTAAACCCCTGTTCTTTGTACCAAGAGACAGGTCTTATTTGGTTGGTGACAGACTGGAAGGTGAGTACATCAAACTGGGGGCTGGCTGACTTTCATGCACCTCTTACAATCCTTCAACCTCATTTAGTGGATATACTATATAGTTCATAATATATGGACAGTTTATCAGTATTATGGACTCATGTCATGCTACTTTATAGTTTGATTTAAGCGCCACTGAATGTGATTTTTCTTTGATTGTGACCCGCACGTGACGAATATTGGCTACACAACTAGACCAAATTAAACACTGGTTCTCCCCCACAGAACCCCCACTATGGGTCGACACAGAACACAACCTTTCTTCTACCTCAAACCTGCAATTTCTTCTTTTAAGCAACTCTTGGAAACAGTAGAATCTGAAACTCTTCCTGCTCCCATACAGGCATCCCTGCTGGTCTGGAGGCACATTATTCTTACTCCATCTACTCACAAATCCCTGATTTACACATCGTACCCAATCTGAATTTTTGAAGCTTTGATCCTGTCTATAAAAGTTAAACCCCTTATGGATCTAGGTATCCTCGAAGCCAATGCTCTCCTTAAGGACAACCTTCCTCTCTCTTTGGAAGATTTGAATTAGACATACCATATCCCCAAACCTCTCCACTTTACATGTACATGTATCCTACATTTCCTAACTAAACACCCAACTCCCTCTCTATTCCTACCCCCCGGCTGCCTGGGACTTTCTTAACCAACCCAAACAGAAAAAGAAGGGAATTTCCCTCTTTTATAACACATTACAAGATAAATGCACTCTATCTAAGTCCAGCCCCATGTTAAAATGGGAAAAAGGCCTTGGAATGACACTCACCCCATCACAATGGCACAATGCATCCAGATCAAAGCCTCCCACTGCACTAACCACCAGGAAATGACAATCAAGATTACCAATATATGGTACTACATACCCTTTAACTACCCTAAATTCTCACCTAATACCTCCCCACTATGCTGGCATGACTGTGGTAAAGTGGGCAATCTATTACATACTCCATGGCCTTGCCCTAGCCTCACTAGCTTCTGGTCCAAAACATTTTGTCTCATCGCCTCATGCACAGGTATACTACATAAACCACAACTGCCCTTAGCCCTTCTTAATATAGGCATAGACCAATACCCAAACGTATTCAGACCAGTAGTGACGCATATACTACTACCAGCCTGACTTACCATTCTGAGAAAATGTAAAACAAACAAATCCCTGAATATCTAAACTAAACTCAATAAAAATGTATTAAATTGAAAAAAAAAAGCCATCAGCGACCAAGATGGCAGCGACACTATCTGCCACCTCCAGAGGAGCCCGTTGCTTTAGGACACCTTCCCCAAAACCCTATGACTGGCTGGGGCTGAAATCGCAGAACACTTATCCCTCACAACCTGATTTACAGGTCCCATAGGTCCTTGACACTGAAACAACTCGGCTCCTAGGCTTGGTTGCCTACTCACACTCCATCTCTGCCACACTATGGACCTGAGAGAGTTCCTTTGGGACATCCTAAGTAAGGAGTTTGAGGCATTCTCTTCTTGTATAGAAAAATCAATCAGGGAGAAAAATGCCAGGGCCAGTCCTATCAACACCACATCCCAAGAGAAATATCAGAAAACAATTGGAAAGGGAAGCGGGACTTTTTAGGTGTTGAAATTCCCCCGTCAGGTCAGGTACTGATAAATCACAACTGGATACATAAAAAATATAATTTTATTGGATATAGATAAAAAAAGCAAAAAATAAATGGAGAAATAACATAGATTGTAAGAACAATATATGACATTGAAACACATGTAGAAAATATAACCCATAAACACAGCCCCCCCTTCCCCAAAACAAAGTGGAAAAAAAGGGAAAAAAACACTTTGGGGTGCCGCCCCAATATCATCAGCCAGGACAACTGAATAGCCAAGGGAGGAGTCCCGTCCCCTGAGTCATTGACTTTTCGGTTGTCCTGGCTGATGATATCAGGGTGGCACCCCCAAGTTTTTTTCCCCTTTGTTTTTGGGGGGGCTGTGTTTATGGGTTATATCTGGAGGTGGCAGATCGTGTCACTGCCATCTTGGCCTGCTGATGACTTTTTTTTTATTTAATACATTTTTATTGAGTTTTGCAGTTTTGCAGGTAAACAGGCAAAGGGTACTGCAGCATATACAGAAAGTGGAAACATTATATTAGTAGGATACAAAAACAATGATATCTGCAAGCTTATTCGGCCAAGAAATGGAGGTAATCATTCAGGATGGAGTTGAATTGGCAGCAGTAAAGAGTTATCTGTTGGTCCATATGTTCCAAATTTGGAAGAACTTGGCAAGGTTTAGGAAGTTTATCGCAAGTAGTCGCTCAAAGATGTAGTTAGAATTAACCACAGTTACTACTTCTGAGATATTCGGGGATATGTTTGTTTTCCATTTTCTCAGAATGGTAAGTCAGGCTGCTAGCAGTATATGTGTCACTACTGGTCTGAATGGGTTCAGGTATTGGTCAATGCCTATATTAGGAAGGACTAAGGGCGGTTGTGATTTATGTAGTATACCTGTGCACGAGGGGATGAGACAAAATGTTTGGGACCAGAAGCTAGTGAGGCTAGGGCAAGACCATAGAGTATGTAATAGATTGTCCACTTTACTGCAGTCATGCCAGCATATGGGAGAGGTATTAGGTGAGAATTTGGATAATCGCTAAGGTGTGTAGTAGCATCTATTGGTAATCTTGAGGACAACTATTGGTAATCTTGAGGACAACTGAATAGCCAATGACTCAGTCCCGTCCCGAGTCATTGGCTATTCGGTTGTCCTGGCTGATGATATTGGGGCTGCACCCCCAAGTTTTTTCCCCCTTTGTTTAGGGGGGGGGGGCTGTGTTTTTGGGTTATATTTTCTGCATAATGTGATTCTATGCCATATATTTTTCTTACAATCTATGTTATGCCTCCATTGATTGGAGCTTTTTTAATCTATATCCAATAAAATTATAGTTTTTATTGTAATTTTTTTAAAAAGTATACAAAGATATCAATTTGAACATTTGTCAACAAAAGATTAGCGACATCAAAATGCAAATATACTGAGATCAACTGCTGGATTTCAAAGAAAAGTGTCCACAAACAAAATTATATAGCAATAGGCTTTCAATGACATCACCCTGAATTAGTAATCACCAACAGCACTTATGCATCATATCTGTATAATAAATGTCAACTAGGACTAATCTCCTCACTCTATATCAAACTATCCTGTTCAAGTAATATATGGAATAACCAAAGAAGTATGAAAGGAAAAGGAATAAATGAGAAAAAGGAATAGAAAGAGAGAAAAGAATAAAACAGATTCTGTCCCCCTAGACCTGCCTCCTATTACAAATGCCTCTCAACACTCAGGGAGCCTGAAGATATGCTACCCATGGGTTCCACACTTTCTCGAACTTGGTTTGACTATATTTACGGATACTGGTCAGTTTTTCGTTAATCATGATCCAGGAGATTTTATGTTTGACCATCACAATATTTAGCATCGGTGATTTCCATGAACGCGCTATGGTTATTTTAGCTGCTACGAGGATAAAGAAGATGAGAGTACGTAAATGTATGGGGATCTCCCCTGACAGGTCAGCAAACAGCGCCGTCTTGGCAACCCAGGGAATATTCTGCCCTGTCACCGAATGGGTCATATTGAACATCCTGATCCAGAAGCTCCTGACATTCGGACAGAACCACCAGACATGGTACATATCACCCTCCTTTCCACATCCCCTAAAGCACAGGGACAAGATGCCAGGATACAGCTTCGCCAATCTTGACGGAACCAGATACCAGAGAGACATCACTTTATAATTTGCTTCCACTAGGGAGATGTTAAGTATTCCTCTGTGCACCATAGTTGACCATTTTTTCCACTCCTCTTCCTCAATTATTTCCCCTAGGTTCGATTCCCATGCCTTTTTATATGAAAGTTTGTCACTTTGGCTATTGAATAGGGCGTATAATTCTGTTATCCCCCTCGTGGTTCAGACCCGCGTAAGCATCTGTTCTCAAAAAGAGTTCTAGTGGTTATATCAACCTGAGCTTTAGTTAATGTTCGCAGGAAATGAGTATTTTGATATAGGCGATATGTCTCCTTAGGGGCATCTGTACCGTTTCCCTAACGTAGCTGTGTGGTCTAATCCCCTTATCATCTATAAAGTGAGCAATCCTATAGAGATCCTTGTCAGTCCACCAAATAAACTGACAAGGCTGTTGACCTGGGGGAAAATGAGGATTATTCAAGAGAGGGGCAACTGGCAAATGAGGGGATTTGAAAGGGTACAATTTACATGCTATGTCCCAGAGCTGTAAGCAGTGGGACAGAGATGGAAACATGACTACTTTCCGTTCTTTCGGGGATAGCCATATAAGAGATCCAATGGGATGGCCAGACTACCCCGTGGCTCCAAATTGATCCAATCGAGCCTGTAGTTCTCATTAAAAATTTTATATAATTGGACTATTTGTGCCGCCCTATAGTAGTGCAGAAAATGTGGAACTCCCAGCCCACCTTTACATTTAGATCTATATAAAGTGGACCGGGCTACCCGAGATCCACCCTTATTTCAAATAAATTTAAAAATGAAAGATTGTAGCTGCCGGAAAAAAACAGAGGATGCCGGAATCATGAGGGATCTGAAATAGTACAGTATACGTGTAAGAAAAGTCATTTTAACTGCTGTAATTCTACCCATCCAGGAAAGATCATAAGTCTGCAAAAAATTTAGATTGTAGTTCGGTGGAAAGTGCATCTCCTGTAGGAGAAGCACGTCAGCATATAATGATTTATAGTGTTGGAAGGAGGTCCTCCTCTTCATTGGGGAGTATAGGCCTTTCACATTGTGGGTAACACATTTGAAAGGGAACCTAGTAGACCTGTCTGTCATGGTGCACTGAAGGATATAAAAGTAAACTTGAATAAGGTGTAAAGGAAAATCTGCGCTTAGAATAAGAGAAGGGAGGTGGTAGGGGAAAAAAAGGAATCCAATCGGCTGCAGCCCACTTCAGAATATAACCCACCAGAGGTTATACTAAATATGTGAAGAAAAGGGGGGGAAGTGCTTGGCGCTGCCAATATGTGCGTGAAATGGAATAGGTGCTTCACTCAATGATGGGAGATAAATAGGTGTAAATATCACAAATATTGTATACAATAAGAAATGCAGAGCAATAGGTATATAAATAAATAAATAGGTGGTGTGTAGGTTCTCAGATGGTTAAAAGGTAAATACAATGGTATAGTATAAAACTTTATAAAAGACAACAATAGGTGTGTATAAAAACTAAATAGTGACATAAAATATCATGAATGCACTATAGTGAAAAGTGGTGCCCTTCAAGTGAGGGTGAGGTAGTGGCGTTGATAAAAATTAGTAAAGTGCAGTGAATAGTTAGTGGAGTAACCAAGCAGAACCAATATATGGAAATACAAAAACCAAAATGTATGGTTGAAAATATATATATTAATTAGAGTGACTTAAGTAACCGGAGAGTAATGTGCTCAAAAGAGTAATCTCAATCCCAAAAGGGGGAAGAGAGTGCCCAGTGGGGTACCCCGAATGACAGTGGGGTAAATCAAAAAAGTGAAAAAATGAAAAAAAGGATACAAAAAATGTGAATGGGTGTCTATTATACAAGATGTCTCCAAAGCAAAGGCGTGCTAGTGGAAGAGATGCGCAAGAGAATGTGGTCCAAGAATGCACAAAAAATGCATCAAAAAAGTCCTCAGAAGCGCACATAGATTTAACAGTCCACAGTTATGATAAGGTGTCAATATCACTGGTGCCACGGGGTGGATAATTCTAGGGTGAAAACTACGGTGCTCCCCTGTTCAGTGGGTCCGGTGCTCCCCTTTCTAGTAAAATACCGAGCTTACCAGAAAGAATTCCCCACACAGGGGTAGAGCGCAGGTCGATATTTTAGGGATCGCTCCCAAGGAAGAGGGGTCCGGTCACCTGGTCCACTTCAAATGTTCCAATTCCCCGGGTCACAATTTCTTGGTGTGTTGATAAGAATATCCCAACTTTAATGCTCCATAGAAGCCATCCCAGGACATGTATGTAAAAAGATGCCTCCAAATAGTGAAATACCGCTTAACAATCTTTTATTATATCAAAAGGTAAAAACAGGTACTCACATAAAAAACAGTAGTAACATACGCTCTTATGGCTTAGGAGCCGCAAGGTCCTCTCTGGCGGTGTATTGGTGAACGGCGTGCGTTCTACCTACCGGATGTTGTTTGATCGGCTCAGGAACGCAGATCCGGTCGGTAGAACGCACGCCGTTCACCACTACACCGCCAGAGAGGACCTTGCGGCTCCTAAGCCATAAGAGCGTATGTTACTACTGTTTTTTATGTGAGTACCTGTTTTTACCTTTTGATATAATAAAAGATTGTTAAGCGGTATTTCACTATTTGGAGGCATCTTTTTACATACATGTCCTGGGATGGCTTCTATGGAGCATTAAAGTTGGGATATTCTTATCAACACACCAAGAAATTGTGACACGGGGAATTGGAACATTTGAAGTGGACCAGGTGACCGGACCCCTCTTCCTTGGGAGCGATCCCTAAAATATCGACCTGCGCTCTACCCCTGTGTGGGGAATTCTTTCTGGTAAGCTCGGTATTTTACTAGAAAGGGGAGCACCGGACCCACTGAACAGGGGAGCACCGTAGTTTTCACCCTAGAATTATCCACCCCGTGGCACCAGTGATATTGACACCTTTATTATAACTGTGGACTGTTAAATCTATATGCGCTTCTGAGGACTTTTTTGATGCATTTTTTGTGCATTCTTGGACCACATTCTCTTGCGCATCTCTTCCACTAGTACGCCTTTGCTTTGGAGACATCTTGTATAATAGACACCCATTCACATTTTTTGTATCCTTTTTTTCATTTTTTCACTTTTTTGGTTTACCCCACTGTCATTCGGGGTACCCCACTGCCACTGGGCACTCTCTTCCCCCTTTTGGGATTGAGATTACTCTTTTGAGCACGTCACTCTCTGGCTACTTAAGTCACTCTAATTAATATATATATTTTCAACCATACATTTTGGTTTTTGTATTCCCATATATTGGTTCTGCTTGGTTACTCCACTAACTATTCACTGCACTTTATTAATTTTTATCAACCCACTACCTCACCCTCACTTGAAGGTCACCACTTTTCACTATAGTGCATTCATGATATTTTATGTCACTATTTAGTTTTTATACACACCTATTGTTGTCTTTTATAAAGTTTTATACTATACCATTGTATTTACCTTTTAACCATTTGAGAACCTACACACCACCTATTTATTTATTTATATACCTATTGCTCTGCATTTCTTATTGTATACAATATTTGTGATATTTACACCTATTTATCTCCCATCATTGAGTGAAGCACCTATTCCATTTCACGCACATATTGGCAGCGCCAAGCACTTCCCCCCCCCCCCCTTTTCTTCACATAAAAGTAAACTTACCACCTCCCTTCGTTTACTAAAAAGTTATATATTTTTTTTTTATATCCAGTTGTGATTTAGCAGTACCTGACAGGGGGAGTTTCAACACCTAAAAAGTCCTGCTTCCTTTTCCAATTGTTTTATGAAAAATTAATTAGGGAGAATATCAATGCACTGCAGCAGAGCACCACTTATCTCTCAGCCTGCATGGACAATGTGGAACCGGCTTGAACTAAAAAAACTATGTGACTCCAGTCTGTCGAGAAACAGGGGGCACTACCACAGATAGCCCTGCTTCATCTTCAGATTAAGGACCTTGAAGACCACAGCAAATTAAATACCTTTTGGGCTCCCTGAGGCTACCCTTCCTGCCCATCTAAGGAGCACAGTCTTGAGTATATTTAGCCCTTTTACCACACCCAAGTGGTAGGAATTGAGTGGAGGGGTTCTCCAAGCCCTGGGTCCTATGTCTAACAATCCCAGCCACACCAGGGATGTCATCTGCTGAATAAAGCTTTATGCCACGAAGGAGGCTATCTATCTATCTATCTATCTATCTATCTATCTATCTATCTATCTATCTATCTATCTATCTATCTATCTATCTATCTATCTATCTATCTATCTATCTATCTATCTATCTATCTATCTATCTATCTATCTATCTATCTATCTATCTATCTATCTATCTATCTATCTATCTATCTATCTATCTATCTATCTATCTATCTATCTATCTATCTATCTATCTATCTATCTATCTATCTATCTATCTATCTATCTATCTATCTATCTATCTATCATTGCAGCTCGGCACCATCAACTTCAACGGGGTCCATATACAAATTCTTCCTGACTTGTCTAGGAACACGCTACACAGGTTGGCTACCTTATATAAATGTTGCACAATGCTGGAGCCACGTACAGATGGGAATACTTGCTGCATTTGATAATCAGAAAATATTCTAACCCCCTCTATGTCTGCTCTGCTGCAAATGTCCCAGTCTTGCTTGAAAGACTTGGTATAGAACATTTTCATCTGGGAGATTGGCTGGGTTATCTTGAGGAAGCCAATGCTTGCCACTGGAGGACCTCTGGGGGTCCAGGACCTCTACAACCTCGCACCCTTAAGACTTCGTAGAGAGCAAGGGAGCATCCCACTACCAACAAACAGTAAGACTGGATCTGCTGCTCAGTTTCTCTGCATATTGCCTTGACCGCACATCATGGCTACCCTCCCAGCTGCATATGCCTCCACATAAGCACTTTTCCATTTTCATTATATAATTGGACTGCTGCCAGGGAACTATCTTACTTAAAATCTACAGGTTTGGTTATCTAGTATCTTCTCTCTTTTATTATCTAACATGAGCATCATTGAAAGGTTGGCCCCAGTTGTGCTGCCTATACTAAGAAAATGACTTGAGGTGGTTAGATTGAGCTTTTTTAATCACTGAACACTGTAAACCTACCTGCATCAACTCCTATTATAAGTATGCAAGAATTTTACATACAGGTGTTGGTTAACTTTCACTCATTTTTATTATCTGATGCTACAGTATGTTAAGTTTAAACCTGTGCCAGAGGGTTGATTGGCTTAGACACCTTAAGCTTCCCATCCCCTCTGGAAATTTTTAAGCTATCTGACAGAGAGCCTTTTTTAGCATTTTTGATGTATAGGCACAGAAAAACGGTGATACCAACAAAAATGGCAACCACCCCAACCTATAATTGGCTTTTACAGCAAGAAGCACATGGAAGGACGACGCATGTCAAAAAACAAACGAAAATTCCCAGCTCACTTACCAGCCAAAATGAAAAGTAAACTTGCAGCGCTACCAGAAATATAAAAAAAAAGCACATTAATAAATTATATAATATGATGAAACAATGATTAATAAGTGATAGCACCTCCTATTGGGATGTGATTTCATTAATAGGAGCAAGTAAAGCAATAATGCTAAAAAATAAACAATAATACACAATAAGTAGCTAGACACTCAAAGATGACTCTTAATTTTTCTACTCTTCAAATAGGATATAAGGTACTCAAAAAACTGTCATCGTGCAATGTGCATAAACCTCCACATTTATTTGAAAAACAATTTTAAAACATTCACATTTTGATGTACACAATGTCTAGTGCACTTACATGTAAAAGCAGAAAAAAAGAACACTTGCCCCTTAAGGAGCATGAACCCATGACCTCACTCTCAATGTTTGCTGACATCTGACCATGTGATGACATCAATGGCTCTGCTCCTGAATATAAACTAGTCTCCAGATGGTATCGCACCCCCAAGCTCTTATATTCCATTGACCGTTTATTCCTTTCCAGATTCCTGCTGGTGGCGTGATGCACCTCAGACAGACCTATTGCATATATTTTGGTCAAGTCCCTGCTAACATAATTTTTGGACTCAAGTACATACCCTACATACATTTCCCTCTCAAAATATATAAAAACTCTTATTATCCATTTGGTCAATGCAGCTCCCTCCTGCTGAAGCTTTATGGGTATCGCCCTTGCCACCCACATTACGACAGTGGTTTCCCCACACTGAAGATATGAAGCAAAGACCTAACCAGCTCTTAAGGGGACTGCACAAAAATTTTGCAATATATGGTTTAACTGGTTGGACTTTCCTACACAGATGACTACAAACAAATAATAGCTGGCTCCTTACTCCCTTCTCCGGAGAACCCATAGTCTCCTTTTAATAACATGCAGTGCCTTCTCAAATTCTCATCTCAAAAGGGTCTTCTGTCTAGTAATCTCAGTGCCCCCCCCCCCTCCATCTGGCACAGGCCTATGTATGCCTAACCACTATTTCCCTACTACCCTTTCTCTCTTCTCCACATTTCAGCATCAACCACTGTCTCAAGTCTGAATAGGTTATCACACCCTTATTAAGTTCCTTTTATGTTTGCTTTCACGAGCCTCTGCTTTGTTGTTTCTTTAATGACACACCTACTCAAATGTCGTGTGGACTATCGACAGACCTGGGCAGCTGTCTGGTATTTGCCCTTGAGTTTCTCTTTCATGGGCCCTCAGAATTATTGCCTTTGTCAATCATTTGTATATTTTTGACTACTGAGTTTCTTGACTATTTTATCAAAACTTGTAATCTTTGGCATACTCTTTTCTTAAATAAAGAGTGCATAATAAAATATCAGCATTGTGATAGCAATAAAATTAGTAGTTATTTTTAACAATCCAATATAAGCTTACTTAAAAAAAAAAAAAAAAAAATTGTCTTTCATTTTGTGAGTATTGTCATCTCTGTTGCCATCTGCCATCTCTTTTCAGAACTTCCTGGATTCCTTGCATGTTTTCCTCTGCTGTTTAATTTCTTAGGATAACATATTCCATTGTACCTTGCTGTCTGGAAGCAATGATTCCTATACTGACTTTTCCTCATGAAACCCACCCTCTCAGCACCTCTGTAGTTCAGAAAATAGACTCTGTGCGGTTGATTTACTAAACTGGAGAGAGCAAATACTGGTGCAGTTCTGTATAGAAATCAATCAGCTTCCAGGTTTTATTGTCAAATCCTAATTGAACAAGTTTTCTGTTGGTTACGTGGGCTAAACCAGGATTAGACTCTTATCTAAAGACATGGCACCAACACCCCATTGTATTAGAGGCAAACAAAGAGCGAAATACAGGACTTTTAAGGAGCAGTTTTTAACTAAGTAATTTTACAACTCTATTAAAAATATAGATATTTATTAATCAAAAAAATACAAAAATATAAAATCACATCAAATGTAACCATACAGAAACTGTAGTGTTTGTTTAGAATGTTTCCGCGCTTCTGTTTCAAAATGTTTCGCCATACAGGCTTCTTCAGGAAAGTGCACAGTACATTAAAGCTTCTAAACAGAAGGAAATTTGTACATACATATTAGCAAATTCCATAAACCAATACAAAGACCAACTTCATAGGTGACAATCAAAAAATGTGAAAAACACAACATTTTACAAAAAATTCAAAAAATTTACATCACCAATCCTCTGCACAGGTTCCTCAGAATATGGCTTCCTACACATTGAAAGGATGGTGCCTTTTAACAGATAGGTGTGGAGCATCCGTTTATGTGACTTCATATGCCCGTCAAAGGGGAAAACCCCCATGTGCCTAGCCAAATTTTTACAGTTAGAAATAGGATGGATATACCTGTTACAGGTCACAATGTATCCTAGGCTTAATGGGGGGATAAGTTTTAAACCATTCTTGTAACTCACATGGGTGGGTTTTCCTTTGTTGTACTCCCTATGAGTAGCCTTTATTCTGATGAAATGTGAAAATATCTATATTTTTATAAGAGTTGTAAAATTTCTTAGCCAACAATTGCACCTTAAAAGTCCTCTCTGTTTGTCTCTTAACCTCCCTGGCGGTATGATTGCTTCGGATTTTAGGTGCTGAAAGCGGTTCCATTATTTTGCATGTAATTCTTGTGAATGAGCAGCCCAAACCAACTGTATACATTATATATATATATATATATATATATATATATATATATATATATATATATACACGTATATATATATATGTATATATATCTATATATATATAGATATATATATATATATATAGATATATATATATCTATATATAGATATATATATACATAAAAAGTACAGTAAAGCTGCAGGAAAGGGTACTGGGGGGCAAACTAATGTGATTTTTTTTATTTTGAACTGTATCAGTGTGTTTGGTGTATTTTACATTTGAATTTTCCGCCGCTTCCACCCCCCTGTGAACGTCATGTCGCAGGAGACGGAAGTCGGGGCACGGAGAGGATCGGGAGGAAGATCCGCCGCTAGACACCGCCGGGACACATCGCTGGATCCCGGTGACAAGGTAAGTAACCCTGCTTACAGGATCCAGTGATGCTTCTGGCGGTACCCCGAGTGTGGCTCGGGATTACCGCTTTTGGCTCTGAAATTTAACCCCGAGCCATGCTCGGGAATACCGCTAAGAAGGTTAATTGAACAAGCTGAAGTTAGTAGCTGATTGGCTATCATGTACAGCTGCATATATTTTGCACTCCCGGTATTGGTAAATCAACCCCTTTGAATTCTATGACACAGTAGTGTCTACTCACAGGGCATAAAAAGTACAGGTCAATGAATTCAGAGACGTAAAGGCACTTAACAAAGTTAATCTGACTATACACTTGCAAAATTTCATTCGACATTTTCTGGGGTAAAATCAATATTTATTTTCGACCACAGTGACATGAAATTTTAAAGGATCGGGACTGAAAATGTTTCTTGAATAAACAAACTTCAAAAAGTGAATGTGTCTTTCATTCACTCCAAAATCGAATGTTTAAAGAAAACATTTTTGGAGTACTTTTGAACAGATATGTCACGTCACTGATGAGAATGTTTGCACACATTTTTGAATGATATGGCCAGCCTAAGTTTACAAACGTCAATATAATTCAGATTAGTTGGATAAGGGTGGAAATAATTGAAAAATAATGTGAAAATTGATATATGATTCTACATTTTGACCAAAGATATGCTTTAAATAGATATGTAGCAGGATTTCTAGGCCTTGAGCCTATGGTGGGTCTGCCATTGTCACAGGTAACACTTTCAGCACATTTGAGCTGTAAACCCAGGTGTGAGAACTGAGGCAAAGACCAATCTTTGGTTTGTTTGTTTTATTGTATTTAGGGAATGGTAAAAGGGAATGAGTGGGATACGCCTCTGGCTCAACTAGGTACACTTTGGGACACTTTGGGAAAAATGCCTGTTGGCGCTGTCTTGACGCCAGCTAAATGCCGACCAGCGCTTTCTGACGCTTATAGATCCAATAGTACTGAAACTGTGCTGGAACCTCGACTTTAATTCAGAAGATCCAAGACTATAATACTCGACTCCTGACACTACTTTGGCTCAAAAGTCACTGAACAGCTCCCTCCAGCCCAGTACTGGCTGAGGTAGCTCTGTGGAGATACTTGTGGTGCTGCAACTCTCAACTTTGTACACTTCACACTGTACACTGACTCTTCAGGTCCCAAACTGCAGGTACCCCTCTAATACTTCAGGGTCCTCTGACTAGGTACCACCTCTGACACTTCAGGGTCCTCTGACTAGGCACCCCTTTTAACAGTTAGCTGACTCCTGGATCCCTAGAACCTTCTCCGGAGTGGTCCCCTCTGACACTAGGCAGACCCCCAGGGGCAATCCACAGTACTCACGACCTTTGTAGGCTTTCCTGGAACTGGACCCCTCTCTCTCTCCCCACTGGTTCTCGGCACACCGGATCCCTCTGCAGCTCAGCTTCACTCTCTTTGGATTCCCAGGCCACCACCCGGGACACCCGTTTCCTCTGACAGGAGGAGAGACAGCAGTACTCTTCCTCCTGGGACTCTGCTTCCCGCCAAAGACGCTGCATAATTGTTCCCTTCAAACTTATACCCACTCCCAGAATCCTCTGCGGCATAATCTGCCTTCTGGGGTAGATACAAGCCTGACTGAGCCACTGATTGGGTTTCCTCCACTGCCCTATGAGAATCCTCTCACAGAGCCAGTGGGGAGACTCCCCTCTCAGTAACCTCACTTGGGAGACATGACAGATCAGCTGAAATCATGGCCCTGCTGTTAAGCAGCCAAGGCCCACTATACTTTACCTTGCACTTACCTGTAGGGTGCTACAGATATTTACTAAAAGGCTCTACTTTTCAGGAATTAGTATTTTTTTCTTTACTTCATATGGCTTCATTTCTTGCTCTCCCCACATAAATTCCACAGAACCTTAGGCTGCATTCACATGTCAGCGTATTGATCGCGGGCAGAATCGCCACGATTCCGCCCGCGATCTGGAAGTCATTGCAAATCGCGGGACGCATTAGGCTCCAAAGAAGCTCTTGTACTTTTTTGGGCGTAATGCGTCCCACGATTTTTTTTTTGCTCAATGTTACCGCGATTCGGCAGGCGGAAATCGCGGCAACATCGCACAGCGTTTGGGGTGCTATTGCAAATCACGGGCAACGCACATGCGTCCCGTGATTTGCAATGATTTCCGGACCACGGGCGGAATCGCGACCATTCTTCCCGCGATCAATACGCTGACATGTGAATGCAGCCTTAAAATTATCACTAGACAGAAGCTAGTAATATTTTCATCTTAACAGAACAATGCACCTTAAAGTATTTACATATTCGGAACAAATGGTAGACAATGTGGAGACAATTGTGGCGAAAACAAAAGTCCCTTCTTGTACCTCTTCCAAATGTAACAAGCTCGTTATCTCAAACGCCTAAGGTCCCAGCCATCACTTTTCATTTTAGTGGTGGCTTTATATGTGAGTTCTTTTTTACCGTTGTTTAATTTTATATTCTATATACACTGTTTTTATATTAGTGTTACTGAATATTTTATTGTATATTTTCATTAAATTGATTTCTACTTCATACTGCACCATGAGCCTCTCCCATTTTTTTTTATACAATTTAACCCTTCCATGACTTGCTGAGTCAATCTACACATCGGAGGCTTTCTATGAGGTTGTGCTACAGGTTGTGCCATAATCTTGCTAGTCATCATGAAGTGTTTATACCCATAGACCACAGACCCTTAGAATCAGCCACACATGTAAGATTGATTTGTCTGACATTGCTGTAAACATGTTTTAATATACAGTATTGTAAAATGTTTTCTTTATTGTGTTTTTAAAATAAACCTGAGTGTTAATAAGTTTTTATACCTAGGAGTATTTTAGCAATTTTCTGTCCTGTGACACCAGTAAGGAACCCTGCTGACTGAACCAACATTGAAATAAATGCAGTGTATTATTTTTCACACAAAGGAAACCTGGGAAGTTTTTCTTAATATAGTATAAGTATCACCTCATTACTTTAAAGTAATTACAGTAAAGTAAATTATACCACATAATGCTTGATGATACAAAGAGGGAAAACAGAAACTGTAATTAGATACACTCAATGCACTAAAGTGCAGCTAATCCGGATGACACTGCATATGATACCCTAAACCACTAAAGCATTTAGATGCTTCTACTAAAATGTATAGCATGCATTTTACTTTGTGCTGACAGTTAGCAGGAAGCTTAGTATGAACACAAGAACAGTTAGCACCCAAAATTGCCATATTTTATTCTTGGCGATACATCCCTTTTACAGTGAGGGGATTGAGTTATCCAAAAACCCTCTTATTGGCCTGTTGACCATGGTTTAAAAGCCATGTAGTGCATTATGGTTAAAGAGAAAAAAATATCCGTATATTTTACATTTGGACAAAAATTAGCTGGGACTGCGAAATTTTTTTGCGAAACAAAATTTTCAAAGAATCGCTATGAAATCAAGCTCACAACAAATCCAAAATTCATTTTCACTGCTGATTTCTAAGTGCAGTAGATAACAGTACAGGACAATTTTGTTATTAAAGTGGTTGTAAAGGCTGAAGGTTTTTTACCTTTATGCATTCTATGCATGAAGGTAGGATTCCTTCTGTGTGCTGCTCCTCTCACTGCCCCCTCTCGATCCAGCAATGTGCACAAGAGCGTCGGCTTCTCTCTCCTCCTTGACTGAGAAACAGCAGTGAGAGCCATGGCCTCCTGCTGCTGTTAATCACAGCCAGTGAGCCAATGAGGAGAGAGCAAGGGGAAGGGCCCTAGCCATGGCTCTATGTGTCTTATGGACACATAGCATGGGGCTAGGGAGTGAGCATGCACCAGTGCCCCCATAGCAAGCAGCTTGCTATTGAGGGCACTGGTCAAGGTGGAGGAGCCAGGAGGCCGGGGGGACCAGAGAAGAAGATAATTGGGGCTGCTCTGTGCAAAGCCATTGCACAGAGCAGGTAAAGAGCAGGAAAAGAGGAAGTGTTTGTTGTGAAAAAAAAAAGAACCTGTAATACCACTTTAATTTATGGGCCAGCCAATCTGAGCCTTTTGCCAGCCCAAAAAGCTAAATATGAATTTTTCAGGCGTGAAAAAAGCTCTAGAAGTTAGAGGTACAGACAAAATATTGAGGCTAGGATTACAATTTAGGGGGGTTAATGTTAGATTATATTTAACCCCTTTACTGCCAGAGACGTTTTTGTGTTTTTTGCATACATGTTTAAAAAACCATATTAGGCCTTAAGATTGCACAAAACTTCCAAAATATTACATATTTTCTAAAAATAAACACCCTAGAGAATAAAATATGGTAGTTGCAATTTTGTATGTCGCACTGTATTATCGCAAAAGTCTAGGAAACGCAAAATTTCCATAAAAAATACACTAAAGGTAACAAATGCAATAAATAGGTATGTATTTATATATAGTGTATATATATATATATATAGTGTATATATATATATATATATATATATATATATATATATATATATATATATAGTGTATATGTATATATATATATATATATATATATATATATAAATTACACAATTTCTTGGTTAAATATAAAGGATGAGGTTGTACTGAATAAATAGAAACCCATTATGTCAGACCTAAAAGTTGCTTGCACCCATGAAATTTAGACAAAAGGCCCGTACACACGTAGCGATTGTCGGCCGTAAATATTCGGCCGCCGAACAATCGGTCGATTGTCGGCTTGTTAGTATGATGCTTCCAACAACCGACAGCGAAAATTTTTGTTGGTCGTCACCAGAACGGCCGATTGTTCGCCAGTCAGTACAGAATTCGGCCGACAAACAGCAGATTAGCAAGACTAGGCATGCTCAGAAAAGAAAAAACACACGGAAAGTTAACCATCACATGACATCACTTCTGCAGTCAGCTGTTGTTGGCCAACAAAATTCGTGTGCAGTTTTTAGCACTTTTCAACCGACAGGACAGCACCGGACAAAAGACGGCCGATCGTTCGGCCGACATTCGGTACGTGTGTACGGGGCTAAACTTCAGTACACAATATTTTCTATAGGTGCTGCTTTAAAAACCCCCTTATAGATCATAAGTTTAGTGTTACAGAACATGCACTTGATGCTAGAAATGTTGCTCTCACCCAGGCGTGCGTAGCGATATGTAACATGTGTATTGCAATCAAGGTTTTCATGCGTAGGCGTCCCCAATGTGTGCGTTTATGGGGCCTCAAAACATCTTTGGGGGGGGGGCTATTTGATGACAGGTGAACAACACAAAAAAACATTGCTGGCAATAGAAAAAAAGTGAAAAAAATGGCGCAATGTTCCCCTTAAAATCCAGACCAGACCTGAAGGGCCTTGTATGGATTGGGGGGACCCCACATCAAAATATGTATTAGATAAGGGTCAGACCACCTGGTGACGTCACCTGGTGGTACCACCCCCTTTGAACATCACCGACCAGTGCATGCTGGGTCGGTGACATCACAAGCGGGCGGTGCCACCAGGTGACATTGCTGGGGGGCTTCCCCCACTTACCTATATAAGAACTGTCAAACAGCAGAGCCTGAAGTAGGCAGTTAGCCTTCGTTGTGGGTGGAGCTTTTTTTGGGGTCCGGCAGTGGCAGTGATAATGGATCTACATCTTTTTCATTTTTAATAAAGGAATTGTCAAAAACTGTGTGTTATTATTTCTTTTTGGCACTTTTTTGGTGAATGGGTAGGGGTACTATGTACCCAATACTTATTCACATAGGGCAGGATCTGGGGGCCCCCTTGTTAAAGGGAGATGCTAGCAGGGCCAGCCTTAGGTGTTCAGGCGCCCTGTGCGAGCTAATCCTGTGCCCCCCGCGTGCGCGCATTTTCTTGCACCTTTTTTGCACTTTGACTTTTCTTTTTTATGATCACTAATAACTTAGCCCCCCTTACATCAGAGACCCCCCACACAAGTCCCCCTTAATTTAGAGCCCCCACACAGAGCTCCCCTCACATCAGAGACCCACCTCACACCAGAGACCCCCCCACACAGAGACCCCCCCACACAAAGCCCCCCTCACATCACAGACCCACCTCACATCAGAGACCCCCACACAAAGCCCCCCTCACATCAGTGACCCCACACACAGAGCCCCTTTACATTAGAGACCCCCACACAAAGCCCCCCTCACATCAGAGACCCCCCACACAAATCCCCCTCACATCAGAGACCCCCCACACAAAGCCCCCCTCACATCAGAGACCCCCACACAAAACCCCCCTCACATCACAGACCCACCTCACATCAGAGACCCCCACACAAAACCCCCCTCACATCACAGACCCACCTCATATCAGAGACCCCCACACAAAGCCCCCCTCACATCAGTGACCCCACACACAAAGCCCCCTTACATTAGAGACCCCCCCAAACCAGAGACCCCCACACAAAACCCCCCTCACATCAGAGACCCCCCCACACAAAGCCCCCCTCACATCAGAGACCCCCCACACAAAACCCCCCTCACATCAGAGACCCCCCCACACAAAGCCCCCCTCACATCAGAGACCCCCCACACAAAACCCCCCTCACATCAGAGACCCCACACACAGAGCCCCCTTTCATCAGAGACCCCCCACACAAAGCCCCCCTTACATCAGAGACCCCCCACACATCAGAGACCCCCCACATAAAGCCCCCCCTAACATCAGAGACCCCCTTACATCAGAGAGCCCCCTTACATCACAGAACCCCACACAAAGCCCCCTTACATCAGAGCCCCCCACATCAGAGAGCCCCCCTTACATCACAGACCCCCCACAAAAAGCACCCTTACATCAGAGCCCCCCCCACACAGAGCCTTCCCCCCCACATCAGAGAGCCCCCCTTACATCACAGACCCCCCCCACAAAAAGCCCCCTTACATCAGAGCCCCCCCCACATCAGAGACAGCCCCCCACATCAGAGAGCCCCCCTCACACAGAGCCCCCCACATCAGAGACCCCCACATCAGAGACCCCCCTTACATTTTTTGAAGGAGACCTCACTTATCTCACGCTGTCTGCTCTGCAGCTTTTTTTTTTTTTTCTTTAAACTTCCCGCCCACACATCCCCGGGGAGTGTGGGTGGGGTAGGAGGAGGAGGAGGAGAAGGGCGGGGCGAGGAGGAGCTGACGATCCCTGCAGGGAGGAGGGAATCGAGTCACTGTGGTGGATCGGAGGCTGTGCTGTGTGTGATACACAGCTCGCCTCAGACTGTCAGCACAGCACTGCAGTAGGTTAGGTGACCGGGGCACAGCGGGAGGTAAGTGGCAGCCGAGGCCTGTGTTAACCCTGTCCAGGCCGCGGTCGCCGCTTACCTCCTGCTGTGCCTGATCTTCTGCGAGCTGTGATGGCCGCACGGCGCCCTTGTTGCCCATGGCGCCCTGTGCGGCCGCACGGCTCGCACACCCCTAAGGCCAGCCCTGGATGATAGATTAAGATAAGCCTTCTACCAACAGACCCAAACAACCAAAGCCCAGGGTTTTCGGGAAGAGGCCCTTGTCCCCATCAACATAGGGACAACGTCCTTGCCCCGAAGCACCCTCCCATGTTGAGGACATGTGGCCTTGTATGGTTCAGGAGGGGCGCTCGCTCATCCCCCCCTTGCCTTACCTGCAGGCTGCATGCTCGGATAAGAGTCTGGTATATACTTTTTTTTTTTTATATTGCCGGGTATCAGCAATAGCTTTCAGCCACGAAGTACATTTAAATGCATTTTTTTTTCTTTAGAAATATTGGTTTTGCTGCAGCAGGTTCTATACACGGTACAGATGCGCCACTTTACAGGAAGACTAAGGGGAGCCCCCCAGGCACTATATTTAAAGGAATTTTTAATTGTTATTGTTTTACTATAAGCTTCATTAAAATCACTGCTCCTTTAAAAACAACTGTTTTTTAAAAATATTTTGCATTCATACAGGGCAGGGCAGTAACTTGCATATAAGCCATGAGAATGGGGTTTGGGTCCGAACTTGCGATGTTCCGCTGTTCTGGTGTGAACTGAACTGGGGGTGTTTGTCAGATATGCACAAACACCCAGAGGCTGCAGCCACCAGTAGTGTGTGTAAACCCCCCCCCCCCCCTCGCTGTCAGGTCCTTACTAAGTTCGAAACAAGCAGCGAAAGGGTTAAAGCTAGGTTTTATGGGTTTTTTAAGAGTTAGGTTAAAGATGTAAGAAATGTGATATGATAGTAATTCAATGACTATGTTCATTGTTAAATTTCAGTTTAGCTTTAGGATTAAGTATGGGTTTAGATATAGGCAAGGGTTAAGGGTTAACTCAAGTTAAAGGATTAGAGCATGAGGGGGTATTTATATATATACACTTTTAGTTCAGAAAACTAGGTTAGTAAAAAATGGAAACTTTCTCTCCTGGTGTGTATTTATGAAAGATTGCATTGCAAATTGCCCAATGAAAGTGCATATGCATTTATTTACTATGAATGTGACAAAAACAAATATTAAGCTATTTTCTTATTTTCTTTTCTAGACACACTTTTTCCCATCTATTTAAAATATGAAATATTGCATTTGGCCAAAAGACGCTAGGTATCAGAGGAGGCTGCTATGAAATAGAAAAATATATATTTCTAATTTAACCCATTCATACCTAAACCTTTTTCTGACACTTGTTGCTTACAAGTTAAAATCAGTATTTTTTGCTAGAAAATTACTTAGAACCCCCTAACATTACATATATTTTTTTATCAGAGGCCCTAGAATATATAATGGTGATCATTGCAATATTTTATGTCACACCGTATTTTTGCAACGGTCTTTCAAATGCAATTTTTTGGGAAGAAATACACTTTCATGACGTTAAAAAAAACTAAACAGTAAAGTTAGCCCATTTTATTGTATCCATGTGAAAGATGATGTTACGTTGAATAAATAGATAGCTAGCATGTCATGCTTTAAAATTGTGCACACTCGTGGAATGGCGTGAAACTATGGTGCTTAAAAATCTCGATAGGTGGGGATTTAAAAAATGTTAACGGTTACCTGTTTAGAGTTACAGAGAGAGTTATAGAGAGAGTCTAGAACTAGAATTATTGTTCTGGCTCTAATGATCATGGTGATACCTCACATATGTGGTCTGAACACTGTTTACATTTGCGGGCGCGAATTACATATGCCTTCGCTTCTGCATGAGAGCATGGAGGAATGGGGTACTTTAAAAAAAATGTTCTTCTTTATTTTATTTTATTTTTTTAATATTTTTTTTATAAGACCCCAAATCCCTCCTTTGCACTTAAAAGCATTCAAAATGCCAAGTTTGGCTGTTTTGATTACTGTAATTTTTTTTAAAAATCTATCATGACATTGCTTCCGGGTTACTAGATCCGGCTCCCGATCAAAGCTGATTCAAGCTTTGTTTGGGTCTCTGGCCAGCTGGCGGACATGCTGACTGGGTGCTCGGGTCTCCTAGTGGGACAGGAGACCCAGGCAGAATGGCGGAACCTCCCCTCCCACTGCTTGTGATAGCGGTCGAGCCACTGATTTATCACATTGGTTGTTATCACAAGAAAGCCGTCTGTCCACTCTAAAAAATGGTACTGGGGTGATGCTTGCAGCTGCAGGCATCACCCTGGTACAACCCCTTGAACCCGAAGGATGGTTATTTGCGTTACATCGATGTGAAGGGGTTAACTTCTTGGATTCTTCTTGGAGCACTATTGACTACGAGCTATAATATTGCTGTATATAGAGCTTCATCCTTTTTGTGAAAACATGTAAACATCGGGGAACACTTGTTCCAGTGAAAACTGTCTAAGAAATAATTTCCCTTACTTCGGGGGAGATGTCCTACTAATTCATGTTATGTCTTTGGGACAAGAAGTGAAAATAATTTTTCCTAATGTGGGCAGTCTGCTGGTTTGGCACTCTGTCAGTATTGATTTTCTGCCATATTTTATTATCCCAACATCTAATTGTTGAAGCAGAAAGAACTACATACACTACAGATCTACAGTTACTGAGTTGAATACAAGCCAATATCCCAAAAGTCTTACATACTTACCAATTTGTGGGTGCATCCAAATGGCCAGAACCAGTTTCTTACAATATAAACAAATATAGAGAACTCCCTCCCACTGGTTGTTATATATTACCTACACCTTAACCACTTAAGCCCCGGAAGATTTTACCCCCTTCCTGACCAGGGCCTATTTTGCAATTTGGCACTGCATTTCATGTCCTTTTTTTCCCACAAACAGAGCTTTCTTTTGGTGGTATTTGATCACCTGTGCGATTTTTTGATCATGCGCTATAAACAAAAAAATAGCGTCAATTTTGAAAAAATAACAATATTTTTCACATTTTTTTATATGAAATTCCCCCCCAAAAAATGTAAAAATCTAATTTTTTTAACATTTTAGGCCAATTTGTTTTATGCTACCCATGTTTGGTAAAAAAAAATCGCAAAAAGCGTATTTTGATTAGTATGTGCAAAAGTTATTGCGTTTACTAACTAAGAGAAAGATTTTTGTCATTTTTGTTGTTTTTTTTTTTTTTTAACGCGTAATGACAACGATCTGCGATTTTTTTTTGCGGGACTGCGACATATCGGCGGACAGATCGGACCCTTGACTGACATTTTTGACACTTTTGGGGTTACCAGTGACATTACTACAGTAATCAGTGCTATACATGTAAAAATGACACTGGGAGGGAAGGGGTTAACTTTATTAGAGAGGGAGGGGTTAAGTGTGGCCTAGGGGCATGTTTCTAACTGTGATTGGATGTGGCTACTTGTGTAAGAACAGAGATCAACAGTCCTACATAGTAGAACCGTATGATCTCAATTCTTACACAGGGAAGAATGACAGGCAACTTTGTTTACATTAGCCGCCTGCCTTTCTCCCGCTCTAACGAACATCAGGTCCACCGGGCACATGCGCAGGGGGGGGCCGTGAGCGAGCGGGAGCGCGCATCTGGCAGCGCACGCTCGCTCCCCAGAGCCTCACAGGCTAGCGACGTAGACCTAAGTCGCTTTGCCTGTGAGGGGCTGACTGCCGACGTAGATCTACCTTAGGCAGCCGGCAAGTGGTTAAAGGAAAACATGGTGTTGATATATATATATATATAATTTCAATTATATGATAAAAGATATGGAGATGTTTAAATAGTTGATCTTCTAAACCATTTTCATTTATAGACCTAATTATTTAATAATAACCGTTTTGGGGCTCTAAAAGGCAAGACTTGGTAAAAGTATGCTTTTTTTCAGTGACAATTTTAAAATGAGTCAACAGGACTTGCAGAGCGCAGAAGGAGGAAGAAAACTAGTGGCTTCATGCAACAAGATCAAACCACTGGAAATAAAGGTATGTATCCGCATGTTTTTTTAATGATAGTTCAAGGGTGTGTCAAAGAACTGGGGAAGTAAACAGTAGAGGATGGGGGGACTGGAGTTTGGCATTAAAAATTTACTGTTATATTATAGGAGTTCTCAGAGTGTTCATTTGGTTAACAAGAAAACCCAATAAAAACGAAATCGACCTAGCTTCAAAATTGTCACAATTAAGTAGCAATGGATACAATTTTACCATTACCAATTAAAGTAGGTGTAATCATATTAATAAAAAATAAATAAAAAATAAATGTATACACTAAAAAATTTCCCTAAATGCAATCATCAATAACAGAAAGGAAATGATCTAACATGCTGTTCAATTAGCACAAATGTTCTGGCATTACTGCTGTCTCTAATAGTGTCAAAATCAGTAGGGTATTGAGCCCTGTTCCAGATCTCTGCAGTGGCAAATCGCCGATAAACTGTCTGCCAAATCTGTTGTAATTACATGAGATAACAGGTAAAAAAACGAGGGTTTGCATTGAAATTCACACTACACATAGAGGCAGGTCTTCATAGCAAAATAATTAGCAGTACCCACAGCTAGGTGGTCTTATGCAAACAGATACATTATAATCCCGATCCTTACTTCAGATACTAATCACAATTAAGCTGTAATGTGTGGCTCTAGTGTAAGGAACGTCAACATCAGAGGTTTCCAGATAAAGATAAATTGGAGTATGGCCAGTTGTGAATGAAGTTGAGGAAGTTCACAGAATACCCCTTCTTATCAGTAACACAACTTCAAGTTGTGTCTTTCTTTTTATCTCTCCCTGGTCATCATTCTCTCCACATAACCCTCAAATACTTGCCAAATGTCAAATCCCAAGACTGGAGACACTTATAAGTGATAAATTATACAGACTTTCAAACTGTCATCCTGATCCTGGCTTCACTACATGGTAACCAGAACCACATACTCAAAGAGGTACTTGGAACTTTTAAACCTGCCTGTGCTGAAAGAAAACTTGAAACAAGCTCAATAGCTCTGGGGAGGTAACTTCCACACACCAATGCTTCCCTCAATGGACACCCAACTGTAGATAAAACCTGGATAAATTGTTGGTAAAGAAAAGTCATCTAAAAACAGCCATCCCATTTTTGGGGCAACAACACTTCCCCTTCATCAACACAGGAGCTCAACACAGGATAAAACTTGGATGGACTTAGAGAAAACACTGAATTCACATATCTATATTAGAAACAGTATTAAGGTGGTTGTAAAGGCTCAAGATTTTTTACCTTCATGCATTATATGCATGAAGGTAAAAAACCTTCTATGTGCAGCAGCACCTCCAGCCCCCCAATACTTACCTGATCCCCATCTTGAGCCAGCCATGTGCATGAGTGCCTCGGCTCTCCGGGGACTCTGCCACCTCATTGGCTGAAACAGCAGCAGGAACCATTGGCTCCAGCTTCTGTCAATCATAGCCAATGAGCCAATCAGGAGAGAAAGTTGGCGGGGCTGAGCCATGGTTCTGTGTCTTAACGGACATGCACAGACGCAGCTTAAAAGCGAGCCTGCTCAGGTGCGCCCATTGCAAGCTGCTTGCTCTGGGGGCAATCGGCAGGAGGGAGGGGCCAGGAGCGCCGTTGAGTGACCCAAGAAGAGGTTGTTCTGTGCAAAATCACGACACAGAGCAGGTAAGTATGACATGTTTGTTATTTTTATTTATTTTTTTTTTTTTTAAAGAGACTTTAATATCACTTTAAACTCTCTACATTGACTAGCAACTTGACAGCAGTTGCTGAGCAGCAAGTAAGCCCCGTAATTGCTAACAGGCACGAGATCATGTAAAAAAAATGAACAAAGTGTGGGAGGATAGTGACAAATCCAGAGTCTGTTGGTTTTTCATTAAATCCTCAGTCCAGTTTTGATAAAACTGTTCAAGATATGTCTTAAAATGACACCCAATTAAAAGCTCAGCAGGTCTGATGTCTGTTGTCAGGCATTATGATAAGAACCTGAACTTAAAAGAAATATGAACATTTTGGCGAGTCCCTCTTCAGCTATGTGACCCCTTTTTCTTCATTAACATAGGCACAGCATAAAGCAATAGATCCAGCTCTGACTTAGTCCTTATACATGTAACTTCTAAACTATTCTGAGGTATTTCCTTATCACAATAATGGAACATTATTCTGTTGTAGAATCCTCAAATTTACTTAGGATTTCCTGTATTTCTTTCCTGCAAGATGTTGCAGTATAATCTAATCAATCAGTGTCTTCTAAATTGCCTACTGTACGGTGCAGTGTTAGATTCCAGGACATGTCCCTGTATTCCGATGCTGAGGCAATAGTGAATAAGATATTGCTGAAAAGGAAGCAGCGTAAATTAAAATGAATGCAAGATGTGTTAACCCCTTGTGTTTAGGATAGAGAATAAGATTTATCTTCAGCGAAAGAAGCTAATAAACGATTGATTGGACCTTATATACTAAAGGCAAACAGACTGATCACTTTATGAAGAAAGTTGCACTTTGCAAGGAAATTTTCCCCAGAGGTTAGCGAAGTAGATGAAGCTTTTTTGACTTCCATCATCCAATTAGGTTGAAGCAAGAATGCTGTTTTTTATTCGTCTTGCACATGTTTGGGAATTCTTTGGAAAGTGAAATGTCCCCACATTCATTAAGCTTTGGTGAAAATTTCCTTGCAATGCTTAACTTCCCTTGCAAAGTGAACAGCATGTTAGCCTTTAGTAAGCTATCTGCATTGTTTTTAACAGTTTTGCGGGTGTTGTTTCCAGTGCCTTTTAACCACTTCAGCTCCGGAAGGTTTTACCCCCCCTAATGACCAGGCCTTTTTTGCGATTCGGCACTGCGTTATTTTAACAAAAAATTGCGTGGTCGTGCGACGCTGTTCCCAAATACAATTGATGTCCTTTTTTTCCCCACAGATAGAGCTTTCTTTAGTTATATTTGATCACCTCTGCGGTTTTTAGATTTTGCGCTATAAACAAAAAAAAGAACGACAATTTGGAAAAAAAAACGCCATATTTTTTACTTTCTGCTATAAAACATTCCCAATAAAAAAAAATGTAAATTACATTTTTTTATCAGTTTAGGCCAATTTGTATTCTGCTACATATTTTTGGTAAAAAAAATCCCAAAAAGCGTATTTTAATTGGTTTGCGCAAAAGTTATAGCGTTTACAAACTACGGGATAGATTTTTGGACTTTTTATTTATTCTTTTATTTTTATTAGTAATGGCAGCAATCAGCATTTTTTAGCGGGACTGCGACATCGCAGTGGACAGATCAGACCCCTAACTGACATTTTTGACACTTTTTGGGGACCAGTGACATTAATACAGTAATCAGTGATAAATATTATGCACTGTTACTGTATTAATGACACTGGCAGAGAAGGGGTTAACACTGGGGGTGATCAAGTATGCCCAAGTATGGGTGCTCACTGTGGGGGGGGGGGGTTCTGTTAATGGCACAGAGAGATTGCGGTTTCAGCTTAGCTGAAACTTCTGATCTCTCCCTGCCTGTCTGACAGAAGGCCTGCCTGCTTTGTTTACATAAGCAGGTGGGTCTTCTGTCAGTTTCTCTGATGATCGCGGTAGGCCAGCGGCAATCGCTGCTGCTCCTTCCATGGCCTGCCTCCCACTGTTTCTAAACACAGCGGGAGCGCAGCTCCAGTGGCGTGCACGCGCCGCCATGACCTCGTGCACAAAATCACATAGTACTCTGGAGAAACACGATCCATGGGGTTTCCAGTTAATACCAACTTGATGTCACTTAGTAAGAATGATTCATAAAAAAAAGCTTTAAAATTCTAACACAGAAATGAATGCGTCTTTGTTGATTTCTGTATTAGTAGGACCTCCTTTTTATCATTTCAGTGAATTTGATGGTAAAAACATTCTAAAGGAATGCATATGCCATAGTATATTATTGGCTGGCCATGATCATAATGAAAGTATTTGAAAGCCAGAGCCCTTTATTTCCTATTGTGGATAGAGTAAGGGAAATTTAAAATCACAGTTTTTTTTTCCATTTTTTAGGGAGATTTCCCACAACAGGAAACCTCACCCGGAAGTGAAAGCCTATCTTTCTAATGTGAGGATTATCCACTTTTTGGGAGTTGTCACATGGAAAAAGTGTCCATAATGGGAAATGTCCCTTTAAAAAATGCAGCTGCCAATAGACCAGGATAAAATTTACTCTAACTTTCTTTCTTAGTAAAATCGGTGATCAGGACAATTAGATTGAATGTGTTTTGCTGTAATTAAAACTTACCAGGCAAATGGAATAGTTTTTTTACTTTCTTTACAAGAACTGAAGAGTTCTTTTACTTTATGGAAACCCTCAGAATGTTCTAGAGCTAAAGTTCATGCAACCCCTTTTGTTAAGAGAGCATTGCTTTTCAACTGTTGCCCTAGCAACAGGAGAGAAATGGTAAACACTGGAAAGGGGAAGAAATGCTTAAAGTGTTTAATTGGAATTTGGTTAAGTACAGTAGCTCTGAGTTTGCATTCCATTAGATGAATACCAGAAACTTTATTATGATACACCAATATGGTTACATTGGTGCAATGTTTTTTTTTTTTTTTTACAAAGATGCCTAAATATCATAGTTACATACATAGTAGGTGAGGTTGAATAAAGACAACAGTCCATCTAGTTCAACCTGTGTAGGTGTGTCCGGCTGTAATCATCTCACATAGCCCTGAATGTTCTGATCCTTGAGATGTACGTCTAATAGTCTTTTGAAAGCCACCATACTACCCACAGAAACCACCTCTTGTGGTAGAGAATTCCACAATCTTGTAGCCCTAACAGTAAATAACCCCCCACGTTGCCTGAGGTTAAAACGCTTCTCCTTTAATCGCATTGTATGCCCTCTTGTCCTCATGCAATCCCTTCGACTGAACAGCTTTTTTTCTAAGCTGAGATCCCCATTGAGATATTTAAAAATTGCTATCATGTCCCCCCTCAGGCGTTTCTTGTCCAGGGAGAATAAATCAAGCGATTGGAGACGCTCTTCATAATCAAGGTCCTCCAATCCCCTAATCAGTTTAGTTGCCCTTCTCTGGACTCTCTCCAGCTCCAACACATCCCTCTTGAGGACTGGCGACCAGAACTGGACAGAATACTCCAGATGCGGTCGGACCAGAGTTTTATAAAGTGGAAGGATTATAGACTTTTCTCTGGAATACATCCCTTTCTTTATGCATGCTAATATTCTGCTGGCCTTGGCAGCTGCCGCTTGACATTGCATGCTGTTGCCTAGTCTATCATCAACTAAGACTCCCAGATCTTTCTCCATTTTTGATTCCCCCAAGGGTTCCCCTCCTAATGTGTATTGTGCTTTTATGTTTCTAGTCCCCAAGTGCAAAACCTTTCACTTCTCCACGTTAAACCTCATTTGCCAAGTGGTTGCCCACTCCGTTATTTTGTCCAGGTCATCCTGTAGGATATTTGCTTCCTGCTGTGCAGTTATTGCCCTGGCCAATTTTGTGTCATCTGCAAAAACTGATATCGAACTACTGATCCCGTCCTCAATGCTGTTTATGAATAAATTGAACAAGGTTGGTCCCAGGACTGAGCCTTGGGGGACCCCGCTTACTACCTCAGACCAGTCTGAGTATGCGCTGTTTATTACCACCCTTTGGACACGCCCTTTTCAAACTATGAATAAACTTCTTTAAACTTCCTTACTGCTGGACGTCATATGATGTCTACGGCTTTAAGTGGGGATATCTGAAAAATGGGTGCAGCTGCAGGCATCATTCAGATATAATTTATTTTTTTAGCTGGTGATTCCCTTCACCATAAGAACAATCATAGCGGCTGTTCAGCCACTTGATTGTTCTTACAGGTGGTGGAAGGGGACAACCCCCCCTCCCGCCGCCCCCTCCCTCCACCCTTTCCTGCGACCCTCCGGTGCTCCAGAGAAGGAATAGGCCGTCGGCGAAAGTACACCATAGAGACTGCCGATGACAAGATGGTCCCCGGCAGTCTCTATGACTCTCGGAGGCCCAGGCGCGACATGATGATGTCACGCCTGGCCTGGCAATTCTAGTCCAAGACCTCCACTGTAACTCTAAACTGGTAACCTGTAAAATAATTTAAAGCATTGCCTATAGAGTTTTTTTTTTTTGCTTCATTCCACGAGTGTGCGCAATTTTAAAGCGTGTCATGTTAGGTATCTGTTTACTCAGCCTAACATCATCTTTCACATTATACATATATATATATATATATATATATATATATATATATATAATTGGGCTAACTTTAGTGTTAATTCATAAAACAGTTTTTTTCCCCAAAAAAAAGCGTTTGAAAATTTTCTGCGCAAATACTGTGTGACAAAAATAGTTGCAATGACCGCCATTTTATTCCCTAGGGTCTCTGATAAAAAATATATACATACAATGTTTTATCCACCTAGGCACCCTTTCTTACCCTCTGGTTATTTCTTTTCATCCCCTGGTCCACATTCATGTCTCTGATACATCCAATATATATATATATTTATGACCATTATAAATTATTGGCTGCTATCCTACAGGAAGTAGCTGCTTACTTACCTACATTTATACTTTTTTATTTAGAGACAGGCCAGGTGTTTGATATACTTACAACACATTCTCATTGCTCTCCTTGAATTGACACAATGCCTCTGGATCCTGCACCCTCAGCTCCCTGTTGGACTATTTGGCCCCCGCCGTATGGATGCACAGGTTCTAAGCACAATGACGCGGCTATATTTGTGAGTATGCTGTCTCCCCACATGGGTCATTGAGCATTCATACTCCAATAGCCATTTACCCTGCATGTTTATAATACAACTACAATAATTTATTTTCAGATTTACCTACACACTTACACTCCTGATGAGTGGGCAATGTGACCCACGAAACGTGCGTTGAGTTTCAAGACATTTGTATTGATGTGCATATTGTTACTGTTATGAGACATTTTAATATATTTGTATGACCATGTTCTGTTTTGTGTATGTCAAACATTAATGTTGTTTTACTTTTGTATATTGGTTCTATACAATAAACCAGATACATTTCAACTTGTGTTTAATGACTATTGGGTCCACCTCATCTAAAGTCCCGCGGGCAATCTTCTACTTTTTTACTTATAATGTTTGGGGGTTCAGAGCAATTTACTAGCAAAAAAATATGATTTTTACATGTAGGAGCAGAGTGCCAGAAATGGCCAGGTATGGAAGTGGTTCCATACCTGGCCATTTCTGGCACTCTGTGGAAGGCACTGTCACTCCACCCAAGCAGAGCAAATTGTCAGTGTCTCTGTAATGGACTCTCCAACACCCTTTTACTTACCTTATTAGTGGACCCTCACAGCTCCTTCCTCACAGTCAACAACACTACCCGGGGTATGAGGGGCCATGTAACCTCCATAAAACAGCTCTAGATAGGACTATCAGACAATCTCTAGACCCAAGCACTATAAGGCCCCTTTCACACAGGCGGACCATTCAGATCCGTCTGTCAATTTTTCAGGCGGATCTGAATGGATGCCCCATGCATATCTATGGGGCATCGGATGTTAGCGGAGACATGTCCGCTGACATCTGATCCGATCCTGTCCGTCAAATCTGGACGGATGCAAACCCTATTTTCATTTTTCATTCATTCATCCGTCTACCGTAAGTTTGCGGTGCCTGGGAGTGATTCGGCTGGTGGCAATTGCTGCCCTGAAATCGTTCCCCTCTCTCTGTAACCCTGGAAACCGGGAGCGATAAGTAGCTCCTCACTTCCGATTCCACCTCTTTGTTTATCTGGCCACCGCTGGCCAGAGAAGAAGCCAATCCAACGGTCCTCAGTCTGATCAGCTGCATGGGGGGGGGGGGGGGCAGAGGAGAGATTTGGGGTCTAATAAACCCCAACTATCTCCATAAAGTGGACCTGTCATGGCCCATGCTGTAACAAGGGATGTTGTTCATCCCTTGTGATAGCAATAAAGTTAGTACAAAGAAAAAAAAAGTGTATAAAATAAATAAATAAATAATAATAAAAAAAATTAAAGTGTCACCGTCCCAACGTGCTTACACGTAAATGCGAACGCATACGTTACTCTCGCACTTATATGTAAACAGTGCTCGCACCACACATGTGAGGTATTGTCGCAAACGTCAGAGCAAGAGCAATAATTCTAGCACCAGACCTCCTGTGCACCTCTAAACTGGTAATCTGTGGGGGCGTGGCTGAACTGTTCAGGTAGGCAGACGTGTCTCACATCGGCTCCGCTATCCTGACGGCTATTATCCTGTTCACAGCCTGGCATATTCGCTGCCCGCTCACTCCACACTAGTGTCTGCCTTGCTCCAGAGTCGGTCGCCTCCGCTACCATGACCAAGAAGAAGGAGGAAGGGACACTCGCGGCCAAGCAGGCCCAAAATGGCGGCGCTCCGCTGCCACAGAGGACGGGCAGAAACAAGCAGCCCACGGCACTATCTAAATTGGGGCAGTTTGCCCACGACCCCACCACACACAAGCCGCTCTCTACCCCTTCAGTATCCTCGCTCAGCCCACGGCCCGGACGCTCACCTTCCACGGCGGCACCTTCTCCCTCACAGGCGCACAAGGCCGCATCAACCCCGGAGGCTGCAGTGAGTACTTCACCGGGGCATGCGGGGGGGGCAGATGAGTCAGGCCCTACTGTCCATCCTGAACCTACCCTCCATGATGTCCTAGCTGCGGTGCACACCTATGGGGCGTCTATCACGGACCTGTCAGCGGAGGTTAAGAGCATGAAGGAGGGTCTATTACCCATCAGGCAGGATATGCAGAAGATAAGAGAACAGGCTACTGTGTTGCAAGGCAGGGTTAGTGCAGTGGAGGATGACCTCGCCCCTCTTGTCCAAGATGTACGGATGAATTCTGCAGGGGTCTCGGAGGCCATGACCCGGCTTGAGGACATGGAGAACCGACTACGCCGCAGTAATTTAAGGTTGGTGGGCATACCCGAGAAGTCAGAGGGAAAAGCACCGGTAGAAATGAACAATGGCTGCTCCCTACTTTTGGGAGGGACAATCTTTCTCCCTTCTTCTCTGTGGAGCGGGCGCATAGGGTGCCGTTCAGGGCTCCGCCACCAGGGGGTCCTGATTGCCCATTCATGTTGAAATTATTGCATTACAAGGGCAGGGATATAATTTTGAGACTGGCCAGACAACAACCTCGCATGGAGATCCAGGGAGCCAGGATCTCTATATACCCTGATTTTTCTGCAGCCCTGCAAAAGCAGCGGGCCAGATTTACTGATGTAAAAAAAACTGCTGGTATATTCCATGATTTTCCCAGGCAAAATTGAGAGTGGTGGCGAACGGCACCGTCCACTTCTTTGACAACCCCAATATGGCGGCTAATTGGCTGGATCGACAGGAAAGACAACTAAGAGCTGCTGCGGAGTGATGGCTTCTCCCTCCTCGTCTTCATCTACACTACACGCGGGTTTTCTATACCCCTTCATAGGAGCTAAGATGCCTCCCTATTCATGGAGAGTCTTGTGGCTTCAGTGGAGCCCTATTTTGAGTTATACATAGTTCCAGGAATTGTCAGAGTTCGGGCCCTCTTTCCTTACCCCCCAGCCCACCAAGGGCTTGCTACCACCTCCCGGCAAGGATGTATGCCACCACAGGGGCTTTCCATCCCACAGTATGTTTTCTGTAACTTTTTTTGTTCCTTGTTCAACTGTTTAATGTTTTTTCTTTTTTCCATGGTGAACTTCATTACTACGAGCTGACCGGTTCCTCTGCCTCCTGGATTGCAGGTATGTGGTTCCTCCTTCTCTCCCACTGCCTCACCATCTATACCTACCAAGTGCTTTACTGGATAGTGGCCATCTGGACTCGGTATGGCCTATTATGGCACCTATCACTGCTGACTTTTCCTGATGGCTAACCCTAGCGGAACTCTTCTCTCCTGGAATGTGCGTGGCCTAGGTGACTCTCGAAAACGAACAGCAGTATTGACCTTTATCTCACACCAAAGTCCCACTTTTGTTTGCTTACAGGAAACGCACTTGACGGTGGACACTATCAAGAACATCTGGTCTCGAAAATTCCCTACGCAGTTTCACTCCTTTCATTCTCAGTATTCTCGGGGTGTCCCCATCCTGGTCTCAGTCAATGCTAGATTTGAGCCTCTGGATACCCTGGTTGATCCCCAGGGACATTTTATTTTTTTGCTGAGAATGTGGGATGTTTTTAAATGTATTTTGGTAAATATCTATGTTCCCCCACCATTCGCCTTCGAGGTGCTAGCGTGTCTGTCCCGGTTTATAAGTGCGCACCACCAGGTTCCGGTTTTGGCCCTGGGGGATCTAGAACTCCCACTCCATTCGCTAAATTTGTGGGGGAGTTGGGCCTTGTAGACCTCTGGCGATGCAAACACCCACTTGGGGCTGGCTTCTCTTGCCATTCTCTCACACATTCCTAATTGTCTCGCATTGATCTGGCCCTGGGTTCTGACCTCCTTTTCTCATATGCCCCTGAAGTCACCTATCTAGCCCGGGGGTTGTCGGACCACTCACCGGTGCTGGTGTGTCTTCAGCTTCCTGGGTCTACATTGCCCGTGCACTGGAAACTGAATCCCTTCTGGATTCCGCTATTTACGGATCATACTAAATTTAATACTCACCTTACTGACTTTTTTGCCGATAACAGACACTCTGCAACTCCTGGTATGGTATGGGACGCTATGAAGGCATTTTTAGGGGTCTTTGTATTAAAGAAATTGCGACCATCAAATCCATGAGTAGGCGTTGGGCTCAGGATGCAAGTGAAGCTGTATTACAGGCTGAACGTGCATACCTGCTCTCACCTACCTTGGATAACCAGAACTGCTGGCTGGAGGCGCAGTGTTTTTATTGCTCTGCCTATTTCTCTCCTTGTGACGGATTTGAAACTCCTAGCTAAAGTACTGGCCATGAGACTATCTAAAGTGATCGCTAAGCTTGTTCACGGGGATCAATCTGGGTTCATACCCGGAAGCTCCACGGCCACTAATCTCTGTAGACTTTTTCTGAATATGCAAATTCCCCCAGACAACTGTGGCCATAGGGTGATCCTTTCACTTGACGCCGCTAAGGCCTTCGATAGCGTAGAATGGCAGTATTTGTGTGTGGTACTGGAACAATGGGGTTGGGGCCAACGTACATTAAATGGATTCAATTGCTGTATAAGGCCCCCAGAGCAGGTCTGCGGGTCAATAACACGCTCTCCTAATCTTTCCCGTTGCATAGGGGCACGCGGCAGGGGTGCCCTTTGTCACCCCTGCTGTTTGCCCTTGCAGTGGGACCCCTGGCGGCGGCTATCAGAGCTAACCCTGGAGAAGTTGTTTGGGTTGATCTCTGGAGAGTTTTTAGTTGTGTTTTGCCTCCGTCCCTTAGAATCTGGTGTGGGGTGTTGGTTGGTTTCTCAGGCCAAGAGGGTGGGACTTTTACGAGCAAGTGAAGGATACACAGTTGTTTGTAAAATAAATGATTGCAATTTATTGCAGATACAATTGTATATTCAAATAAAGAAAGTTTTTAAGACATTCGTGGTGATGTAAGGTGTTTGGGTTACAGACCCAAAGTGCATAGAAGAAATGCTAAGTTGGAAAAAGAGTTTCCGTGACAATGGTGCAATATATGTGACTTTATTTTGATGAAAGAAACTCTGTTTCTCCAGGCTGGGTTGCTTGGATGCTTCACAGAGAGTTCATCAAAAAGGTTGACCCGACGCGTTTCGGCTAACAGAGTAGCCTTTGTCAAGGGTTTTTTGTCACCAAGTCTGTAGAGATAGTGACGGGTTTAATTATCATCAATGTATGTTATGTATGAAATTAGTAATGAAAGAAAACATTTTTAAAGTACATACATTTGACCTGTTTTGGTGATTTTTGTTCAGAGCTTAGAAGATCCGCAGCGAGAATCAAGGTGAGCAACCTGCAGATGTGGTGAGTGGTAAATGTCAGGAGATATTAAAATGAAAGGATTTTAAGAAAGAACTAACATTATCGGTGGCATCGACTTACTAGATATTGGTTGGTCTGTTTGTATCTGGATTGGCAGATGAGATTGTCGGCAAACAATACATATATATATATAGAAATATATATTTCTCTCTGGACGTCCTTATATAGTGACCAATCTGTTGGTGTATAATATATATATACAAGGAATTGGTATCCCAAAAATTTAGAAGGTGTATGTGAAAGGAAATAATTTGCATTACTTACAGGGTATATCCCTGTATATACAGGGTATATCCGGACTTTGAGGACAGTTGCACCCGTGCAAAAAATACCTTTTAAATTACCTTGAGCTGTCCAGAAACCGTGAGCTTACAATATACCCTGTAAGTAATGCAAATTATTTCCTTTCACATACACCTTCTAGTAAGTCGATGCCACCGATAATGTTAGTTCTTTCTTAAAATCCTTTCATTTTAATATCTCCTGACATTTACCACTCACCACATCTGCAGGTTGCTCACCTTGATTCTCGCTGCGGATCTTCTAAGCTCTGAACAAAAATCACCAAAACAGGTCAAATGTATGTACTTTAAAAATGTTTTCTTTCATTACTAATTTCATACATAACATACATTGATGATAATTAAACCCGTCACTATCTCTACAGACTTGGTGACAAAAAACCCTTGACAAAGGCTACTCTGTTAGCCGAAACGCGTCGGGTCAACCTTTTTGATGAACTCTCTGTGAAGCATCCAAGCAACCCAGCCTGGAGAAACAGAGTTTCTTTCATCAAAATAAAGTCACATATATTGCACCATTGTCACGGAAACTCTTTTTCCAACTTAGCATTTCTTCTATGCACTTTGGGTCTGTAACCCAAACACCTTACATCACCACGAATGTCTTAAAAACTTTCTTTATTTGAATATACAATTGTATCTGCAATAAATTGCAATCATTTATTTTACAAACAACTGTGTATCCTTCACTTGCCCGTAAAAGTCCCACCCTCTTGGCCTGAGAAACCAACCAACACCCCACATCAGAGCTAACCCTGCGATTCATGGGTTTAAACGAGGGGAGGTAGAGGAAAAGATAGCACTTTACGCTGATGATGCCCTACTATTCCTAGGTGACACTTCAGGCTCCCTAGTCGAATTGATGACCCTAATTCATAGATTTGGATCCTTCTCGGGCTTTCAGAATAACTGGGACAAGTCTGTCCTGTTGCCGCTGGACCCTCTGGGGGAGGCATTGCCACCATTGGCGTCTCAGGTCCTGGTGGTGGAGGAGTTCAGATATCTGGGAATTACAATACACTCTGATATAGGTCGCTACATTAAGCTCAATGTTATCCCTCTGCTGCATAGGTTTAAAGAGCAGCTGGCCAGCTGGGTCAAATTGCCTCTGTCGGTTGTAGGCCGGTGTAATTTGATCAAAATGATATGGAACCCGCAACTGCTCTATGTCCTGCACAATGCGCCACTCTGGATACCGATCCATATTTTCACAAAGTTTAGCATGGTTTATCGTGCGTTCGTTTGGAAGAAACAGTCTCCCAGGATTCGCCTGGAGACACTTCAGGAAGCCAAGGATGGTGGTGGATTGGCGGTCCCCAACCCATTCTATTATTATCTGGCTGCACAACTGCAACACCTGATGGGCTGGCTAAAGGATGATGATAATGACCCGATCAGGCGGATCCTTGTGACGCATTTGGCAAATGGAACACTGGTTGAATCGCTGGAAGCTGGAGTATTGGGGATATCTCCCCGGTATCCCACTCTTCTGTTGCTAGATAGGATCTGGTGACAAGCCAAGCAACACTTTGGTTATGAGGGATTCACAAAATTCTCCTGCATCACTAATAGTACTAACTACCAGGAATTGGATAAACTTTGGGATTCTATTAACTGGGATAGATTTGGAATTAAATTTATCTCGCAGCTGTATAGGGGTGGCACTCTCAAAGACTTCCAGACACTGTGTTTGGACTTTGGCTCCTTATTTTTCCAATATCTGCAACTGCGTCATGCCCTTGCATCGCAGGCCAGGGGATCCATATGGAGTTTGTGTAACCCAGTGATTTTGATTACCTTGATGAGTTGGACAGTTAAAAGGGGACAAATTTCTATGATCTATGTCATTTAAATGCCGAGAGGCTTGGGCCGCAGATGTGGGGCCTATTTCCTCAGAAGAATGGATAGGTATACTGGACAATGTACTCAAGGTATCGTTGTCATCCTCTCAAAAACTCACACAATTATTTATAATTCAGTGCACATGTAGGACTCCCCAACGCCTGCATAGTTGGCAGAGACTGCGGTGTTGCATTCCATAAATTCTATATGGAAATTGACTCTTCCTATGGATCCGAAACTATGTATCCTGGGCTGGTTGGATGAGGAGTTATATACTCCTGGGGTACATGTTGTGGTCCTTCGGACTCTATTCCATGCCAGAAAACTGATAGCGAGGAAATGGATCTCCCCCAGTGCCCCTACTCACGCTGAATGGACTGAGGAAGTTAAATCGCTTTTGGCCAGGGAGGATCTTGCCTATAAGCACAGAGGAAGCACCCTGGAATTTGAACGTATTTGGGGACCATGGCTGGATGTGCCAGGCTTGGCTCCTCTCTCTTCACTTGGTGAGAAATAGGATTATGGGGGGAGTGAACACCTCTTCGTAATGTAGTATTGGCATGCTTAACGGGTATTTGTTTATATGTGACATACTGGGAGGGAAAATGGCAGAGGCCAAGTTGACCTATTGCCTTTGCTCAGTAGTCTCCTGTTTTCGGGAAGGTGGGACCGATAGATTGTTCACCATTGTTTTCTTTCTTGTTTTCTTGCCCTTAGGGGTCTTTCTTTTTTTTTTCTTTCTACCAATTACTACAGTGCTAAATGGTTGGTCCCCTGTTGCTACCTGAGGGTGGCCATCTCTCAGTACAACATACCGGTCTGAGAGGTTTCACTCAGCCCCTGGAAGTTCTGATTTGTTCTGGTTTTATAACTACTCCATGCAACAAAATACATTTTTGCTTCTGGGGTGTTGCTTGGACAGATGTGGGGTGCACACTCACTGTGTAAG